>NW_025422048.1:18247500-19447500 GCF_011764305.1 Mustela putorius furo | reverse complement strand
AAATCAAAAACCCTTCTTCCCTTTTCTTTCCTCTATTAACACAAAGCACTTTGAAAATGCACTCTGAAATGGCCCTTGTGATAGGAAGGTATTAAAAGCACAACTGATAAACAATTGTAACATCCAACATCCAGATTCACATGATCTCTGCCTCAAAAAAACTTTACATTTTAACATAACACCTGGTCTCTTCAGCGCAGGTGGGAAGAAATTTGGAGATTCTTGACCTGTTCTATAGATTTGATTTTAAGAGAAAAAGAAGGTGCATGAAGAACTGTTGGAGTTGGACGGCCCAGTGAAAGGTGCTCCTCTACTTCCTGCAATCTAGATTCAAAACTGCTGAGAGATGAGAAAGATGGGAAACCGAACAGTGCATATGATATCACTTACTGCTTGTTCACTACATGCAGAACCCTGCAATGTCCATTGTATGAAGATCTAGGGGAAGAAGAAGGACTGAGTTCCCTCGATGGGGGTGGTCCCAGTTGAAGGGTGTCACTGATGAAGTTTCTAAAGCAATGCTTCAAATTTCCTGATCAGTCTAAGATCTCTTGCTGCAAAGCCAGTCATCCTTTTGATGGGAGTGTCATGCTGACCCTCCCTCCCCCATTAGTATAAATCAGTGAAGTTTAGAGAAAGTCCTGAGCTCAACTTGTTCTTAAGTAGCATTTAAAAAGTAGAGACAAAAGAGGGCAACGAAGTACTAACGATTGCCAGGAAAGATTTGGTTGACCAGGTCCAACTTCAAGCCCTTTTTCAAAACCTGCCATCTGAGGGTTTTGAAGGGGCGGGGGTGGGAGGTCGGGGTACCAGGTGGTGGGTATTATAGAGGGCACGGATTGCATGGAGTACTGGGTGTGGTGCAAAAATAATGAATACTGTTATGCTGAAAATAAATAAAAAATAAATAATAATAATAAAAAAAAACAACAACAAACCTGCCATTTGTTCTCCACAGCCTGTGATGAATGAAAACCCCTGAATCAAACAGACCTCAAGTTTTTACTTCCCAGAAGGCATCAGTGGTGTGAAGAGAAATTGCTACTGTGACAATTCAAGCAATTGGTGAAAGGCCAGTGCATTTCCCAGCTTACACATGCCTCTTAAGCTTCCTGTTAATGAGAGTCGATGGGCTTGCCAGCAAACACTGTACTCACCATTTTTTCTCATCCAGACAGGAGAGTCCAGGAACAATTACAGAATCATGAACTTCAGCCACATCTGTAGCCTGACATAGCTTCATTTCCCTAGTGTACTAATGTGTAACTGCTTCACTGTCAACACGAGTCCTCATAAACTCATAGCCTCATCTTTCCTTATCTTGGGACCTTGCTTTTTGCCTTCTCTTACGTTTTACTTGAGATACCCTCCTTGTTTTAGGTACTGAGGATAGTAGTATAATAGCTGCAAATCAGTCTGTGTCTCTTAGAGGCCAGATTTCTTCCTGCCTTAATTAGCACGACTTTTAAATATCCCTGCTGCCATCACCTCCAATTTGACATGGGCCTAGGATTCCCCTTTCCCTTCAACAAGGATTTTCTATTGACAAAACTGCCTACCAAAAGGGAAAGAACAATTAAGGTAGTCCCTAAGCATGAAGCAAACCCATTTCCAACTAGCTGATGAGGAATGTGAAAGTGAGACTAGGGTCTATTCAAGCTGACTACATTTTTGTCCCTTAGCCCCAACCCCAAACCAAGCTGGCTGGGTGGTTGTATCCACACGGTGGGCACTGGCACAGACAGAAGAACCAGGGCCCGAGTGAAGGTCTCCTCTCTCCATCACAACAGGATAGCTGTGTGCATGCCAGATGAGTAAACATCAGAAGGCCAATGGGCCAGTTAAGAGGTTCTTAGAGTACAAAATAGGCTGGTGACAGCGAAAATGTAAAAGGAATGCCATCCATGCTTATCTCTCACTCTTAAATATTAACTGCAACATGAAGATGGAGACTGGCAGCATCAAAATTGTCTGATGGTAGCAGCTAGTCCCATCAAACCCAGGCTTTTAAATTTGGGTAAAAGGGTGATTTGAGGCATTTTCCTTGGCCAGGGAGGAAGGGAAGCACCAGAACTTTAAGTGAAGCCCTTATAAATGACATGTAGTCTTAGATGATACTCTCCTAACAGATAGGAGACAAGTCTACCAAGTTTCTATTTTTTTTCCCAGTATACTTTAGACAGCAATTAGCACTTAGCAGAAAGTCTGAATTTCCTTAAACCTGTTTATATGGGCAATGGCCTTTCAAATGAAAAAGGCTGAACTATAAAAGAAACTGGAATCAATTCCTAGCTTAAGACCCTGTTAATACCAAGAGTTTCAGCTTATTTTTAGAATTTAATTCCTCTGTTCAACTTTGTAATGGTCCATGCAGATAAAAGGAGCCCAAGTGCCTCCTGGTTTCAGCAGAATATTGATCACTATCTCCCTGAATTTACTTGGAGTTAAACCCCTCAGGTGACTCTTGATACTGTGTACAGATGACCTGTTTTAAGATGCAAAGCAGCTCTGAGCTGTGAGCCTAGTGCCCCCTGCCCAAGCAGGGCTTTTCAAAGAGCTTCTCTGCTGAGCAAGCTCTTTGCACACTGCTATTAGGCTCAACCAGCAGACAAACTCTTCCGTATCTGATGTGTTCCCAGTAACAGAGATTTGCAGCAATGCACACCAGACTTGGAATTTTTTTTTTTTAAAGATTTTATTTATTTATTTGCCAGAGACAGAGGGAGAGAGAGCGAGCAAGCACAGGCAGACAAAGAGGCAGGCAGAGGCAGAGGGAGAAGCAGGCTCCCCGCCGAGCAAGGAGCCCAAGGTGGGACTCGATCCCAGGACCCCGGGATCACGACCCGAGCCGAAGGCAGCTGCTCAACCAACTGAGCCACCCAGGCGTCCCCAGACTTGGAATATTACTCAGATCTACCAAGCCCCCAATTTGGGAAAGTGGCTCTGATTGATTTTAGAATCTTCAGTCTTTGGACAGATGTGTTTATTCAACATGTGGAGGCCTGTGGACAATTTGGAATCTGGCTCAGGCTGTAGCCACTATTCAAGAAGGCCTGCAGGCAGTAACTAAAGATTAAAGTAAATGTGAAATGATGTACCTAGAGGAAAGTGCTTGTTAGGCTCTCATTTGTCCCAAATTTGTGAAAATTTACAATAACAACAGCAAAGGGCACAGAAAGTTGATGCTGCAAAGGTAGGGTGCATATTAAGTACATTGCTACATATTCAGGGGTGCTACTTACATCCCAGTATTCAGAGAATGAGAGCAGAAATCAAGAAGCCTTAATTCTACTGAGTCATTTCTTTCTAAGGTAATAAAAGTGAACATATCAATCACCCATTATGTTCCAGAAACTGTGGGGAATGTTGCTGCTTACTTACATTATCTCATTTATTCCTTTGCAACCACCCTGTGATTCCCATTATCTCTTCCTTTTAGGAGAAGGAAGCACAGAGAAGTCAAACATTTGCTGAGCATAACACAGCATATGCAGAGCCCAGGTTTGTCTGATGCTAACTTCTTTGTATCACTGCTTGTCTTCCACACTAAGCTCCCTACTTACTAGGCTACACTGACTGCCTACTATAGCACCACTGTTCCTTTGTTTCCTCACTTATAAGTGGGATTTATGGAATGGTTGGTCTTAGAATCCTCCTCATTCTAAAAACCCAGTAATTTCATAGAAAGTGAGAGAAAAAAAGCTATCCTTCTTCCAGCCAAGTGTGGATACAGTTTCAGTAGACAACATTCCAACTTGGATCTTAAATCATAAACTGTATGACTTTTTCTCCTGGGAACACTAGGTGATGCCCTAGAGGATTGACTTTCTTGTTCCTCTCTCTATAGGGTGAGTAGCCTCCACAAAGCAGACTGGGGAACTTTCTAGGAGACAAGGCCACTTCTGATCTCTGCACCTCCACCTTAGCAATGCAGAAAGCATACAGTTTTTCCCTCACCCTCTAGTTCCCTCAGGCCAAATGGTGAATGCCCAGTAGTTCTAGAAGGGAGGCTGAGCTGGTCCTCAGTATATAGCTCACTTTTCCATACCTTTCTCCTTCTGGACAGGAATTGGGCTGACTAAGATCACCTGAGAGTCTGGAGCAAAAAAAGGCCACCCATAAAGCCCATCTTATTTATTAATACATTATTTATATAATTCGTGGCAGCAAATATCAGATGCCAGTCATAATTAAGAAAAAGCCAGAAGTCCCTTGAAGACTTTTAAAGTGAAATGCCTTCAGGAAGAAGAGAAAGTTCCCCAGATTTTTCATTTTAAAAATCAAAAATTTTATTTAAAAAATAATGTTAAACTCCTTGGAGCTGCAGCTGAATATTAAATAGAAACATTTTAGAGAAACTTGCCTGAGAGCTGTATGAATTCTAAACTATGAAAACAAGACACTCAATAGAAAATCATAAAAGAGAAAAGTGATAAGTTTGCATTATCAAAGAAACAAAGCATTTTCTTTCAGGGTGGAAGGAAGCATGATGGGAAATCTGCAAACAATGGACTTCTGAGAAATTTCACACATTTTCTTAAAAACAAAATAACAACAACCCAAACTCTATGGTATTGATAAGAGACAAATGTTCACAGTATGGACATGAGACAAGTGCTATCCTACCTAATAGCACATGGCCCTGGAGTGTTTCCAAAAGGCAAAGTTCAGACTTCAACCCCTTCTCAGAATGATCTGAATGATTTTTGTTAGACACCACCTTCCTCTAAATCTCTAGCATGCTCAGGTACCCTGCTAGAATTTCTCCCTGTTGTCCCCATCTCAGGCTAAATAGCGGCATTTGTGGTGGTGATGGCAGGGAGCGTGGGGGTTAGGCATGAGAGGGTGCCTCTACATTTTGCAATTTGTTGCTCTGCCTGCATTTTTGTCCCTGTGTCTCTCTGTCAGCATCTGTTTCTGACTGTTGTTTTGTTTTGTTCCTCTGACTGTTTCTCTGTTAGTCTCCCAGTCTGTCTGCACCTCTTTCTGTCTTCCTGTCTGCCCTTGGCTGTCTTGACACTCTCTGTCTGCCTACCTTCTTGATTCCTATCTCTGTCTGTCTCTCAGGTTCTGTCTCTCTGTCTGTCTTTCTCCTCCTGCTGCTTTGTGGGTTTCCGCTGTGCATTCTTTCTCTCACAATCTCTTACCTCCCTATCTTTTCCCCTCCCCCCATCTCTCCCTTTCTCTGCCTGTCTTTATCTCACTCTATCCGTCTATGTTTTTTCTTTGCCTGCCTGCCTTCTGGTCTGTGACCAATGACCTCAGACCATTTCTTTCTACTTCTTTCTCTCTCTCTCTCTGTACATCAGTCTCTGTTCAACTGCCCATGTCTGTCTCAGTCTGTCTGTCCAGCTTTTGGTCTGTCTGGTGCTGTATGTCTGCCTTCCTATCAGTTTCTCTGCTACTCTGCCTTTTTTCCTATTCATTTGTTTGTCAATTATTTCTGTCAACTATTTGTCATTCTATCTCTGTATATATCTGTTTTTGTTTCCCTCTTTGTCATTTTCTTTCTACACGTATCTGTTTGTCTGTGCTCTGGCAATCTGCCCAGTCTGTCAGCCTATCTCTCCAACACCCTTGCTTGTTCCTTTGATTGTCTGCATATAATTATATCAGTCTGAACTTCTGTTTGTCTCTTTGTCTAGCTATCTTTATATATTTTCCCTCTCTCTTCCTCCCTCTGTATCAGTCTCTCTTTCTGCCTTGTTTTGTTGTTGTTTCTCTTCTGGTCTGTTTTGCTGTTTCTTTCTTAGCTCCTCTGTTTTTGTCTTTTAGTCTGTCATACAGTCTGTCAGTCCCCCTATGTCTCTGTTGCTCCCTTTCTCTTTCCTAATGCTCTGTTTGTCTGTTTCATGGTCTGTCTCCTGATTCCTTTGTTTTTTCTCTGCCAGTCTGTCTCTGTTGTTTTTTCTTTTCTCTCTCTTCTTTTCTGTCTCTGTTTCTCTCTGCCTGTGTCATACTCTAGTAGTATCTCATACGAGTCCCTCTCTCAGCATTCTTCTCTCCCTGCATCTACATGTTCTGTCTCTAATTCCCTGTCTTTTGACTCTGTCCCTCTCAGTTTTCATAATATTTCACTCCATCTGTATTTCTCCCTGTACTCTGCCTGCCTGCCTATGTGTCTGTCTGTCTGTCTGTATTTACCTTTCCCTTTAATAGTCTCCCTCCCTGGGATGCCTGGGTGGCTCAGTTGGTTAAATTGCTGCCTTCGGCTCAGGTCACGATCCCAGGGTCCTGGGATCGAGTCCCGCATTGCGCTCCTTGCTCGGCAGGGAGTCTGCTTCTCTCACTGCCTCTGCCTGCCTCTCTGCCTGCCTGTGTGTACTCTCTCTCTCTGAGGAATAAATAAAATCTTTAAAAAAAGAATAGTCTCCCTCCCTGCCTGGCCCTCTGTCTCTCAGACTGTCTTCCTGTCTTTCTTTCTGTCACTTTGTCTGTCATTGTTTTTGTCTTTTCTTCTCTCTCTTGGTCTCACTTTTTCTTCTCTATTTCTCTCTTTTTACTGACATGAGATTCATGTAACATAAAATTAATCATTTGAAAGTGAACAATTTAGCAGCACTTAATACACTCAGAATGTTGTACAACCATCACTTCTATTTAGTTCCAAAATATTTTCACCTTAAAAGGAAAGCTAGCCTTAAGCAGTTGCTCCCCATTCCCTCCTCCTCCCAAGCCCATCAACCACCATCTACTTTCTGTCAATAGGTTTGCCTATTCTGGGATATTACATATAAATGGAATCACATAACCCATGAAACTGTGAATCTGGTTTCTTCCATTTAGCAGAAGTTTTCAAGGTTCATCCATGTTGTAACATGTATCACTATTTCATTTCTTTTCCCCCCTTCTTTTTTCCCTTTTCCTTTATTGCGGACTATGTTTTTTTAGAGAAGGTTAAGGTTCATAGCAAAGTTGAGAGGAAGGGACAGAGATTTCCCATATACTCCCTGCCCCCACACATGCATAATAACCTCTCCCATTATCGACATCCCTCATCAGAGTTGCACAACCGGAGTGGGATAATTTGTTACAACAGATGAACCTATGTTGATACATCATAATCATCCAAAGTCCATAGTTTTCATGAAGGCTCACTTTTCTTTTTTTTTTTTTTATTTTTAAGATTTTATTTATTTATTTGACAGACAGAGATCACCAAGTAGGCAGAGACGCAGGCAGAGAGAGATGAAGGGAAGCAGGCTCCCTGCTGAGCAGAGAGCCCGATGTGGGGCTCGATCCCAGGACCCTGAGATCATGACGTGAGCCGAAGGCAGAGGCTTAACCCACTGAGCCACCCAGGCGCCCCAAGGCTCACTTTTCAGGTAAGTTCTACAGATCGGGACAAAATGTATAATGACATGTACCTATCATTATGGTACCATACAAATATTTTCACTGCCCTAAAAATCCTCTATATTCTGCCTATTCATTCTCAGTTGCCCCCCAATCCTGGCAACCACTGGTCTTTTTACCATCTCCAGTTTGGGCTTTTCCAGAATGTCATATAGTTAGAATCATATAGTAATGTAGCCTTGTCAGACTGGCTTGTTTCACTTAGTAGGATGCATCTAAATTTCCTTCACGTCTTTTCATGGCTTGATAACTCATTTCTTTTTAGTGCTGAATAATATTCCATTGCTGGAATGTACCACAGTTTATTTAACCATTCACCAACTGAAGAACATCGTGGTTGCTTCCAAGTTTTGGCACTCACAAAAAACTGTTATAAACATCTAACTTATGGTTAGGATGGAGTGGTGATTTATAAGCTCCTTACATGTAGAACTGGATACTGGCAGTCCTATTTCACTTCTTTTTATGGCTAAATAATAGTCCATTGTAGAGATACATCACAATTCATTTATCCATTGATGGACACTTTGGCTATTTCTGCCTGTTGGTATTGTGAATATTAGTTATGAACATACATGTACATCTTATTTGAATACCTTTTCAATTCTCTTGGGTATGTATCTAGAAGTAAAATTGCTAGGTCCTATGGTAATTCTACGTTTAACTTTTTGAGGAACCACCAAACTTCTCTACAACAGATGAACCATTTTATAACCTCCCTAGAAATTTAGGAGGGTTCCAATTTCCCATGTCATTGAAAATAGCTGATATTTTCCATTTTTTAGGTTCCAGTCACCCTAATAGATACAGAATGGTATCTTGTGGTTTTGATTTCTATTTCCCTAATGACTAATGATATTGAGCATTTTTTTCATGTGCTTAGCAGCCCCTTGCATATCTTTGTAGAAATGCCTATTCAAGTCCTTAACCCATTTTTTTCTTGTTTGTTTGAGTCTTTTTGTTACTGAGTTGTAAAAGTTCTTTATATGTTCTGCCTGCTAGACCCTTAACAGATATATAGTTTGCAAGTATTTCCTCCAAGTCAGTTAATCCCCTCAACCTTTGCTTTACATACTTTTAAAAATTGAGATATAGGGGTGCCTGGGTGGCTCAATTGGTTAAGCATCTGATGCCGATTTTGGCTCAGGTCATGATCTCAGGATTGTAAGACTGAGCCCCACGCTGGGTTCTGCACTGGGCATGGAGCCTGCTCAAGATTCTCTCTTTTCCTTTCCCTCTCCCTCCACTCAGCTCATGCATTCTCTCTCTCTCAAAAAATACTGAGATATATAATTGACCTATAGCATTAAATTAGATTCAGGTGTACAATATAATGATTTGATATTTGTATATATTTTTGAAATAATCACTGCAATAAATCTAGTTAACATCCATCTCTTTTTCTCTCTTTCTAACAGATTGAGTCTTTCTGTCTGCTTGTTTCTGACTACTTTTTTGTTGGTCTTTTTGCATCAATCTGTCTCTATCATGTCTGTTTGTTCTTTCTCCATCTCCCTTCCCTTCCCCACTGTTCCGGTTTCCTCTCCCCTTCCTGTTAGTTTCTCTGCTTTCCTGTCAGTCTCCTGTTTGCCAAGAACTCCCTCTTTTTCACTATTTTTCTCTCCCCCAGCCCTAGAACACCTGTCTCTCTGTTCACTTAGTTGGCTCTTCTTCTATCTCTCCATCTACTTTTTTGTATTGCTGTCTTTCTGATCTCTGTTGGTTTCTCTCTTGTGTCAGTTGGTTAGTCACTCTCTCAGCCTATCTCTGTCCATCTGCCTCTCTTTATCTGTGTTTGCCTTTTCCTTCCATCTCTGTCTCCATAGGTGTCTGTCTCAGCATGCGTCTTTCTCTGTCATGGTCTTTCTGACTCTTCTGCTTTATCTTTCTATATCTGTCTGTCTCTCTGCAACAGTTTTTTTTCTCTTCCTGTTTCTCTCCTTGCCTGTCTCTCTATTTCTCTCTTGTCAATCTCTTAGTCTGTCTGATTGTCTCACTCCCCTGCTTCTCCAATATATCTCTGGCCAACTATCTCTGTATGACTGTTTCACTGGCTCTCTCACTATTTATTTCCTTCTCTTACTCCCTGTCTGTCTGGTTTTTGGTCAGACTCCCTTTCTGTCTCTTGTATTGTCTCTTTCTCTGTTGGTCTGGCTCTGTGTATGGCCTCCTTTCCCTCTGTGTCCCTTGCTCCTTCTCTCTCACTTAGTCCATATATTCTGTCTCTCTCTGTCTTCCTGTCCCCAATCTTTTCCTGTTTCTCTCTGCAACTCCCCCTCCCCATTTTTCTGTGTCTCAGGCTGTCTTGCTTTAAGAGTGTGACTCTCTTCTTCTTTCTGTCAGTTTCATTCTCTCTATGCTTGACCCTCTCTTCCTCCCTCAGTTTCTGCCTTTCTGTTTTCCTCTGGTTCTTTAATTTCCTCTCTTTTGAGTCTCTCTCTTTCTGTGCTCCTTTCTCTTCTTTGACTTTCTCCCTATTCTATCTTTTCCATGTTTCTATCCCCACCTCTCTTTCTGTTCCTTACTGCTGCCTCTGTCCCTCTTCCCTTTTCCCCTTCTTTTCCTATGTCCCTTACAGTTTATCTGCCTATCTGCATCTTTCTGTTCATCTCATTTGATGTGCTTCTTTCTAATTTGTCTGTTGATCTCTGTAACTATCTGCCTTTCTCTTTGCCTTTCTTTTTTCCCACCTATCTCTGTGTCTCTCTCTCGGTCTTCCTTCCATAGGTCTGCCTATTCTTGCCTCTGTCGAACTCTGCCCATTCCTAGTTCTCTGACTGTTCATCTATCTCTTCCTGGCCAGCTGTCCATCTCTGTTTCCCCTTTGAAGCAGCTATGGAAATTGATATTAATGGCACTAACCTGTTATAAGAGCTAAACTGTAAATCTCTTTCCAACCTCTGCCAGTTGAACACACGTATCTCAGAGAAATGACTTACAGTCCCTGGCTTGCCAAAAATGCACAGGTTATACAGATTTTCTGAAAATCTAATATGTTGATTTGGTACCTTTAAAACACAAGTATACACTAACTGTGATATCCTTTAAGCACTGTTACTTATTTGTCCATTACTAAAAAATATAACAAAACTTTTGTACACGGAGGACATGTACACGGAGAAGGAAGTTGGGGGAAATTGGAGGGGGAGATGAACCATGAAAGATCTGTGGACTCTGAGGAACTAACTGAGGGTTTTGGAGGGGATGGGGGTGGGAGGTTGGGTGAGCCTGGTGGTGGGTATTGTGGAGGGGACATATTACATGGAGCACTGGGTGTGGTACATAAACAATGAATTCTGGAACACTGAAAAGAAATTTAAAAAAAAAGAATGTCTAGTAGGGTATGCCTGGTTGGCTCAGTCATTAAGCATCTGCCTTCGGCTTGGGTCATGATTCCAGGGTCCTGGGATTGAGCCCTGCATCAGGCTCCTTGCTCGGTGGGAAGCCTGTTTCTCCCTCTCCCACCACCCCGACCCCGCTTGTGTTCCGTCTCTTGCTGTGTCTCTCTCTGTCAAATGGATGAATAAATCTTTTTTTTTTTTTTTAAAAAGAATGTCTTGTAAATCTTTCACTGAGTTTACATCTTAAGCAAGCTTCCAGAAGTTAGGAATGTTGAGAAAATCTATTCTAATGAGAACAGGAGTTAAGGAACTGATCACATAAAATACAGATACTGAGTAGATTGTCTCTGAAAATTTTATCTTCACTGAAACACAGAGCAGCCCAGAATTCTGCAGACTGTATTATATCAGAACATTCACTTGATTTTTGCCCGATAGTCTAGGGTGATTAAAAAGTTCCAATCATATGGAAATATATATGGAACACTGTTATTAAACCTCTCGGAGTCTCGGTATCTTTGTCTATAAAATGGGGCTTATGATCATAAATGACCTCAGAGGGCTGTTAGGAGGAATAATGAAATAATCCATGTAAAGTTCTTAGAACAATGCCCGGCATAATAGGACCTCCAAAAAATGTTAGCTATTATTACTTCTATTGTTGTTATTATTATAATTGTTGCCATTGTTATTATTATATAAACATCTAACAGCAAGTCTGCTCTCTGGGTAGTTTCCTTATCTAAAGAATGAAGATGTACCTCTAAGCTCCATTATGGTTCTATGGAGCTAGAATTCCATATGTGTCTAAGTACTGAGCACATGGGGTCATATCTTAGATCAGCCTCCATGATATAATTTTTTTTCTTCAAAGTCTTGTCATATCTGTCAGTTACCAAGGAAAGAAATAATCCATACAGATAAACTTTTGACTTTCAAATATTTCTAAAGCCAACCTGACATCTAAAACCTCTGTTTTCTCATTGACTTCTTTACTTCTCACAGGATCACAAGAAAAAACATAAATTCTGGACCAATTTTCATTCTAATTCTTTCTCCAATGTTGCCCATATTAAACAGATGTGATGGTAGTGGACATTTCCATAATGAGACAAAGACACAGATTCCTTTTTAGCTAGTGTCATACTTTTTTGTAGGGAGGGATGTTATACTTGGCTTTAAATTGCTATATGTGGATGTTGCACTTTTCCTGGGAATTGTATTCATGGATGTTGTATCTTTCTTGGGATGCTGCCAATGAATATTCTGCCTTCCCTAGGAATGCTGTACCTTGATGTTGCCCTTTGTTTTGGAATACTGTGTGTGGATAGCGTACTTTACTTTGGATGCAATTTGTGCTTAAATCATCTTCCAAGTTACGGACTTTTTAAAAAGATTTATTTATTTACTTGAGAGAGAGAGAGAATGAATGAATGAATGAATGAATGAATAGAAGTGGTGGGAAGGGCAGAGGAAGAGAGAGTCTCAAGCAGATTCTGCAGTAAACACAGAGCCTGACTCAGAGTTGGATCTCATGACCCCACAGACCACAGCCTGAGCTGAAACCAAGAGTCAGATGCCCAACCAACTGTGCCACCCAGGTGGGCACAGTCCCCAAGTTAGGGACTCTTTAACATCCAACATTCAACATTGATTTCTTTTTTTGAAAATGCTTCTTCCATGCAGCTTCTGAAGGAGAAGTGTGTTAGTATATACCTATGTTTTACATTTTTGGTATTTTGGGTTTGTAACTTGACTACCGGCAAGCTCATTAATATTTTCTCCAGACAGAATGGATTTCATGCTTAAAACTGTGTTCAAAAAATATAATCTCTTTGCACAGTATTCCCATTTTCTGGATGGATAAAACAGGGGGCAGAAGCCTACTCAGGAAAAGGAAGAGTATCGATCTGCAAATTGACCTTGGACCTGAGACAAAAACCCATGGCATAAAAATTCTAACTTATTGGGGTGCCTGGGTGGCTCAGTGGGTTAAAGCCTCTGCCTTTGGCTCAGGTCATGATCCCAGGATCCTGGGATCGAGCCCTGCATCGGGCTCTCTGCTCAGCGGGGAGCCTGTTTCCCCCCCCCTCTCTCCACTTGCCTCTCTGCCTACTTCTGATCCTTGTCTTCCAAATAAATAAATAAAATCTTTAAAAAAATTCTAACTTATTAACTAGAGTAAATAATTGGCAATGGTTGCTTCTGAAGAAGATAAAAACTGTGGCAGCACAAAACATATTTATTCAGGCAAAAGCCATTACTTCCAAATGTCTTGGCATAATGTACTCTGCACTGTGGTAAATGAATTTTCACCTTTGGAGGTATAATGCTACATATTTTTTCAGAATATTTCTTATCATTAAAGCATAAAATTTCCACACATTCTACAAACATTTTCAAATCTTATTTACCTACTCTCCTATTTTCTTCATCTTCCAATATTTTCCTTGGAATGAGGATGTCAGAATCTCTGTGGGTATGTGGCAACATTCATCTGTCCTTAATGCCTTGTCTTGTCTCTGTTTCCCTAATCTTGTCAGCATTAGCATACCTGTGCTCACTCATACACATGCTTGTTTCTTTACAAATTCATGGTCCTCAACCCTGCAGTCATGCACAATGCATTTTGTCCAAACTGCACAGGTGAAAGAACGAAGTTCTATACCAAGGATTACAGGCCTTAGAGGGCAGATCCATATAATTTACACAACATACCTCCAGAAAGAATACAGCCTGATTCCTACACTTTCACATTCTCTGCAATAAGGCTAGACAGGCTACACACACACACACACACACGCACGCACACAGATAAGACAAAAAGAAAAAGAAAAGAGAAAAAGAAAAACAAAAAACCAAAAAACAAAAAACACTGCCACAGCTGAATTCTTTGTCCATGTCTCAAGATGGCCAGAGAGGAAAGGGTGGACTGGTCATCAATTTGAAAACAGCTCTGCCCAATCCCTGTTATATCAATTTTGTTAGCACTCCTTTTCAGAATGGGGATTCAGCTGTCTTTAAGAATCTTGACACTTGAGTGGTCATTCATCTGTCTTAATTTTTTCTTTGTAGTTGAACTTTTAATTAGAGATAATCATAGATTTGCCTGCAGGTGTAAGAAATAATACAGAGAAATGCTGTGTATTTTTTACCCACTTAACCACAATGGTAGCATCTTGAAAAACTATAGTATAATATAATACCCAGGATATTGTCACGGATGTGGTCAAGATAGAGAACATTTCCATCGCAAGGATTACTCATGTTGTCCTTTTACAGTCATATCTACTTCCATCTCTCACCAACTCCTTTCTTAACCCCTGGCAACCACCAATCTATTCTCTATTTCTATAATTTTGTAGTTTCAAGATGTTATATAAATGGAATCATATAGAGTATGTAACATTTCAGGACTGGTGCTTTTTTGCCCACTCAGCATAATTCTCCAAAGATTCATCCATGTTGTTGCATGTATCAATACTTTCATTCTTTTTACTGCTGATTAGTATTCCATGGTATGGATATACCAAAATTTGCTTAATAATCTATCCCATGCAGGACATTCAGGCTGTTTGTAGCTTTTGGCTATTAGGAATAAAACTGCTGTAAACAGTCGTGGACAGGTTTTTATGTGAATATAAGTCTTCATATCTCTGGGGTCAGTGTCCAAGACTGCAACTGGTAGACTATATAATAGTTGCATGCTTAGTTTTTTTTTCTTAAGAAAACAAACTTTTTCACAGTGGCTGTACCATTTTACATTCCCATCAGCAATGGATTAGTGATTCAGTTTCTCCACCTCCTGGCCAGAATTTGGTGGTGTTATTTTCAATATTAACCATTCTGATAAGTGATATCTCATGATTTTAATTTGTTTTTCCTTAATGGCTAATGATATGTATATATTCTTTGATAAAATAGCTGTTTATGTCCTTTGCCATTTTCTCATTGGATTATTTCTCTTCTGGCATTGAGAGTTCTTTATATATCTTGGTTATTTATCCTTTGTTGGATATGTGATTTGCAAAAGTTTTCTCATGGTCTATAGCTTCTTTTCATCCTATCCATAAAGTTTTTCACAGAATAAAAGCATAATTTTGATGAAGTCTAATTTATCAATATATGCTTTCATGGACTGCCTTTGTGTCATGTAAGTAAACATTTTTGCTTAGCCCTAGGTCCTGAAGATTTTCTATTTTTTTATTTTTTAAAGATTTTATTTATTTATTTGACAGAGACAGAGATCACAAGTAGGCAGAGAGGCAGGCAGAGAGAGGAAGGAAAGCAGGCCCCCTGCCAAGCAGAGAGCCCGATGTGGAGCTCGATCCCAGGACCCTGAGATTATGACCTGAGCCGAAGGCAGAGGCTTTAACCCACTGAGCCACCCAGGCACCCCAAGATTTTCTGTTTTTGCCTTAGAAGTTTTATAACACTACATTTTACTATGAAGTCTATCATATTTTGAGTTAATTTTTATATAAAGAATGGGGTTTAGATCTAGGTTATTTTATTTTATTTTTGCCTATGGATGTCTATCTAATTGCTCCAGCACCATTGGTTGAAAATGATCCTCCTTCCATTGAGTTAATTCTGTACCTTTGAAAAACCAGTAGAGTACATTTATGTGGGTCTATTTTTCTGTTTTCTATCCTGTTCTGTTGATCTATGTTACTATTGTTCCATCAATACCACATAGTGTTGATAACTGTAGCTATAGAGCAAGACAATATGGGGTAGATTGATTCTTCCAAATATACTCTTTTTCCAAGACGGATTTAGTTCTTTTAGGGCCTGTACCGTTCCGTATAAATGTCTGGATAAGTTTGTCTATGTCTCTGAGAATACCTTGCTGGAATTATATGATAGGAATTGAACTGAACCTGAAGATCAGTTTGGAGTTTCAACATCTTTACTGTATCATGCTTTCTGATAAATAAACTCAGTGTGTTTCTCCCTTTATTTAGGTCTTATTTGATTTCTTCCATAGGTGTTTTATAAATTTCAGCATATAGATTTTTGTACATGTTTTGGTAAATTTGTATTTAAATATTTCATTTCATTTGGATTTTTTAAACGGTTGTGTTATTAATTTCAGTGTCTATGTGCTCATTGCTAACACATAAAAATACAGTTTATTTTATTCATTTAATTCCAGTATTGTTAACATACAGTGTCATATTAGTTTCAGATATACAATATAGTGATTCAGTAAAAATAGGAGGTTATTTTGTATGTTTATCTTATATCTTGCAACCTTGCTGGACTCATGTATTAGTTCTAGGAGAAATTTTTTCTTTGTAGATTCCTCAGGATTTTCTATGTTGATGATCATGTTATCTACTAAGAAAGACAGTGTTATTCTGATCTGTATGCCTTTTATTTCCTTTACCTTCCTTATTTCATTGGCTAAACATGCTAACATTTTGTTGAATAAGAGTAGTGGGAGTAGACATCCTTGCCTTTTTCCCAGTCTTAAGGGAAAAGCAGCTTAGTCTTTTATCAGAAAGCACAATGTTAGGTGTAGGTTCTTAGTAGATGCTCTTTATCAAGTTGAGGAAATTATACTCTATTCGTATCTTTTCAAAGTTTTTTTTTTGTTATGACTTATATTTAATTTTTAAAATTATTTTTCTATATTGATTGATATAATTTTAAAATTTCTCAACTTTAGCTTTACATTGCTTGATTTTCAAATATTGAACAACACTTGCAGCCTTAAAATAAAATTCACTTGATCATGGTGTATAATTATTTTTATATACTGTTGAATTCAGTATGTAAATATTTTGTTAAGGATTTTACATCTATATTCATGAGGGATATTGGTCTAATAGTTTTCTGTTTTGTATTGTCTTTGTCTCATATTGATAGCAGGATAATATTAGCTTCATAAAATCAATTGGAAATTGATCTCTCTTCTATTTCCTGGAAGAGACTCTAGCTATCCACAATTAAAAACAGCTCTGGGAGAGCTCTGGAGTCCATTTAAGAAACTTCAGCAATACAGTGGAACAACAACAATAACAACAACAAAAAAAACCCTGAGAAGAACCATGCAACAAGGGAGCATAGAACAGCTTCATTTTGCCTGCACTAAGCCAGCATTCTTTAGAGCCAAGAGGGAACACCCCAGCTAGAAAGAGCTCCCCTTCTGGGAAAGAAATAGTGGGATGAGCAACCAGCTACCCTTGCCTTGCAGGGCACCACATGAATGACCCTCTTTGGTTTCATTCCACCCAGAGATGGCAAAGCAGAGATGTACAGAGATAGCTAGGAAAAGGGGAAAAAAAGTAGGGGCTACCAATACCAGCTGTAAAGCAGGAATGACTATGGTTCCCAGGGATTTGCTCTGCAGACAATCCCGACACCTTTTGCCACTGAAGAAACCAATGTCCAGCATAGTTGCTGTGGATCTCCGGTAGATTTCATTGGTTTTCACTCCTTAGATATTCACATTCAAATATGCCAGCTGTCTGAGTTTCTCCCTGATCCTTCTTTCCCCTGTTGGAGGCTGAAATCTGCATCAGTCACCAGCCCAGACATCTACAACTGCAGGAAAGTGAGACACAAGCTTAGATCTCCATGGCTAACCCCCATTATCATATCTGCATGCAGGACTAGTCCCTCTAGCCTTGTACCCCCATACTCCCAATCTAACATCTGACACCAGCCTCTACTGCTGTGTATTTGGAGTGAGACCCAGCAGCCACAGCAGTACATGTTGACAGCCAGGGGCCAGTATGCATGTGGTCTGCCTGTTGCTCCTTGTCCTGGCCCCCATCACTATATGAGTGTCTGCAACCTGTCCCTACTATGACACAGGCACATAGCTGTAGCTGGCCCCCGCTGGTTCTAGCCACCACTGCTGCCTTCCATGTTCCCTAGCTGCTGTACCTGAAGGAGCCGCTAAGGACCCCAACAGCCCTTTCAGCCTCTGCAGACCTCTAGAGCACTTGCAAGGATCACAAATTCATCAATGCTGTGGACCCTAGTGAACTGCATTGATGAGTTATCATGCCCCCCTGAACCCTGAACCACCATAGGCCCCCATACATGGTTCCCTACACTACTAGACTCGGAGTCACATCACACTCCAGCAAGCCCCCATATGCAGGTGAAGGTCTTTCCTTCCTTATTTTCAAATGTACAGACACCTATGCAAGGACCCAGTGGGATCTCAAAAACCCAGGGAAACAACATCACCAAAGGAACACAGTAAAATTCCAATAAATGACTCCAAAGGAATGGAGATGCATAAATTGCCTGAGAAAAATTTAAAATAGTTGTTCTAAAGGTATTCAGAGAGCTACAAACGAACAGATAAATGATTAAATGAAATCAGGAAAACAATATAAGAAAAATAAGAAGTTCAACAAAGAGATAGGAAACATAAAAAAGAACCAAAGAAATTCTGGATCTGAAGAATACAATGACTGAAGTAATGAATTTCATTAAGAGCTTCAACAGTAGACTGAACGAAGCAGAAGAAAGAAGCAGTCAGACATAAGACGGGTCTTTTGAAATTATGCAGTAAGAAAAGCAAAAAGAAAAAGAATAAAAATGAATAAAGAAAACCTATGGGACACCTGGAACACCACTGAGAGAAGTAATTTATACATTACTAGAGTCCCAAAAGAGATGAAGAAAGGGGTACAAAGATTATTTAAAGAAATAATGACTGAGAACTTCTTAAACCTGGAGGAAATTTTGGATATCCAAGCTCATGAAGTTACTAGGTCATCCCAAAATTTCCATCCAAAATGATCTTCTTTAAAACACATTATAAAAAAACTGTCTAAAATGAAGACAGAGAATTTTAAAAGCAACAAGAAAAAACAATCTCATATGAGGGAAAGGCTATAAGCAGATTTCTTAGCAGAAACTTTGCAGGCCAGGAGAGAATGGGATGATATATTCAAAGTGCTACAAAAACAAAAATGAAAACAAACCCAAAACCCTCTAACCAACAATATTTTACTGAGCAAAACTGTTCTTCAGAAATGAAGGAGAGATAAAGAGTTTCTCAAATAAAGAAAAGCTGAGGGAGTTTGTCACCACTAGATCTGCCTTACAAGAAAGGCTGAAAAGAGTTCTTCAAGATAAAAATAAAAGTATACAAACTAGTAACATGAAAACATATATGAAAATATACCACATGTTGGCAAAGGTAAATATATAGTCAGACTCTGAACACTCTAATACTGTAATGTGGTGTTGTGTTAATCACTTAACTCTAGCATAAAGATTAAAGGACAAAAGTATTAATACTACTTATAGTTAAAATAATCATTAGTTAAACTAGTTAAAGCTAGTTAAAAGAGTTGAAAAATATAGTTAAAATAAAGCTACAATAATTTGTTAATGGTTTCACAATATAAAAACATGCAAATTTTTATTTCAAGAACATGAAATGTGTGTGAGGGAAGTAAAAGGACTGTTTTTGTATGAGATAAAAGTTGTTATCAGCTTAAAATAGACTTTTATATCTATAAGATGTTTGAAGTAAGCCTCAGGGTACCCACAAAACAAAATCCAATAGTAGATACAAACAAGATAAAGAGAAGGGAATCAAAATATACCATTACAAAAAATCATCAATTCACAAAGGAAGACAGAAAGAGGGAGAGATGGGTGCAAAGAAACTACAAAAGAGCCAAGAAACAATTAACAAAATGGCAAGGGTAAGTCCCTACCTCCCAATAATTACTTTCAATGTAAATGGAATAAATTTTCCAATCAAAAGACAAAGAGTGGCTAAATGAAGTAAAAAACAAGACCCAACTATATGCTACCTACAAGAAACTAACTTTAGCTTCAAAGAATCATGTAGACTTAAACTGAGGGAATGGGAAAAGATATTCTACGTAAATGGAATCCCAAAGAGAACAGAGATAGCTACACTTAATCAGAAAAAATAGACTTTAAGTCAAAAACTGTAGCAAGAGACAAAGAAAGTCATGACATAATGATAAGAGGTTAATTCATCAAGAGGATATAACAACTAATAAATACACATGCACTCAACATTGCAGCACCTACATATATTAAGTAAATACTAACAGATTTGAACAGAGTAATAGATAACAATACAATAGCAGTAGGGAACTTTAATACCACATTCTCAACTACTAATAGAGCACCTAGACAGAAAATTATCAAAGAAACACTGAACTTGAGCTATGCTTTGGACCAAATGGACCTAAGAGAAATATACAGAACATTTCATCAAATGGCACTGGAATACACATCCTTCTCAAGTGCACATGCAGCTTTCTCCAGGAGAGAACATATATTATGTCATAAGACAAGTCTCAGTCCATTTAAAAAGATTTAAATCATACCAAGTATCTTTTCTACCTACAAAAATGCTATGAAAATAAAATCAGTAATAGAAGGAAAACCAGAAAATTCACAAATACATGGAAACTAAACAACACACTCCTAAACAACCAATGGGTCAAAGATGAAATCAAAAGAGAAATCAGGGGCACCTGGGTGGCTCAGTGGGTTAAAGCCTCTGCCTTCGGCTCAGGTCATGATCCCAGGGTCTTAGGATTGAGCCCTACATCGAGCTCTCTGCTCAGCAGGGAGCCTGCTTCCCTTTCTCTCTCTCTCTCTGCCTGCCTCTCTGCCTATTTGTGATCTCTGTCTGTCAAATAAATAAATAAAATCTTTTTAAAACAAGAGAAATCAAAAAATATCTTGAAACAAACAAAATGGAAGCAGAACATGCCAAAACTTATGGGATGTGGCAAAAGCAGTGCTAACAGGGAATTCTATAGTGATAAATGTTTACATTAAGAAAAAAGACAATAAATAACCTAATCTTATACTTCAAGGAGCTAGAAAAACAAGAATAAACAAAGTCTAATGTTAGCAGAAGGAAGATCATAACAAAGCTCAGAGCTAAAGTAAATGAAATACATAATATAAAATAATAGAGAAGATCAATAAAACTTAGAGTTCATTTTTTGAAAATATAAACCAGATTGGCAAACCTTTAGCTAGACTAAGAAAAATGAAGAGAGGGCTCAAATAAAATCAGACGTGAAAGAGGAGACATTGTAACTGATACCACAGAAATATAAAGGATCACGAGACTATTGTGAACAATCATATGGCAACAAATTGTACAATTTAGAAGAAACAGATAAGTTCCTAGAAACAAACATCCTACCAAGACCCAGTCATAAAGAAATAAGAAAAACAGAACAGACCAATAACAAGTTGAATCAGTAACCAAAAACCTCTCAATAAAGAAAAGCTCAAGACCAAATGACTTCCCAGGTGAATTCTACCAAACATTTATTTATTTTTTTAAAATTTTTAAAATTTTTTATAAACATATATTTTTATTTTTATCCCCAGGGGTACAGGTCTGTGAATCGCCAGGTTTATACACTTCACAGCACTCACCAAAAGCACATACCCTCCCCAATGTCCATAACCCCTCCCCACTTCTCCCAACCCTCCTCCCCACAGCAATCTACCAAACATTTAAATAAGATTAATACTAATTATTCTCAAACTCTTCCAGAAAATAGAAAGGAGGGAATATTCCTAAACTTATTTTACAAGCCTAGCATTATCCTGATAGTGAAGTCAAGTAAGGATACTATAAGAAAAGAAAACTACAGGCCAATATTCCTAGTGAATATAAATGTAAAAATTCTCAACAAAATACTAGTAAACTGAATTCAACAGCACATTTAAGGAATCATATACTGTCACCAAAGGGTATTTACCCCTGGGATACAAGGATAGTTCAGTATATGCTAATAAAGAATGTTAACAAATTCACATTAAGAGAATGAAAGATGAAATCATATAATTTCAATAGATTAAAAAATAGCATTTGACAAAATATAACACCCTTTTATTACAAAAACTAGTAACAAATTGGGTTTAGAAGGAACACACCTCAACAAAATAAATATCCCATGAGAAGGCCACAGCTATAATATCATACTCAACAATGAAACGTTGAAATCTTTCCCTCTAAGGTCAGGAGCAAAACAAGGGTGCCCAATCTTACCACTCCTATTCAACATAGTACTAGAAGTCCCAGCCAGGACATGTAGGCAAGGAGAGGAAAAAAAGACATCTAAATCAGAAAGGAAGAAATGAAATGGTCTGTGTTTGCTATGACATATGTAATATTATATATATATCTATATATATAATATATACATATTGAAATGAATATATTCATAAAGAAATGAAATGGTCTGATTGCTGATGACATATGTAATATTATATATATGTATATATATACACATATATGACATATGTAATATTATATAATATTACATACAGCAAAGATCATTTCATTTCTTTATGAATATATTCATTTCAATATGTATATATTATATATACATATATAATATTAAATATGTCATATATATAATATTACATATGCCACACATATATACACATACATGTATATATAATATATACATATATTATATGCAATATTACATATTATTATTACACATGACATGTAATATTACACATGTTATATGTATATAAGATATATATCATTTATATATCATATATCTAATATATTTATATTAAATATTTATAGATTAATATAGATATTAGATATTTATATATCATTTATATATTGTATATCTAATATACAAAGTGACAGTATGTATCATGTATATATGCTAAAGACTCCACTCAAACACTGTTAGAACTAAGGGATAAATTCAGTAAAGCTGTAGCATACAACATTAACATATAAAAATTAGTAGCCTCTCTAGACATTAAAAATAAACTACCTGAAAAATAAATGAAGGAACCAATCCAATTTACAATAGCATCAAAATTAATAAAATACTGAGGAATAAACTGAACCAAAGAAATGAAAGTCAAATATACCAAAAACCATGGACATGGATGTAAGAAATTTAAGAAAGTACAAACAAAAGGAAAGATATCTTGTGTTCGTGGATCAGAAGAGTTAGTAATTTTTAAATGTCCTTACTACCTAAAGTTATCTATGGATTCAATGCAATCCCTATCAAAATTTCAATGGCAAAAAAAAATTCAATGGCATTTTTCACGGAAATAGAACATATAACTTTAAAATTCATATGGAACCTCACAAGACCCCAAATAGCAAAAGCAATCTTGAAAAAGAACAAAGCTGGAGGTATCACATTTCCTGATTTCAAACTACATTACAAAGCTATAATAATAAAAATGATATGCTGCTGGCACAAAAACAGACACAGAGACCAAGGGAACAGAATCAAGAGCCCAGAAATAAACCCATGCATACAGAGTTAACTAATGTTTGACAAGAGAGCCAATGATATTGAATGGGGAAAGGATAGTCTCTTCGATAAATCTGTATCCATACACAGAAGAATTAAATTGGATCCCTATTTTACACCACTCATAAAATTAATTCAAAATGGACTAAAGACGTCTGACCTGAAACTGTAAGATTACTAGATCTTGGCAACAATTTTTTGAATATGACTCCAAAAGCACAAGCAACAAAAGCAAAAGTAAATGAGACTACATCAAACTAGAAAACTTCTGCACAGCAAAAGAAACAACCAGTGAAATGAAAAGGCAACCTAAGGCATAGGAGAAAATATTTACAAGCCATCTATCTGGTAAGGGATTAACATCCAAAATATATAAGGAACTCATAACTTAATAGCAAAAAACCCTCAAACAATTCAATTTTAAAATGCAGAGAGGACTTGAATAGACATTTTCCCTAAAAAGACATGCAAATGATCAAGTATATAAAAAGATTCTCAACATCAGTAATCATCAAGGAAATGAAATCAAAACCACATGAGATATCACCTCACACGTATTAGAATGGCTCTTAACAAAAAGGTAAGAGATGACAAATGCTGGTAAGGATGTATAGAAAAGGGAACTCTGGTACATGTTTGGTGGTACACACACACACACACACACACACACACGAATATTGTTCTTCTACAAAAAAAGAGAAAGAAATCCTGGCATTTGGAACAACTTGGATGGACCCTGAGGGTATTACACTAAGTGAAGTAAGTCAAAGACAGACAATTATATGATTTCACTTACATATGGAATATATAAAAGTCAATTTCATTGAAATAGAGAGTAGAATATTGGTTGCCAGGGTTTGAGGTATGGAGGAAATAAGGAGCTAGTGGTCAAAGGGTAAAAACTTACAGTTATAAGATGAATAAGTTTCAGGAAACTAATATAGCATAGTTGCCTATAGTTATCAGTACTGTGTTATATACTTGAAAATTGCTATGAGTAGAACTGTCACATTCTCACCATAACAACATCAACAACAACAAAATGGAAAGTGTGTGAGGCGAAGAATATGTCAACTAACCTGACTGTGGTGTACTTTTCACAACATATGCATGTATCAAACCACCATACTGTGTAATTTAGACGTACACAATGTTCTACATCAATTATATGTCAATAAAGCTGGAAAAAATTTACATGGTCTGCAGAATTGTTTGTAGTATTTCCTTATTAACATTTTGATATCTGCAGTTTATAGTGATATCCCCTGTTTCATTTTTCATATAAGCAATTTGTGTTTTCTCTTTTTCTCCCTTTTCTTTTTTCTCTTTTTTCCCCTTTGTCAATCCTGCTAAAGGGTTGTGAATTTTACTGTTTTTTTTTTCCCCAAAGGTTCAGGTTCAGTAATTTTCTTTACTGTCTGTTTTCTTTCTTTTTTTTTTTTTAAAGATTTTATTTATTTACTTGACAGAGAGAGATCACAAGTAGGCAGAGAGGCAGGCAGAGAGAGAGAGGAGGAAGCAGGACCCCTGCTGAGCAGAGAGCCCAATGCGGGACTCGATCCCAGGATCCTGAGATCATGACCTGAGCTGAAGGCAGTGGCTTAACCCACTGAGCCACCCAGGGACCCTACTGTCTGTTTTCAATTTCATTGACTTCTGTTCTTTATTTCCTCCTTCTCTTGATTTGGATTTATTTGCTCTTATTTTTCTACACTCTTAAAATGGAATTTTAGATTGTTGACTTGAGATTTATCCTCTTTTCTAATTTATGTATTTGGGAATATAAATTTCCCTTTCAGCACTGCTTTAGCTGATTTCCACACAGTTTGATACATTGGATTTTCATTTCCTTCAGTTCAATGTGTTTTGTTTCTTTTTAAAAATTTTTACTTGGTTAAGCATGTGCCTTTGGCTCAGGTCATGATCTCAGGTTCCTGGGATTGAGCCTCACGTCAGGCTCCCGGCTCAGTGGGGAGTCTGCTGCTCCCTCTCCCTCTCCTGCTTGTGCTCTCTTTCTCAAATAAATAAATAGAATCGTTAAAAAAAATTTTACATGGGACTTCTACCTTGACCCAAGGGTTATTTAGCAGTGTGATGTTTAGTTTCCAAGTGCTGGAAGACTTTTCTATTACCTTTCTGTTACTGAATTCTAGTTTGATTCCTTTGGAGTTAGAGAACATATACTGCATGGTTGCAACTCTTTTTAATTTGTTGAGATTTGTTTTAGGGCCCAGGATATAGTCTATCCTGGTATATCTTCTCAGAGCTCTTGAAAAAAAAATGTATTTTGCTGTTGTTGGGTGGAGTGTACTATCAATGTCAGGTCCTATTGTTTGACAGTATTGTTGAATTATTCTATATCAATATGTATTTTCTGTCTAGTTTTTCTATCAACTGTTGAGAGAATGGTGGTAAGCTACTTAACTATAATTATGGATTTCTCTCTTTCCCTTTTCACTTCTATCAGTTTTTGTTGCAACATTTTATTTTGGTGCATATGCATCAAAGATTACTATTATCTTCTTGGTGAATTGATACTTTAATCGTTATATAGTCACCCTCTTTATCCCCAGAAATTTTCTTTTCTCTGAAATCTACTTCATCTTTTGTTAATATAACCACTCTTGCTTTCCTGTGATTGTTTGTCCATAACTCTGCTTACTGTGTTGTTTCTTTATTTCTCATATTCCAAGATTGATTCTTTTATCATTTCTTTTCTACTTAGGAAACTTCCTTTAGCTATTCTTTTACAGAAGGTCTACCCAGGACAAATTCTCTTAGTTTTCCCCCAACTGAGAATGTCTTGATTCTCCTTTCATTCCTGAAGAACATTTTCATGGGTATAGCATTGTGGGTTGATACTTCTTTTGGCGCCTGAAATATATTGTGCTACTTCCTTCTGGCCTCCATAGTTTGTGATGTTAAATATGCTGTCATTTTAATTATTTTTCTACTGTAGGTAAGGTGTTGTTTTTCTGTCTTCTTTCAAGATTGTTTCTTTTCCTTTCATTTTCAGAACTCTATGGGCATCTGGGCAGTGCAGGCAGTTGAGCATTTTTGACTCTTGGTTTTGTCTCAGATCGTGATCTCAGCCTGTGAGACTGAGCCCCATGTTAGGCTCAGTGCAGAGTCTGCTTGAGTTTCTCTCTCCCTCGCTCTCTGCTTCTCTTTCTTTGGGCGTGCTCACCTTCTTGAATTCATAAGTTTCTATCTCTTCCCAAATTTGGGAAGTTTTTAGACATCACTTCTTCAGTTGCTTTTTCAGCTGCACCCTTTTTCTTCTTTTCTTCTTGAACTCTGATGAAATGAATGTTACATCTTTTACTGTAGTGTCACATGTCCCTGAATCTCTGTTCATTTTTTTTTGTCTACTACCTCTCTGTTGTTCAGACTGGGTAATTTCTATTGCTTTATCTTCCAGTTCACCAATTTCTTCCCCTCTGTTATTCTCACTAATCTCATCCATGGAGCTTTTTATTTTGGACATTGCTGTATATTTCAGTTTAAAATTTTCCATTTGGTTCTTCATTATAACTTCTATATTTTTGCTAAGACTTTCTTTGTTGGTGTTTTCTGTTTTTTTTTCCCACTTGTTTCAAACATGTTCATAATTGCTCATTGAAAGATTTTTATCATGGCTGCTTTGAAATCTTTGTCAGACAATTCTAATCTGTTTTAGTGCTTGCATCTATTGATATTATTTTTCATTCAGTTTGAAACTGTCCTGGTTCTCTGTATGAGGAGTGATTTTCAACTGCAGCCTGTATATTTTGGATATATTCTGGATTTTATTTAAATCTTCTGTTTTAGTGGGCATTATTTAACATCATTCTAGTAGGAGGAAGGGAATGCTGCCTCATTACTCCCAGATAGAGGCAGAAGTCCAAGTTCTCCACAGCCTCCACTGACATCTGAGCAGGGTGGTCTTCTCATTACTGATGGGCAGGTGTATGAGTTCCAGACACCCACATAATCTCCAATGACACCGGGTGGTGGGGGAGGCTTTATTACTCCTGGGTGATAATGACAAGAATTTCTAATACTTCCCCAACACCGCAACAGTGGGGAGAGACAGCATTACAACTGTCAATTCTTGGAGAGAAGTCCAAGTCCAAGCATCCCAGATGATCCCCCCTGATAACACTGGGAGAGTGGGGGAAGGGTGGTTCATTGTTGGCCAGTGGGGTTGAAAATTCTAACTAGGTACCCTGTCTTCTCTGATACTACCTTGGCAGGGGTCTCTGGTAGGGGTACTGAAGCGCCTTGTTAGAGCCGTTTGAAGATGGAAATGCAGGTTTCCCTCTTGGCTGAGAATGGGTGGAAATAGGGCCAGTTCTTCTGTGCTATTTGGCTACAATAGAGCACTTAGTTACTATCTACAGATTTTCCATCTTACTAGGCTCCTCTTTTCCTGATATTTTGGCTAGAGAGAACAAGCTTTTATTTGGCCTTTGTTTTTTTATCTGCACTCATTGGTGGTTTCTTGGTTTCTGGTTTCTTTAGCTCCAAGTGTGAGACATCTGAGGCAAAATGAAAACCCAGGGAACTCATCACCATGTCATTCCTCAGGTTCCAATGTCCCTAGAGTAGTCTGCCATCTCTGTATCTTTCAGTCTTTATGATTTAAAATAGATAATATGCAGAGTTTTTACTTGTACTCAGTGGGAAGAACAGGAAAAAGTATGTCTACTCCATCTTCCTGGAAGTAGAAGTCGCCCTATTTGTCTTACATTTAAAGATGGTCATGCTTAAAGAGACATAGTCTAATCTCTTCATTGTATCCCAGAAAATGGAAACTTAGAGAAGGTATATAATTTGCCTAAGTTCAAATAATGATATGAGGGCAGAGCTTAGTTAAACCCCAGGTCTTCTGGCTTCTCGTTTCTATATTTCCACCCTCCTCCCCCTGTACTACTCCATTTTCCTTGCCTTTACCCTCTAATCTTTCATAGGATTCTTTTTTCTATAATGCACTGAATTCTGTACCACAAAAAGATATTAAAATCAGACAACAACCTCCAAGTCATTTTTCCCCCCACTGTGACATTAAAAACTTGTTCACCTATTCATTTGTTCAGTTTTCTAGATTCCACAAAGGAGTAAAATCATATGGTATTTGCCTTTTCTTGGTTTGACCATTTTACTCAGCATAATACCCTGTAGGTACATCTATATTGTCACAAATGGCAAGATCCTATCCTTTTTATGGCTGTGTAATATTCCTGTGTGTGTGTGTGTGTGTCTTCCCCACATTTTCCTTATTCAGTTGTCTACTGATGGACACTTAGATTACTTCCATATTGGCTATTGTAAATAATGCTGCAATAAACAGGGTGCATATATGTTTGTACCTCTTCAAATTAGAGTCTTCTTTTCCTCTGGGTAAAAACCCAATACTAGAATTATTAGCTCATATGGTATTTCTCTTTGAGGAACCTCCATATTGCCTTCCATAGTCAACTACTAAAATTTAAAATTTTAAACAAAATAAAATGGTAAAACAGAAGAAAACGTACTCTCCTAAAAAGCTATAGTTTAGCTCTTTTGATGGTGGGAACAAAGTAATATTTGTGGCAGAGAATGAAGAGAAGGTACTATGTAATGTCTAATAAATAATTAAATAATCATAGCTGACAGACTTACAGATCCACGCTAGGAATGCAATTCTCTTTCTCTAGCTAGGCATTCATCACATACTATAATCTTCTAGCAGAGTGTCTTAATTCTTAATTCAGTACCATCTGCCACTATTAGATTAGATTACTATTATGATATTGAGTACCAAAGTCATAATATGCAGAGGTTAAAGATTTTTGGTGTTGATAATATCCTAAAAATATATACGCAGAGTACTTTTTTTTTTTTTTAAAGCACAATTTAGTGAAAGAGGTCTCATGGATTTATAAAAGGTTGAAAACTCAGGAACTGTTACATTCTGAACATGGTTCTCTCAGTCATTTGGTATAACTTCATGCAAAATAATATTTCTAATCATTAATTCTCAGGCACAATAGGAAAAGAGTAATTCCTTGACAGGAGGCAAAATGAGGAGCAATAGGAGGAAGAAGAAATGCCGGTAACAACAACAGTCATATACCCAACTTTATTTTATATCAAAAGCACTGGGCTAAACACTTCATTATGCATACATTTATTTTAGGCTTTCAGGTGCATACAATTGGATTAATCATAAAACTTCATTATGACATGCTCTTAGCACTGGTCACCTATTTATTTAGCTAGTTCCTTTTCATAATGTAAAAAGCACCTGAAAACTCACAGCCCAAGATAAAAATTAAGACCTTGACAATAATCTAAATCTAATCATAAAGATTCCTTCACTTCCATCTTACATCCCCTCTACTTCCCAACCAAGGACAGCCTCCTTTAGCCATCATCCTGATTTCTGTGTTTATTATCCCTTTGCTTTTTAAAAAATTAGGTTTATCACACCTATATGTAATATAAAAATTAAATATTTTAATTTTTAACTTTATCAAAATATAACATGCTCTGTAATATTTTAGGACTTTTTCATCTAAGATACTACTGCTAAGATTCATTCATTTTTTAATGTGGGGCTATAGTTCATTTGTTCTGAATGCCATATAATATTCCAGTGCACAAATATACTATATTTTATTAATCCATTATTAATGTTGATAGAATTTAGGTTGTTTCTAAGTTTTTGTACTGTGAGCTATGCTGTTATAAACATATTTGTATGTATCTTCTGTCATATATGAATAAGAGGTTTTCTCTTAGGTATTGATCTAGTAGAATTTTGGGGTCATAAGGAATATGAATGTTCAACTTTAGGAGATAATGAAAAAATACATTCCAAAGTCCTCTCAGCAATTTATCTAGACAGTAGTTCCCCTTATCCATAGGGGATCTGTTCCAAGACCCTCAGTGGATGCCTGAAATGGTGGATAGTACTGAACTCTATATGTATGCTATATTTTTTCCTATACATACATACCTATGATAAAGTTTAATTTATAAATTAAGCACAATAAAAGATTAACAATAATAAAATAGAACAATGATAATATGCTGTAATAAAAGTGTGAATGTGGTCTCTTTCTCTCTCTCAAAAGACCTTATTGTACTGTACTCCCCCTTCCTCTTGTGATTATGTGAGATGATAAAATGCCCAGGGGATGGCATGAAGTGAGACTGAAAGACCTAGGCATTATGATACAATGTTAGGCTACTAGTGACCTTCTGATAATAAGTCAGAAGGAGGATCATCTGCTTCTAGACTGTGGTTGATCATGGGTAACTGAAACCATGGAAAACAAAACCACAGATAAGGGGGGACTACTGCATTCCTACCAATAATATGTAAGAAAATCATGTTCTTGAGTTACTTTACTTTCTAAGCCGGAGTTCATCTTCTGAACCACAGGACACTGAAAATTATTTGACTATCTCCTCAATTCTCTCAAGGATGGTGCATAACTGATATCATTCTAGTGCACAGGAAAGAAGTTGATTCTTTACTTACAACTGATGCTTTGGGGCATTAGCACTTTGTTCTCTCCAGTAACCTCAGTCGAGAAAGGCTGCTTTGTACTGTCACCTTACACTTTTTTGCCAACCAACTGGATATAAAGTGGTGTCATATTATGATTTGATGTAAATTTTCCTGGTTAATAATGGTGCTGAATCTTTTCCTAAGTTAATTGGCCATAAGTGTCTACAATGCTGTGAAATGTCTGTTCATGTCTTCTATCCGTTTTTCTATGGGATTGCTTGTGCTTTAAAATAATCTTTACAGGTTCCTCATCTATTCTTGCTATCATTTGTCAGAATATTTTGTGAATATTTTCTCCCAGTTTGTAACTTGCATTTTCTTGTTCTCTAAGGTATATTTTAATGAACATTTAAAATTTTAAACAGTTAAATCTATCAATATTTTATTTTATAGTAAATTATTCTTATGTTTTAAGGTATCTTTTTTATTTCAAAGTTAGGAAGATATTCACTGACAATTTCTGCTAAGAGTTTTAAGATTTTGTTTTTGAAATTTATACTCTTAACTGATCCTATGCATGCTATGAGACAGGATTTATTTTCATCTTTTTTCCATACGGATAACCATAATTACAGCTTCTAATTTCTACATTCCCTACTGATCTGACATGCTACCTCAGAGCTCCATACATGTATAGGTCTACTCCTGGGTTTTCTACTACATTTGCAAAAATTTTAAATTATTTCATGCAGTCTTCATAAGAAGCAACCTAACATAAATTACTTCATGTAATCCATAAAATTACCCCATGAGGTAAATGCTATTTTCTCTATTTTACAGATTTAGGAAACTAAGGCTTAGAGATGTTAGTGACTTGTTCAAGATCACAGACTAGTGGTAGTTCCAACCCCAGTACTCCAGAGTCCATGGGTTTAAGCAATGATTAATACTGGCTCTTACCCTACTACCTCATAAGGATATAGTAAAAGTCAGTAAATATCATAGGTGGTAAACTATACAGTTAGCTCTATACTAGCTATAAAGTGGTTTGAGGTAGAGTTGGGAGTAGGTTATAAAGGCAAGACAAAGTCTCTGCTCAAATGTCACTTACTCAGTCTTTCCCTAAGCACCCTATCCAAACTGTAGCCCTTGTCCATTCTGAACCATTAACCTGCTTTATTATTATTTTTTTAGGTTACTAAGTACCTGAACTTATGTATCTATTTGTTTATTCTCTGATTCGCTCATTAGAATGTCTGCTCCATGAGGGCAGGAACCAACATTGTTTTATTAACTGCAATATGTCTATCACCTAAAACATGCCTGGCACATAGCAGGCACATGACAAGTATTTAGGGAATGAATGTATGTATGAATGAATGAATGACTGAATGAATGAATGAATAAACAAGATAAGACTTCTGTCTCTGAAGAGTTGACAATCTAGCAAGGAACATGTTAGTTCAAGACAAATTATGAAAATAAGAAAAATTTACTCATTCATTTACTACATTTACTGAGTATCTACTTTGTTTGTAGCACTGTGATGTGTACTGAAGAAAAAGTATAAAGATGAGTAAGGCACAATCCTTGCCTTCATGAACTTACAAGCTAGTAGAATCTATGTGTGCATATATAAATTTCAATAGTATAAGACAAGAAATAGTAACTAGCTACAAGAGGAACAAAATGCTAATTTGAACACAGGAGAAAGAATTTAATTCATACTGTGAGATCAAGGTAAGCTTAATGCTACACACGGTCATTGTAGAGCTGGGCTTGGCAATGTTTTCCTTCAAAGAGGGTGAAAATTGTGTAAGTTTAGTAAGTATTTATTCAGCCAAAGCTACTACTTGCTGATATTTTGGCACAAAGTACGCAGCACCATGATAAACAATTTTCACTGTGGGGAGCGAACTAGACTTTGCCTGGCTAAGAGAAAGGATATTCTGGGCAGGGAGAATGGATTGAAAGCACATGGCATATTCTGTCAAGAAGTCCATTGTTGTTGTAACAAGGCTCTAGGGAGGGTGCTGGCAGGATATGAGGCTGGAAAGACAGTGTGGCTGGGATCTTAAATTAAGAACTTGGGCCATTTGAAACTTTTTAAGGACTAAGTGATAGTGGAGGCAGGCAGGCCACCACAGACAGTTATTTTCCTTTCCTTCCTTTTTCATCTGCTGCCTTTCTTCTTTTCCTTTCTTTCTTTCTTCTTTTTTTTTTTTTTTACAGCAATGCACAGTGAGAAAGAAAAGGGAATAAGGAGTCCAGAGATCTGGGATTAAGTCACAGTTCCGACGCTGAACTGTTGCATGATGTTTGGAAACAATTCAATTAAAATGAGAGGAGAGGACACTTAACAACAGCAACAAAAAAACTACACATATATTCTTTCTTAGTAGCCACTCCAATTAGAATACCCTGTCACAAGGATTACTGCTGTAGTGACAAATAAAAACAAATACAGAGATGAATGCATCCCTTTGGCATATTGGTTGAGAATCACTGGATTAGATGATCTCTAAGTGTCCCTTCTTCCATACAGCCCCATCTTTTCTTCCCAATACCCCCACTCCATGCTCTGATTCTCTTCTTATTCCAAACTAAGCTTTCAGTATAACAGTGGACCATCTCCCACCCTCCACAGGAGTTGTTGAGCCCTTCTGGTGATGCTCAGGACTGTAGATTCTCATCTTGGAAGCAAACTAGCCAAGAATGGTCAAGGATATCTGAAAGAGTTGAGAGCCTGTTCTACAAGGAAGGGGACAGAATTACTGGGCTGCTGCTAACTTGTAAAAATAACTCAGGAGCTCCCCTGGAAGCAAAGTCACCTTGATCCTTTCAAAGAACAATTGTGAGAAATGATGTGAGTATGTATGTTGTGAGGAGGGCAGGGTGCAGAGAGATGGCATTCCAAATTGCAGAGCTATCCTTGAAATTCTGATGCTTTAGAACTTCACCATGGGGCCTAAACATCAAATAAAGCCTTGATGGAGATAAGAGGGCAGGGTAGGAGGGGGGGAAAAGATGATCAGTCCAATATTCATGATCATTTTTTAAAGCTGACCTACTCTTAAGAAACTTTTAAATTGCATACACAAATGAAAATGTACCCTCAGCATGAAGCTCTATGTAGTCTAATTATCAGAACAAATGTTTATTGAGTTAATTTTAAAAATACAATACCAACGTTGCCTATTTCATAATCGAGGGGAAGCATTTTCTTCTCAAGCCATGTTCAGTATGCAACAGGAAGCCAATTATCACCCCCAGAACATTTCTCAGTGAAAAATGTGTTATTCCTTATGGCACTTAAGGCTTAAAAAGACTTAAAGCCCCGAAATTACCATTTTCTCTTATTTCTACCATCTAAATACCCATCGGTTCAAACCAAAATTATTTTCACCATTTCTTATCTATCCTAAAGGCATCACTGACACTTGGACAGAAGAAATTTTGGAAAAAGACAAGACAAGTTTGTTTTGCTTACTTGAATGTTCATACAAGCTTTTCCTGAAAACAGTGTATAATAATGGAGCTCCTGAGAAAAAAATACGGGAAACAGTACTGGTACTGATTAAATGAAGGTGAATGTAGTTTTATTGCTTTTAAGAAAACTCAGTAATTCTGACTAAAAACTAACCAATATGGTCCCTTTAGGATTCACAGGGATGTGTTTTTCATCAGTGGAAGGGAATAATTTCTATTTACCAGATATAGGCATCTTGTGGACAAAAGCCAGGTCTTATTCATCTCTCAGTTTCTGCTAGAAATTAGCATATCATTTACCCTTCCATACAATATCACCTGACACACAGTAGGCATCCAAAAAAAGTTTACTGAATAAATACATTAGCATACTATTTGTTTGCAATTGCCTACTGCTGAGAATGCTTTTAAACTGATTGCATAAATAGGCTAAATACAATCTGAAAATCTTTAAAATTTGATAAGCAAACTTTTTATTCCTTAGATTCAAAGAATACAGGTGGGAATTTAAGAGATTTTTCCGTGTCCCAAAAGAAGCAGCTCATTTCCCTTTACAGACACCGGGCACAACTTTTCCAGACCTTCTTCTGTGTAACCAAATATTTTCAAGTGGCAACCAAACATTCCAAAGTACACAAGCTGTCTGAGTGTCACACTAGAAGACAGCTGAGGACACGGTGTTGACAATGATCAGTGTTTACACCATATTCACATTCCCTTTAGCACATACCAGATTCCAGAGCTATGAGACACGTGTGTTCTGCTCTCCTATTTTTTTTTTCCCTTAAAGAGCACCTGGATCCTGTCTGGAATACAGATCAAGAACTGTACTGCCAACCACCAAAGGTGGAATGATTAAATTTTCTGACTATAATTGAGAAAGCATGATTTGACGTATGTACTTGTACTTTGGGAGACAACAGGCTGGAACCTGTTACACTAGGGCTGCTCTGAAAAATCCAAAATATGTGGTTTTCTACATTAACAGGAATGACAACAGAATCTACAAGAAGGAAATAACTTTATAAAATAGGTTTGATTTGAAAGAAGACAACATAAATAATGTTAAAATACATGGGAAAACATTTGCAACACACTTGACAGAAAAAATGATTAATTTCCATGACATGAAAGCACGCTTGCAAGTCCAAAATTAAACCTCCTTCACAGAGCTATGCAGAACAGACCTTCAGGTACAGATGCATCAAGTTCCAAACCAAACTTAACTTCATTAGCTACGGTTCCAGAATAAAGGCAGAGAATCAAGTTCCTTAGTTACCTTTATCTGACTCACTCTGACCAAGACAGAGAACACTTCTGGGCAGTCTGGCTTCAACACAAAGCTCTCCAGCTGTTTGACAGGAGGACAAAAAGTAAAAGCCATCTCCCTCTTGGCCTGTTATGCCCAAGAGAGAGGGATACCTCATGGCAAAGGACAACGGTCTTCACTGATGGCAATCGCCAGTTCCCTCTGCACGCACTTAATGTTGGTAATAACTGCTTAACAGAGACCTGGCACAAAATCAAGAGAAGCTGAAATCTTTGTGGTTACCCTGCTGAGATAATTTAGGATGCATTAGTCAGTGTTTCTCAGGCTGTTCATCCCAGATCAGTGTAATTATGGAGAGGAATAAAAAAGAACAGACTAGAAAATAGCTTGCCAGTAGAACCACTATATTCACATGGGATGATATTTAAATCAGCATTTGAAAACAGTATATAGTTATGACTTGTTTCCTGCTCAGACTTTATGCCAAGTTCTAAGGCAAATTCAGCACTTAGCATTCATTTTAGACAGCAAGCCTCGTCCCTGTGGCTTGTCACACAAGCCTCTTAAAAGCTCTATCTTGCCAGATACAAAGGCCACTCGTACTGAGGATGCCTCTTACATTAAACAAGTTGCATAAGCCCCAGAAACTAATTTTGGGGAAAGAAGATACATTCTCAACTTGGTATCTTCTCTTCTCAGTGAACTAACCAAACAGCTTCTGAAAGTCTATCTTCTTTCTCCTACTTCCCTGACTGCACTAGACAAACAAAGATGACTTTGTTAACCTCAACCCTGATCTGAAATAAAATTCCATGAAAATGCCTCCACTCTTCATCCAATGGTGCACTTGCACTCAGTTCTCTACCTGGAATAGCGCGGAGCATATAATAGGCACTCAGTAAATATTTGCTCTTATTTACTGAGTATTCACTGCAAGCAGTCACTCTTTCACAGCACTCAGCATAATTGCAAATAATTACTTGCACAGTTATTTGCTTAATGACTGTCTTCCTCACTAGACTGTGAGCATCACAAGGCCAGGGTCAGTTTGTGTTATTTCCAGCTGTACTCTTAATACCTACCACAGTGCCTCACACTCATTAAGACCAAATAAATACTCACTGAACAAACGAACACCATGTACCAAGCACTATTTATTCAGTGTCTCACTCAATCCCCAAATAACCTGTGTTCTTGGTATTATTCTTCCTATTTCATAGGTGAAGAAACCAAGGCTCAAAGAGCTGCAGTAACTTGCCTAAGGTCAAAGCCAGGACTCCGAGTGCATGCTATTAACAATGCTATCCTGTCCCCTTCTGTTAAAGTCATTCTACTACTGACTAGCTGCAGCATGGGAAGCTTTTCTTACTCTTCCAAGCCTCAGTTTTTTTACTGATAAACAAAATAGAAAGTGGTTATTTATTTTATACGTTTATTGTGAAGTTTCCTTGAGCTTGTATATGTAAAGCACTTGGTTATAGTTGTTGGCATGTAACAGCTATTTATTTTTTAAAAAGGTTTTATTTATTGGGACGCCTGGGTGGCTCAGTTGGTTAAGCGGCTGCCTTCAGCTCAGGTCATGATCCCAGCGTCCTGGGATCGAGTCCCATATCAGGCTCCTTGCTCGGCAGGAAGCCTGCTTCTCCTTCTGCCTCTAGCCTGCCACTCTGTCTGCCTGTGCTTGTGCTCTGTCTCTCTCTCTCTCTTTAACAAATAAATAAGATCTTTAAAAAAAAAAAGATTTTATTTATTTATTTGACAGACAGAGATCACAAGTAGGCAGAGAGGCAGGCAGAGAGAGGGCGGGGGGGGGGGGGAGGAAGCAGGCTCCCTGCTGAGCAGAGAGCCCGACGTGGGGCTCGATCCCAGGATCCTGAGATCATGACCTGAGCCAAAGGCAGAAGCTTTAACCCACTGAGCCACCCAGGTGCCCCATAACAGATATTTAATAGGAGTTGTTACTCCTGTACTATTGCCACTGAATCCAATATGCAGAAGGAAGTAAGTGGAGCCAGGGAATGCCACCTGCAGAAACCCGTTCCCCTCCCAGAACAGTGCCCTCCATCTCAGCAGTCAGACATATCTCTACTGGATTTCTGTGCCACTCTCATCGACCCTCACTCACCGCATTCCATAAACCAACTTGCAGGTGAAAGTTGCTTTTGCTTAAAGCTCAAATGTATAATAAGCAAAATATTTTTAAAATTCATTCTATAACATAAGCAGTTGCTCAATGTGAAATGCTACAACCTACATGGCTTACACTGAATAGCTCACATTATCAAGGAAATTGAAGATTAGAAAAAAAATCAAGACTGTCTCCTACCCCATTACGAGAGGGAATTTCATGGATTTTTATTTTGATAGATAATAAATGCATAGAAGGAAATAGAGCAGAAAAAGAGAAAACTGCAAATTAGGAGGTCTCTTCGCTCTGTGTTGTAATACTTAGCCAACATTTACACAACCACTTTTATTTGCCACCTTTTGGTCTACTGCTTTACGGTCACTTCAGTTCTTGGCAGAAGACTCTAAGCATACTCTGTCATGGAATACTACAAACGTCTAACATTCTGAACCATGGTGGTCCAGGAATACGTAGCTACTCTGATGCAGTATGGGTAGCTATACTAGTTCTTAAGCCTGCCTGCTAAGTGGGATCATCTAGGGTGTGTGTCTGTGCCCTGACAAAGCTCTGCTTACTTTGTAGGAGACAGAGGTTGTTTTAACTCAAGGGCATTTTGACCTGAAAGCCAGACTGCAGAAGTGAAGCCTTGAATGAGCACTTACTTTTATCCTTAGTCATCAGCTAAATCAATTCTTTTTTCTTTCTCCTTTTTGAGAGAGAGTGTGCAAGTGCAGGAGGAGTGAGGGGCAGAGGGAGTGGGAAAGAGAGAATCTCTCTAGAAGGGCTGAATCTTACAACCCTGAGATCAGGACCTGAGCTGAAATCAAGAGTCCTGGGCTTAACTGACTGAGCTCCCCAGGTGTCCCAGTCATCAGATAAATCAATTCTGATTTAAATAAATAAAACTGATGCCTGCCCCCTCCCTCAATTTCTATTCTGATTCAGTTGATTCTGGACACTGATTTTGGAGCTACTCTGCCTGGGTTTGGATCTCATCTCCTCCATTTACTATTTGGATAAATTGTTTAACTTCTCTGGATTTAAGTTTCCCTATCAGTAAAACAAGGATAATCATAGAGTTGCTGTGAAAAATTAAATAAGTTGACACATTTGAAATACTTAGAATAGTGTCTGGCCAAAGTAAGTGTTCTATAGTATTAGCTGTAGTAATAAAGTAATTATTATACCTTGGGGTCATGGAAGAGAAAGGAATATTTGTAGAGTTTGCAACCCCATGTGAATGACCGTGCTAAAATGGTAGCAGCGATATTCTGTGTTTGAAATGTGTGAAAATGATATCTCTTCACTGTGAAGTCCTACTTTGAGGCTAAATCAAATGATAGGAGGTTGAGCTTCATCTGGAATCTGTCTTGATTTTATACATAGAGAATACTTGACACACATAAGAAAACAACCCTATTTCTTTGTACCACACAGTGGACTCTAATGGTTGGTTTCCCAATGTTTTCTAGTGGTGTGCCCATAGGCCCACCTTGCTCTTAATCTGTAGCTTCCATTGAATTGTGACACAAGTCATTGCTCTCAATGACAGTGGGTGGGTAAGTAGTCTGCTTTGCGGATTCAATCTTCTCCATAGGTGGATATCAAACTATAGATTTGGAGCTGAAGATGGTAGGGAGCCTCATTAGGCCTTAGGCTTAAGCCATTTCTTCCACTTAGTTTTACTTATAATAAAGCTGATAACCAAATTTTGTTCCTCACATGGCATTTTGTGTTTGTTTTCAGTTTGTTTTAGAACTGGAAGGAGAAAAGCACTCACCCTCTCAAACCCTAACAAGCAGAAACAGGAACTATAAAAGTAAAAGAAGTAAAAATCTGGCCATTTTCAAAATGCTTTACTCATTTAACAGATGTGGAAAGTGAGGCTTATACACAAAGGCCTCTGTGATTTACCTAGGGTCAAAGTACTACTACTAAGTGGCCTGTCCAGTACTCAAATTACAATCTTCAATATTCTTTTCAGTACATGTGTGAGTACACTCTTTTCTCCTATTAAAGCCAAGCAGGCCAGAACAGACCTCAAAGCCAAGAAGGACAGTAGCTGTGATAATGTTATTAAGTTAACAGGAGAGGAAAACCATCTCTTCAAATCTAAGAATTCTCTTACTCTGAACTCTAAAACTGATTTTTTCCAGACAAGTCTTTACTTAGAAATCAAGAAACTGAAAGAGATCCTCCAGAAAAAGTTATGCAACAATGTATAAATCATAGATAAACACCTATCACCCAGTTACCCCACCTCCTTCCTTCTGTAACAAGTGTTGTGATGAGCACTGGGTGTTATATGCAAATAATGAATCATTGAATAATACATCAGAAACTAATGATGTACTATAAGTAGGATAACTGAACATAATAATAATAATTAATAATAATAATGATAAAATCATAAACATAATACATTTTTTCCCATTTGGATGGAGTGGCCATAAGGGTGGGCTGGGGTAGGGAACACAAACTATCCCCTGCCAAGGAAGCAGGGGTCACCAAGAGCATATTCTATGATTTTCTGAGCTGCTAAAGTTCAGCTCTACAGAAGGAATTTCCTCATAGGTGTTTCCCAGTCTCAAACTCCTTTTGTAGCTTGAGATCAAAGGGCCCTCCCCTGTGTAGCAGGCAGAACAGATATGGGATGTCATATACCACTGTGTTAGCTTGCTACAAATCATGCAATACTATTAGCATGGGGGAAGCTAGCTCCTCTAGGTTATAGACATACTTTCTGCAGTACGAATGAATCAACTGCATGCCACAGCCCTAACCAACTTGAAATGATTATACGGGTCTGGTAGTAATCGGTTCTGGTTCTGCCACTAATTAACCATCCGACTTTAGAAAAGCCCCTTCTCTAGGTCTTAGTTTCTTCATTTGTAAAAATGATGGAGTTAGACAAGGTTGCCTCCAACTCTAAAATACTATGATTCAACATCTACAACTAGCCTTTATATTAGCATCACATAAAGTTGACTCACACTTCATGTCTGCTGAGAGAAGTACTAAAAGCTTAGATACAATAAAGTCATAAAATCTTTCCAAAGCTATTCCCATGGTTGGGTCAACTTAAGAGAGATACATTTGCATTTTTCTATCCTGCCTCTTTTTTTTTTTAAGATTTTATTTATTTGTGAAAGAGAGAGAGAGAATACAAGAGCATGGGGAAGGGTAGAGGGAGAAGCAGGCTCCCTACAAAGCAGGGGGCCTGATGCAGGACTTGATCCCAGGACCTTGGGATCATGACCTGAGGTGAAGGCAGACGCATAACCGACTGAGCCACCCAGGCATCCCTATCCTCTTTTGTGTCACCTTCAATCTCCCTTCCCTCTGACAGTCCATGAAGATAAAAATTTCACACTGAGTTTCTATCAACCTGAGAAAGACAGAAGTCAGTGCACTTTTTTGATCCTCTAGTTATCAAGATACAGCTTTATTTCTTGAACCTATAATCAGATAAAAATGTCCAAAGGACTAAAGAAACTGAGTAGGGCTATTAGTCTAGTTTTCTTCTTATTTTAATTCCATTTGAAGGAACAATAGGCTCTTCTTGCCTTTGGCAATATAATAATTCAGCTGACATGCTAGAAATACCAAACACCAAGATATAAAACGGTGGCATTTTCTCTCTTTTAAAACAATCAATGCTTTCATTTATGGACTTCAAAGTATATGTGAAATAAAAGTCTCAGCCCTGTGAGTCCAAGGTAAATCAAAAGGCTGTTAAGTGTCATAGAAAAGTTTCCTGCTTCATTGCCCCTCTTCTAGGCAAGAAAGGAAAAAAAAAACAAAAGTACTCCCAAAGAGATGAGTGCTCATCTCATTTTTATATTTCTCTTTCAAACGGGCTTAAGCAACTTTCCCTAATAATTCACTCCAATATATTTCTTCCTTAAGTCTGACCAACCCCTCATTATTGCTGCTCAGGCCCACTTCCTCTTACTAATCTTGCGTTGGCAGTGCTAGAACTCTTCACCATCTTTCATATTGTCAAGTCTCATCTTGACTTCCAGAAATTATAAAGGAAACCTTGGAAACTGAGTTAGGGGTCTCTGATCAAGTTTAGATACTATCTGGAGCTCCGTGATTTGAGTGTAGAGACTAGAAGTCCCTATTGTATCAAACATCCCTGAAGATGCTAGCCCACCTTAGTGAGTCATTTCTCTCTGGTTATTAGCACTTCATCTCTAAAATGAAACAAATATGAAAATATATTAAGGAGAGGAACCTGGATGGCTCAGTCTGTATTGAGCCCCAAGTTGGGCTTTGTGCGGGGCATGGAGCCTGCTTGGGATTCTCCCTCTGCCTCTTGCGCTCTCTCTCCCCGCCCCCTTTCTAAAAAAAATTAAAAAAAAAACTTAAAAAATATATTATGGAAAGAAAGAATCACCATAGCAATGCAAATTATTACTGAATAGAAGGGTCTTCTTGGAGATCCTGCACTCTTAGGATTCAGTTATTATTACAAAAGGAAAATGGCTGAAAATCTCTCTTTTTATACTTAGCTATTCATTATTCACATGAACTTCGATAATACTGTTTAGTACTGGGCATCATGTCTTTAAGTGCAAACCTCTTTCAAAACAGGCCTATGAAAGAAGACAATGGAAACAAGACAATGTCCACATCTGCATTATCACTCTGGTATCATAATTATCCCCAGGTTAGTGGCCCACCTCCAGAGAGCTGACACTTCCTTTGAATACTAATATATCATGATGTTGCTTAAAACAATGCATTCGATTTTAATCATCATCTCAATGGCCATATTGACTCATGGATTCTTCATTTTTGTGGAAGTATTTGGAAAGAAGATTGGTATCTCTGCTTCTGCAAGTTCAGGTGGATCTCACACCAGAGGGTGGCTGGCATCTTATGGACAGGAACTTGGCATCATGATCTGATGAAGGCTTAATAGTGGTCTACTCTTTGGCCAGAGTATCATCTGAATAAGTGGACTCTGCAATCTTTGACAATTTGTGTTACTGTATCATCACCAAGGAAATACTTCCATTGGGAAAAGGTGAAATTTGAGAGCAAACACAGTAGAGAATGCTGAGCTCACCTTAAGATAAAAGCTGCAGCGGTACCTGGGTGGCTCAGCATTTGGTTAAACATCTGTCTCTTGACTTTGGCTCAGGTCATGATCTCAGGGTTGTGAGATTGAGCCCCATGTCCTGCTCTGCAGCGGGTGCAGAGGCTGCTTAAGATTCTCTCTTTCCCTCTCCCTCCAACTCCTACCCCCTCAAAAAACTGATAAAAAAGATAAAGGATGCAAAACAGCCAGATCTATAAAGGAGGAGTTTGTGGTCGAATAACTGCAGTATTGTCTAATCCAGATTACTGCTCTACTTCACAGAGGACTTGGGCCAGGACACCCAAACTCTACCTATGAGTTTCCCTTGGGAACTCATGAAATTTCACCTAGTAAAGAGCCAAAGATTCCATTAGAGCCAGGTATTCTTTTCACAAGCACCCAGATTTGATGTGTGACTTATCTAAGGATATAATCTTACAAATGTCTGGAGTTTGACCTATAGGGTCAAGTGAGGAAATCAACTGATCAACATTAGATACCAAGTGCCCAGTTTTATACACAGCTCCACTCTAGCAATGATAGGAGAGTAACAGTGAATATTAAGGCCAATAAAGCAATTATTCAGTGAGAGACATGATCAATCAACAAATATTTCTTTTTTTAAGATTTTATTTATTTAAGAGAGTGAGTGAAAGAAAGAGAGTATATGCACAAGTGTGGGGAAGGGAGAGGGAGAAGCAGATTCCGCACTGAGCAGGGAGCCCCACACAGGGCTCGACTGTAAGACCTTCGGATCGTGACCTGAGCCAAAGGCAGACACCCAACTGACTGAGTCATGCAGGAACCACTTAACAAATATTTCTTGGGCATCTATTGTGTGCAAGACACTGTATCTCTGCTAAAAGTCATGTGAGTCAAGGGCCCTTCCATTAAGGGTCTAATGACCGAGTTAAAAGGCCAAGACATATTCCTATGAGCAGATAACTGCAAGGTAACCTATAATCAGTGTCAAATGAGTCATATGAATATAATGACCAAGAGGTTTCGGAGGTACAAATGAATAATTCTAATGGATGATGCAGAAGGCTTCCTGGAGAAGGCTGGACTTGTACTAGGCACTTTCAGTTGGACAGGATTTTGACAGGTTAAAGAAGACAGAGATCATTCTAGATTTAAAAAAAAAAATGGCATTAGCAAGGGACTAAGTAGGTGGGCACAATGCTTGTTTGGTAGCAGATCACCTTGCCTGAACTAGAAGACTTGTTTTGGGGAGTAGCAGGGAAAAACAAAAAGCTGAAAAGAAGAGGCCATGGTATCTCAGAGTTTGAAAGGATCCTAGAAATGATCAAATCTAAGCTTTGCTCACCTTATTCTCACATGAATATGGATTTCCCTAGTGCGCCACCAATGTTTAACATATATTTTAGTAACAGGTCCAGACTCCCAACATCTATAAGCATTGAAAATGTGGCACAGTAATTAGAGATAGGGTGTGGAGTTACAGGCCTGACTAAATCACTTGCTAGATGTTCACTCTTAGTTTATCAAACCTTTAATTCTTCACCTACAAATGTGGATAATAGTATACTCACTGAAAGTAATGGTAGGGAGAAAAAGGAGAAAGAGTGCTTGAAGGAGACAGCAAAGGAAAATGAATCTGTAAAGTATACTGCCAGGGAAAGCTGCAGTAGAGAGAATTCAAGGTAGGGGAGGTTGTTTATAGCAACAAATGAACCAAACAGGTCAAGGTGGTTGAGACCAACCAAAAGACCACTGACTTTGACAATTTGGAGATCACTGGTGACCTTTAAGAAATCAATTTTAGGGGCGCCTGGGTGGCTCAGTGGGTTAAGCCGCTGCCTTCGGCTCAGGTCATGATCTCAGAGTCCTGAGATCGAGTCCCGCATCGGGCTCCCTGCTCAGCGGGGAGCCTGCTTCCCTCTCTCTCTCTCTCTCTGCCTGCCTCTCCATCTACTTGTGATTTCTCTCTGTCAAATAAAAAAAAAAAAATCTTTAAAAAAAAAAAAAGAAATCAATTTTAGTACAAAAGGAGAGCGGTAGATCGTAGACAAAGATGAGATAAGCTGAGCTGAGAGGGATGGATGGGAAAGGAAGAAAAGCAGAAGGTACGGTGGGGAACTAGAACTACCGTCAACGACCCTCCTCATTTGCAGTGACAGGAGAGGGAAGAAGATGGCTTTGATTTAAAGGGGTCACAGGGTTGAACAATATAATATGGCTGGATGTCTAGCTCAGCTTAGAACTGAAGTGGTTGGTAACTCTGTTAAGGACTTCCAACCCTAGCCTTCCTCCTTGCCAAGATGCAGGGAGGGGACAGTGACAAAGGGAGAAGGAAGGTCCTACTCACAAAATATCTTCTCCTTGTGTCTAGTACTGCACAGGAAGAAAAAATGATTATAAAGTAATCTGCTCATTTATAATACCATAAGATTGTCAACGGAACAATTATAAGACACTCCCTATGTAGTAAAACCTCATTAATTTGGACTTCACCTTTTTGTAATTTGTGGTAATTTAACCTGGGCTGGAGTTACAAAGAAAGGATACTACTTACAAAGAAAGGGTTCACCAGGCAAAGAGTGTGAAAAAGATTGCAAGGGAGCTAATTTAGCCTGCCAGGGCCCATTTCACCTATTTAAAGAAAATAGTCTTTTTTAAGAACTTCAGCATATTCATTATTTGAATGCAAATTGATTCGGCTAATTATAGATTAGCATAATCTGCTGTTAAAATCTTATATCTGCAACAGTTACTTCGCTCTCACTGAATATGCTCATTAGAAATAAAACTGCAATTCTTTTAAGTTAGTTCACAGTTCAGATGAACCCATACCCCTTTCCCTACCCTCATGAGTTAACTACAGTTCAGGAGGTATTACTCTAAACTAGCACATCACTTATCATGAACACAATGGAATAATGAATAAGTGATCAAAAAAGGCCTCAGCGCAGCCCAAATAGATGCATTAAAGTTGATGTGGTCCATATACACTATGGAGTATTATGCCTCCATCAGAAAGGACGAATACCCAACTTTTGTATCAACATGGACGGGAATGGAAGAGATTATGCTGAGTGAAATAAGTCAAGCAGAGAGAGTCAATTGTCATCTGGTTTCACTTATTTGTGGAGCATAAGGAATAACATGGAGGACATGGGGAGATGGAGAGGAGAAGGGAGTTGGGGGAAATTGGAGGGGGAGACGAACCATGAGAGACTATGGACTCTGAAAAACAATCTGAGGGTTTTGAAGGGGCAGGGGGTGGGTGGGAGGTTGGGTGAGCCTGGTGGTGGGTATTGTGGAGGGCACGTACTGCATGGAACACTGGGTGTGGTGCATAAACAATGAACTCTGGTACACTGAAAAGAAATTCAGAAAAATTTTTAAAAAGGTGTTACAAAATATAACTAAATAAATAACACTACTCCTTATCCAAAAAAAAAAAGTTGATGCCCTAAATCCTATAACTCTCTCCATAGCAGGTTCTCTTACAGCTGATTTAACTCTTACTTAATAAACTAATCTGAAATACCAACTTGGAGCTGGCTGGGCTTTTGTTTTGTTTTGTTTTAAAGTTTGTAACTGATTAGAAGGAGAAAATGGGCTGTTGCATGAAAGGACACTGAGAAATCAGAAGTGATTGCAGGCTGTAGAAAAGAGACAGGATATATACAAAATATGGCTGTAATAACTTAAAAGCTACCAGAGTCTAGGACATTTTGGAGTAGAGATAAAAGGCCTATATATTCGTTAGCAAACTCTGAAAACTGTAATACAGTATTATGATGCAGTACAACAACTATGCCTCTAAATGATCAAGCAGAGTTAAATATATGCCTTAAAAATGCAGATCCATTCACACACACACACACACACACACAATTTGTATTCATAACAGTTAACCTAAAATAATCCATAACGGTTAACCTAACCTGAAATGTGTTGATGCTCAAAAAGTTAAAGTTCATAATAATATATAATAATTAAAACAACGGCAACATTTATTAAATAATTACTGATATCATGCTAAGCACTTTACCTAGATAACTGCATTTAAATCCTAAGAGGTGGGTTTTAATATCATTTCTACTTTACAGCTGAGGAAAGTAAAACTCAAAGAAGTTAAGGAAATACCACCAGGCCACAGACAGAAATAGAGCTGGGATTAGAACTCACACCAGTTCCTTAGCTAGAAACTACACCTTTCCAATGTTTCAGAAAATACAGTTCTCTAAAAATCACTCTTTTCTCAAGGGATCCAGATAGCTGTTTTACTGTGTTTTTGTTTTTCGAACTCGTATTTGACAAATACCTTGATTTGGAAGCAGGAAGGACCTATAATCTAAGAATCTGATAGGATGTTATATGTTTGCAAACATGCTCCATGTTATAAGGAGAATATAAAAGTAATAGTAAAACAAAACAAAACAACAAAACCAAAACAGAACAAAACAAAAACACCACGAACATGTGTATTAGGCCCGCCCCCAAATCTCAGTCAGTCTCTACATACTGTGGATACTGTTTTCAAATGAATAGCCAAGAAACAAAGAGATACATTTGAAAATTCCAAATGATGAATTAAAATTTGGTTCTCCTAATGCTTCCCCACTCATTTTGGAGAAATTTACCCTGAGAATAGGCTAATGGAACATGCGGGTAAAGGGGGATTGGAGGGGAGGACAAAAAGTTGGCTGTTACAAACGATTTAGGAAAATCTTCTCATTACCTGTTCCAAGAGAGCTATGAGGGCATAAAATGCATGTGGCAGAGTGTGTACTGTGGGAAACAAGGCGGGCGGTGGGCCGGGGCAGATACATGCGGTTATCTGCATTACAAGTAAAAGTGAAGGTAGCACACCACATGTACATACAAAGAAAAACATACAATGAAACCATTCATTCATGCAATGCTCCTACTTAAATCAATGTTTTCACTCATCTTTTTTTGTCTCAAGCCTACCCATTCAAGGGTCAGCTACAAATATCACTTTTTTTTCGAGAGGTGGGGAGAAGGGGAGAGGCAGAGAGAGAAAGGATGGGGAGAGGGAGAGAGTCTCAAGCAGGCTCTATGACTAGCACAGAGCCTGATGCCTGACTTGATCTCAAAGCCCAACTCAGGGCTCAGTCGCACGACCCCAAGGTTAGGACCCGCGCTGAAATCAAGAATTGGACACTTGACAGCCTGAGCCACCCAAATGTCACTTCTGCTGTGAAGTGTTCCACGAGGCACAAGGCTGAATGACACTCTTCCCCGTTTGTGCTCCCGCTGCTTTTTCCCCCTTTTCCACACTTAACCACAGCACCAGTGACACCCTCGTCATTAGAGTTATTCACCTCTGTGCTTTCCCACTCCCCTCTTTATCCCACCATTAGTTCCTTGAGGGCAGGGGACTCTCTCATTTCTGTAGTTCTTACAAATGCCCACACAGTGCCCGTCACAGACTAGGCTCTGGGAAAATGGTGACTCAACATCACTGGCTCAAGATGGTGCCTTATTGCCTAGCTTACCTGAAGGAGCATTTGTTCTCTTTCTTTTCTTGCTTGACTCCCCTCCATTCTCAATGAGGCCTTCTGTGACCAGAGGGCCACTGGCACTACCAAACTGCAGGGGTTCGTTGTTGTTGGCAGGGTCAAAGGGCAGCTGGTTCAATCCTAAAGAAGAAAAAGAAAGCCAAAATCCAGACTCTATTAAGGACTGGGATGTCTCTAGATTATGAGCCACTAGAGGAAAACTCTCTAAATCTCAAGAGCCTAGGAATAACAGGTGAGTTCCTTAAAGCTAGTTGCCATGGGCAATTTTTCCAAATTCTGTTTAAGAGTACAGAATTAAGATAAAGGGTCTTATAAGACTGTGGCTCATCTTTGAGAAGATCCCTGATGTTTCTGGGAAATTAACATTTTTGGTCACAAGCTATCCATTATCTCCTATCTCCTTCCTTAAAGAGACAGGACCTTCATTAAAAGTGGCTATGGCTGAACATACTCTTCCTTTGAAAAAGTATTCCTCAGGTTCTCTCTCTCTCTTTTTCTGAAGATTTTATTGATTTATTTGAGAGAGACAGTGAGCAAGAGAGAGCACGAGTTGGGTAAGGGAGAGGGAGAAGCAGGCTCTCTGCTGAGCAGGGAGCCTGACGTGACTTGGGGCTCGATCCCAGGACACTGTGATGATGACCTGAGCCAAAGGCAGACACTTAATGGAATGAGCTACCCAGGCGCCCCTCTCCAGTTATCTCTTGACATTTTTCCATTCTCTCTTTCACTGTAAGGGTTGTTGAGTTAATGTAGCTATAATTATTAGACTACCGTGGTGTCAAAGTCACTGCCAATGATAACAGAGCAGTTGCTAAAAAAGGAAACCACAACTATAGCAAACAAGAAAAGAAAACAAAGATATGGAACTTGCAAGGGGTAAGTTGGAGTGACGGGGAGTTATGACCCAGGTTTGAGTAGCATTATTCCTATCCTTTTCAAATGATGCCGGAGCATGATTGCTTTACTACTTGCTCCAACACCATCTAAAATGGCAAAAGGCACTTTCTACTCTCCAAGTCTTACATGGTTTAGCCAGGGACATGCAGAAAGTTTCTTACTCCTCTGGCAGCAGCACCTGGAATTTCAAGTGTTTCAATTAAAACTTCATGAAAGGTGGAATCAAAAGCTTTGTTAAAGACCAAAGTTAGGTGATCTCTCTTAAGCCTTTTAGCCACTGATTCTCTCATCCTATCAAAAGAGGAATTAGGTTGACTAGGCATGGCTCATTCTTTAACCTTCAATTTTTCTGCAGCCCATAGCTGTATAATTCTCTTTTTTTGTTGTTTTTTGTTTTTTTTAATATATATTTTTAACGATTTTATTCACTTATTTGAAAGAAAGAGCAAGAGCACAGAAGAAGAGGGAGAAGCAGACTCCCCACTGAGCAGAGAGCCCGATGTGGGGATGTGGGGCTCGATTCCAGGACCTTGAGATCATGACCCAAGCCGAAGGCAGGGGTCAATCCAGGCGCCCCCTAATCCCCCACTAATCCTTGAGACAATGTTGTAAAAGGTCAATGAAAGCTTGGAGTCTGGTCAGCTAAAATCAATCAAGTTTCAACAAAATGATGCTAAGTTCTAACAAAATGTCCTTACATTATTGTTTTTAGTTAAAAGTATCCCTATGCTAATGTTTCAGCCCATGTAACAAATACCATTCCTTCAGCAATCAGACTCCACTTGGAATACCTCCATTAAAAATCTTCTGGAACTTGTTAAACATTCTTCCTTATATCACCTGAGTAAGTGAATGAATGAAAACTCACTTCTGTGTCTTAAGTCAACTGTTCATTGCATCATATCTATGTTCTATTAAATCCCTACCATGATTAGAACCAAAGAAACAAACAACCATTGCTATGTATTAAAAAACATTCCAATAATGACCAAGACTATTTACAAGGACAAGATTTTAATACAATTTACAAATGAAGAGGTTTCTTGCACCTGAGTGGTCCAAGTCAAATGTGAGTGGTGTACTATTGCAAAACTTTTCTTGGTATTTCTTCCTGCAGTATTATACTGAACAAAACAAATTCCATGTAAGATGGCATGGTATTGGGGGAAAAGTATATATTTTGGAGGCTGACAGATTGGGGTTAAAATCCTGGCTATGTCTTTTATGATCTGGCAATTCTTATAATCTCCCTTAGTCTTAGTTTCATAATGTGTAAAAAAGGACTGATAACATTTGTACCCAGTTGTTGCAAACATAAAAAAGATAGAATATATATATATATATACTTAAAGTTATTATCTTACTATTCTAAGTAAATTAAAAAAAAAAAACTTTTCCCTGTAAGTTTGTAAACTCTTCTTAAGAGGATCTCCTCCCCAACACTCTACCCTCTCTCTTCACCCCCATCTGTATCCCTGGTGCCTATTACCACGCCTGGCACATAGTGAGTGTTGAATGAATTAATACTCAATAGGGAGGGGGTAGGTGACTCATTCTATTAACCTATGTAGTTAGAGTAAAGATGTGACAGCTGATAATCAAGAATTAATGCCACAACTTAAAAGTTCTGATGCTGATTATATCAACATTACTTAAAATAATTAGATTTCAAATGCATCTCCATCATTTGAGTACCATACTGCAGGACTGTGAAAGCTTGATCAAAAGGAATGCTCAGAGATTAGGAGGTTCTGATTAATGACAGTTAATCAGAAAATTTTTTCTTATTTTGTTTTGCATTTGATAATTTTACAGAGTAATATATTAGTCCATTTCCCTGCCTTATTAAGTCGCTGACTGAAGATGTTATAGAACTTCGGAGCCATAATCTATAAAAGGAGGCTATTAACAGTGCCTAGCTCATAGGACTGTTAAAAGGAGTAAAACGAAATTATGTATGTAGAACATTCTGCATTACATCTGGCATACAGCGGATACTCAATAAATATTAACTGCCACTACCATATTTTGAATTTGATTTCTATTCCATTTCAACTTCTAGAATTATTGATGTACAATGTGAGGAGAGTGGTCTGAATTTGCTCTGATCCAAGGATAAAACCTACTTTCTTCACTGAGTCTTTTCATTGCTGTTTGAAAAGTTGGAGTTTGGGAAAGGAAGCTGCTAAATTAAAAGTATTCAGTCATAGATATTTGACTGTAATTGTTTTGCCTTTTATTTAGTCCCAGATGTTAATTTCAGGGATTGAGGTATTTTGTTCCTCATACTAGCATATAGATATTTGTTTGACACTAAATAAAACAGAGATTTCAAGTATTTTCTGTGTATCCATCTCATATATGATCCAGATATGTGAAAATCCTGATAATTTAGCACACCATCTAATATGTTATAGTTTCTTATAGAAAATGCTCTCATATCAAGTTGAGAAAGACATATCACTCAGTAAGTTGATTCATTGAATATGAATCCACATTTTGTATTATTTGGGACCCAATATAGTCTCCAAAGATTTGTTGTTTAAGAACAAGGGCTATAGAGATAGCAAAATCCTTTGGCACCAGTGCTTTCTAGACACTTGGATTGTATTGTTTTATTTCTCCCCTAAGACAACACTAAATAAACCAATAAATCAGTAAATCAATAGTTACTTAGAGGCTTTTCTGTGTCATGTATTTGTGACTCAAGCTGAATGCTATGGTAAATAAAACAGCCCCAATAAAATTATTCAAATTCTTAAAAGAAAACTACCATTTTAATTTTAAGAATTCTTACTGTAGAAATTACAACTTAAATGTAAAATATTAGCAATGACCATATTGTAATTCTCACCAAAACCACAGAATTTATCTTCAAATCTCTTACGGAAGCTATTTCTCCTATTTTTCTAGTAGGAATTACGTTAGGAAGATATTAGGAATATATGAGATGAGGAGGAAACTTTTGAGGTTATTTAGTTCATTCTTTTAAGCAATATGGGAATCTTATCTATAGAATTCCTGACAGGTCTAAATCCTGAGGGGCATGGGGGGCTTCTTTGTCTGGGGACCATTCCTTGTGTGTTCCCAGAGATTCACCTTGCTTTGCTTACCTTTTTCAAAACTACCACCTCCTTATTTTGAGGGTTCCTTTCATCTCCCCCCAAACTGCCTGTGAAGAATGACGCATTTTATTCAACTATTAACTTGCTTATTGTCCCTAAAATGAGAGCATGCATGTCTAACTTTTTAAGGGTTCTACTCATAATTACAGCAAAGAAAACAAACGAAGGACTCATGAATAGTTAACAGAGCAATGTTAGAAATTTTCTGAAGTCTGGCGTACCTGGGTGGCTCAGTTATTTGAGCATCAGATTCTTGATTTTGGCTCAGGTCATGATCTCAGGGTCTTGAGAAGCAGTTGGTGTTGGGCTCTGTGCTCAGCAGGGAGTCCACTTGGGATATTCTCTCTCTCTCTCTCTCTCTCCCCTTCTCTCTGCCTCTGCCTCTCACCCCCACACTGTCTCTCTCTCATATATATAAATAAATACATCTTTTAAAAAAGAAATTTTCTAAAGTCTTACATAGTTCTCATAGTCCTTGCCCTTTTATTCCTGAGGATAAATTTAATAAAACTTTGAACTTTGCTCATTCATTTCTCCTCACACCTAGTCCCCTCACTGCCTAATCCCACAAAATATACAGTTTTTCTAAAGGGAACCATAAATTGATTAAAAAAAAAAAGGAAAACAATAAACATTGGTGTTATAGGTTTTTGCTACTGCTGTAGCTTATGATCACAATCAAATCCATGTAGTAATGTAATCTCATCTACAACCAGGTTGACAGATTTAGAGAGCTGACCAGCTGTTATTTCATGTCAAGTCAAAATACAGATTATTTGACTTCATAACACAAATGAGGCTACTTTAGAGAGTATGCATATTAGGGAAGGGTGGAGGTGGGGTCCTTGGAGAATGACATTTCTCATGCAATGGAACCAGCAAATTAAATCTCTCCGAATGAAGTGTGGTTCTCAGTGAGTTCACATGCAATGATGTCTGCCATACAGATGCAAATAATTCCTGGGCTTTGAGGAGAGCACTGAAGAATTTTCATGACTTGTAAAAGAAGATCAATGATCTCTTTGTGCCCAGCTGCTGTTATAGTTACTGTCACAATTCACTTTACAGAGCTTTCCACTATCAGGTCAAATGAGGGCTAACCTTCAAGATGCAATCTAACACTTAATGATTGCTCCAGGTAATCGTTGGGAAATATGACCCTGCGGGTCCCAGCCACTTCTTATTTGCAGCTGTGGCCCATAGACTTAAGGTGGCACAATCATAGCAAAAAGGAAACACAATTATACTCTGGATTAGTTCCCTTTCAAAGCAAATGGTTAGGTCTCAAGAAATCTGGTGAATTCAATTCAAGGCAGTAATCTCCAGACAGACATTTAGATTGAAAAAAAAAAGTAGAGTATCAATTTTTGGCAAAAGTAACACTATAGCTAATTCATGTATAAAACAATTTCCTGTAACCTGAGTCCTATTTTCCAAGTGATTTCATTTTGAAATCAGACATGGTACTCCATGGTAATAAGGGAAAGTAGATGGTCTTCAAATTAGTTTTTAATTCAAAACTTTTGGAGAAACACGGGGTTATTGGGATAATGGTCAGGACCTTAATGTGCTCGCTGGTACTTTTGTAGGATTTATCCATCCCTGGGAGCCTCGACTGAAAATGTCTGACTCCCTTTTTTGAGCTCTCACTACCGAGCTGCTCCACTTGCTACTTCTGAGAGAGTATTTGCAATGTGTCACAGATTTGGGCTGCAATATCACTGTCCAGCCACAGGGGTTAGCAGCCAAAACCAATGAACATTTCTCAGTTCCAGGTCTTAGCTGATGTCAAACAAACGAAACCTACTTTTGTCAATTTCATGAATTCAATATTCTGTGTAACTGGTTTAGTTGAAACAAGAGTCATCGTAAAAGATTAATAGGGGAGCGAAGAGAACAAGGGAAGTGATGAGAAAGAAAAGGGCCAAAATCCTTTTCTACTAAGAAACTTGCTTGAATGATGGCGAACATAAAAATTTCCAGGGGAAAATGTACATTTATGTCACTCAAGCTGTGATACAGGTGACAGGCAGATTTTTATTGGCTGTGATCATTCAGCAACTTTTAGGGACTCCTCAAACTACTAGGTCAGGCATTCAAGTCCTTCAAAATAAAGCCCTACCCATTCTGAGCACTGTCTCTTACCAAGCACCAGCTTGTACTCTATCCCAACACTTTTCAAACTTTAATGTGCACACATGTTCTCAAGGGAGCTTGTTAAATGCAGATTCTAAAAAAAAACTAATAATAAAATGCAGATTCTGTTTTAAAAAGTCTGGGTTGTGGACTGCTTTGCTAACAAGTCCCAGATAATGCTGATGATCCTGCTGGTGTGGGGAATCACACTTTGAGTAGAAAAGACTGGCATATACACACACAAAAAAAAAGAAAAAAAAAGACTGACACTCTAGCAAAATGGGACTACCTGGTGTTCAATGAATCGTACATTACTTTCTTATCTCCACATCTTTAGCTCACACTGCTCCACCACCTACTTCTTGATTTCCAAACTTCAAAACACTATCCTTCTCTGATGGTTTGTCTCAGATGCTATTTCCATCATGATGTTCTTCCTTATCCACTTTCACCCAATCCATTACATATACAGCAACGGAGTGGGGCTACCAGGGGATCAACCATTCACTGGCTGTTAAGAATGCTTTACAAACTTAAATGCTTTACGAACATGATCTTTTAGTTTTATTTTTAGTTATTATTCCCATTTTACAACAAAGAAAGGAAAACTTGCAGAGTTTAAATTTCCCAAGGTCATGCAGCTAATAATACAGCAAGGAACTTGGGCTTTTTTTCTTTTTAATTCTAAAACACTGTTCTGGTTCTCCTCAGATCTTATCTGCATTTTCATATGCCTTTTAGAGCATACCTTGCTGTATAGTTCTTTGAGTATTTGTCTTCTCTCCTGCCTTACCCACTGCCACTAGGTTGTAAATTGCTTTAACACACACTTTACATCCCAGTCATTGTTAAAATCTCCTCCTCCATGATGCTCCGCACGATGGCTTGTACAATGTCAAAGCACTCCAGAAATGCATATTGAACTGAACTCAGCTACAACTTGGGTACCACAGTCCTGTTTCCCACCCTGGATGCCAACCATCCTGGTGCTAGGGCTGTCATGAAGGAAAGAAGGAGGTATGGCTTTTGGGTTCCTTCAGCATTCCTGGTATCCCCTCTACCCTGGATGCCTGAAGGAAGACTCTTTGGGGAGTGGTGTAGATGATCATACACTCTACCCCTAACCTTGATTCTGCATAACCTCATTCTCCCTTTCCAAAGGCAAAACTGTCCTTCCACTAAGACCCTTATATGAGAAAACACTATAAAAGAAACTCCACATATGGATCTTTTCTTAAGAGTTCTATGTACGCCAGGTTACAGATTTCTGCTTTACAAACTACAGCCAAGAAAAGGCAATTCCTAGAGATGTGCTGTCCACCACAGTAGCCATTAGCCACAGTAGCTATACGACTATTTAAATCTAAGTTTAAACGAAATGAGATGAAAAGTTCAGTTTGTGGGCAGCACTAAGCCACATTTCAAGTGCTCAGTAGCCATATGTACCTAGTGGCTACTGTAGTAGTAAGCACAGTGCGGAGTATTTCCATCATCATAGAAAATTTTACTGGACAGTTCTGCTCTAGAATAGACCAGGATTCAAACCCACACCTGCTAGTTACTAGGTGTATCATTTACAAGAGGTATAAAGCAAGCCCCTTGATCTGAGACTGCTTCTACACCAGAAAATGGGAATAATGCCCTCTCCTATAGGGAAGTGAGGAAAATTCAATGAGAGAATGTATATTTAGGGTCTAGCACATATTAGACACTAAATAAGCATACAGCTCCCTTCTTCTAGTCTAATCGAGGGTTTATATGAATTTGTCTCAAAAATGGAATAAGAAAGTTTGAGTGGCTGGCTCTTTAGGCCCGCAGGCTACATCCTATTTACAGTTTGGGAGATGCTAGCTCTGCATCCATTTTATAACCCTCTTTTTCTTTCAGATAATACACAACCATTAAGGTAAAACATCAATAAATAATGCTGGGAATAGTCACTGATGGCTCTTTGCTTGTACTATTTTTAGGAGAGAAGACCATATTTGTCACCTTGAACTTTCCAACATAAAAGAACCACACTTTAGCCTTACAACTGAAATGCCTCCTTTCGAAGCTTTAATCAGTGCTGTTTCGGCTGGCTACTATATTATGAGAACATTTCAAACAGTGACATGAGAGCTGGAATGGAGAAGGACGATTTCTCTCCAAATCCATATTTTCCTATGCTCAGAATGTTCTCTGTGTTTTTCCTGTGGGGCTGACAGGTCTCAGGGCTAGTAAAGGTGAATTATTCCAGAAAAGTCTCAACTAAATCTGTTAAGATGCTTGAGTTCCATGAGCAGGAAAGCAAAATATATATTTCTAACTTCAAGAAGAAGAATGCTTCAGGATTCTGTTCCCCTATACAATTTAAGGGTTGGGAAACACAGCAAAATCGCATTCCTCGATGAAAACTGTTAAGAGTGGGTTAGCATAAGAATGGCCATCCTGAAGGCCGGGAAGCCATTTTACTGAGCGTCCCTAGTCCCTAACCAGCTGACACTGCATAGGAGACTTGAGATGAGAGGAACTAGCTAAAACCTGAAAAAACAACTTAGTCATATATCACCAGGGCGGTTAGGCAGTGGCGCCACAGGGACCAGATGTTAATGAAAAACAAATAGTTAACTTGCAGAGATACAAAGTTCAAAAAAATGTTGATTTGATAGAACAATTCAAAGTGACAGATGGTAGGTGATTTATCATTTTCCTTAGGATAAAGTCTGGCAGTCTTCAGAGGAACTCAAAAGAAAAAGTCTTGTTTTCCTGTAGTTTAGCCCAGGGAACAGTTACAGCAACCACCCTTCTCTCCACATCTTAGAGGGTAGGGATTAGAAAGATGGTGATTCATCAGTGCCTGCTTTGAGCTGGCTCTAGGCCATGCTACAATTCCTGTTGACCAATTTTCCACTTGAATGACAGCAAAAGGGCGGGTTCCTAACAGGCTGACCGTTAGGTTATCTGTTTAATACCTGCCTGAGAATGTGCCCAGAGGCACTGTATTATGGGTGTCTCTGTCTAAATAAAATAAATAATTGCAGATTTCAGAGCCTGAGGACAGAGAGTTGTTCTGGCACTGAAACTGGAGTCTATCTTGTCAGATCTGTAATGAGGTCTTCCCTTCAGGCTGATTGATTTCATAAAGCTAAGGTAATTATCAAAAGCAAGCACAGTTCTCCCTGTAGAAACCACTCGGCTGGTTTTGAAAACTAGCAAGTCAGCTGGATCTGGTCAAGAGCCTCAGCTGAGCCAACCCTTTCAGTAGGAACAGTTACTAAACAGAGATCACACCAATTTGTTCTAACAGATTCTTAAGACACCAGTAAATACGTTGTAAACAAGGTTCAGCAAAATAATTTCACATGCTGTAAGTCAGTGAAAATCAAAGTAGCAGTCAGATAAATCTGCATTTCAGTGTTGGATGCTTCGGCGGGGGGAGAGTGAGAGCTGGACTGGTCTTTGCAGAGTTAATTTTATCAGTTAATGCTAGAAGGATATTGGTATCCTTCAAGACTGAGGCACTGCATGAATAACATTTTTATCTTTGTTTTCTCTAAAATGTACACACTAATTTCATTAGATTTCCTCTTTTTTTTCATTTCATTTAGCCTTCATTAACTATTTATCCAATCACTGTGCTACAATTTTAATTGCCTTCTAATTAACCAATGATGGGTTTATGATATTTAGCATTCCCTAAAGGTAATACAGTAAATCTTCATTCACACGTTCAAAAAATTTTATGCTCCCTTCTTCCTTCCCCAACCCCATTAATTCTGCTATACTATATCACTACTGTTCTGGAGTTATGCTTACCGCACTCCTAATATTTGATACTCCTTTGGATTAGTTTTTTCAAGAATGTATGAAAAACAACTCTGCATAAGCTGTAAAATTAAACACACAGGAGAAAACAGATTTCTGTAACATGATAATTCATCTTTTATAGATCCATAGCTTCACCACCTGAGGAGTATCGGGGTGTCAACAGTGATTAGCTCCTCTAGAGATGTCCCTGGGCTGAAGTCAAACCTACTACTGAGGCGAAAGCTAGAATCTACTCCTTGAGAAGATAACATGACTATAAAGGAAAAAGCCTGCAAAAAAGAACTAATCTGTATTTGAAACAAGTCTAACTTGTTGTTCTATGAAAGAATAAGCAGGATCTTAATTTTGCTCCAGCGTGGAGTCTGAGATATTCGATGTATATTGCAATGACTGAATCTATGAAATAATATTGACAGTCTCTTCTCATTCATCAAATTCATTCAAACAATTCTGTGTGCTGGGCAGTGTGCTAGGCCCTAGCATTTCAGGACTCAATAAGACACAGTTTCTTTCCTCAAAAAGATTACAATCAGAAAGGAAGGCAGATAAATAAACAGGAAATCTGGCCCAAATTACTACATCAGCTTTGTCTCTTGTTACTTTCCACAAGTATGCTTTGCTTCATTCATAACAAACTTTTCAAATTCCTCAAACATGCTATGCCTTTTCGTATCTGTGCTTCTTTTTTTTTTAAGTTGTTTTACTGGGTAATAACACAACATAAAATCTATACCACTAACACAATTTTAAGTGTACTGTACTGGATTGTTAACTACAGGCATGATGTTATACAACAAATCTCTAGAATTTGTTCATCTTGTGTAATTCAAACTTCATGCCAATTGATTAGCAATTTTCCATTCCTCCTGCCCCTCAGCCACTGGTAACCACCATTCTGTACTCTGATTCTATGAGTTCAACTATTCTAGATACTTCGTGTAAGTGGAATCATGTAAGATCTTTCCTTCTGTGACAGGCTTATTTCACTTAGCATAATGCCTTCAAGGTTCATCCATGTTCTTACATTCTATAGGATTTCCTTTTTAAGGCTGAATTATATTCCATGGTATGTACATCCTACTATTTTTAATCTATTTATCTGTCAGATATTTAGGTCATTTCCATATTATGGCTATCGTAGATAGTACTATCAAGAATGCCAGTGTTAATATCTTTTTGAGATTCTGATTTCAATTCTTTGGGATAAATACCTAGACATGGGATTGCTGGATCATATAGTAGTTCTATTTCTAATTTTTTGAGGAACCTCCATATATTTTCCATAGCAGCTGTACCATTTCCAATTCCCACCAACATTATATAAGGGTTCCAATTACTCCACATCCTTGCCAACACTTTTCATTTTTTTAACAGTCATCCTCACAAGTGTGAGGTGATATCCACTATAGTTTTGATTTGCATTTCTCTGACAGTAGTGACATTAAGCATCTTTTCATTTACATGTTGGCCATTTGTGCGTCTTCTTTGCAGAAGTGTCAATTCAAGTCTTTGCCTTTTTTAAAAACTGGGTTATTAGGAGTTTTTTTCTATTGAGTTGTAGGAGCTCTTCATATATTCTGGGGATTAGCGCTTTATGTTTTGTCCCATTTAGTAGGTTGCCTTTTCACTCTGTTGATTGTTTCCTTTCTGAAGTTTTTTAGTTTAATGTGGCACCACTTGTCTGTTTTTGCTTTTGTTGCCTGTGATTTTGGTGTCATATCATGAAATCACAGCCAAGACCAATGTCATAAAGCTTTGTACTTATGTTTTCTTCTAGGAATTTCAGTTTAAAATTTTATATTTAAATATTTAACATATTTTGAGTTGATTTTTGTGTATGTGTAAGATAAGGGTCTAATTCATTCTTTGCATGTGGGTATCAGTTTTCTCAACACCATTTACTGAAGAGAATCTTTTCCTCATTGTACATTCTTTGCACCCCTGTTGGTGTTCAATGGACACTCTATGCATGGATTTGTTTCTGGGTTCTCTTTTCTGTGCTCTGTACATACCATTCCCTTTGCTTTAACTAAAATTGTCCCTTTTTCCACCTGGAGAGCTTTTATTCATCCTTCAAAACCTTGATGAAATGTTACCTCTTCAGTGAAATGTTTCTTAATTCCCAAAAGCTCGCCCCACAGAAATACACAGTACCTTTCTATCAGAGCACTTATTAGGACCTTGGGGTTCCTTCTGGGTGTTTGTGGGTTGTTGTGTATTATGGGTGGAAGGTTGCCAAGATCTGATCTGTGCCTTAGAAAGCTTACATTTATGGCAGAATGAAGGATACAGTGGAGGTGAGAAGTCACTAGAGGTAGAGAGACCAGTTAGAACACCAGAATGACATGGTGGAGAGATGACAGTAATATTATTTCAGACAGTGGGAATGTGTGGGGGAAAAATGAGTAGATTCCAGGATATTCATGAAGTAGAATACTCTGGATTTGGTGTCTAATTAGATCTGGGAGTTGAGGGGAAGCATGGAGTATGAGATGACTCCATCTTAAAGCTCTTAAATCTCAGTCTTGAAAATCATGCAAGTTTTGTGGGCTTCAGTATGAGAAAAAGCACAATCCATTGGAAGCATATCCACAAAGCTATGCTGAAAATAAAACCACTTTCAATCTCTATTTACCATGAAATAAAGGCTGCCAGAGAATGCCAGCAAATGGCTTATACTTGACCTTTACTATGTATTCTTAACAAAGCCTGTCAAAAGATATCAATTCATCCAGAAAATATAAAGCACAATAGTCTAAGAGGCAAGATAACATACTATTGGGCTAAGGAGAGAGAAAAACATTTTAATAATAGCTCTCAGACTTGGTTTATTTTGTCTACAACATTCACTGACAAAGTATATTTGAAGGTCAGGAAGACTTAATAAATTCCTTCCATTCTTCCCTTCATATTTCTCTTTCTTCTCCTCCCAAAAGAACTCCTCAAAATGGTCTTATTAAAAAATCTTGCATTTTAGTAGCAGTTGTCTTTTGGCTATTATAGTATGTTGGATTAAGCTGATGTTTCTCTTTTTAACAATACTCAAAGAAAACTTGGAAAAATTAATGCTATATTGTTTTTCACCCTGCCACAGAATATAGCAATGTAATTGGCTCCTGGAGAAGCACTCTAATCATCTTTAACTTTAAGGTAAATCCATTTCAGAAAGATGCTTTGAGACAAACAACTGACAGAGTAAGTCAGGGTTTCTAGGAGATTGTGAAGTGATAGATTGCATTAAAAGAGTCCTATAGCGGAATTCAGTTCCATGAACGGTTCAGCTTAGGAATTTCTCTGGGGGCGCCTGGGTGGCACAGTGGTTAAGCCTCTGCCTTTGGCTCAGGTCATGATCTCAGGGTCCTGAGTTCGAGCCCCACATCGGGCTCTCTGCTTGGTGGGGAGCCTGCTTCCCCCTCTCTCTCTCTGCCTGCCTCTCTGCCTTCTTGTGATCTCTGTCAAATAAATAAATAAAATCTTAAAAAAAAGAATTTCTCTGCAACAAAAGAGCACTACATGGAAACTAAAGTTCTGTTACTTCATGAGGTAAAGGCCTTAAACACTGCACAGATCCTTAGCACCTAAGAGTTCTAGGCACCCCAGAGGCAGCAAATGGACAGTCCAATTATTCTGATTACACTATAGAGGAATCTGTTGTACCAGGTGAAGTCAGAGTGTGAAAGCACAGCAACTTTCTAAAACTGCCTTTAAGAAGAATCCAGGACTGGAATAGACCCAAACATCCTTTCAGTCCAACTGACATTCCTGAGATCTTAGAATGGGTTACTCTGATTTAAAAGATCATTCCAACTTGTATTTTGTCCCTAACTGAATCCATTTCCATCTTCCATTTGGTTCTTTTTGTTGTTATGTTCTGGGGAAAGGCATTCTTTGAAGACAGATGTGGATTGATAAATTTATAGCCTTGGTATATTTACAGGCTCAGATTTTCCTGGAAATTGCACACTTGCGTAGGATGATGGTGGAAAGAAGAAACAGAATAGCAATGAACTAAGGCCATGAATACCTAACCAAGTAGCCTAGCTTCCTGGGCAGATGCCATGCATGACCATATAGTTGCAGTGCATTAAACCAACTGTATTTAGGAGTCCTCCCTTTGGGCTCCTAAAAGGCAACTGTTTTCTCTGATACACACGTGACCCAAATCAGATTTGCCACAAAGTGAACAATGTCAAAAGAAGCTCCCATATTCCTTTGTTTTTCAGCAAGCACTTTCTGTCTTGACCCAGTCCCTAACCTCACAGATTTGTTAGGAGTGTCCCAGGAAAGATCAATACTTTGCAGTGCATCTCATTTCTGGCTACGTATTAAAGTTACCTGGAGAACATAAAAAAAAAATACCAACACCTGAGCCCTACCCCCTATAAATCTGATTTAATTGGTCTGGGTGGGGCCTTAGGATCTAGTTTTTAAAAGATGCCAGGTGATTATAATGTGCAACCAGGACTGAAAACCACTGCAATAAATGGAGCAAATGAGTATATGCTGACCAAAGTGTGTTTGTTTTTTTTTTTAGATAAAATCAGGCAACACTTAGAGGGTAAGTTCATTTACTCATTATCTACAATATGCAGAAAACTGCATTAGTTGTGTGGTATAAATTGGTTACACCTAAATTTGTCCATTTTATGATGCTTCTATGGAAAAAAATGGAAAGAAAGATTAGAAGGGTTGTTGGCAAAAACAAAAAGAAACAAGTCTTGGAAAAATTTTAGGCAGTATAATTATGGGATTACATTCCTTTCCTTGCTCCAGGAGATACCAGCTAAAATAATTCAAAATATCGTGTCTCTCTTCTTATCCCCAGAGAAAGAATCCAAACTGCCTAGGGGATTGGCTTCAGATCTTACAACCCTTGGGACTGCAGGCCAGTCACCACTGCCCTCAAGTAGATCATTCTTTTTACTTAACTATATGTACAATATCGTGAAGAATGCTGAGAAGTACTGTGTCTAAACTACAACTACTGTTAATAAAATCAGGCTACAGTGTGGTTTGCCTATGTCCCCTGCAATCTCAATGATTCTTCAGTGATAAAACTGGAACTTTAAGAAAGATCTGTTAACAGGCGCTTGGGTGGCACAGTCGGTTAAGCATCCACCTCTTGGTTTCGATTTAGGTGGTGATCTCAGGGTTGTGGGATAGAACCCCACGTCAGGCTCCATGCTCAGCAGGGAATCTGCTTGAGGATTTCTCTCCCTCTGCCCCTCCCCATCATGCATATTCTCCCTCTCTCTCTCTCTCTAATAATTAAGTAAATCTTTTTAAAAAAAAAAAAAAGAACAGTCTGGTAAAATGTGAAAAATGCAAAGGAGGCAGTTAGGTATAGTGGAAGAACAGGTCATAAAGACACAGGCCATGGTGTCTGCTCTTCCATCAACTCAGTTGGCAAATGGGCAGGTCGTTCTTTGTGGAGGTTTCCTCATCTAAAAAATGAGAGTAGAACCATGTGATCGGCAAGCTCTGAATTTAAGGTAAAACAAAAACAAAAATGTAGCTGGAAGACATTAATAAAAACTTGATATAAAACTCAGTAACAGAGTAAAAAAAAATCAGAGAGGAGGGAGTTCTAGAAGAATGCTGTCCTAGTACCCCCAACTCAAAACTTATTTAACAGTCAATAAATGATTTGAAAGTAATACTGTTAAGGCACCCTGAAAAAAACCCAAAGCATTTCTAACACTGCTCCCAAAAACTCTCCTTAAGAATTTTTCCAATTATAAACCAGAACTTGTAAGGAAGTCCAGAAAAGTTGTGGTTTTTTTTTTGTTTTTTTTTGTTTTTTTTGTTTTTTTAAAGATGTTTAGGGACGCCTGGGTGGCTCAGTCGGTTGGGCCGCTGCCTTCGGCTCGGGTCATGATCCTGGGATCCTGGGATCAAGTCCCACATTGGGCTCCTTGCTCGGCAGGGAGCCTGCCTCTCTCTCCACCTCTGCCTGCCACTATGCCTGCTTGTGCACGCGCGCTCTCTCTCTCTCTGACCAATAAATAAATAAAATCTTAAAAAAGATGTTTAAATACCAATACATCTTCTAAGTAACTTGTTATCAATTACTATTATTTAGAGCATGTGTACTGCAAAACTCAGAATAAGAATCTAATGCCAAAATGATAAAGGCCTGTCCAGCATGTCAGGAATAAATTACCCTAATTGGACCAAAGCGTCGCTCACATATGAGACATTTCAAAAAATAATGATGTAATGACAAAAATGTTCATCTATCTCTGCGGGAGTTATAGGGACTGCTATTAAATCCAAGCATGGTATTTGTGTGCACATAAGAGCAGACAACAATTACAATCTGGAGATATTTTAAATTTAATCTTTTTTATTTATTAGTATTGTTATACAGCAATGAGCATTCAGAAAAAAACCTAATCACTGTGCATTATGCAACAATCAGACAAAATACTCCTAATCCTCTGTCATTCTTTTTCCTTGGCCCCCGGGTACTCATTAAAGGTTAATTTATTTAAATCTCTCAAACATTCATTTCAATCTACTTTAATAAACTAATGAATCTTTGGAACTTTGCCTAAGCAGCTTATGTTTTCTATTTTAATACATCTATAAAATGTCTTTTTTCTAAGCTCATTCTTAATAATTGTCTTCCCTCTAGGAGTTTGGATTGTGTTTCAGTAACAACCAGATTTGGGCACTTGGTGACAAACTTACAACCTCATCCAACACACAAAGAATGGCTGTGGCTTGCCTATTGCTCTTAAATGTAGTTACATTTTAAAGGACAGTGAATTGATTTATGTTTTAATAGAATAAGCCTCCAAATTGAAATGGTTATTTTACAGTTTAGTGGGAGTGACACTTATATTAAAACAAAGCTTCTAACAACTTTGGTGCTTGTCAAATGTTATGAGGGCCTATCAATGAAACAACTTTATTCTGGTCACTGAAGACCAGAGAAATACATGGTATATGCCACGTAGATTGGCAAATATAAATAAAGCCTAGATATATAAAGAGAAATCTTCAAAAGAGTACTACCATCTAAACAGATTGTAAACTTATACCTTACAATCTGTTCAACAATTAAATGTAAATACATTTTATTTAATGGTAATGTTCAGGAATGTTTTTCTTAAAAGATTTTATTTATGTATGTATTTAAGAGAGAGAGAATGGGGGAGAGGCAGAGGGAGGGGAGAGAGAAAGAATCTGAAGCAGACTCTGAGCTCAGCTTGGAGCCCGTTATAGAACTCAATCTCATGACCCTGAGATCATGACCTGAGCCAAAATCAGGAGTTGGATACTTAACCAACTGAGCCACCCAGGCACCCCAGGAATCTTCTATATAACCATCTTTACCACTCAGAGTGGTAGCCAACATTCAGGGACTACACTCCACCTTCTACACCAGAATGTCAGAAACCAAAGCCTTGGAACACTATAACATTATTTCTAATTCTTTCCCTAACAATAAATGAAATTATTATAGAATTTTATACTTACCAAGTACTTCCACAACATCCCTATGATGAAGAAAAGGGTTAATGTCCTTGGTTTGTGGATGAGAAAACTGTATTTCAGGGAAGCTTCAGTGATTTACCCAAAGTTATAATGAATATGGAGAGGGGCTGGAACCCACATCTTCTGGCTACATATCCTTTCCCTTGTAGTATGTTACATTCCTTATAGGGTTTATACAGGATTGAAGGTTTTATTGATGGATAGATCACCACCAGTGAAATAAAAAGTATAAATTCTACCTCCAAGATGTTTTGGTAGAAAATAAATCAAATTGATTTTAAAAAATTAATTATGATAAACTATTCAACATAACTTATATCTTCATAATACAGTATTTCAATGGAGTGTAGAAGAGCTAGACTTCTTAATTTTAAGTTTCATTTTCATTTTACATATAAATCAATAAAAATAATAAATGTATTTTCCACCCTTGGTCTAAATTTCAATTACTTTAATATCTAGTATAAATTGATGCTTGACTCTCAACATACACTGCTAAAAGTATTCAAGTTGTTGTCTCTGCTTCCCCAAACAGTAATGCCAAGGAGTTACCTTTTGGAGTTTATTGTTCATTCATTACTCATCTGTCCAACCATTCACTCAGCCCATTATACAAATGACATCTATGGAATGCCTACTTTGAGCCAAGCAACGAGATAGATATGGACTCTGCCTGAAGTTCCTGCTATTGCCTCATTTCTTGAGACTAAGAACTCCTTGAAGACAGGACTGTTATTCTGTTCAGAATATATCCAGTTCTATTTGCAAAAAATCACTTAAATACTTTTTTGACAGTAAGATTTCTGACTTACCCTGTTGCCCACATGCCCCTCCAGACATATGGGAGTTAGGGGAAGAAACAGCAGTCTGCTTATCAAGTCTGACCTTTGGATAATGACTACAGTTCTCCCATCTGAGTTTGCTGCCGTTCTGCCTTGTGGTCAACAAAATGATTAGGCTAAAAATGGCAATATATCTGTTGCTGTTTCCCAGAAATCTTCTAAAAAGTTACATTTTTAAAAAAATGGTTGCTTCTGCCCCTCAGCACAGTGGCAAACTGTATCACCAAATGTACTGTCTTGTCTGATTCAATGAGAAGTTGGAGCTTATTGACAAAATGTAGATAAATTCGAAAAAGCCTCAAAAGCAGGAACATTTCCATACTGTCATCATTAAATAAATACTTGATTTTCTTAGATTAGCAATAATAACTTAATATTCAGAGACTGCCTTTACCTTTTTTTGAAGTTATTATTTTAATTCCAATGAGTTAACACACAGTGTTATATTAGCTTCAGATGTACAACGTAGTGATTTAATAACTCCATACATCACCTTGTGCTCACCATGTCAAGTACACTCCTTAATTCCCACCACCTATTTAACTCATTCCTGACCCCCACACCTCCCCTCTGGTAACCATCATTTTCTTCTCTATAGTTAAGAGTCTGTTTCTGGGTTTGTCTCTCTCCCTCTCTCTTATCCCCCCTCTTTTTGTTGTTTCTTAAGTTCCACATATGAGTGAAATCATACGGTATTTGTTTTTCTCTAACTTATTTCACTAAGCAGTATATACTCTCTAACTCCATCCATGCTGTGACAAATGGCAAGTTTTCATTCTTTTTATCACTGAGTAATATTCCATTGTATATATATCCCACATCTTAATCCAATCATCAATCACTGGATGCTTGGGTTTCTTCCATATAGTGGCTATTGTAAATAATGTTTGCTATAAACGTGGGGATGCATGTCCCTTTGAATTGGTGTTTTTGTATTCTTTGGGTAAATAAATACCCAGTAGTGTGATGCTGGATAATAGGGCAGTTCTATTTTTAACTTTTTGAGGAACCTCCATACTGTTTTGCACAGTGGTTGCTCCAATTTGCATCCCCATCGACAGTGCAAGGAAGTTCTCTTTTCTCCACATCCTTGCCAACACCTATTGTTTCTTGTGTTGTTGATTTTAGCCATTCTGACAGGTATGAGATGATACCTCATTATACTTTTGATTTGTATTTACCTGATGGGGATGATTAACAACTCTTCATGTGTCTGTTAGCCATCTGTATGCCTTCTTTGGACACATGTCTGTTCATGTCTTCCATCTATTTTTAAATTGGATTATTTGGTTTTTGGGTGTTGAGTTTTATAAATTCTTTATATATATTGGATATTAACCCTTTATCAGATATGTCATTTGCAAATATCTTCTCCCATTCTATAGGTTGCTTTTTAGTTTAGTTGATTGTTTCCTTTGCTGTGTAGAAGGTTTTTATTTTGATGTAGTCCCAATAGCTTTTGTTTCCTTTGTCTCAGGAGACAAAGCTAGAAAGAAGTTGCTACAGCTAATGTCAAAGAAATTACTGCCTGTGTTCTCTCTTCTAGGATTTTTATGGTTTCAGGTCTCACATTTAGGTTGTTAATCCATTTTGAAATTATTTTTGTGTATGGTGTAAGAAAGTGGTCTCTAGCCAGGCTTATCAAGGAAAGAGAAAGAACTCAAATAAATAAAATCAGAAATGAGAAAGGATAAATAATAACCAATACCAGAGAAATACAAGCAATCATAAGACAATATTATGAAAAACTATATGCCAACATACTGGACAAACTAGAAGAAATGGATAAATTCCTAGAAACATATAACCTACCAAAACTGAAACAAGAATTAGAAAACTTGAACAGACCAATGAACAGCAAAGAAATTGAGCCAGTAATAAAAAAAATTCCAATAAACAAAGTCCAAGACCAGACGGCTTTACAGGCAAATTGTACCACACATTTAAAGAGTTAATATGGGTTGTCTGGGTGACTCGGTTAAATGGCTGCTTTTGGCTCAGGTTGTGATCCCAGGGTCCTGGGATTAAGCCCTGCATCAGGCTCCTTGCTTAGCAGGGAGGCTGCTTCTCTCCTGCGTGCCATTCCCCCTGCTGTGCTTGCTCTCTGTCTCTCTCCCTCCCTCACTCTATATGCCAAATAAACAAATAGAAAATCTTTTATAAAAAGAGAGAGAGAAGAGTTAATACCTATTCTTCTTGAAATGTTCCAAAAAATAAAAAGGGATGGAAAACTTACAAATTCATTCTATCAGGCCAACATTACCCTGATACCCAAACCAGATAAAGACACCATTAAAAAAGAGTACTACAGACCAACATTCCTGACGAACATAGATGCAAAAATTCTCAACAAAATATTAGCAAACTGATCTCAATAATATGTTAAAAAAATAATTCACCAAAATCAAGTGGAATTTATTACAGGTTGCAAGGGTGATTCAACATTCACAAATCAATAAATATGATACATAATATCAATAAAAGAAAGGATAAGAACCATATGATCATTTCAAAGATGCAAAAAAAGCATTTGTAAAATGACAACCATTTATGATTAAAAACCCTCAACAAAGTAGGTTTAGAGAGAACAGTCCCCAACATAATAAAGGCTATATGAGAAAAACCCACAGATCACATCACCTCAATGGGGAAAAATTGAGAGCTTTCTCCCTAACATCACAAACAAGGCAACGGTGTTCACTCTCAACACTTCTATTCAACACAGTGCTACTGGAAGTCCTAGCTACAGGAGACAACAAAGAGAAATAAAAGGCATCCATATTGGACTTTCACTCTTTGCAGATGACATGATACTCTATACAGAAAATCTGAAAGACTCCATCGAAAAACTGCTAGAAGTGATAAAAGAATTCAGTAAAGTTGCAGGATACAAAATTAATGTATAGAAACTTATTTTATTTCCATACATCCATAATGAAGCAGCAGAAAAAAGTAATTAAAGAACAATTCCATTTATAATTGTACCCCAAATAATAAGATATCTAGGAATAAACCTGACCAAAGTGGTGAAAGACCTGTACTCTGAAAACTATAAAACACTGATAAAAGAAACTAAAAATGACACATAGAAATGGAAACACATTCTATGCTCATGGATTGGAAGAACAAATATTGCTAAAATGTCTATACTATCTCAATCTACATATTTAATGCAAGCCCTATCAAAATACCAACAGCATTTTTCACAGAAGTAGAACAAAAAATCCTAAAATTTATATGCAACCACAATGACCCTAAATAGACAAAGCAATCTTGAAAAAAAAAAAAAAAGGCAAAGCTGAAGCCATCACAATTCTGGACTTCAAGTTATATTACAAATTTGTCATAATCAAAGCAGTATGATACTGGCACAAAAACAGACTCATAGATCAACAGAACAGAAAAGAAAATCCAGAAATAAACCCAAAATTACATAATTATCTTTGACAAAGCAGGAAAGAATATACCCAATGGGAAAAAGACCATCTCTTCAACAAATGAGCAGCAACATACAAAAGAATGAAGCTATTACCTTTTCTTTTTTCATTACTATGTTATATTTTTCACCATACAGTATATCATTAGTTTTTGATGTAGTGTTCCATGATTCATTGTTTGTATATAACACCCAGTGTCCCATGCAGTATGTGCCCGCCTCAATACCCATCACTGGGCTAGGTCACCCCCCATACCCCTCCGCTCTAAAACCCTCAGTTTGTTTCTTGGACTCCTCAGTCTCTCATGGTTCATCTCCTCCTCTGATTTCCCCTCCTTCATTTTCCCTTCCTTCTCCTCATGCCCTCCATGTTATTCCTTATGCTCCTTTTCAACTCTCCTTCATATCGATCTCACATCTTTGTGAAGTGACCGGAGTATGATTATACAGTTAACATATGATATTCTAAAGCTTAGAAAGGTTAAATGATTTGTTTGAAGTCCCACAGCAGGAGAGTGGCAGGGTTGGGTCTCCCAACAACCACTCCAAGGATCAGGCTCTTAGGGCTTCTAGACATCAGGAGAGTTGTATTTTTAAGAAGTACTAGGAATCATGAAAAACTAATCAATTATGTCAGTTTGTGCCACTGCCTAGTTAATCATTTAGAAATGACTTCCTAGAAACAAGAAGTGAGGAAGCCATCGCAGTAAGCAGGCAATTCTGAATAAAGAACTTCTCTCATGCACACTGAGCCTTAATTGCAATCCTTCCAAACTGAACATTAATTAAGCCCTAAAAGGTAGGATTTAAATAAACAAAAACAACAGTACTAATATTTTTTCTGTATTAGAACTTTTAGTTCTGCAAGAATGGAGCTAGTTATGCCATGATACATCTTTCACTCACAAATACTGAAGGCATATCTGGTATTACTTATGAGGCATTTCTGTTGTTCCTAGACTCCCTCTAAAACATAAGAATATTAGTTTCATGCATATGTGATACAAAATTTTCTTGCTGGAACATATGTAATATTTTAAAAAATGAATAATTTATACAAAAACTGAAGAACTTCTGACTTTTTATTATCATTTGCTATTTAATTCTGCAAATATAGATTTTGCCTAACATTTTGTTTTAAAAATATTTTATTAAACACAATTATATTTCTTCATCGTTCTAACTCCTTTTCTTCTTGAAGATTACCTAGGATTTTATTAAGTGATTTTTCTAAGCCTTTGACTTCTTTCTCCCTCATTGTAAGTAAACCACAAGCTATATAACATGCTACATTTTATTAAAATAAATGTAACTTTTATTGTTTCCTGGACCACCACAAAGGATAGCCCTTTGTGATCCAAATCAATTTACCCATGATAAAAACCCTTAACATTTCCAAAACATGCATTATAACACAATTAGATCTGTGCTTCATAAATAAGCCAAAAATGACATATGTGGCTTAATTAGCAGCCCTAAATAATTAGTTTGGGAGTAAGGAAATGAATTAAACAGAACACAGCCCAGTCATTCTAGTAAAAGGGATTAAAACAGGAGCTGGGATAACTATGAGAGGTCAAACATAGATGATAGTGTTAATGAATAACAAACTTGTTAGAGGTAATTCACAAAAATGAACAATTCTGACCACCACCACTAAAAAAATTCACAACTTACTATTACAAATGTCACATTAATTTTTTTAATCTACCCCTCGCCAGGAACCAAAGGACACTTGCTTAATAGTGTATTTTCTGGCCTAATATAGTAATAAAAGGGTCTGAAAAACAGAACTTTCAGCACTTTTTTAAAGGGGCTGATTTTACACCATTTTTCAGGAAGCTGTCCCCACCCCACCCCCCAAAGCCATACAATTAGTTCACCTTTTCACAGGAGATAGAGGCTGTGAAGAAAAATGAAATTCATATAGACCTCAAACCTCTCATTTTGGCCCATGGTTTCTATTTCCTTCCCCATCAGAATTTTCACTAATAGGTAGCAAAATCGGCTGATAAAATTGTCATTCTCCTATTCCTTCCCTGTCCACCTTCTTATAAAATAACTAATAAGCAGTAAAATTACCAAAAGGCAGACAGCAGAATGGAGAATAAAGAATACCAAGAGTATGGAAAATCTACAAACCAATAATGAGCTCTTGAATAATCAAGATTTTACTTAAACCTCAATTATTTCTAACTCAGACCCATCATTCTATACTCTTCTTTAGCATCTCAAACACAGACCTCGGTTTATTTTCTAAGCCCCTGTTTGGAGGAATGGTAGTGGGTAGTGATGGCCAAACCAGTGATGGTACTGGGACCACTATTAGTAGCCTCTTGACAGTCCCTCTATTTATTTCACTTGTCTCTGGTACCCAGAGGTGTTGCTAACCCTTGTAGGAGCCCTGAACACTAGAAGAGATGGTTGAAAGCAGTACTTCCTGTTCCTTAGGCAGGATGAGTTGATTCATTAGGAGTCAACGTTCCAGTAGCATCAGTGTATTGGCTAATTGCCTTTTAGAAATTAAGCATCAGATATCCCTCTCAATGCATGTACTAGACTTTAGCTGTGGGGGATCTGTTCCTTTGCATTCACCTACCCCTTCTCTTTGATTTTGCTTTAAAGCTTCTTTCCTCCTCTTACTTCTCATTCCTCAATGTGTGGGATCTTTGCACAAAAACACAATCTATCCCTTGCCACTAAGTAGTTAATATCATCTTTAGAATTCATGTCAGTCTATGACAGGCTTCCTGTGATACCCACTCAACTCAGATCCAAATTCATTTCTCAACTCCACATTCTCAAACCTGCTAACTTCCCTGCTATGTAAACTATTAGTACTTCAATTCCCAGAGATCTCACACTTCTTGGTAAAACTGCCTGTTCCACTGCAATGATGGTTTCAAGGCAGCTTTGGACTTCAAAACTGCTTTTCCGTATTTTCAAAAATGTTCTTTCTACAAATAATGTCATCAATAAAGGGGAAAAAGTAAGCGCTTCTGGGAGAAATTTAAGCTGAATGTGGTAGAAGCATTAAGAAATAAAAGTCCAGGATTCCTTAACTTAGAGAAAGGTAGCTTCCTAGGAATGACGTCTGAGATGGCATCAGTAATTACTTGTGATCATGTCACCACTATTAGCACCTTTGTCCTAACCTGGCTACCCATTCCATACTCTACCTGAATTCCTTTTAGTTTAGAACTATTTCCAAGCCATACTGTGTAAGTACAATTTCTTTGACCTAAGCAGCTGACATCTCCTTTGTTCACCATGCCCCCGCCCCCAGCACAAGCGTGCACACACACACACACACACACACTTATACTCTGCAGTACATCATACCACACTGTACTCCACAGACACTCAATAAATGCCTGAAGACCTATTTTATAATGATCCTCTGGTCATCTTTCCCTGATAACTCATTCTCTTTCTACCATTCCTTATCCTCATTTCCTTAGAGACATGGACTGAGGTAGACAGTGAATGGAGTTATTGCTGGCTTCACTTAGGGAGCAATGCCAATGTCAAAACCCAAAACTGAGTTTTATTTTGTGATGACAATTATTGATCCTGCTTGTAGTTGAAGGGGAAGAGAGGAAAACCAAACTGGAAATGTTCATCTCCAAGGCTTCCTTGTAAAGAAACCAGCAGCCCATAATATGCCACACAACAGCTGCAATAATATGCTTAACCTATAGAGTTCACATGGACATAGTTGTATCTATTTGCAGGTGACTCCCTTTACCAAACTAGGCAGGGTATGGTCTTTGGGTATATCATCATTTAAATAAAGGATGCTATGGATTACAGCAGATAGAACCAGCAAAGCTGTTGCTTTCATATACACAATCTGGCTGATATTTAACATTTGTTAGGGAAGAGGAGAAGTTTACAACCCATCCTGGCAGCAGCCTGTAGCACACTTCACTTCATTCAAACATTTCTATTGTTACAGAACAACACTGTTGTTAATACTACCCTTGTGTGACTGACTACATAGGAAATTGCTATCTCTGGCCCACTGAAAGAGCACCCACCATTTCACAGATTCAAATACTTTTAACACCCATACAAACTAATTTAAAACAAATAAGGAATGCATGATTGCATAAATATTTCTATAAATTCCTGTGAAAAAGAAGAGCAATGAGTGATCTATAGAATGTTAAAATATGAACAAGCATCACAAGGATTTTTAAAAGAAGTCTTTCTAAATCAGCAAGAGGTACTATAATTTAACTTTTATCATTAGCAGAGCTAGAGTTCTGCTTCTAGAATTACCAATGACACACTAAGATATTTTGGATGAATCAATGAACTGAATTCATGTTCATGATTTTTATTTTGAAATATCCTAATGGGGTCCGAGGACTAAAGAACCTCATTTATTAAAATCCTACACATGGAGTCCAAAATAAAAAACTACCAATACTATAGTTTTATAACACTATAGTTATAAGACACTATAACTATAGTGTCTTATAGTTTTAAAAGGCATTTTTGTACCATTTCATATTTAATTTTTATAACTCTGGGGGTTGGGGTTGGTAGAGCAATTATTATTATTTTCCTTTAAAAATGAGAAAGCTGGGATTTAAAGATATTAACTTGCCCAATATAGCTTATAGGGTGTTGAATTGGTCTAAAGACAGCAAATTTAGTATTCTAGCACCTAACAGTGCCTGACACATATGTAATTTTAATATTTGTTGACTGACTTAATGAATGAACTTATTACACTACCTTCCCTAACTGCATTTGCTCATATGCAAAGAGTCTTATAGCTACATTCCAGAGTGGTTGATAATATCATTTACTTTCCAATAAGAAAGAAAAAGTCATTATGAATATTAATACAACCATGTATTTTGGTAACATAAGGCCCATGAGTTGAAAGCATAAGATATTCAGTGTTCAGTCACTGTGAAGTTTGGAATAGAGTGGTTGAAAATTTTGTAGGGTATTTAAAAAATGATGGGCCAATTATCATTATTACTTTCTGGGAAAGGGACCTTTCAGTAAGACATAATGGGAAAAGTTACATTTAGAAAGCCATTTGAGCTCCCACTATGAAAATAAACAATGCCTACTAAATTGTTATACCTTCCATTCATTCATATTCAGAGAAAAGAAGTCTGGAGTTGGGAGGGACTGTGGCAGTCATCTGGCCCAACCACTCCCCCACTACCATTTTGCTGAGAACTCGGGTAATTGAGGGGTAAAGTGATGGCTCACTAATGGGAGGGAGATCCAGAACTAGACTCAAGCCTGGTTATTGACAGAACTCCCCATGGGAGCAGAGACTCATATCCCCTCTATAGGTGTCAGCCAAAGAGATTTCCTATCACATAAATTTGTTTGCTTAATAAAGGTGACTATCATATAGCCCTACATACAGTTCCCTTAGTTTACAACTTAAATGCCAGCAGGTTGTATTACAGATAAATGTTCTCCTGGACTTCCCAGATCAGAGTAGTGTGGTAGAAGAACAAAGCTCTGGAGTTGAACTCTAGCATAACAATCTTGCCTGCCACTTACTGACGGTGTGACTTTGGGCAAGACAATTAACTTCCTGAACATTAATTTATCTGTAAATGAGGATACTGTCTACTTTATACAACTTTTGAGATAATCCAAGTAAAACAGAGTCAACAGAAGATCTGATACTGAGCAAAATACTCAGTAAAAGTGAGTTAACTTTTACTCACTCTTCCTTACTTGTAGTTACCCTTGGTACATGAGCTAATACTGGCCTCAATAAGATGTGTGTAACTTTCCTTTCATTCAATTAACCAATATTTACCAAGCAGTTATTACATGCTAGGCTCTGGAAATACAAGAGTGACCAAACAGGTTAAATATCCCTGCCCTCATGGAGCTCACATTCCAGTAGCAGATACAGAAAATAAACAAAATAAATAAGTAAAATATATTGTATGTCAAATAGTGATAAAGTGCTTTGTCCAAATCAGTAGGTACATTAGATTAGGCCTACTAACAAAAGCATTGACCTATTCAAGTTCTCAGAAGCATTTATTGTCTCTTGTCCTCTACTTGTTTTTTTGAGTTTGGACAACAAAAACTAAGACTTCTTGACATGGCCCTTTCTAAACTTGAGGTGTAAAGAGGAATGAGATAGAATCATGAGTAGGTAAGTTATATATCTGAACAGTTTAGAAAATGGTTCTAGTTTACTGAATAGGAGAGAAGGTTCTAATATTAAGCTATAAAACTGGAACAAACAAACAAACAAACAAAATGTGCATAAAATCACCACCAATTAGGTATAAAGGAGGGTATATTCAATTTGGGAAGAAATTTCAAAATTCGTAACATCTACAAAGTTCTCAGATATCTGCAACTTATTGTAGCAGAAACAGTAGACCTCAAACAAGCAAATATGATTTGGGTGGGAGAGTAAATAGCCTAACAAGACAAAAAAAGCCTTCTGGGAAAAATGTATATCATAAGTAAAGACCTCTCCTTGATTTGTATTCTCCAAGCACTTGGTTTCTATCATCTTATTGAGCTGTGGAATGTATAGGTCTTCATTTTGTCATTGTTGCTCACTTCAAAGGAGGAGAGACTAAACCACCAATTTCTTATCTTTCAGCATGCCATGGAGTACATATTTATGGTAGTCTCCCAGTAGCCCTCATGTATGATATAAAATCAGTAGATTTTTAGTTGATTCACTACGACTAGTCAATATGTTTTTCAAAATCCTTTGTCCTGGAAGTAAATTCTATTATGTCCCTATTGACCAATAAGAAATGGTGATAAAGGTGACACAAGGAGGAAGTGACAATATTCATGAGAGTTTTGTTAAGTTTATTAACAAGACACACTGCTTTAGTTACCTAAAGATATCAGAAAATTACACTTGTTTCACCTTTGTTGGTAGCTGCCCTAGCCATTCCATTACAGAGAAGGAGTTGATTTATGTGCAGCTGTTGAAAACACAATGAACCAGTCACCACAATTTTAACAAGTGTTGATGCTGGAATACCCACTTTAGATAGCATCTGTAACACTGTCATGAAGAAGGTTGACAGTATACTACCTAAAGTAATGATTCTAGTTCCACACTTGCCAAGATTGGCATCACTGCTATAGAACTTGGTTCTACTGGAGTGGAAGTGAAAATTCACTCTTTCATGGTCCTTTAAATAAGGCCCTGGCATATGTCCAAGAATTCTGTTTTTTATTTTCTCCCTATGAGAAAATAAATACACTTGGACTGGACTAACATGAAGTTTGTTTTGATTCCCACAACCAAGTCACTCCTTATATTTGTCCCCCCTCTTCTCATTCTTTATGTATTAAAATTGTGAACAGAACAGTTTACAAGGAAAATTATATTTCCCATTAGAAAAGGGGCACATTTTTATTACAAATGAAAATTAAGTCTCCACTTACACAACAAGTTTATAGAATGTGTATTGTGTGTGTGTGTGTGTGTGTACGCACGCGCGCACATGTGTGTTTTTGGGGAACCTGCAGGACACATGTAAACAAGCAGACGTAACACAATGTGAAGAGTATAAACAAAGAGGTTAAAAAATGGAGTAACTAATTCTTCCATAACGTCTTCAGTAAGTCATATTTGAGCTGGTTCTTAAAGAATAAGTAAAGCAGATGGAAGGAAGGACCAAGAGAGGATGAGCGTTTCAGGCAAAAGGGATCACTGGAGCAGAGACACAGACTGCAGAATATAAAAGTAAATTCAAGGAAAAGTTAGTGTCTTGTGGGGCTTCAGTATAATGTAAAAGGGTACTGAGAGGCAGAATAGCCATGTCTATCCTTTTATTTTGCTATGAGCCTTGGATGCTGACTTCTTGCATAGTTTCATCTGCATTACCAAGAAGTATTTTTTAATACTTATTTATTTATTTATTTACTTACTTACTTACTTACTTACTTATGAGAGCAACTGCATGAGTGAGCAAGGGGAGGAGCAGAGGGAGAAGGAGAGGAGGGGGAAAAGAATCTCAAGCAGACTCTCTGCTGAGTGTGAAGCCTGGCATCGGACTTCATATCACAACCATGAGATCATGACCTGAGCCAAAACCAAGTCAGACACTTAACCAACTGAGCCATCCAGGCTCCCCATCATCAAGAAGTCTTACACAAGAATACCAACCACACTAAGATTCTCTAACGAAACCAGGCTACTGACATATAGAAAAACGGGCAGAAAAAAGGTGTGAAATGGAAAGATAATCAGAAAAAAGAAATTGGACAATGGAAAGTAGAGGGATGTTTTTTTTTTATTTTTTATTTTTTTTTTAATTTTTATTTTTTATAAACATATATTTTTATCCCCAGGGGTACAGGTCTGTGAATCACCAGGTTTACACACTTCACAGCACACACCAAATCACATACCCTCCCCAATGTCCATAATCCCACCCCCTTCTCCCAAACCCCCTCCCCCCGGCAACCCTCAGTTTGTTTTGTGAGATTAAGAGTCACTTATGGTTTGTCTCCCTCCCAATCCCATCTTGTTTCATTTATTCTTCTTCTACCCACTTAAGCCTCCATGTTGCATCACCACTTAGTAGAGGGATGTTTTAAAGACATCTTTAAATGTCTTTATTTACCTGAGACAGTGTTGGGGTATGGGAGCAGACCTTACGGATAAGATGGCTGTTTCTTTTCTTTTCTTTTTAAGATTTTTCGTATTTATTTTAGAGAGAGACAGAGACTGAGAACATGAGCAAGGGAGGGAGGGGCCAGAGAGGGAGGGAGAAGCAGACTTCCCACTGATGTAGGGCTCAATCTCAGGTCGCTGAGATCATGACCTGAGCTGAAGGCAGACGCTTAACTGATCAAGCTACCCAGGTGCCCCAAGGTAGTTGTTTCTGAGCCAGAATTTGGGCCCAGAGTGTCCACAGCACAGCCAGATTGAAAAAAAAAAATCTAGTAATGGCTCTGACTGTAAATCAAGGAATAGTTTTCACATGGAAGTAGTGTGCAAAAGGCATTCACATTTGCCAACAAAGATCAGTAGCCATGACAAGGGTCATCTTTAAATTGGCAAGAGAAGTGCTTTCTACAGAAGATACTGCTGATGGATGCATTTGATCAAGAACCACATATTTGATCAGTTTACCTCTATATAGTAGACCTGTTCCTTTTTTAATCAAAGTAAAGGCATTTTTCTGACTTTCGGAACACAGAACACCAACACATGCCTTTAGTAATACAGAACAGTACCAAGGCTTCCCCTTCAAACACCTATCTTCACTCCCTCTTTCCCTTCTGATCTTCTACAACTTGTTGTTCTTCATCTTCTGGCTTCTCTTAGCTTAGGTCTTCTAAGAGCATGCATGGGAATTGCTTTAGCACTATCGATGGTCCCAAGGTTCAAAAGGGAGTACAGATGTGTATTAGGAGGCCTCCAATAAATACTAGTATGATTCTTGAAAATCTGTATGTCTGAAATTGGGAAAACCTTTTTAGAATAAAAGATTTTATTTTTCATTTATTTGGGAGAGACAGAAAACATGTGCGCAAGAGAGCACAAGCAGGGGGAAGGGCAGAGGGAGCTGGATAAGCAGACTTGCTACTGAGAAGAAGGCTGATGCTGCCTTATCCCAGGACCCCGGGATCATGACTGGAGCCAAAGGCGATATTCAACTGACTAAGCCACCCAGGCGCTCCTGAAATTGGGAGAATTCTTTTTTTTTTAAAAAAAGATTTTATTTATTTGACAGAGAGAGATCACAAGTAGGCAGAGAGGGGGGGAGAGAGAGAGGGAGAGGGAGGGAGGATGAAGCAGGCTCCCTGCCCAGCAGAGAGCCCGATGTGGGACTCGATCCCAGGACCCTGAGATCATGACCTGAGCTGAAGGCAGAGGCTTAACCCACTGATCCACCCAGGCAGCCCCTGAAATTGGGAAAATTCTTAATGAATGTTTGAAATCGTAAGAACATATCCAAACCATTCTTTATTTCCATATACCATAGATCTTTTAGAGCTGGAATAGGACTTAAGAGACCACATAATTTCCTCACTTTACATATGAAAAAAGTTAGAAGACAGGTGATTTGTCCAAGGAATACAGTCATTGATAAATACAGGAGCTAACACAGATTTCCCACAAATTACCTTTTTTTGTACTGAATGATTTAGTTTCTTTTTTATTATGGCAAAAAAATATGTAACATAAGACCCACCCTCTCAACAGATTTTTCAATGTACAATACAGTATTGTTACTTACTGTACAATATGCACATTCTTATACAGCAAATCTCTAGAGTTTTTCATCTTTTATAAGTATTTTTTAAAGATGAGCACTAGGTGCTTCACACAAACAATCATGGAATACTAAACCAAAAACTAATGATGTAAGGTATGGTGACTAACATAACACACAAAAAAATAAAGATTCATTTACTTATTTTAGAGAGAAAGCATGTGAGAGTAAGGGGAGGACAGAGGGAGAGAATCTCAACCAGACTCTCTGCTGAGCATGGAGCCCTATGTGGGGCTTGGTTCATGACCCTGAGATCATGATCTGAGCTGAAACCAGAAGTTCAACCGACTGAGCCATCCAGGAGCCCCTCATCTTATATAACTTTATGTACTTTCTTTAATGGTCCGTTCACATTATATTTTTAGTGACTGCAACTCTTGTGCATTTCTAGATAACCTCCCAAGTTTATGTTATATGAAGCTAGCAATACAATCTGGTCTCTTACTTCAAGTTGCTTCATTTTAATTTATTGAGGACTCTAGATCATATGGGAATGATTATTTTCTTCCACACAGTTTTATATTTAAAGAATAGGGACTTTGATAAATTATAGTTAATTAAAATAATAAACATCTGTTCAACAGAGGCAGCATAAGCAAAGTTAAAAGACAAGCCATAGGCTGGGAGATGATATTTACAAAGCACAGTAATTAGTATGCAGAATAATCTCCTTCAAATCAATAATAAAAAGACTAACAACCAACCAGAATAATGGGATGAATAAAATAGATGATATGAATAGTCAATTCACAGAAGAGGAAACCTACATAGTTAATAAATACATGGAAAGATATTAAACCTCACTAGCAAACAAGACGATGCATATTAAAACACAGTGAGACATCATTTCATACCCACAAAACTGGCAAAATGTTTTAAATGACAATACTGAGTGCTCAAAGATGTGGAGGAAAAGGAACCTTCCTCTACCACTTTAAGAAAGTATAAAGTAGTTGTTATGCACTGAATGCTTTATGTCTCCCCAAAATATATATGTTGAAATCTCTACCTCCCCACAATGTGTTAGTATTAGAAGGTGAGGCCTCTGGGAGTTGATTAGGTCATGAGGGTAGAGGCCTCAAGAATGGGATTAGTGTCCTTATAAAAGAGGCGTTTGGTTGGACGACTGCCTTCGGCTCAGGTCATGATCCCGGAGTCCCGGGATCGAGTCCCACATCGGGCTCCCAGCTCCTTGGGGAGTCTGCTTCGCTCTCTGACCTTCTCCTCGCTCATGCTCTCTCTCACTGTCTCTCTCTCAAATAAATAAATAAAATCTTAAAAAAAAAAAAAAGAAAAGGCCCCCCTGAGCTCTCTAGTCCTCTTTTTTACCGTATGTGGATATATAAGTTGGCAGTCTAAAACCTGGAAGAGAGCCATCACCAGAACCTGACCATCCTGGTACCCTGATCTCAGAGTTCCAATCTCCAGAACTGTGAGCCATAAATTTCTGTTATTTATAAGCTCCTCAGTCTATGGTAGTTGTTATAGCAGCCCAAGCTAAAGATGGTGGCATGACAACTTTGAAGAATAACTTAGGTGTCTCTTATAAAGTTGAAAGATGCATATGCTTTGCAACCCAGTAACGTCACTTCAAGGTGAAAATCTCACACATACACAGGAGACATGTACAATGATGTATGCTGGAGTACTTTTTATAATAGTGAAAAATGAGAAAAAAACCTACAAAATTTATCAACAAGGGCATGGATAAATGCATTGAGAAATATTCATAAAATTAAATACTCCACAGCTGTTAAAATGAATAGGCATGTATGCACATCAAGATAGATAAATCTCAGAAATAGAGTGAAAAATCCAAGTTGCTTAATGATATGTATAGTACGATACAAATTTTGTAACTGTTAAAATTGCCAAATACTGTTTCTAGCTGCAAAATTTGTACAAATACATGGGTGGGAAAGACTCACACCAACTTCAGACAGTAGGAAAATGGGATCAGGGAGGGACACAAAGTAAATGTCAACTGCTCAACGACATTTGTATCCTTAAAGGACTGGAAGCAAATACAGAAAATATTAATGTTTGGTAAATCTGTATGGTGGGTATAACTGTATATACCATGTTCTCTGTATTTGAAGGTTTTTTAAAGAATTTATTTATTTATTTGAAAGAGAATGACAGAGAGAGTCTGAGTCAGGGGAGGTTCAGAGGGAGAAGCAGACTCCCCGCTGAGTGGGGAGCCCAAGGTGGGACTCGATCCCGAGACTCCAGGATCATGACCTGAGATGAAGGCAGTTGCCCAACCAACTGAGCCACCCAGGTGCCCCTATTCGAAGTTTTTCACAATACAGTACTTTTATAAAAGAACAGAGAAGTACATTTCCATTACAACTATCGATGTTCACTTTGATCAAAAACTAAACTTAGACATATGGTAGAAATTATGTTAACTCTGAGCCCTATTTTGTCACCCATCAGCTTTTAAATTCCAAAGTGAAAGAGAGTTGGGCTTAGGTGCCCTTTTTATTTTAAGTAAAGTCCCATAAAGAGATAAGCATATGTAATAACATATCATAAACTTTCACTAAGTATACTATCAAGTGCATACCAGGATTACATTTTAAGTCATTCATTTGTTGTGCCTCAAAAAACGATAGCATCTGCCAACAGTAGCTCCATATTCAATCCAGTGAGATGACTCACTATGCCCTATTGTTGTTTACCCACAAGGTTCTTTACTTTCAGGTGAACTTTGACATGCTTGCCTTAGGTCCATACATTAATTGGGAGGGTAAGCTGTTTTTAGCTTGAGGAAAACACAAGGCAGCAGCCTGATGCTTTGATATTGTATAGAAAAATTCTTAAAAGTGAACAAGAAATAGTTCAAACATACACAGTTGCAAACTCTTTAGTAGCCAGAACTCAGTGATGAAGAAAATCCTAGAAAGTTTGGGAGGGAAATGACTTTAACTAATTTTAGACAGTGATTCACATGGTTCTATAAATGGTTTATAAATAAATGGTCACTATCTAAATCACACAGACGAGTGACTTCTGAACCTACGCTAATATTAGAAAATTATACACACTTGCTGGGGTTTATATAGATAAAATAGATTTGTGTTGGTGGACACAATTCCCTACTAATAAACTAATTAACCCAGTCAAAATGCAGAAACTCATTAAAACCATTTAAATTCATGTTAAATGCAAATGCAATTATCTGCAATTGTGATAACCAATATAAACAACACCCAGAACCATAAGAAGGCCTTAATAAAACATTTAAAATTGAGAACTTGACTTTTAGGAGTTAGAAAAGTAATCAGAAGAGATCAGGCACATTCAGGGTGGTCTGGCTGTAGACCGGAGTTAGAAAAGTAATCAAAGAGCAAAATCAGTTCATGCTAAGGCAGGATTTCGTTTACACGGTATATCCAGGAACAGAGCCAATAACCCACAAGGTCTGAAAAGCCATGAAGTACCTCCAAATTTAGGTAGAGGTACCTATAAATGAGCTGATTTCTCAATGTGGATACACATTCCAAAATGCTGCAGAGCTGTGCAGTGATACTGTTCCTTCTGGAATAGTCTTTCCTCCTCAACTTTGTGAGGCCACAATGACTCATTCTTTGGGCCTTAGCTATGAAGTCTTTCCAACTTCTCTACCTTCTACATTTCAGGTTCTATAACTTCTTCCTGGTACTGTATTACACTCTGATAATCACCCAAGATAGTACTTAACTTTTATATTAACTTTCTGGTGTCTTCCTTACTAGACCATAACTCATGAGCCCAGAATCAGTCCTGTCTTGATTCTTAAAAATTTCATCCAGCAAAGCACAGTACCTGGCACATAGCAGGAACTTGACAAATATTTGCTGAATATATCAATGAGTGGATGGATGGATGCATAAATAGCCAAATATTAATGTGTTGATCAAACTCTATACAGTGCAAGGTAACCATTTTTTAAAAGTATATTAGATAACATGAGGCTCTATGTGTGTTTCTTTAAATGTGATGGTGGTGATGGAGTATACTACACATCTCTTTATGGAGAGGGAGGGACTTTCTAAGACCTAAATAATTCCTGAGGAGTCATAATTTTTCAGATTTATATATTTATGCTCAAGCTGTTTCCATCCATGTTTCATTTAATCGTACAACCTCCAAACAAAATAAATAAGGACAGATATTATCATTGTCTTTTTTCTAAAGGGAAAATGGACTGAGAAGTGAAGTGAACTTGCCAAATCACAATAGCCAAGTTGATGCTTCAGCCATTAGAACAGTATTTTCCAGTAAGATCACAAGTATTGTCACAATCTTTTTAGAGCTGGAGCAAGAGACATAAGCAAATACCTGAGACAGAAAGAAAGCCCTTAATTCACAGCGACTAATCCGCTTTTTGTCGGTTCTCATAAAGGAAATTTAGCTTCTTAGTTTAAGTTACTTATTTAACTAGTATATATATAACGAAATATTAGGACTGGGATGAAAGTTTACTTTTCGTTTAAGTTGATAAAGTTTTGCATTAACACTAGTCATTCAGTTCAGCGCAAGAATCAGCAGGCTGATAAGATGCAATGCATTTGACAAGAATGACCAAGATTTCAGCTAGAATTAAAAATGATATTTTTTGAACTATAACTGATAAGAAAAAAGTTGAGTCTGATTCATCTTCCTAATTAATGTCATGTGGAAAATAACACTGAGATTAAAACATTGATATTAACTGAGCTCCTTTTGAGCCTTACAGATGATCTAGTTTGAATACTGGTGCACGAGAGCATTGGAATGAACTGCTCTCCTCCCTATTTCTTTTCCTTAAAAAAACCAACACAACTCCGTAGGGTATTTTCAAATATAGGAACCAAAGTAGGTGCTGCTTCCAAAGCAGTTTTCTGAGGGTCATATATGAATGAGATTTTATTACATTTTCAGCCTCACGTGAAGCCCTGCTGTCAAGGAGCTCACGGACTTCACAGGAACAGCCACTACCCTGGAGCTTGATCAGCAGGGATCCGTGGAAGGTGCCACTGCCCAGAAGTGAAAGGCAATGGTGACTTTCTCAGACAGAGTGGAATAGATCAGGCATAGTATTTTCTTGGACTCTAGTAACCTGTTCTCACTGGCAGACAATATTTAAACTTAGGAAGATTTCAATGTTAAAAAGAAATCTATGTGTCTACAGGATTTATTTTAACAAATAACAATGTGCGCCCCTTTAATCCAACCCTTCTGGATTTACCCTGTCTCTAATGGACTAGCTAATACTGCTTTTACTATCAGGTCTTTCTCTCCGATGGGCTACTCGTTGCTCCTCCGTGATTCAGGAAAATAACAAGTAACAGGGATAAAAGTTGTCTATACCTCAAGAACTGACATAAGAAGGTAAATATTAGGGCAGGGTACCATAATCATAATAATTACTTTGATTAAATGCCTACTGTATGCTGAGCCCTGTACTATCATGTGCTTCACATGCACTATCTCATTTCATTTTCTCCCACAAACAATCAGATAAATATTTCTATTGTCCTTATTTTGTAGAAGAGGACTTTGAATATCAGTTCATTAATTTATTTACTCAAGATTACACAGCTAAGTAAATGGCAAGCTCAGGATTTAAACCAAGGCTCATCTGGTCCCAGATAATTTTTCTATGCCACACTGCCAATCTGAAACAAAATGATGTACTCTATGGGGTCAGGTGGTATACATGCCTGCAAGCAGAAGAAATTCCAAGCTTTCGGACATTTTATGTCTGAAGGGATGATGTAAAACTAGAACCTGTTGGGGGTAATGGCTAACATTTGTTGATGACCCAGTACAGGAGCTGTTGTAAGAGTGTCACATGCATTGACTCATATAATCCTTTTGGCAACCCTACTAAGTGAAATATGTGGTATTGTGATGCCCATTGCAAAAATGAAAACTGGCACTGAAAGGTAAAATGATTTACTCAAGGTCACACAGCTGGGAAGTGGTGGAGCTAGAATCCAAATCCAAGCAGTCTGGCTCCAGAGTATACACACTTATCACAACACTCTATTAATGAGAAACTGATTGAGATTAGGAATTGTCCCAAAGAGAAAAAGTAATCACACAGTAATCACACAGAGCCAGAAAGAACCTTAAAGATTATTTGGTCCAACCTTCTTATCTTACCAATGGGAACAAGGAGGCAGACCAAGTTTAAGGGACTTGCCTAAAGTCACATGGTTTGCAAGTAGCTTGAGACTGCATTACAGCCCAGGTCTTCTCTAAACCCTAGTCATGCATTCATTCCATTCTACCACATTATGTTCTCCCAGATACATTCATATGGCAAGATACAAGTCAAATTCAATTGAACTGCCTTTTGTGGGCTTGCACCTGAGCTACTGAACGTGACTGCAGAAAATTCACATAGCTGAGTTGATGGGCTTTACTTTCATTTGAAGTATTCAATATGATTACAAGCCTCAACTGAGCACTCATCTCTGCCGCAAAATGCTATTTCTACATTAAACTTGCTTTCCCATTCTTTAAAGTGACCATGATAGATCTTCACCTCTCTCCTCAATCCTTCCACATCTTTCCCACTTCTCTCCCGCTTCCTGCTTTTAGCTGACGATCTTGCCTCATACTTTGTGAAAACAAAAGCCATCAGAAAGAGCTCTCTCATCTTCCCATCACCAAGTCTACACACTGACCTACATCTTTATCCATTCTTTCTCTTCTGTTTTGTTGAAATGGAAGGAGTGTTACCCAATGCCATCATCTCTTGCCTGCTCAAAGACTTTGCTCCTGCTGATATTACTTTTCTTCTGCATCATCACTTTTCCCCTTTCTACCGGATGTCAGGCTTGACTTCTACTCTTTCAACATTTCTGATTTCCCAACCATCAGAAAATCCTGCCTTTTGATTCTAACTTCATAATCCATGTTGAATTTCTCCATTTCTCTTCATCTTTGCTAACATCATTTTTAAAAAAAAAATTATTTATTTATTTGAGAGACAGTGTGCAAGCAGCAGGGAGAAGAGGGAGAGGGTGAGAAAGAATCTTGAGCAGACTCCCCACAGAGCATGGAGCCCAATGCGGGGCGGGGCCCTGAGATCATGACCTGAGCTGAAATAAGAGTCAGATGCTCAACCGACTCAGCCCACTAGGTGCCCCATTTTGCTAACATCATTTTTATCCAAGCCAGCATTTTCTCTTACCTAGACTCCTGCAATAAATAAATAAATAGCCTAATTAGTGGTGGTCCTTCCATGTTTGTCCACCTTTTATTCACTCTCCACAGGTAGCCAAAGTAGTCTTTACAAAAAATATAAAACAATTCATATGATTCCTGTACTTAAAACCTTTCTATGGATTCCCACTGCTTTTAGAACAAAATCCTAACTTCTTAAGGCCTATAAACCTTGTATGATGTGGCACCTCTCCAAATCTTATTTCATGACATGGTCCCGTTCGCTCAGCTATGCTGGTTTCTCTCCGTTCCTGCAACATACCCAGCCTTTCTTGCCTTACCTTAACCTGTGCTTGCTGTCTCCCAAGCTATTTGTGTGACATACACCTTTTCTTCATCACATCTCAGCTTGAAATGCATCTTTTCAAAGAAACCTTCCTTCCTTCCATGGTATTTCAGTAGGTCCTGCCATATTTTTTCTCATCCATAGCTGTCTGTCCTCACACTTATCACTGTCAGTAAGAATTATATATATGTACTCATCTATTTCTGTTCACTTGTCTGCCTCAAAGTTCAATGGGGGCAGGGAACTTTGTGTATCTTTTTTTTTTTTTTTACTGTTGTATTTACAATATCTAACAGAGTATCTGGCACCAAGCAGGTGCTCAATATATTTTTTGCTGAATTATGAAATGAATTAATTAATCCCTGGATCCCATGAAAAATACCTGAAACAATAATCAAATGGGGAGAGACAGAGTCCTTAGAAAAAATCACAAAAAGGAAGAATTCAAGAAGGCAAGAGTTCTTCTTTAGGTCCTCTACAATCACTAACTGACACATTACTAGCAAATAAAGATACTCTACATGGGGGACAATAATTCTGACTTTTCTAGGAAAAGAATCTGGCTGGTTTCACGATCCCAAACATTTTGCCAAACTGTAATCAGCAGGTTCTGATTTCCTTTGTGATGATATCTCTCTGAATGAAAGAAAAAAATGATCTGCGAAGTTAACCCAGATGAGGGACAGGACCTTGAGGATGATAACCATTTAATTAAGGCTCTATCAAATATGCTCCTTCTCACTATACATGTTTGCACAGAAGGCAGGACTTACATTTTACTTGGTTATTTTTACCTCGAGTCATTTATTCCTCTGCTAAGTAGTTTATTGATTCTTCAACATCAATTTAGAGCTGAAGTTTACAGCATTCCCATCAGAAGCCTTATAGAGCTCAAAATAAAAATGTCTTGCCCGAACAATACGATGTCAGTTGTTGAAGAGGTAACTCAAGAAAACAAATGTACCTAAAGATAGAAACTAAATATAGATATACCCTTATACACACACAGTTGGGATGTGACTTAAGAACAAAAAATTAGAGAAAAAAAAATGTATAATATTATTCAGTAGTATAAGGAGTCTAATAAGGAAAATGATAAAATTCACTCTAGTATACTACCTCCCACTAATGTTCTATAACAGTTATTTTAGACAGGAAGCACACAGTTGCCAAATGTTCTTGTTCTACATTTCCTGTACTAGTTTCACATCCTACACATCTAGCATAGTATTAAAAATATTGTCCATGATGTTTTGCTTCCTGGCTTCTAGAGTGGGAGCCTCCAAAACCTGCTTATAAATCTTTTGGGATTCAAATTCCAACTTTCATCCTGTAAAAGCCTATCTGCCTACACACACCACCCCCTTCTAGCAAAACGCTGGTTATGCTCAAATGCTTTGGGATTAGGAGTGAGGAAGTCTTGAATTACATATCTAAGTATAACCTATTAACAGATGGGCCAGAGAAACACAAGAAAGACGTAAATGTTTTAAGTTTCACCCCAAGAGTAAGTATTCAGGTACAATGACACATATGGAATGCACAAAATTTCCTTTTCACCCTAGAAGGAAAGGAGGTGTTAAACTTCCCTGACTCTTAGTACTGCACATTTAAAAGAACTGCTTTATATGTTGATTTGGAGTTGCAACTCAACTGAGACACTTAGGGGATGCCCCAAAATGCACCAGAATTTGGGAATATATAAAATTATAATTACTTTCCATTCCTTTTCACCAATTTCTTTGTAACTGTTCATCCCGATATAGCCCTGTCTTCTTTAAGGGACTATGGAAAAGGGCCCAGCATACTGGGTGGTCTTTCAAAACTGCATAACCAGGGAGGGTCATTCATTTCACGAATATTTACTGACTGCCTGCTAGGTATTAGGCACTGTTCTAGAAGCTGGCATAACAAGCCCACAGAGGGGTTGTACAGGTTCAAATGAACTTAAGAGAGTAACAGGAGAGAAGCCTTTCTGATTTCTAAGGCTATTTCTTTTTTGCTTTTAATCAGGCAATGGAATAGCAACCATAGGCTGTCCATAGCAGGTAAGATATCAAATGGGGGGGCTCTTCCTCAGGACGACATCACTTTGGCTTCCCTCCTTTCTAATCCCAGCATAGCACAGCTCAGGACCCAGCAAAAGGAGATCCGAAAAATGAAGGCAATTTTGTTAAGGCAAATGGAACCCTCTCCCAAGGCAGCCCTCCAAACCACCCCTGCCCTGAGCCTGGGTCTCCACTGCCATTGGTTTTACATCTTGGGTTGAAGATCCTTCTTCACCTTTTCCTCCTCATTACTCCAATGCAACACAATCAGGCAGTTCACATATGTAATGATCTTTATTCAGCTTAAATTTCTATACAGATCATTCATTCACTCATTCATTCAAAAAATATTTAGTGAGGACCTATGGTGAGCCAAGGATGACTCTTGGTGTGGGGGATGTAGCAGTAAACAAACAGATGATCACTCCTACTCCGATGGAGTTTACAATTTAAATGAGGGTTGTTAAGGTAAACTGCAGTCAATTTTGCAATAACCAGGTAGCTTAATACTGCTTTACATGATTACAGTCCCTTCTTGTTCCTCATTTCTCTAGCTTCTACTCTACAGCCCAACTTTGCCATCTATGTATTCTTATGGCTTCTGATGTTTCTGTACTCCACTTCTACTCCTACATCCAGCCTAAATGCTTGCTCTCTCTTTCAGCTGCCTCCACTGCCCTCTCAGGTCTTCAGGCATGCTCCTCGTAGTGTGACTATCTCTAATGAACAGAGCTCCCCTTGCAATGGGACCCTATCTTTCTTAGATCTTGGTGACATCAATTTGACCCAAATCCCCAGAGGATTCACTGGGCTCTGGCTTCTCATCTTGAGAATCTCTGGTTAGCCTTTCCTTAGCCTCTTAGTTGAGCCTCCAGCTCCATGCATGAATCCTTGTTTTCCTTTATTCCTCCGTAATCTTTTCTTTTTGTTTACTTTGTACCTCTATTTTTTCCTGACAAATATTTCTTAACCAAGTTGAGAAAGGAAGATAGTTGGAAATATAAAACAGCATGGCCCAATTTTAAATAAATTTATTTGTTTAAAAAAAACTGGAATTGTCAAAATAATTTGAAAAAGAAAGCTTCCGGGGCCAGGTACCATGTCTTCATAAGACTCTGATCTCATATATACATGGTTGCTTCCTGTGGAATTTCTGCAAGCTGTTTTTTAATATAATTGTGTTGTGCATTTCTGGGTTCTTATGGGGATTTAACATTTTGAAACCACAGGCTCAAACAGGAAAATCTTAAAATGTGATTACTCAGTAGTCAAATAAAATGTTATAAGAAATTTCTCCATTTTTTCCTACCCTCCAATTTTTTCCATCCCTTCTTAAATAGAAAACAAGCTGAAAATATTTCAGTCCAAATGGTAATTTTATGAAAAAGATAAGCACGTAGGAACAGAGGCTTATAACGAAAGTGTCTTCTCCACCACAGAGCAACACTAATGTAATTCAATCAAGTTTCTAAGACCATTCCTGCCAATCAAAATCTAGAAAAGACAATTTTCTGTTTGTGGAAATAGATGTGATACTGAGCAGAACCAAATTAGGTTGCAATTAACTTAGCAAAAACCTGATACACTAGACTCGGGTTAGTGAAAACCATTTTGCTGCATTTTAACACATTTGCATACTATGTTAATAAAATTAAGATTTCCAGGAGAATTCTCAACCTTAGGAGTGGGGAGGGAGAACTGAATGAGTTATGTAGAAAAAAGCTATATAGTAAAAATAGCAACCATTCATCGAGAGTTTACTATGTTTAGGGCACTATGCAAAGTGCTTTATATACATTTTCTCATTTGATTCTCACCATAATTTTAACAGGTGGGTATCATTATTTCAGTTTTACAGATGAGGCAACTGAAGCTCAGAGATTAAGTTAGATGTGTAAATCCACACAAGTAATAAGGGGTAAAATTCAGACCCAGATCTACTCTTACCTGTTAGGCTATGTTGCCACTCATGGAATACATAACCGACATATCTATATAATATATGCTTATATATATAATATATATGTATATTTATAACAGATAAATCCTAAAAATAGCTAGGCATGAAGCATCATGACCTAGCAGAAAAAGCACTTGATCAGGAGTCCTGAGACCTGGGTTCTTCTCTAGGGTCTGACACTAATTAGTTGTATGGCTTCAGATGAGTCATTCAACATCTCTGTGCCTCAGTTTCCTCATCTACAAAATAAGGATATCAAGCTAGAAGTTCTATAGCATCCCATTTAGCCCTGCCATTCTATTATCTACTGACATAAGTTATGTCATATGTATCACCATGAATATTTCGCCTTTGGGGATAATGTACACTGAAAGCAACTTGAAGAATAGATTCCCCTAAAAAGTGTACCCCTGACATAGGCAGATCTGCTAGAAAGAGGGAGAGGATTTCAAAAGGAGAACCTTTTTTTATGATTGCAAATGGTGCTGCCAGTACAATCTTTGAACTCTCCTTCACCATCAGCCAAAGAGAGGCTTCAGTTAATCTTCACTAAAGATGACAGTCTACAAGTATATTGGACCTCCAGGTCGAGGCTAAGTTGGCAAGAACTAAATGGAGAGAAAACCATTTTACAGGGTCACTGCAAAGCCTAGAATCATGGAATTTCCGAAGAAAGTGTTTATGGGTGACTAAATCAAAGGCCTCTGGTCAATAAAAATGTTTCTAACAATATAAGTCTCATACATTGTTTCTGAAATATCATTGGTGCTTTTAGTAAAGTTAAATTGGGAGAAAGGCTACCTGTGAAACATAAGTAGACCATAGTGAATTCCCTTCTCTAGGGGACTGAACATCTGGGAATTTTATAAAAACCTCACATAACTTTGGCAAGACACACTGGCTCACAATCAGTGTAGGCAGACCCTGATTTTTGATCCTTTGTACAATACACAATGCCAAATTGATTAGTGAGTCTCCAAAAAGAATGGACACATTTAAAGACTCAGTTGGCTTTCTATAGGGTTGGCTTTCTATAGGGATTCCAGCCAGTTGGAGGAGCAACTGATTGAAAAGTCTTAAGTTTTTATGTTTGTATTTCTCCAGAGTAGCTCTTCACTAGCTTCTCTCTGCCCCTTTGCCTTCCCAGGTGACAGCCTGCTGTCATCTCTGCCATAGGAAATGGTGATAAGCCATACTCCTGGCTGCCTTTCCAATTCTCTCAAGAGCCATTGAGCAAAGGGGGTTAATGATAGTGTCTTCTCACTTCTACCACTGACAGTAAAGGAATTCCTAAAGAGCTCATTTTTTTCATACAATACTTTATTTTAGAAAGGTAGCCAAAGAAAGCTAAAGGAAGGCTGAAGGCGAGGGAGAAAGGGTTAGTTAGCTAGCTGCTATTTTCCTCATGCCATGGTATACACTTGTATTTTTAAATTACATGAAACCCTTTGTGCTCTAGGTGAGAATGCTATATGAATCACAGATGGCTTTTGTAAGCGGCCAATATTAGAAATACAAAGATGTCTGAAAGAATAGATAAATGACATTATCATAAGACTGGAAAAGGAAGAACCGTATGGTAAGCTAATGCAAGGAATTATTAAGATAAAGAGCTGGAATGTGAAAGTGGGTACTAAATTCATTTGGATTATAAACTGTTGCGATTAGAAAAGAGAACCCTGGAAGCTAATCAATTTTCATTAATGGATTTCTTTTGACCTTGTCCAGTGATTTCTAAATTTCTTCTTGCACCAAACCCTTGCAATGGCTTCTCTCCATTTGATGGATCAGGGCATTAACTTACACTTCACCTGTGCTGATAGCTCATCTACATAGTAACAGAAGTAAAGCATGTCCAACTGTGAGCTCTGAGTACCCAACAAAGTCCACAAAAGGCCTAGAAAGAGCATGGCTGCTCACTAACCAGTAGATGTACCAACTTCAATTCATATAATTTTAGAGCTGAAATGGATCTTTGAGTTTATCTTACTCTTTTTTTTTAAGATTTTATTTATTTATTTGACAGAGAGAGATCACAAGTAGGCAGAGAGGCAGGCAGAGAGAGAGAGGAGGAAGCAGACTCCCTGCTGAGCAGAGCCCGATGCGGGACTCGATCCCAGGACCCTGAGATCATGACTTGAGCCAAAGGCAGCGGCTTAACGCACTGAGCCACCCAGGCGCCTCAAGTTTATCTTACTCTTAAAATGTATTACTACTCTTAACTCTGTATTAGGAGTATGGTCATAGAGTTGTATGAAGATGAAATGAGGTATGTGCAAAATGCCTGGCACACAGTAGGTATTTAAAAATACATCAGTCTACTTCTTATTTTCCATGCCCAACTCTTCTCTTTTCCAGGCACAAAGTTGCAGTTTCTAACCTTCCTTAATATGGCAGGTTTTGCAGCCCCTGACCTTCTTTGTTTTATTCTAGTTTGTCAAGCATTTTTCTTAAGATGTAGTACCTGGGATAGAAAGCATTATTCCAGAGGTTTGACCAGTATGCTGTGCAGAGGAGAGTGGGACTTTAATCTTAAGGTTCTTTCATCTTGGGAAGATACAGCTCAGGTAAAGGCATATGTGGGCAAGGTAGAGATTAGGTGTATTCTCGTATCACCATTACTCTTTTTGCTCACTGATTTCCTTTTTCCTGGCCCACAGGCTAATGAGTGATCAATTCCATCAAAATTTCAAGTTACTTATTGAAGCAGAGCAGTTGTACAGGCCAGGTCCAGTAGCTCTTTCCTGGGACTCTGCTTTCTTTGCAGGTTATAATGCATAATAATGCAGTAAATCTAATTCCTGCCACATATACTGACGGGCATTACTGCCAAAGTGTCTTTTCCAATCCGTTTTGTGTGGCTGCTTTCCTATGTAACTTATTGAATTAAAAATATAATAATTTTAATCTTGTTGGTTAGTACTGATTAAGCACCTCCAGGCACATTAGAGAGGTAGAGTGTATGCTTTGAAAGTATAAGGCTGGAGTTCAGTTTCCACCTTTCCAATTTTCTGGAGGCAGTACAGAATTCTGAGAAGATCACTAAGCAAGAATCACAGAACTTGAGATAGGGTCCTATATATGCCACTAACTTAATATATGATCCCAGGTAAGTCATTTTACCTATTTGGATCATAGTTTCCACATCTGTAAAAGGAGAAGGTTGGATTAAATTGTAGTGTCTCTTCTGGATCTATAAATATATAGCTCTATTCTGTGCTTTCTGGATAAATTAAAAATTATATTTCCTATACCATACTTACCCTTTAAATCAGTTATTGCTGATGAATAGCCCAGACAAAATGGGATTTTTAAACAACTTTTTTCATTTAAATAGAGAACCGAAATAGTTGAATATTTATTTTTCCAACCTCTTGCTTATTTAATTTTAAAGCAGTTAATGAAATTATGTTTTACAAAGATTATTGTTATATAGCCACGCTGAAGGAGAAAGCTCAATGTCTGCAACTGAGGTACAACAGAGAGAGCTATACTGAGCAAGACTTGTATAATATATTAACCATAAGGAATGACTTGGAACCTGACCCTGAGTAGATATTACATTCCTCACAGTTCAACTTAGTAATATGCTGGGAGATGTCTGAGAACATACATCACCCATTACCTTGTGCGGGCATGTTTAAAATTTGTGTTATTAATTTAAATCCTAAGATAATAGTCAAACTACTGTAGAACAATGCCTTTTACTCTTGGTGCATACAAAATAATCGGTTTATGAGAGATTTCCAATGTGCAAGTTGATCTTTTAGATAGATTACCTCCTTTTTAAATAATCCTCTAAGAAGACAGTCTATGAAGGCTGTTACTCTACTCTTATTAAATCTCTAGATACAACACCCATAGAAGTCTTAAGAAGCAACATTGCTAGTTATATTTATTAATTTAAAAATCTGATAAAACACTGATAAAATTTGTGTGTTTTGGCTTCCAAGTCAAGGAACACCATAATGAGTCATGGGCTATGAATTCTGGTATTTGAACTCTGACAATAGCATCACAGGACTGTTTTAGAGGAGAACATGATCCTTACCCTCTATGATCATGCTTTTAAATGTTAAGAATGTTTAGTAAAACACACAAACACACACACACACACACACACACACGCCGGTAAGGTAGGAATTCCTATAGTATTTTACAGAGTATATTCTATTTGCTAACACCTGTTTCTCCATCAGACTAAAAAGGCAGCATACATGAAGATAAGTAAAACCATGAAAAACCTCTGTTTTTCAACATTTTGGCATTCTTGTTGAATTAATGCAGTGGCTGAACAATAAATCCACAATAGTTGTGGGGATGGCTTGGCTCACCACAGCATCATTTATGCTGATATTTCTTTTTTTATATTGATATTTCTAAAGATCATAAGAATTTAGGTCCAGGATCACTTCCCATTGCTAATTCACTCCAATGTGACAATTCCTTCCATGACAACATGGTCTCCCAATTATCTTCTCTGTGGCTAGAGGGGGAAAAAAACAGCAAAATTTCCAAAGGCCTGTGCCATTACTCTGCTTTCCCCAGGTGGGATTCTTGCTATTATCCCTGAACTATGACAGAGAGGCCACCACACAGCAGATGGTAAGAAAAGAGGACCAAAGTTTAAATTAACAACCATCACCACCAACATTAAGCCTCCCTTTGAAACAACAGGGACTGTGAAATCTGATTCTACATTTCTGCTGAAGGTCAACAAAGCAGGGCCTTCTTAGAGGAGACAGGGTTTACTGCCTTTCTTAGCATAAATACACCAAGCACGAATACACCAAGCAGAAGATAATTGTGCACCTCTAATTCAGTAATTGTCATAGGACTCTTTCCTTCTCCTCAATTAAACAGTTAACAGGGAACTGGGACTCACACAAAGAAATTCGCTCCTCCTCCCTCTTTCCCACTTTGATTTATGCATAGCCCCTGGAGACACAAATTAATGTCTTCATAGACCAAAAGCCCCAGCTGTTTTGGAAAACCTACGACAAAGCTTAACTAAGGTTCACGCACGCAAACACAAAGCCCCCATAATTACTAAGCTGGGTATTACAATGCTGGCTCCGCAATCAAGGGTCTAAAGCCAGCCTTATTGCCTCTCTCATTCCCAGCCAGGCTGGCCTGAATACCCCTATAGCGCTAATTTAGTACTGCCTGAGCCACTGTAGGTTCTGGATAGATGGACACCTTAAGCAAAATTGAAGAAAAAATATAGAACTGTAAGGGTTTAAAACCACAATTCGTCATTTATTAATATTCAACAGAAGCACTAGAAAGCTGTGAAACTATTTCTTACAGACCTAATTTCTTTGGCTTATTTGTTCTTTTCTTTTTTGATGGTAAGAACTCAGAAAATGACATGACAAATTTAAAGAAAATTCTAAAAGATACTCAGTACCCTGAGTATTAACAAAATTCTGTTAATTCTGTCTTAACAAAAGACAAGCCTCCCCTCCATACTCTGCCCTTTGGGAACTTGTGGCCAGCACCCGCTGTCCCTACTTCCTCCCCTCTTACCCACTCCTGACTCACTGTGCTCCATCCACAGCATTTTACTGAAACAATGCTTGCAAATGTCACTGACAGTCTTACTGCTCAAGCCAGCCACCATTTTTCAGTCCTTATCTCATTCTTTCTCGCTACAGCACTTAACTCTGCCGACCACTCGTGCTTTCCTGAAACTCTTCCTTGCCTTCTGTGAAACTCTCCAACTCTCCGGTTTCTCTTTTTGTCTCCTTCACGGATTCCTCTCCCTCTACTCACTTCTTCGATGCCAGTGCCTCACTGCTTTTCTTCTAATTCCACAACCACAGGTTCTTAATCTAGACATCATAAGGGTTCATGGATGTACTTCAAGAGGTCTAAGAAGCTCCTAAAATTGCATGCAGAAGTGTATTTACAAATTTTATGGGGAGAGGGTCTATAGTTGTCAGATACCTAAAAGAGTCTATGGCCAAATAAAGTCTAAGGGCAACTGATCCTCAGACTGGCTCTGGGGAATCCCATGACTTCAAATCATATCTCTATATAGGCTCATAACTCTGATATCTATATCATATCTCTAGTCCAGATTGTTCTTGGTATGGGCAGCCCTGGGTACTTCAAACTTAACCCATTATTTTTACTCAATAATCCTGCTTTCTCTTCTATGTTCTCCATGTCCATAAACAGCACACAACCCACCTAGCTATTCAGTACCGAAATTATCCACAGTCTTCCCTCTCCCTTGTTCTCCACATCTAGTAATCAAGTCCTATGGACTCTACCTCCTATCTCAAATGTTAACTTTTCTTTTCACCCCAACTATCAATCTCTCAGTTCACGTGGACTTCTGCAACAGGCTCTTCGCATATCTTTCTGACTCCAGAAAGAGTGATCCTTTTTTTTTTTTTTTAAGAGAGAGAGAGAAAGAGTGGGGTGAGGGGGGAGCGGCAGAGGGAGAGGGAGAGAGAGAATCTTAAGCAAGCTCCATGCCCAGTAGGGAGCCTGATGCAGCACATGATCCCATGACCCTGAGATCATGACCTCAGCCGAAATCAAGAGTCAGACGTTCAACGGACTGAGCCACCCAGAAGCCCCTAGAGAGATCCTTCTAAAAGACAAACATGATCATGTCACTTCCTGGCTTATAAACTCTTCAGCGACTTACCACTCTTAGACCACAGAACTTCAAACTCCCTGACACAACAAATAGGGTCCTTTATGACCTGGCTCCTGCCTCCTGCTTGTCTCTATAGTCTTACCCATACACTACAGTCCCCTTAACTAACCCCCTTAACCTCCTCTCCTCTCAACCCTTAACCACTCTCTCTATATTCTCTAGGCATACTGAACCATTTTCAGTTCTTGCCTCAGGGACTGCATATACTTTAGCATCAGCCTGGAACACTCTGCCTCACTTTGGCTTGGGTAACCTCTGCCAGGAACCTATCCCCAGCTACCTAAAGATGGGTTAGGGGATGCCTTTTATATACTCTGCTAGCATTTACATGTGCTATGGAAATATATCATTCTATGTTGTGATTGCCTATTTCTCTGCTTCTCTATTTCCCCCTAGGGTTTGGTAAACTATTTCCTCCTAGGGGTTGGTAAACTATAAACCCCTTGAGGTCAGGGGCCATATGGTTTCCCTAGCACCCAGCACAGTGTCTGGCACAAAACAGTTAATCAATAAATATACAATGATTAACTAAATGAATTAATGGACAGATGGGAAATCCAGGATGTTGACACTATACTCTTAACTCTCATAATTTTTTTTAATTTATTTTCAGCATAACAGTATCATTATTTTTTCACCACGACCAGTGCTCCATGCAATCCATGCCCTCTATAATACCCACCACCTGGTACCCTGACCTCCCGACCCCCCGCCACTTCAAACCCCTCAGATTGTTTTTCAGAGTCCATAGTCTCTCATGATTCACCTCCCCTTCCAATTTACCCCAACCCCCTTCTCTCTAACTCCCCATGTCCTCCATGCTTTTTGTTATGCTCCACAAATAAATGAAACCAGATAACAATTGACTCTCTGCTTGACTTATTTCACTCAGCATAATCTCTTCTAGTCCCATCCATGTTGCTCCAAAAGTTGGGTATTCATCCTTTCTGATGGAGGCATAATACTCCATAGTGTATATGGACCACATCTTCCTTATCCATTCGTCCATTAAAGGGCATCTTGGTTCTTTCCACAGTATGGCGACCGTGGCCATTGCTGCTATAAACATTGGGGTACAGATGGCCCTTCTTTTCATGACATCTGTATATTTACGGTAAATACCCAGTAGTGTAACTGCAGGGTCATAGGGAAGCTCTATTTTTAATTTCTTGAGGAATCTCCACACTGTTTTCCAAAGTGGCTGCACCAACTTGCATTCCCACCAACAATGTAAGAGGGTTCCCCTTTCTCCACATCCTCTCCAACACATGTTGTTCCCTGTCTTGCTAATTTTGGCCCCCAATGTGGTTTTGATTTGAATCTCCCTGATGGCTAGTGATGATGAACATTTTGTCATGTGTCTGTTAGTCATTTGTATGTCTTCTTTGGAGAAGTGTTTGTTCATGTCTTCTGCCCATTTTTTGACATGATTATATGTTTTGTGTGTGTTGGGTTTGAGGAGTTCTTTATAGATCTTGGAGGAGAAGGTGTTTTTTACACTATAAGTATTGGTCTGACATACTTAAGATCAACAAATAAATAAACCTTGAGTCTGTTTTAACTGTCCATATATATTAATATACATGAATAATTTCTGGTTTTATGTGCAGCTGGTGGCTCCTATCAGAAAACAGTGTTTTAAAAAATGCCCCAAGTTTGTAAAAATATATTATTCTATGGCACAGAAATATCACTTAGATATTAATTCTATTTGTGATAGATGTTTTCTTGAGTCCAATAATAAGAAATAATAAGCTGACACATTAGCAAAGTGGCATCTATTAGGTAACCTCTAAGAAAAAAGGGCCAGCAGACAGAGGATCCACAGAAAAATCAGGACTAAAACCCAGACAGCTGCCTAGTCTTCTGTTTAACCTAGATATACATTTTAAGGAATAATCTATATACATTAACAGTATAAAAACTTGAATTAGGGGGCACCTGGGTGGCTCAGTGAGTTAAAGCCTCTGCCTTCAGCTCAGGTTATGATCCCAGGGTCCTGGGATCCAGCCCATACTGGGCTCTCTGCTCAGCAGGGAGCCTACTTCCCCATCCTCCTGCCTGCCTCTCTGCCTACTTGTGATCTCTGTCAAATAAACAAACAAACAAACAAATAAATAAATAAAATCTTTAAAAAAAAACTTGAATTAGTAATAGAACATACTTAACTAGCTTACCAAGTCATTGTCTCATACTCTCAAATCATCTAATGATCCCAGTTTCTAATCTCTTCTAAAAATAGTTTGGCCATCCTCTATCTGGAAATGATGATGATCCAGGTTTCTTTAACCCTAGGCTTTAAAAATGATAACTGTACTATCTAATTATTAATAATTAAGAATGATATTAATGTGGTTCTTATGAACAGAAAAGCCAAAGTTATCTTTATTGATGTAAACAAATAAAAATGAATACCCAAATGATTAAATTATAAATTCAAAAGATTGAATTTTACATGATATCAAAATCTATACCACAGTAGATATATTGCCTTATGATAATCCATCCATTTCAAAATGATGGGCAAGGATACAATATACTTGTCATTCATTATAACAAAGTCATCCTTAAGGCAAAAAAAAAAAAAAAGTGGAGAGCAAAAGAAAACTGTGAAAATTGTGAAAGTAGCCTTAAATTAAATGTTGCAAACTTAGTATGAACCTTTAAAGTGGAGGTTAGATCCACCTTTCATTTCTAAACTTTTGTTACAATGCTTTTCTCTGTGGATGCTAATAAGAAGGAAGTAATAGCTTCCAAGAGCGAGAATAAACTGGAAAAACAAAGAAAACCCAATTTTGTCTGGCCTTACCAAGCCAATCCCCTCTCTCCTATTGCACTGGTAATGGCAGTAGTAGTAGTGGCTGGTGGCAGCAGACCCGCTCTAAAGCAGCCTTAAATATCTGTGTCAGGGAGGGGGCATTATGGCTAAACTCGTCCTTTAGGAAAAACTACAATTCCAAGAAACCTCCCCTTGAGGAAAGCTCAAAATCCTTGTCAGTGATACTGGTAATCCGGACTAGAGAATTCAGTTCACATTCAACTGAAAAAGGAAGTAAATAGGCAACAGGCAAAGCGAAGGAAAGTGGAAGCTACCACAGCAAGAGCTAAAACTACTCATTAAAACAAAACTTGCATCTGTAGAGATGCAGTGAGAAGGATACAGTCAAATGATGGCACAATAATGCTTACATTTTATAATAATCAAACAAACAAAAAACCCAACAAAACTCTCAAAAGCAGTTTTAGTACAGCTCATGTTTTACAACCATTTATTTATTTTCTTAATCTTGACAGACAACTGTTGAGTGTTGAATAATTAAACATGTAAGCTAAAACCATTTAAGTGGTAGCTATGGTTAGAACCTCCTATACATGGGCCAGTTTCCACACCCAGTCCACCCCAATGACTGCAGTCAGAGAACGAGAGCAAGAAAGCTGTCTGCAACTATGGTGGAAGGTGGAGGTGCTATGAGAAAAGACTAAAAGGATCAGAGTTCACAATCTGGACAGATGAAAGAATCAGTCATGGATAACTACCACCTATACAACAACTACCATTAAGCACTTATGTGTGCCAGTCACGTTACTAAGCGCAGAGATACTGAACCATGTCCGGGGGGGATCAAGTAGATTTTAACATTCCTTCTTTCAGTTATATCAAGAATTATGTTAGTCATGCAAAAGTTGTGAACTAGTAAACAACAGAATGTCATAAAAAGAACCTCAAATTGGAAATTAGAAAATTTAGGTTTTAGTTTTAAGAGTATGAGTATCTAAATATGTGACCTAGAAAAAAATTACCTAACCTTCTTAGGCCTATATAAAATATCTATAAGGTAGAGGTATTGGACCAATCAGTGGTTTTCTGTTGTTTTAAGCAGCCAAACCTTTCTTCAAATAAAATATTATAGGAATACCCTCCATAAAAAAGGTTGGAAGTGCAAATTTTGTGCTAGAAGCACAGTGAAGGTCATAACAGTTCCACAATCCCTCTGCTGGGATTTCCCCATTCCCTGGAAACAGTCCTAAAGGTACCTATATAGATACCTTTTGAAGTCCATGGGCTAGGAGACCTTTAAGGGCCCTTCTACATCTAATATTCCTATGGCTAACCCTGAAACTTTCCTCACCTACACCTTCAAAAATCTTTGTTCAATCTAATCCAAGTATTTGTTGACTGTCTAATATCACAGAAAAAACAGGCTAGGATTTCCACCTTGGAGATATTCACCCTCGTGTTGTGGAAGACAACAATAAATAAAATGAGGATGGACTTCAGAGGAAAGAGGGTTTTAAGTAGCAGGACACCATCAAGGCCCACTAAATGGAAGAAAAGATCCACTTCTCTCTCTCTTTTTTTTTTTTTTTTTTGTAGCTGTATCAACAATGCCTGGAGTTAGCAGGCACTTAATAAATATTGAATAGATGGATGGATGGATGGGTGGATGGATGGATAAGGCTGTTCTCTTATTCATGTTCATTGCAGTTCAGCCAAAATGTGTAGAGTTAAAAGCACTTTCCATAATTTAGAGAGTTTTTTCTTATAAGCACAGTGTTACAAGAAAACAAATTTCTTCATTATTCATTCTATCTACTGTCTACAATTGCTTATAATGTTTTATTAGAATAAAAACAAAGCAAAAAGTATACTCCATTATTTAGCCCCTCCCCCAACTTGAGTCAGCAGAACAAATAAACGCAAAATTCTGCTCAACCATTTGAGACATAATTTTGTGGGAGCAAATAATTAGACTAAATTGTGCTTTGGCAGGAAACATTTCAACCTTTCAACAAGACTGTTAATACAGAGATATTCATATGCTCCAAGAAATAAGTAAGTCTCTTAAGTTGGTAAATCAAGTTAGAAATGAGGACCATTTTCTGGCTCTCCTCCTTCTCATTTTCATTAGTAGTGGGAAAAGGCAGAGAGGTCAAGAAGGCAACTGTCTTTCTTTTCCCTCCCAAGCTTAAATTCTGTCCCATAAGATATGCTTTGTCTTTTTGGAGTCAAAGTCAGCCAGCAGGCACTTAAGTAAAATTAAGGCAACTGCACCAATGGCAGAGAATTTAACAGAAAGCTTGCTAGAGGCAGCTCATTTGAGTAAAAGCTTTGCCTATTTAAGAAACAATATAATTTCAGGAGGAAATCTTTCTGGAAAGGGCCAGGTGGTTCTGTAGTTTTATAGCTCAGGTGTTATCAGTTATCCAGGACAAGTGTTGAATATAACAAATGTTCTCAAACCTGAATTGTGTTTCCCTGGAAGGTTATTACATTTGAAAAGACATTAAAGTGAGTTTAAATTCCATTTTTGTTTTAGCACAGCCCTAATATTTTATTATAGTATACTATATACAAGTCCTATTCTGAATAGGTCTTATGAATGGACATATTTTTATGAACATCCTGGGAGGGTGTAAAACAGCCCCCCCCAATCTACGGTGCCTGGAATGAGTTGCTTAGAGAGGTATCAAGCTAAAATATAAAGTAAGAAATAGCTCATTACTTTCTAGCCTTCTTCCAAGGTACAATGACATCTTAAGAGAAAAGGCCACATCCCTTCCTTTGCTGTAACCAGTGAAGAGATCCCAGTCTATGTGGGGCTTCATAGGTAGCTGCAACAAAAATCACATTGTGGGGAGAAATATGGCAAGGTTCTGACTGCAGACAACAGATGACATCACTGATTTCTTCTTTAACTACCCTCATGTAAAAACTGGATTTAACTCAAGGTCTTGAGCTTCATTTGGAAGACTTGGATTTGGAATAAATCCAGTTACTCTAGGGACCACGTGAGTTTTAATGCACCTGGGGAAGCTGGCCAAACTGTCACTTACTCCCATTATCTAAGAAAAATGTGGAAATCTTTGGTCAGGAGTCTTCAATTTTTGAATTTGCCATTCCCCATCAGAGGGCTACAAATGCCATCTTTGGGAAGACTTTGTTCTTATTCTAAAATATTTTCATAGAACAAGAAATGTGGCTCAGATGAGAGGGAAAAAAATAATGAGAGTGAAAAATTATTTTCTTCTCCTCACACATTTTAATCTAAGTTTGCTCTGTATATGTCTAATCTGGAAGTTACTGTCTAGTGCCACACAAGTTAGTTGGAATTCCTTAGACTAAGTGTCCAGGACTTAGTATTTTCCCTTCAGTCATATACTCAAATCCTATATGAAGTGTATATTCATTCAGCCTATTAAAATATTTATTTAGAGCCTAGTATATGCCAGGGACTTTTCTAAGCATGGGGGATACAGCACTGAACAAACCACAATCCCTGTCTTTAAAAGGTTTTATTTGGGGGGAGGAGAGACAATGAACAAATAACCTAGATATCAAATATCACAGAGTGTTAAGTGATAAGAAAAAATAAGTGTACAGAGTAAGTGTTAAGTGCAGAGTAAGTGTACATATAATGGTCATGAAAGGCAACTTTGAAGAAGTGACATTAGAGCACAGCTGTGAATGAAGTGAAGACTTGTTGGGGCTTTTCCCTTTATTTAAAAAAAAAATCCAGGAGGTCACTAAAATTACTTTGTTTGGAGTCAGAAGTAAGAACAGATACAGAGTTGAGAAATTTGTGGAAAACCATCAGGATATTCAAGGAAGTCATAATAAAGCTGAAAAGATCATTCACTGAAGGTAAACTAAATGATTCAAGGGATGAAAGAAGGCTGAGAGAAGACACGATTGAAATAAATAATTTCAATTACCGTTTTGAACATTACAAATGTGAGTCTGTAGGCTGATACATCCAATTGTATAAAATCACCTTATAGGTTGTAAATTAGAATAATAAAAAGTATATCCGAATTTCTGGTTCCAGAAAAGTTAAAAGTGACACGCTTCTACCTATTTTTCCTACTAAGTGCAGCTAAAAACCTGGCCATTACATATAAAACAATTATAAGCATACAAAACAATCATAAGAAGACTCCAAAAGGTGGAGAAAAGAAGGCAGACTGGCTGGAGACTTTAGGACCCAAGCAATGACAAAGTGGTGACTTCTGTGGGCATTCTTTTACTTTATATATCCCAGACTGGATACTGGAGAAGCCACCAACTCAGAGATGCCAATGGGCACAGACAAAACCAGTTTCAAGAAAACCTGATCTCTCTAGCCAAAAGTACAAGAAAGGGGCAAACAGCCATTCCCTCCACACAGTCAGGGTAATAGAGGTCTAGAGGGGACCAAAGGTCTAGAGTTTACACCAATCAGGAGTAATGGGGTCCCCATCCACTCTTCCAGAGTATCAGTGAAGGCTGAGTAGAAAAGCTAAATTTCTACTTCCATGTGGTAGTAATGAAGCAGCGACTACTTCCCTACCAGCATACCATCAGAGTAGACCTACTAAAATGGAAGTTATAAATAAGATCCAGTCTCATAACACTCAAAATGCTAGGGATTCAATTTAAAAAATCACTTGTCATAACAAGAACCCAGAAAGTCTCAACTTAAAGGAAAACAGACACCAATGCCAAGATCACACAGATGTTGAAATTATCTGACAAACATTTAAAACCAGCCATCATGAACATGCTTGAAAAGAAGCAATTCTGAATATGCTTCAAACAAATCAAAAAATAGAAAGTCCCAGCAAAGAACTAGAAGATATGAAGAACACCAAGTGGAAATTTTAGAACTGAAAAATACAATAGCCAAAATAAAAAACTCACTGGATAGACTCAACAGTAGAATAGGATGACATAGGAAACAATTACTAGACTTGAAGACAGAATAATAGAAATAGCTAATATGAGCAATAAAGAGAAAATAGACTGAAACAAGTGAACAGATCCTCAGGGAGCTGTGGGTTAATAACAAAAGATTTAACATTTGTATGATTGAATTCCCAGAAGAGAAGAGTAGCTATTCAAAGAAATAATGGGTGAAATTTTCAGAAATTTTTCCAAAGACAATAAACCTACAGAATCAAAAAGCTAACCCCAAATATGACAAACAAACAAATACACATCAGCATACATCATAATCAAAGTACTGAAAACTAAGACAAAGAAAATATATTGAAAATGTATTTGAGAAATATATTGAGAGAAAATATTGAGAGAATATTGAAAATATGAGAGAATATATTGAGAGAAAATATATTTGAGAGAAAAACAACACCTTTACCTATAAAGGAAAGGAAATTAAAATGATAGCAGGTATAAGCAAAATTATACATCATGTCCAAGTGGGGTTTATTCTGGGGATGAAAGGCTGGTTCAGTATTTAAAAATCAGTCAATATTATCCACCATATAAGCAGGCTAAAAAGAAAAAAATCCCATACTTATATCAGCTGATGCAGAAACAGAATTTGAAAAAGTCTCAGAAAACAGGAGGGTTTCCTCAACTTAGTAAAGAATACTTACCAAAAACTACACCTAACATCTTAGTTAAAGGTAGAAGACTGAATACTTTCCTCCTATTATTAGTACCAAGCAAAGATAATTTCTGTCATCACCCTTATTTAATACCATACTGGAAGTTCTAGCCAGTGTAATAAGGCAAGAAAAAGAAATAGGAAACATAAAAACAAGAAATAAGAAATAAAACTGTCCCAATTTGCAGATGACACGATGGTCTACGTAGAAAATCCCCTAGAGATAATGAGGAATTCAGCAAAGTCAGATGATACAATACCAACTACAAAAATTAGTTTTATTTCTATATACAAGCAATACACATGTGAACACCAAAATTAAAAATATATATACCATTTATAATTGTTCAAAAACAAGAGAAATGCTTAGGTATAAGCCTAATAAAATGTGTACATGACTTATATGCTGAGAACTATAATAAATGATGAAGAAATAAAAGATATCAATAAATGGAGACATTTTACTGTGTTCATGGATTGGGAGACTCAACATAATAAAGATGTCAATTCTCCCCCAAACTGACATACGGGGCGGGGGGGGCACATGGGTGTCTCAGTCGGTTAAGCAACTGCCTCCAGCTCAGGTCATGATCTCAGGATCCTGGGGTTAAGCCCCTCATCAGGCTCCCTGATCATTGGGGAGCCTGCTGCTCCCTCTCCCTCTTCCCTCTGCCCCCCACTTGTGCTCATGCTCTCTCTCTCTCTCTCTAATAAATAAATAAACAAACAAAATCTTTTTAAAATGACTTATTGGTTAAATGCAATGTTTTTCTCTAAAACATTTTAGCAAGATTTTTTCTAAATATAGATAAACATCCTAAAATTTATTTGGATATACAAAAGAACTAGAATAGAAAGAAACAATTTTGAAAAAGAATAATAACATAAGAGGAATCAGTCTATCCAATTTCAAGGTTTATATAGCTACAGTAATCAACAAATGATGCTAGAGCAATTAGATATGCAAAGGCAAAAGAAATGAACATTAATGTAATCTTCACATGTTAAGCAAAAGTTAATTCATTTTGGATTATGGGGTCTGTAAAATGTGAAACTAAAACTTTTAGAAGACAACATAAGGTAAAGTCAATGGGATCTAGGGTGTAGTGAAGATTTCTCAGACATAACAAAAGCACAATCCACAGAAGAAAAAAAATTCATAAACTACACTTCATCAAAAATTTAAAATTTTACTCTGTGAAAGACTATTAAGCAGATGAAAAGACAAGCTACAGACTGGCAAACAAAACAAAACAAAGTAAATATTTGCAAAGCACATATCTGGCAATGTACTCATGTACGTAAATATATAAAAAACTTTCAAAGCTCAGCAGTGAAAATACAAACAATCCAATTAGAAAAAGGTCAAAGGACATGAAGAGACATTCACCAAAGAGGATATACAGATGGCAAATATGCAGATGAAAAGACATTCAACATCACTAGCCTTTAGGGAAATGCAAATTAAGATCACAATGAGATATCACTGACATTTATCAAAATAGCTTAAATAAAAAACAATGACATCACCAAATGCTGTCAGAACGCAGAGAAATTGGATCACTCATACTGCCAGTGGGAATTATAATGGCACACTCTAAAAGTTTGTCAGTTTCATAAAAACATATTGAATGTCTCATCCACCATCATGAATTCCACACAGAATCCCTTTTTTTTTCTTTTTTTTTTTTTTAAAGATTTTATTTACTTACTTGAGAGAGAGACAGTGACAGAGAGCATGAATGAGGAGAAGGTCAGAGAGAGAAGCAGACTCCCCATGGAGCTGGGAGTCCGATGCGGGACTCGATCCCGGGACTCCAGGATCATGACCTGAGTCGAAGGCAGTCGTCCAACCAACTGAGCCACCCAGGCGTCCCCAGAATCCCTTTTGATCAAGAAATGCATTCACAGCAAATGAAGAGTGGCAATGATTTCAGGGTCGTGAGATGGAGCCCCATGTTAGGCTCTGTGCTGGGTGTGAAGCCTACTTAAGATTTTCTCTCTCCCTTTCCCTCTGCCCCTCCCCACTGCTCCCTCTCAAAAAAACTGTAGGATAGAGTAAAGCAGTGCTTACAGCAGAATATACAGCATTAATACATCTATAGCAAACAGTCAAAACAGACAAAAATTGGAAGCAACCCAAAAATGCATCAGCTGATGAATGACTAAATCAATTATAGTTAATTTATACAATGGAACATTACTCAACAATGAAAAGGAACATACTACTGATAACACTCAACAATATGGGTTAATCTAAAAAATAAAAATGCTGACGAGAAGAAGCAAGACCCAAGAAAGTACATAGTACCTGATCTCATTTCTATGAAGTTCTGTAACAGATAATTTGTGGTGACAGGAGCCAGAATAGAGGTTGCCTGTGTAGGCTAGAGATCAACTAGAGTGGATCACAGGGAAACTTTCTAGTATAATGAAAATGTTTTCTCTCTCCCTTTTGGTGTTGATTATAAGGGTATAAGCATCTGTTAAAATCACCTAAATGTACATGAAGATTGATGCATCTCATTACATAAATTTTACCTCAATATTTAAAAAGTATTTCTTTAAACGGCAAAACATAACTAAAAAACTCTTTTGTCTCAAATATAGTGAAAATTTTAAAAATTACAAATGAACAAATTCAAGTAATTTTATATAAAATCACAGACAATAGATTTATAATGGACTATTGAAAGAAATTATATGTTTTTCCCTCCCAGGGATACTTCTAACCTATTCTAACCTATTTTGAGACCTATTTGAGGTATTAGGTGGACATATGATTATTTTCTAATAAAACCCTATTGAATCAGGTGGATGACAGGTATGCAACATCATGGACATTTTTTACATTTCTACCTACGAAATAAAGGCCACCAGTGGGAAAAAAAAATTTACGCTTTTAGCTTATAATAAATGAGTATTTTTTAAAAGATTTTATTTATTTACTTGACAGAGAAAGAGACAGCAAGAGAGGGAATACAAGCAGGGGGAGTGGGAGAGGAAGAAGCAGGATTCCAGCTGAGCAGGGAGCCAGATGCTGGGCTTGATCCCAGGACCCCGGGATCATGACCCAAGCTGAAGGCAGATGCTTAATGACTGAGCCACCGAGGTGCCCCAATAAATGAGTATTAAGTACCCTTTTAAAAGTCCAGGATGGCAATACCTTCTTTCTTTCTCCCCAGAGGTACAAACAAATTTCAGTCTTCCCAAAAGAACTTATTTTACATGGTAAACATATCCCAGAGAGGTAAATGCAGAACCTAACGAATCTATCTTGAGGACTGGCTGTATTACAGTAACTCAGATGTATATTGATTACACTGGGGGAGATAATATTCCAGTGCTATCAAACACACAGCATATTATTATTCAGCATGCTGCTCCTGCATCTGAGATGCAAATCAGTTATTCTGTCCTGTAACTATTACATTAGAATTTTAAATTGAAGAATTGGAAACAATTCAAAGTTATAGAGAAAAATTTATAACCCTCTACACTGAAACCAACATATCCAAAGCAGAAAAAGTGACCATTCATTCATTCACTCATTCATTCAACATTTATTAGGTGCCTACTATGTGACAGGCTTTGTGCTAGGTGCCAAACATTTAAAGATAGGTAAAATATCATTGCTGTACTCCAAGAAATAACAGCCTAAATGGGAAAAACAGATAATTACAAAATAGTATGTTCAGGGCAACAATAAAAATATAAGCATGACTGAAGTACTGAGGAAAGACCAGAAAAGGCTTTCTAAATGAGACAGTGCCTGAGCTGAGTTTTTAAAGACAAGCAGGAGTTAACTAGGTAATGAGAAATGTAGAGAGGGTATCTCAGACACAAGGGATTACATGAGCAGAGACAGAGGCATGGAGGAGAGAAGCATCAGAGTGTGCACAAACTACAAATAGAGTTAAGTGTTTTAAGCAAAGAAGTGATGGGATCTAATTTGTGTTTTAAATAGAAAAGTTGGGCAGTGTAGGGGATGCATCAGAGGGGATAAGAAGGGAGGCATGAAGACCAATTAAGAGACTGTTATAGGTTAGATAAGTAATGATGTGATGCGGAACTAAGGAAGGCAATAGCAATAGAGAGAACGAAAGAGATTATACTCAATGGTCAGTTTATTCAGTTGGGCTTTCAAGATGCCATGCTTTCCTGACTTTCCTCCTACCTCTCACTGGCCATTCTTTCTCAGTTTTCTTCACTGGTTCCTCCTCTTCTCCCCACCGTTTTTAAAAAAGATTTACTTGAGATGGGAAGGGGGAGCAGAGGGAGAGGAGAATCCCAAGCAGAATCCCCACTAAGTGTGGAACCCGTTGAGGGCTCAACCCCATGACCCCAAGATCATGACCTGAGCTAAAACCAAGAGTCGGATGCCCAACCAACTGTGCCATCCAGGCGCCCCCTTCCCAACTCTTTAATACTGGACTGACCCAGGGCTCAGTCCTTGGATCTCTTCTCTGTCTTCACCCCCGGGCTTTAACTACTACATATGTACAAGACTCCCAAATGGATAGCTTTTGTCCACAACTTTCCACTGCACTACACACTCTTATACCCACCTACCCACTTGATATTACCACTTACGAGTCTATTAAATATTGCAAACAAACGTGCAAAAGTGAACTCGTACATGTCAGGCTTATTCCACCTAATCAGTCCCATCTCAATAAAAGTCCCCTTCTTCCCTGGGCCAAAAAATCTTCAATTCATCCTTGACTTTCCCCTTATATACCCCATAAAGAATCTATCAGTACATCCTGTTTGTTAGATCCTCATAAGATATCCCGAATCTATCTTCTCTCACTATCTAATAATGTTTCCATACTGCTCCCAGCCACCATCATCTCTTGCTTGGATTAATGCAGCTGCTTTCTAGCTGGTTTCCCTGCTTCTACCCTACCCATACCCCTATCACCTCTTCTCAAGATAGCAGCCAGCACCATCCTTTTAAAAGTCAGAGTACCTTACTACTGTGCTCAAAACCCTCCAAAGTTTTCTCACTTTTCTAAAAGCCAAAGCCTTACAATGGCTGCAAGGCCCTGTAAGAGCTGCCCTCTCCCCCAATTATATTCTTCTGAATTAATCTCTTACTGCTTCCCTTACTCACTCTACCCTTAGCCACACTAGCTCCTTGACCATCCAGACACTCTCTTGACTGAAGTTCTTTGTGCTGGTTGTTTCCTCTGCTTAAATGCCCTTCCCTCAGATAGCCACTCTCCTTCAAATAATTGTTTAAATATCCCTTGTCAGTGAGGCTACCCTGAATATCCTATTTAAAACTACAACCTGCATCCTACCAAAGCTCTCAATCCCAATTCTGCTTTACTTTTTCCATACCACTGACCATCTATGTATATACACACATAATTACTTATTATGTTTTATATATATACATATATATATATATATATCTCACATATATCATTGAAGACTGTGTGTGTGTGTGTGTGTGTATAATATTTGCCTATCTTCTCCTTCTAGAACCTAAGCAATAGGGCAGAGATTTTTTTTTTTTGTACTAGATGTTTTTCCAGCACCTAGAACTATGTCTGGCACATAGCAAGCACTCAAAAATTTTGATGAATAAATGAGTATGAAACAGAACCTATGCGGGAATGAGAAAATATGGAGCAACAGCTTTAGTAGGGGAATTTGAGAAAAAAGGCCTATTTGAACAGAATTTCCAAGGGCATAGGGAGGACTAATCACAGCTTTATTCTTATGCTAATGGTTCCTAATCTACAGAAAACACAAAGATAGTTTATCTGTAAAGCAACTACCTACATTCCCTAGTAGGACACAGAAAGATTTGAGTATCCTATTGCAAGGTACACAGCACTGCCCCACTTCCATAACCTCCAAGCCCAGATGCCTTGACCACATGCATGCACATGCATACACACACACACACACACACACACATTTGGTATTGATTCTAATAAAGTTTAGGTTAAAATGAAGTTTAGGGATATCTACAGATTTTAATTGTGTATGTTCTCTCATTCTCATTAAGACAAATAACTAATACTTAAACCTCAATTTTTTTAATTTTTAATAAACATATAATATATTTTTATCCCCAGTGGTACAGTAAACCTCAAATTTTTAATCTGAACATGGAACATTAAGCTAGGAGGGACCTTAGAGACCATCTTATACAAGCTCTTCCTCTTTCACTTATTTTCCCTTTTGAGAGCAAAGTTGTCTGTCTTTGCAAATGACTACTTCATAAATGTAACCCTTTTGCAATACACATACATGAATATACTTCTTTTAAAAAATATACGTATTTTCTCCTTCCTCAGTTTCAAATAGGCATCTGATTTTGTTATTAATAAAGCACTTTTCTCTCTTACTTTATTCCTTTCTTTGTCTCTATAGATAAGGACAGGGTTATATCTTTTGTTCAGAGTAAATGGGAAATGGTTTATGAATGTAAATGAATACTATAATTTCTGGATTTAGATAGAACAACTCAGACCTCATGAAATTAATTCAGTTAAAAACTGAATTTAAAGATCTGCTGCAAGACTATTGTTCTGCTTCCTGCTAAATTACCATTTTATCATCAAAAGTGTGTATTTTTATAATTTTAGTTATTAAACTAAAAGGTAACAGAGCTAAATAAAAGGTAAAAGGAACTATGAGGGAATCTATATTTGTTTTTAGAATCCAATTCCTCACGGGTTTAGTCTACTTTATCTTTGCCTCCAAAGATGCACTAAAAATATGGGGGCTACATTTAATTGTAGCTTGTATCTTATTTCATATTAACTTACATTAATTGAATAACAGCACAGAAATTAAAATGTAGTTACTGTTGATGTCAAACATTTTCTGCTTTCTGGTGATTTTGTAATTGAAAGAATCACTTAAAGATAAATTTTATCTCTGTTAATTTTTTTTCTCACTTGTCTTTTCAGTTACTTCTCACACTATGTTTCAGTAAATACACTATGTCTTTAAAAATACACTATGTCTTTAAAAATCATGTGTGTGTGTTTATAAAATTATATATAATTTAATATACACGTGTATTTACAAAGTGTTTTAGGCACTTTTCTAAAATCGTTTACAGAAGAAGATACAAATTTTCATACTTCAGGAGACAGGATGTGTTCCTGGTTTCATCACAAAGCTCTGAATCTTCTCTCCTTCTACAACTTCAGCTGTGAGTTTTGAAGGTAAAACAGGTGTCATCAAGCCTGTGGTTGGGAAGCTGCTAAGTTGGTTCCCAATGAGCTCAGCCTCCTGGTGTCCACAATTCCTTGTGTAATCTCCTTCCCTTGAATATGGTCTGAATGTATTGACTTACTTCTAACAATTATAATATGCTGAAGTGATGGAATATCACACCTCAGATCAGGTCATAAAATGATACTGGCTTCTGTCTTGGGCATTCCGCCTCACTCTGTTGAATCACTCTTCTGGGGTAGCTAGTTGCTGTGTCATGGGGCAGCCCTGTGGAGCAGCCTACATGGCAAGGACCTGAGGTCTACCAAAAACCATACAAGTAAGATTAAAAGCATCCATCCACTCAAGCCATCTGATGAGATCACAGCCTCAGCCAATAGCTTGACTGCAGCCTCATGAGAAATCTTGAGCCAGAGGCATCCAGTTAAGCTATGTCTAAATTCCTGACCCACAGAAAACATAAGATAAGGTTTGCTATTTAACATGTGATGTTTGGGGATAACTTTCTTACACAGCAGTTGATAATAACTAATACCAAAATCCAAACTTAAAACTCAGTCATTGCTATATAACTCATTTGTGAGGAAATCCATGAATATCAAATAACTTGTTTCCTCCAGTAAATTCACCTCTATTTCTCTAGTATCCATTATGGCAACCCATGCCAAAACTGAAACAAAAGAAACTACTTTAACCACCAAATTGGACAGAGTCTTTTCAACCTAACCAAAGCACTGAGCTTTCGAAAGACTTGCAACTAAAATTTATAAAGGATACCAAAATAAATGTAAAAATAAAATTTCTTAATGGCTCTGATTCTGTTTAAATTCTAAGGTTGTTATTCATTTCAATGAAGGATTGCTGCATCAGACACCACCAGCAAAGGAATATATTCCTATACTGATGAACAGCATGGACTAACAGGACTGGAAGGTAAGGCTACCAGATGTGTTTCTGTCATGGAGTTATGCAAAGAGACATACATCATCTACCTTTCTCTGGCTGCCTCACATGCAAGTCAGTAGCTAAAGAATCCACCTCCATTTTCACTGTACATTTAAACAACACTGCTAGCTTCCAATAACATGCCTGATAAGCAAATAGAATCAATATATCTACAGAGGTTTGTATCTGAGGACATTGCTCATTAATTATTTTCCTTCTTATATTTGTAAGGTTTGCAAAACTTTTAAGCAGCAGTAGCCAAATATAGTCATTTATTCATCATATACACTATGTGACAAGTACAATTCTAGGTACTTAGAAAACATCATTGAGTAAAACATATAATACAAAGAACCTTGCTTTCACAGAGGTTACATTATATATTTAATCTCTTCTCTGTAGAATCTGAAATGGTGGATTTCTATTTCCTTCTTGACTCTATCCTTCCTTGGTTTCTGTATTCTGATACTATTCTGTTCTCCTAACAGTTTTCAATTGTTTCTTCAGTCTTCTACCCTGATTCCCTATCAAAACCCAATACTTTAGATCATAGGTCTTAGTTCCTGGGCTTCTGACTTATATAATTTGTTTCTCAGAAAACTCATTCATTTCCTCAAATCCAATAATCATCTCTCTAATGTAGTCTCTCAGTTCTTTTTTTTTTAAAGATCTTATTTTATTTATTTGACAGACAGAGATCATAAGTAGGCAGAGAGGCAGGCAGAGAGAAGAAGAGAAGCAGGCTCCCTGCTTAGTAGAGAGCCTGACGTGGGGCTTGATCCCAGAATCCTGCGATCATGGCCGGAGCCGAAGGCAGAGACTTTAACCCCCTCAGCCACTCAGGTGCCCCTGTTGTCTCTCAGTTCTATACTTCTCATCCAACTTCCTATCTAGTGACCCCCTATGCATACATATTTCCATCAGGATGATCCCATACCTTGAATGAACAAGTTAATTACCTAGTCATCACTGACTACTTAAAATGGGTCTCCCTATGCTCTTTCATATTCCATCAATGACAGCATTATTCTCTCAGTCATCCAATCACAAAATTAATCTCCTCTGCCTAATTGATCAAGTCCTATTCATTCTGCCTTCACATTATCTCTTGTATCCATTATTTACTTTCCATTCCCACAACTAGGTCTTCATCACTTCATGCATGGACGACTATAATATTGTCCTCAGTATTATTGTCCTCATTGATTTGTAGACTTTCTATTTCCAATCTATCTTTTACTCTACTTCTAGGTTAATTTTCATGAAATATCACTTTCATCATGTCATCATCCCAAATCACAAAGCTTTAATAGCTTCTCATTGTCTGTAAAATCAAAATTCCTCGCCCTGACATTTAAAGCCTTCCATAATCTGCTCTAGTCTATTTTATTCAACTAATTTCTTGCCATTCACCATTGCAAATTATTTACTCCAGTCAAGATGCTCTCCTACTATTCCTAGAACACATTATGCTTATTTTGGCCTCTGGGACTTGGCTCATGGTGATTGCCAAGCTTGGAGAATCTTCCCCATTCTTGTTTTACAGAATCCTACCTATGTCCAGGTCTCCCATTCCAACAAATCCCTTACCACCTTAGTTCACACTCTTCTTTTTCTTGGTTAGTGCCTACTGTCTATGTCACTTGCTTTGGCACTTAAGTCATATTTTTCCATACTGTTTTTTCATTATCTCAGTTTCTCTGTAGGAGCCAAGGCTACTTAACAGTAAGACAAGTGTCATCATTTATAGCCCCCACCACCTTTTTCAGTGGTCTACCACAGCAGTTCCAGAACTTTTTGCTTTTGAGACCCCTTTATACTTTTTAAAAACATTGACAATCTCAAAGAGCCTTTGATTTTTATAGGTTATATCGATTAATACCTACTATATTAGAAATTATAACTATAACATCTTAAGTATTGATTTATTTATTTAAATAGAACCATTAATCTAATACATTTTAACATAAATAACACGGGTATGAAAAATAACTATATTTTCAAAAACAAAATAAAAACAATGAGAATAATGGCATTGTTTTAAAAATTTACAAATCGTTTTTTACAGAGAGTTTACTACAAAACAGCTGGATTCTTATGTCTGCTTCTGTATTCAGTCTTTTGTAGTATGTTCTTTGGTTAAAGTGTATGAAGAGAATTTAGCCTTATGTAAATATTTAATTGGAAAATGGAGCAGTAGTTGAGTAGTCTTTTCAGATAGTTGTGGATATTCTTCTCTAATACTACACCAAAATTTGACAGTGATAGTTTCCTTAAGATAAATGTAATGAGGAATCTGAATCCATATTCATGAACTTTTGAAAATTTGTTATATTAAAATCCACTGTTTAAATTGTAGTCTTATATTTTATGGATCTTTTACACAGGCATGCTTTTACATCATGCACTGATCATTTGACAAATATTGTTTTGCTGAGTTCTGCAGATCTTCCAAGTGGTGACATATTTCATTATACAATATTTTAAAAATCACATTAGTAATATCACTGCTGATCTCATCAGAAAAAGCTATGATACTGGGGAGCTCTCAAGCTTATGATGGCAGATATAACTGTTCCAAAATTCTCATTTTCACTAGAAAGCTCAAATTTTACTATTGATAAATACTGTCCGCTACATTCCTTAAAGTGATGGGCTTACTTTATTTTTGAGAAAATGGTTGCCAGATACCCAAGTCTGAGTAGTTTGTTAGTTGTTCTTTCAAGTAAAATTGGAGTTCTATGTAAAAAGCTGCTAGTTCAGTTTGCAACTCAATCATACAGGTGCTTTACTTGGAAACACTATCATACTTATGTACGCATCAGAAGTACTTTATGCATACTTTCCATTTTGATAGACAGGTTATTTAAAAGATATGTATGGATCAAATTGTGTACATTAAATACATGCCGTTCTTTGTGTATCAATTACACCTCAATAAAGTTGTTTTAAGAAGATGTATACAAGGGTCGAGATTTTTTAAAAATTAGTAATATTTACTGGTTTATCAAGGAAATTACTAAGTGAAAATGACTTTGTTTTTTAACTGTAAGTATGTGGTAGTAAAGAATACAATTACTAACTAGCATAATTTGGTGCTACTCTCTTGATTTCTGCTAAGACACTGGCAGTTTTACCCACCATTGCTCCTGCACCAGCGGTAAAAATGTCAACTTAAAAAAAGGCAAATAACATCTTAGAATTATTGGGAAGACAGTTTCTGACCTCTCAGACTCCTTGAAAGAGTTTTGGGGAGCCCATGGATCCATGGGCCACATGTTAGGAACCACTCAAAGTGGTTCTATACTATGAATCTACACTAGGAGTCTACATTTTGAGGTCTACACTATGCCTGGGCTCTTTCCTCCTTTCACATTACCTCTGATCACTTGACTCGTTTCTTGTTAAGTGTAGTCCTCTTCTTTTAGCATTCTACTTAATGAGTGACATCATCTGCCTAAATGGTTTTAGCTACCACCTATAAACTAATGAATTCCCCAAATCTGTATCTCTAATGCAGACACTTCCTGACCCACAGACATGTATTCTGATTAACATCCTACAGATACCTTCAACATAATATATTCAAAATATAATTCATGTTTTCTCTCAAATTCTTTCATAGTCCTGAATTCCCAATCTAGGCTGAAGATACCTTTGTTCATCTAGCCATCCAATCTAGAAATCTAGGGGTCATCCTTAACTCCTCCCTCTCACTCGCCCATAAAGGGCCCGATAACATCAATTTGTGATATTGTGATATCAATATTGTAATACAATAAGAGGTAACAAAGCCCAAGTCAAACTAGAGAATGCATGTTTCATTTAAAGGCATTCAAATCTTGGGCGCCTGGGTGGCTGTGTCGGTTAAGCATCCAACTCTTGATCTCAGCTAGGGTCTTGATCTCAGGGTCGTGAGTTCAAGCCCTGCACTGGGCTCCAGCATGGAGCCTACATACAAATAAATAAATAAAGACATTCAAATTCAAACACTTCAGGGGCCAAACAAAACATATTTGAAGTAGCAGGGGGGTGGGAGGTTGGGGTACCAGGTGGTGGGCATTATAGAGGGCACAGATTGCATGGAGCACTGGGTGTGGTGAAAAAATAATGAATACTGTTTTTCTGAAAATAAATTAATTAATTTAATTTAAAAAAAAACTATTTGTCAGTTGCCAGTCTGTGATACTGAGTATCTCTGAAGTAGCTCCTGAATTTGCACCTGTCTTTCACTTCCACTGCCATTCTTCTAATATAGGTCCTCCATCACCTTTTACATAGAATATTGCAATAGTCTTATAACTGATCCCTCTGGCTCCAATTTCCCCACAAATACTTTCCCCTCCCTGCCCCATCCAGATCTTTCAAAAGGCAAACAGAGTGACCTAAAATGTGAATCTGGTCACTTATTTAAAATCCCAGCTTAAAACTTCATAATAGTTTCTAATCAACTATAAGAAAAAAATATATATATATATCCCTTATCAAAGTGTTAATCTATAATCTTCCCCATTCTACTTATTACTTCAGTTTTGCTTTTATACACTTTCCTATCCAAATGCCAAACTCCAGTTATCAATATTATGATAAGAGCTAAGGCTTATTAATCACTTCTTAAATGCCAGGCACTGTCCAAATTACATACATTAACTCATTACTAGTCCTTACAACCATTTAAGACAGGTATCATCATTAGCCTAACTTCCAGATGAAAAAAACTGAAGCACAAAGCCAAACTGAATCATTAGGAGTCCATCTAAAGTTTCTCATGTCATTTCAGGATTTTGTGTCTTTGCATAGGCTATTCACTCTGATTGAGAAGTTTTTGTTTTATTTTCTAATGAACTTCTTCCATATTTCAAGATTCAGGTTAAATATTATCTCTTTGAACTTACCTCTTCTGCTACCCTCTTCCCCAGGTAGCTGGGTACTCCTTCGCAGCTTTGAAACATCAACTAGATATCACAACTTACCAGAAACAAACACCTGCTTAGCACTTAGCACAGCAGAACAGAGGCTTACCAGTAGCAGGTCGTCCTTGCTGTAAGCAATAAACTATGCCAAGAACTATAATTTTATAAACTACATTTTATGAAAGAATGAGAAGAACAAAGTAAAGGTGGTATTTTTCCTGCTCCCCCTTACCAACTTTACTCCCCCACAATCACCATCTTATCCCCATAGCAGACAGTTCTTTGGAGATGATCCAAGGAAAAGTCTTAACTTCTACATGTTGGATAACCCCTATGTGGGGCCTTACAATCCAGGACACTTAAACTTTACTTCATAATCTCTCAATAAGGTGATGTCTGTTTGGATAATTGGAACTGTCAAAATCAATAAAAAAAGTTTTAAAACAGTCATGACAAGCCACTCTGAAATGAGGAAGAGACTATAAGTCACTGATTACTATGATTTTTACAGAGAAAGCTATACAGTCTTTCCTAAATTGAGCATTAAGTTATAAAAGCTCCTTATTCTCTAGCACATTTAGAGTTTGAACACATGTAATCTAGCATCTTTCACTAGGCAGGGATTTAATGAACATTTTGTGAGAACATCTGTTTGTTATTTATCTTTGTCTCATTTTACACATCAGCAAATCCCTTTTTACCACCAGGACAGAATAAAAATCACCATTTCATTATACAGCGTTCATAATTTTAAACTTAAACCTGGGGGTAAGAGAAGCAATCATTAGCACTGTATTCTGCCTGATGTTACAAGGATGAAGTACAAGGGTGAGGAAATGCAGAGGGGAAATGATTAAATATATAAATCCCTTTAACACACATTCTGCCAATGGCTACTGTGATTTACTGTTCTAGTAACTGCTAAGGAGAATTAAAAGCTACTCTGTCTTTCTAGAAGGGTCTTTTTTTTCTTGCCCTTTCGAGTTTGTTTTTTAAAAAAAAAAAAAGGTTTTGTCTAAATAAACTTTTTCCCACTATTTCTACAGAGAGAACTTTAACAAAGAAACTACTGCAATTACCAGGTAGAGACCTTTTTCCCCCAGACAGAGATATAATGGACATACAACACTGTGTAAGTTTAATGTATACAATGTGATGAATTGATATACATATATCAGATTTGAAAATCTGGGAAATAAGAGAAAACTACTACATTTTCTTCAATAGACCTATCCTATTTCATGAAGCTACTAAATGGTATTTCTAATTGCTCACTGTTCAATATGAGAAAAGCCAGAATCAAGGCCTTAGCCATCAGGATTAGCCAGGGCCTAAACTAAGGCTAAGGATGAGCTAAGGTTATGTGCAAAGCAAGAAAAGAATGCTCAGCTTAGGCAGAGTGGCTGACACCATTTCAAGAAGCGTATCAATCATAAGCATCCACTTGCAAATGTACGTTTAAGAAAGGTAACAACATAAAATAAAATTTAAATTGTAACAGTAGTTATGTTTATTTTTCCCCTGGACCCAAATATACCATCCTATATGCCATGAAGAATAATAAAGCAAAGAATAAGGGAATTGGTTAAGTCACTGCCTTCAGCTCAGGTCATGGTCCCAGGGTCCTGGGATTGAGCCCCGCATCAGCTCCCTGCTCAGCGGGAAACCAGTGTCTCCCTCTCCCACTCCCCTGTTTGTGTTCCCTCTCTCGCTGTGTGTGTCTCTCTGTGTCAAATAAATAAAAAATAAAAAAACAAAACAGAAGAAAGACACAGTCCTTGCCTTCAAGAACTTGCAATCATTTCCTTCCAGCAGTCACGTATAGTACACATATATCACTAGTCCTGTATAAGGAGAACAATTTTAGCACATATAAACTCACTGAAGAACAGGAGGAGACATAATACCAAACTGAACATGGGATTGAGTGGTACACAGAGTAAATACTGTTGCAATTCAGAGAAGGGGGAATCAATGTAGCCTGGCCAAAAAGGGGGAGGCCTTTTGTAATGTGTAGAATTTGAGTTTGGTCAATTAGATAGGATTTAGAAAGGTAAAGAAGGGGGACAAACTAAGAATCACATTAACCTATATCATGTACCTTCATCCCATCCCAACACTTGAGTTCTTTACCACACGTGTTTTTGAAAGTTCCTTTGCAGAACACCATCAAACAGGTAAAGAAGATAAAGAAGATAAGGAAACACAAGCACCTCTCTTACACCTTCCTTTTTAAGCCACTCAGGCAGAAACCTCAGATAAGAATTGATGTGAATAGCTGATTAAGATAATTGATGCTAAAATATGATTGAGGTTTAACCTTCTCATTGGACATCGGTATCTTAAAAAAAAAATCTCTAATTAGTACAATTATATGGAAAAGGTATTTTGAAGCTAGGAGAGGCCCCCAGAGCATTTTTCTTTTCTTTGTCCATTTCAGAGAGTAGTGTTCCCATCCCCACATAATTTGCTAGAATTTAAGATGCAGAATCACTGCAGGGAGCACAAGAGCTTCTTTACCTCATTTGGCTCCCGGATATTGCAAACTGCAAACATTTTGAACAATCTGTGAAGTTGCTCTAAGTAAGTTTCTATTGTCTCCAGCATTTGTTCTTTCGTTTCATTTTGTAAGGCAAAAGCAATTATTAAGATACAGAGAGTCATTTCAGATTGATGAAAAGTAAAATGCTTATGGATGACAGAGCAGTCATTTTATTTATCTCAGTGATCCTCAACCAGGCTGATGTAATACCCACTGAAGATCATATCAGAAATCTCCAAGAAATCTTTTCAAAAGATGTCTCCCCAGCCCCTGATATTTTGATATTTCCCCAAGGTGGAATATCCCCTCTCTACTTGATTTCAACATTGGCCTAGACTTAATACCTGCCAACTATTACCTACCTTCATTTCCAATCTACCTCTGCATGATCATCATACTAATCAGAGAAATGAAAAAAGGAAAGAAAGAAAAAGAAGGAAGAAAGGCAGGGAGAATTTTTTTTTAAAAATACTAGAGGATATATATATACCACCAGCCTTCTAGTTGACTAAGGCTTAATGTACAAACTGAATTATTCTTAAGGACTGGCTTCATACTCCAAACTCTAAGAAGCATTTGTTGTGGCCTAGAAACATGTTGTTTCATCTGTAATTGGGAAGCACTTCTGGCACCATCTGAGGCATGGGGTAGGAGGGAATTAGAAAGGTTTTGTAGAACTGACTCCTTGGTAGTAAGAGGTGGAAAAAAAAAGAATAAAGGTCAATAAACCAGTATCCCAAGGTTAGCACAGGTGATCACAGCAGCAGAGAGGTAGGATGAACTACAGAGATCGAATGGAGCTATTGTTCAATAACCAAGAAGCAAATGCAGAAACTGGTATAAAGCAAAGGGAATAAATATAGGGGGAAAAGGCAGAGAAATAAAAAATAGATTATAAACCCCCTTTATAGGGGGGACAGCCAGATTCATGTATAACTCTGAAATCTCAATAAGCTCAGCTAAAAGGATGAAATGACACAATGCTTATTTGCAACACTCTATTTCATTATCCAAAGGCACTACTGCTAGAGTTCAAAAGCAAAAACAACACAGAAGATACAAGAACAACACACACATACATACTTGCACACATATAAGCATATGCACATATCTGAGCATATGGATTAAAACAGAAACATGCACACTCACATACACAGCCACTCAGCACTCAGACACTGACATCAAAACACGTACACACACAAAAAAACAAATGCGCACACACACATATGCCTGCATTCCAAGATAGGACTGAATGAAAAGAAATCATCTCTGATTAGCCAATTTTCTCCTTCAACATTGTTTCTTGATTTCTTCACTTCGATAGGAAAAATCTCAGTCAAATGCAAGAGATGTGCTGGTCACTGAACCGGGCACTTCATTTGGTTGTCTTATATTACTTACACCATGGGGATTCTGGCTACTTCAGAAATAAAAGATTAGTTGTAAAAGATATAAGCTTTAGTTCTGAGGTGGTGTTGTTACTAAGAAAGGGCATATGGAAACTGTGTATGGAGTCACCTTCCTGGGGTCCCATTCTAAATGATGTGTGTGCCTTTTAAAACAACAGCTACTCTATAGGTAGATTCAATGCAATCCCTTTGAAAATCCAAGCTAGCTTTTTTTTTTTTTTTAAAGAAATTGACACACAAAGGGGCACCTGGGTAGCTCAGGGGGTTAAAGCCTCTGCCTTCTGCTCAGGTCGTGATCCCATGGTCCTGGGATCGAGCCCCGCATTGGGCTCTCTGCTCAGCGGAGAGCCTGCTTCCTCCCCCCTCTCTCTCTGCCTGCCTGTCTGCCTACTTGTGATCTCTGTCTGTCAAATAAATAAAAATAAAATCTTTAAAAAAAAAAAAAAGAAAGGATCTGACACACCGATTCTAAAATTCATGTAGAAATGTAAGAGACCCAGAATAACCAAAAAAAACCTTAAAAAAGAAGAACAGAAATAAACAAAATGTGGTAGAGCAATTCAATGGAATAGTGTGTAGTTATAAAAAGGAATGAAGTACTGCTATGTGCTACAACATGCATGAACCTTGAAAATACGCTAAGTGAAAGGAACCAAATGCAAAGGGGCACATATTTCACATGATTCCACTCATATGGAATGTCCAGAATAGGAAAATCCATAGAGAGATGGATTAGTAGCTATCTAACACTGGAGAGAATGCAGAGTTAGGGAGATAATGGCTAAAGGGATCAGGGTTTATTTATTTGGGGAGTAATGAAATGTTATAAAATTCAATTTTTGATGATAGTTGTATAGCACTGAATATGCTGAAGAACATTAAAATTATATACTTAAAATGAGAGTAATATATAGTATGTAAATTATACCCCAATAAAGCCATTAATAAAAAAATATCAGTCACGTAGGAAGCACCCCATAATTGTTTCCAACATTTGAGGGGTTACCATATGGAAACAGGGTGAGGTTGCTTGGTGTAAGCCCCAAGAGGTAAGCAGAATCAGGGCCAGCACACTATATAACTCCAAAGGGTTCAATTCATGCTGCATTTTGTGTGAACGGTGCTATGCCTGATTAGGAGCACTGGATGGACACTGAAGATATATTTTGGCTCATTTAAGCAAACATTTAATAACTGGTGCTATTCAAAGATCAAATGTGCTACTTCATAGTGGAAAGTAGCAAATTACTGGAAGTATCCAAGCATAAACTGGATGACCATTTGAAGACTGAGTAGATGGGTTCATGTAACAGATCGTAGATGTATGTGGTGGAAGACGGAGACACGACTTAACAGACTTTATGGTTTCTTATAATCCTAAGATTCTATCAAAATGCATATATTATAAACTTCCATCTATAAACCTTTTTCTCATTCTTAATCATTTCCTCATTAGTCAGGAATAAATGAGTATTTACATATTCCCTCCAGATTCATAAGCCCCAACAGTGATTTCTTATGAAATAATAAAACTTGATGCTGTGGTCTAGGCCATTTCTAATATTTATATGCTATCTCTGGCTCAGTCATTTAGGAATGGACCATCTACTGGATTACTCTTTTGTAGTCTATGGCTTTAAGGGTAGCATTTCATAAATATTAATAAGAATAGGATCCCACATTGCACTTAATACTGATAATAATCAAGTTAATGAATACAAATCATTCTGGACTCTGTCTTTTCTTTCTATCATCCTTCGTCCTTTCATCAGATATAGAATATGCAGGGTTCTGATTTTTACAAGTTGCTTCCCAAGCTCCAGAATGAACGTCTTGGCTGAAGGACTCAAATATTTTGGCCTGAATCCATGAATGCCATAAGAAACTGGCACTCCATTCTATAATGCTTTTTCTCTCTGTCAATAACTTTAACTTGGGATCATAAAGTGCAATCATCTGTCCGGTGGTCCATTATGATCTAGATTTAAAACCTTCTGGAATAGCAGTCCTCTACTCTATTTTACATTTTAGAACTAGCTAGAATGATGCCATACTGAAGAAGGAAAGTTTGGACACAGTGAGAAAAGCTGCTTATCTATCATCTGTTTCATAAGAGCAAGGGGCAGTTTAATATTCTGCTAGGGGCAGCTTACCAATAGTGACCAGAGGATCAGAAATGACTAAACAGCTTCAAGTCAAGTACCTTCCTCCTGGACTGGTGAAGTACAGGCAACACATATAGTCAGTACCAGCTAAAAGTAATTCTGACTTATCCTGGCTCATTGATACCTTAGGCATACACAAAACCCCTATATCAAAAATCTCAAATGGAAAACATCTGCAATGAAATTGTACTCATTGCCCAGCTAGTACACCGGAGCTGTACTATAAATTCTAACCTCAGGGTTCATGCCTTGGAACTGTGTTCTAATGTTCTAACATAGCTCTTCTGTTACTTCCAGTAATAAATCCCCATGGAGAAGTTCCAAGAAGGGCATTGCCTGAGATCATATTCCATGTTAGAGTGAGGTTCTTCCCCACAGCTCGTGATTCATCTAGTCTTGATATGAGGCCAGCAAAGAAAATGTTCTGGAGAGTTTGTGCTAGGTGGGAATTCTTTTTATTTTAAACAACTGTAAATATTTAACAAAACAATTATGCCCTTATCACTTCAAGCCCTTCAGACCTTTTCTCTCCAGACCTTTTCTTTCCCTTCTTGTTAAAACCCTCACAAGGCCCAAGAGGAGAGCACTCAGGGAATGCTATTTGGGAGGGGGAAAGATACTACTGGAATCTCAGGCTCATTTCTCCAATGGTCATATTTCTGCCTATGTTTATCCTTTTTTCTGCCAGATCGTGCTCTTTATTGCTCACGCCACTCAAAACAGTCATGGGAACCAACAGTCACTAACTAATCAAACTGAGATCTTTATTGTATTTACTTTGTATCCCACCCTTATAAACCACTCTCCCTGGATCCTTTAAACATTTCAACTGCTCATTTCCATTTCAAGCATCTCACTTCCAGAGAATGGAAAGTTCAGCATAGTCTTATTACCAATTAAAAAGGGATTCTCACTACTTTGCTCTAAGAAGTTATTTGTCTGTATCCATGCCAGTTACTAAAATATATACTCGTTTTTTAAATGTCTGATCATATTGCCCTCTTCATATAATTTACTATCTCTTATCACCTGCAGACTTTTAAAAGCATGAATCAAATTTACTTTTTTTTTTAAGATTTTTTTTTTTTTAGCAATCATTCTGGTTTTTTTTTAATTTTTTATTTTTTATAAACATATATTTTTATCCCCAGGGGTACAGGTCTGTGAATCACCAGGTTTACACACTTCACAGCACTCACCAAAGCACATACCCTCCCCCATGTCCATAATCCCACCCCCATCTTCAAATTTACTTTTGATGATAACCACTTTGTATGACATTTGCAAACAAGAAAAAAATGTAATATGCCACACAAAAAGCTTTCCCAGAATAGTCTGACTTATTTGCAGATTATTGTAATTTTTATTAAATATGCATTGTCACAATTATTTTATATTCTTCACAGTCCTTATCAAAAGTTTAGGTGAATCCAGATTTACGAATTCCACTGAATAAGCTGGGCAAATTTTCTATAGGAAATTTCTCAGGAAAGGACATTAAAATTCTAGTTCTTTGCAGTTCTGGCCCCACCTCTAAACCAAAGGGCAGTGTTCAGGAAAATGACAGACATATTTAGCAGCAAGAGTTAGCAGTTTAGCACAGCAGATGGGAGTGGCAATGAGTAGTGTGTATAAAGAATTTAAAGAAGGCTTTCTTTACAACTTCTTCATCAGAGGCTTTAACTGGATACATCCCAACTCCTGTTTGGTAGACAGTTAACACGGAGAATGCTTTCTTTACATTCTCTCATTTTACTCTCATCTGGGATTTTTGTGAGGAAACACCCTAGTGCTAAGAACCTTCTCTCTCTCTCTCTCTCACTCACTCACTCACACACACACACACCCCAGATAGGAAAGACAACCATTCCTAAGTTCATGTGTAAGTAAAAAAGCAACAGGGACGCAAGCTTTGGAGTCTAGGCACAGAGCTGGAGACAAGTTAGCAGTATATACATCCTTGGGTAATGCAGACAAACAACATTTGTTTAGATGGCTAATGCAGATTAAATGAAATAACTTACATAAAGATCCTAGCACAGTTCTATAATATACCTTTAAAATATATTTGCTTCCTTCTCGACCCTAGTTTGAATTATGCAGAGTCCTGATCAGAGTAAGCTTTTTCACTGTAAGCAGAAATATCTGGCTTCCTAAATAAAGTAAAAATGTCACTGAAAATTATAGATGTAGTTTGTTTTTAGGGGGAAGGGAGAGGCAAGGGGATAACCATTTCCTTTAGTTTCAAATGGGTTTTGTCTTTATGCGTTTCTCAAAACTGTAGCTGTGATACTATCTCTTCAGTTCTCAAAACAAAAGAACCTATTTACAGAGTGCTCTGAACTCCTCTAGGCAGTTCAGTGAGGCTGGATACAACAATAGATTCTGGGAGTCCGAATGGTACAAAAAAAGTGGGGGTGGGAGGGGGGTGGTCTGTTATCCACTGAAAACAGAAACCAGAGCCAAAGCAAGTGAAAAATGTGAAGGGAGAAAAGAAAATTTTAGGATGTGCTAAAATTTTTAGCAACTGAAAAAAGTATGAAGAACTGGAATCCAGGCGATAGGAGCAGGTCAGACAGGCATAATTATTTATCATATAGTTTCCACAGATAGCAATAGTCTAGTACATTATTTTACCTACATGTTTTTCCCCCAAACCATAGATTCTGACACTCAGTTCATTTAGAAAGCCACCAAGTATAAAAAATACACATGATGAACTTCACAGACTAAAACAGGTTACCTAGATTTATGTCTCTTTACATAAACATAATCCATTTTTGATTCAAACTCTTCTAAAGTCTCAATGCTATTTAAATAATGAAATCATGCTGCAAGGGGATATACTACTGGTTCATGGAAGATTTGTCAGAAAAAGAAATGGAAGCCGAAAAGTAATGAGTAATGAGTGGCTAAGGGGCTAATCAATCCAAAAGAGAAAGGTTAACAGGTCTATAAGAGCTAAAATTTCTGAAAGTGTCTATGACCTAAACACTGGAGCCAGGAGCTCTTTCCTCTGATTAATTCAACTTTCTTATCCCTAGCTCAGAAACCAGGGCTTTATCAGCCAGCTCTCAATAGCAAAACAATATGATTAGAAAAATAGTACTGATGAGAAATGCAGAGTGTAGATCTCATTTAAATTTAATTGAGATCAAAATTCTTCACTTTAGGCCATTTTTAAATTTTAAACTATTCAAAAAAAGAAATGCAATGTCCTCTATGTCAAAGAAAATGATTTTCCTGTTTGATTACTTACTGATATAATGATCACTGTAGCCATCTAGACCCTAAGGAAATTATTGATTCTAGATAGCCAACATTTCTGGATCTACACTTCCAGTATTGCATTGAATAGCCACATGTAACTATTTAAATCTCAATTTAACTGAATTTAAAAATTCAGTTCCTCAGTTGCAACAGTCACATTTCAGTGCTCAAAAGCTATATGTGGCCAGTGGCTGCTATGCAACAATGAAGTCATAGAAAATTTCACCATCACAGAAAGTTGTATTGGACAGTATTGGGTTAAATATAAGAAGACCAAGACTTAAAATGTCAGACCAAAAAATCTAAACCATTTTAATGACAGTTTTTTTTTTCATAACACAGTTAATATTCGTATCTGTAGAGAATACAGATTAGGATTTAACATTTTATTTTTGACTTTGGACAGTGGTTCTCAAAAATCAGTTGTACAGAAGAATCATCTGGATTTTACTCAATGCAGATAACTCAGAGAGTGAGTCAGTACATCAGGGGTGGGGATCCAGGAATCTGCATTTGAATCGTATGTCCTAGGTAACGCTGACACAACTAGTTACTAAACCACATTCTGAGAAACACTATGATTATGCATTAGAAATCTTCATTGATCATTTTACACATTCTGATTCATTTTCTTGTGTGGATAAGTATGAATATGTGTACACAGGCAAGACCTTGTCTCTCTACAAACGTGCAAAGTGTTCCACAAAGGCAAAAGAAGGAGCTTTCAAGGTATAGTAGATCTGAACAAAGGTGAATACAGAGAAAAAAATCAAGGAAATAGTCATGCTAGAAACAAAATAAATCTTCTGAACAGAATATTCTATAATATGTAGGCAGGGCAGAAGCCATCTAGCCATTCAGCTTCTGGAGCTCTCAGGCTCTGGGAAGAGCTTTGAACCCTGAGCTGGCAGGAAAGGAGACAAACTTTGGTGGTACAGCTTCTGAAGACCTAAATATTGCATGTAAGTGCTAAGTATGTACAAGGCACTAGGCTAGGTGCTAAGAGCCTACTAAAATAAGTTTTTCAACTTCAAAGAGCTCAGTCTAGTGGGGAAAGACAGACCACCGCAAGTATTACAAGACAGGAGAAGGTGTCGTTTGAGCTGAACTTTAAATGTTTAGTGGCGCTAGCGTGGTCAAAGATGAGAAGAACGGTAATTAAAATGTGGAGAACAGCATGAGGAAAAGCACAAGAGCTTGAAAATTTGGGGTGTACCTCATGACCTAGAAGTGGTCTAGAATTGAACAGCGTTTGGAGAAATTTGCGTAGTGAGAGATAATGCTCCGTGTCTCTAGGACAAGACCATGAATGGTCCTGAATGCCTGTTTGGAAAACAGCAAAAAACACCACAACCAAAGCCTTTAGATGCTTAAGGAGAAAGGTGATATAACAAGCTCAGCATTTAGGAAGAACACTCCAACAGCTAGGCATCAAATGGAGTGAGAGTAGATGCAGGGAAGATGTCCTATGATTGGTTATTTGGCTGCATGGAAGAAAAACTGCACCCTGGCTGACGACGTTTGTTCTTGCAAAAAGCTGGGAATTGAGAGAGAGGCAACAGAAGATGAGATTCTGTTTTACTTAAACATCTGAAGAAAGAACATGTCTAGTGGCAGTGTTTAGAAGATGCTGGGGATACAACGATCCACCATGACTCTGGCCACAGAGGATCAGCACTGAGGGTCAGAAAAAAGCAAAACTGTCCACAGCCTGGTAAGCAGAAAGACAGCTCTACACTTTCTATGTCTTCCAAAAGTACGGACAATGGGTGGCATACCAAAGGCAAACAGCTTCTTCAGTGAAGTGCCCTTAAAGATATAGAACATATTGCATAGTAGTTAAGGGCATAGGTTCTGTAGATGGACTTCCTGTGTTTGAATCCTGATGCTGCTACTTAGTAATTGTGTGGTACAGAAGTTACTTAAACTCTGTGTCTCAGTTTTCCTAACATTAAAATAGAAATAATACTACCTACTTCATAGGAGTGCTATGAAAGTTGATGAGTTCATACATATAAAGTATTTATAACATGGCCTGGTACACAGTAGGTACTCAGTAAATGTTAGCTATTGTTATCATGTGTATAAGTACACTTACTTGTGGCTATGTTCAAGAACCCTCAAAGGCATTAGTGCTATATCCAAGGGATGGGGATCAGTGCAGTTTAGAGGATCAAAAGGCATCTGCAGTATACTGTCCTGCATAGACAGCATGCCTTAACTATTGCACATAATGAGTACCATAAGTCTTTTTTGCAAAAAGACAGATATGAGTAAATTTTTAAATCTGTAGATATTCTTAGTGATCCCCTTACATAAGCTAGTGCAAGCCAGCTCCAGCACACCACTGGCTGGTGTATACTACCCCTCATACCCCCATATATAAGACCTGACTTCAAGACCCTACAACATACTCAGAGATATAATGAAGGGAAAAATTCACCAGACAACCAGCTTCAGCTCCCTGAATAGCCAGATCCTAGAAATCTACTCCCTCTCTAAATTCTCTTGGCCTCAAAGAACACAGGGGGGGAAAATGATTATTCTGCAGATGAAACACTTTTCCTTTCTCCAATCAGAAAATGCCAAATTTTAAAAAGTCCTAATAAGCTCCTTTTCATTTATATTTAGTGTTTCTTCCCAGAAAGAGGAATGGAGTGAGGGGTATTAGCCAGAGCTTTCAACTGCATAGAAAATGTGTCACCTGCAACCAAGTTTAATATGTAGCTTCCAATTAATCCAAAGCCCCAGTTTTCCCAGTTCCTCTCCCTCTAACCCTGACCCACTCCGCCAAGTTCCCTCCTGCATTTTTTAAGAATCAAATTCCATTTAAGTTTAAAGAGTGATAAAAAGGGCTTTATATCATCCTCTTTTCCTTTTTGCTAGCAAGGAATAATAGCTCTACCTTAAGATCTGTTAAAATATAAAGATGTCATCCTAGATAAGGATAAATTCTAATTACACAGTCTCTGAGAAAATATATCCATTCCCATCTTTCCAAAAGTCTCATAAATAGGTCCCAATAATCCTGGCCCTATCTCTGGTTCCTTTTCTTGACAATATCCTCAAATATTCATTGTCAAACACTGAAGAAGAGTTGTCTATGGTGTGAGCATCCAATCATTTCTCCAGTCTATGGCATAGTCTCTAATAAATTCAGAGCTAAGAATGATGGCTTCAAGAATGTTTCCTAAAGAGGTTTTTAAAACCATTTAACAGAGAACTATTAGGAACTCCTTAAGTATCTGGGCTGTCTGCTGAAGTGGTAACACAATTTTAAACAGTAATCCCTTCTTCAGTAGGACAGAAAATGTTTTTTCCCCTTTAAATCATTGAATTTAAAATTGAGAAACCATTTGGAAATTTAAAAAGATGAGAAAGCTGGCCTAATTATTTAGAAAGGTAGATAGATAAGATAAACAAAAAGAAAAATACGAAACCGAGTTAGCTGTATACTTTTTCTGTTGATCTGGATAAAATATGCAAACTTGAAAACATTTACCACTTTGCATTCATGGCCAGTGTATTTTAAAATACATATACTTTCATGAAAAAAGCTGTATGTTTATTAAACAGAATATTAAAAACAAATCAGCTTGCTTTAGAAGGAAAATATTTCATATTAACCTTTTTGATTGAACATTTTAATTCCCCCAAATTTCACAAGGCTCTACCTTCATTCATACTGATGTATAAATTAATCAAAAGACTAATGTTTTTTATATATCTATAAAATTAATCTGGAAAGCATGCACATATTAAAATAAAATATTAAAATATTATTAAAAAATCTCTAGAGTTCTATCAAATAAAACCTTTTTTTCTTTTAAGAAAATGAATACATTTAGTTTTCTTGACTAACAGCTTAAGTCAAATTTACCCTGGATCCAACAACTGAGAGGCAGTCCAGTATATGAGGAGAAAAATCACAAATTCTTGAATCAGATAATTTAACCCATGAGTTCGGGCTCTGCCACTTGTTAGGTGTGAGACTTCAGACCAGTTACTTATCCTGGAAGTCTCAGTTTTCTTATCTCTGAAATGGAGATCATAATGCCACAGCCCTCACACCCGGTTGCCATGAGGATAAGCTGATCAAATATATGTAAAATCACTGTGTAAAAAATTTACACCACATCCACTATCAGCCAATAACCAACAACTGTACTGTAATTATAAGTTATTTTTAATAGGGTAAAACTATGAGGAAATTAAATATGTATTCCTTTGTGACATGCAAATAAAATTCAGTCATAAAAGGCACCTAGCTGGGTTTGACATCATTCATTAGGTCACCCTGGAATTGAGAAATGGCTATCTTTTTAACATAAACACTTTTATTAGCACAGAGAACTTCTTCCCAGATATAGTAACCCAATAGCATAACAAAGTCCAACATTTTTCACTGCCAGCAATTTAAACCAGTAATACAGGTCCATGAGAAACCTCTATTTATTGAACCAAGCAGTATTTTCCATGAAAATGTATCTATTTGCTTTTTTAGTAGAGAAAACAAGATAGTCTCTGTTTTTAATCCAAAGAGAAAAACCACAAGAACTTCTCACATTAAAAATGTACAGAGATGGCTCTTCTGTAGTCAAGCATGCATCGGGATATGGAGAAAACATCCAAAAAGCACAACTCTCCAACACTTCATGAAACAAACCAACCGCTACCCAAAGAAGAAACTGAAGTTATAAATTCAAATAAACAGGCTGCAGGGAGACTACACAAACCTGCTGTTGCTTTAATTGCAGACAATTCAATTCAGCAGCTGTTGGTCCAGGCACTAAGGTTCACTGTATGCTCTGCAGCATAACCTTGAAATACTGTCACTCACTCACTTCTCCACATCATCTGCATGCTGTCCAATTAATGAGGAGCGAAATCAACTGTCAAACCACACATCAAAACAGAACATGATCTTTTACCTCTTAAGCACAGGAGCACAGTATTTTGAGGACAATAAAGCATGAATGGAGGTGAGAGTCCTTGACAATAAATGTTATTTAAACTCATAAAAACATATAGTTGTAGGAACGCAGCTTCTGTTCTGTTCAGTAGGAAACTGAAACTTTCTCGAGGATTCTTCGTTTGGAAGAATCCTTTCTAATTGCTGTATAAGAAGGCTTTTAAACAACATTCACCAATGTCTGATCAGTCTTCAAGTTCCTTCATTATTATGGACCAATATGTTTCTGAAAGCTTAAGAGAATACTTAGGGAACACTTCTGGTCCAATGATACTTTACAATACAAAATGATTTGCCACTGGCATGTTTAGCCTTGCTGTTTCCAGGAGTTTTTTTTTTTTCCTACCAGGAGAACAAACAACAATAATAGATCATGTTCATCAATCTGAGTTAAATAACGAAATAAAAATAAATTTACCAAACTAAATGTATCCTGGAATGCTTCCTATTTGAAGTTTCCCTTCTCTTAACTATATTCCAAATCTAGACAACCAATTAACAAATATGAGAGTTAAAAACTCAAGAGAAACACAACATACTAAGTGTTTAAAAATTGCTTTTTGCTTCCAAAGCACTGTGTCTTCTGTGCAAACACTCTGGGCTATATCGCATACTACCAGTTGCAGACATAAGACTTCAAAAATTCAACACAAGAATACAGCAGAGAAGCACGCACAATTAAGGAATCAGGACTACCAATTTAACAGAAAACCCAGATTTTACATAGCAATCTGGTATAAACATTATAGTAAGGGGCAGGCATGTTTCATGCAGATATTTTGTTTAGCTCATTAGAACCTTATTTGTCCTTCAGTACAGTAGAACTGGAGGCAAAATAAGAAAGGAATGCACTTTGAAACAAAAGGGAAATTTCAGATAAAATAAAACATACTATACCTGTATATTGTACCAGGAACATCGTGACACTCTTCAGGGAACTGTTTCACGTTGTATCCTAATGTGAGTTATTCTCTCCTTACCCTCTTCTCGCCACAAAAAGAAAAGCCAAAGCACCCCAAACCTCACTACACACTACCCCTAACCCACCCCCCTATTGAAGGAAAAAAAAAAAACAGTTATAATTCAGCTTAGATCCGATGCTTCTGTTTAGCTCAGCTCCAGCCGAGCAACTGAGCTCTAGCAACGGAGCATAGGGAGGTGGATTCTGATGCCAGTAGCACTTCCATCCACTTCACTTACACAAAAGCAGGCAGTGGAAAATCCAGGAGCCTTGAAGACAAGGGCTGGAACTGGCTTTTATGAATTGCTATTACTGCATGTGTCACCATCCATCTCCAATGACGGACACTTATAGGCTGAATTGGGAGTGGAGGGGGTGGGGAGGAGGAGGTTGGAGAGCAGGTGGAGAAGCAATTAGCAGTATGTTCATCGGAGAATTCGTTCGGGATTTCATACATCAGTGCCTAAAGAAACAGCATGCAGTTGACAAATCAGAACTTTACGATTTGCATGCCTTAGAAGAAATCTTAGCTCATAGCTCCAAACGAAATAATGTTTCCCTAGTCTTATAGAGCATAAAAAGTCACCCCTCTGTCTCCTCCTTCCTCTAGCTACTCCTGTTCCTGAGAAATCAACATTCGAAATGAATATTTGCTAATTTCCCCTAAAGAATTGTATTTAAAAGGCTGGAAGCAAAGGAAGTATGAAGAAATTAAATTATATCGAATCAGACAACTCTTAACAAAAAGGCAAGAAGCTAATTATTTTAAGTCAACTTTTCATCCCTAGTTCCATTCCCCAGGTGCAGCTTTCACACCTATAAGCACTAAGATCACACAACTTTTGTGCATCTATTTAACACTGGAAAACAACCTATGTATACCTAAACACAGTTCGGTCAAAGTCAAGATGAAAAGCTAAAAGCTATATGCAAGCCTCTCTCCACAGATGACCTTAAGAAGGCACTTTGCCTGTAAGTGCTTCAGTTTTACTCATCTGCTAAACTGAAGCACACTTTTTAAACCAATTTGAAGACGAATCACGAGTAGGAACAAAAAGGAGGCAGTCGCTTAGAAAGGAAACATGACTCAATTGAAGGACTATTGGGGCTGGGTATCAGGGAACCTGGATTCAGGCTCCAGTTCTACAACTTTCTAGCTGTGTTACCTTGGACAAGTCATTTAACTTCTCTGAGCTTAAGTTCCCTTGTTTATAAATTTTACACAATAGTACTTATCCTGACTGCTTCAGAGGACTCCTATGAAGAGCTAATGAGATAATAGATATAAAAACCTTTTTGTAAATTTTAAAAGACTATACAATTGTATGGAATTATTACTGTTACACTCTGAAACAAAGTCTGCCCAAACGGTTGAAGTCAGGCACCTCTATCACATAAGAAAAATCAAAAGAGCCAATATAATTTCATAAAAAGAATTCTCAATTCTTTCAGTTTTAAAGTTGGAAGGAAGCACTGTTCTCTTTAAGTGCCACAGAGGGGAAACTGTTTTAAAGGAAAACATTTTAAATCTGATACATAATACATCGAAGTTTATTAAAGAAACGGAAGCACTCTAATTCCGTCTTTCCTTTCTGGAAAGTCAGTTCATTTGTTTTCGCATGGTCTAACATTATGTCCCATCTAGAATCCAAGCTACGGGACAATGAGCACCACCTTCTGTTAAATCTTCCTATTAACCTGGTATATCCTTACTGCCCAGTGTGTGTGGAGCGATTCAGGTTGATCAGCAAAGTCTAAATCCACAAGGTAAAAATCCAAAGTCATGTTTTATGAGGCTCCAAGCTGCCTTGATACTATATATACAGTGACCAGCTGGCTTAAGCTGGAACACAATTTTAGCACATGAAGTCCTGGGTGGCCACACCTGGGGCACTAAATGATCCAGGCAACATTTGGGGAGCTATGGTTCAGCCAAATCCCACATGTCCTGATTTCCATCTGTATGGTGGTTACCCAAGTGTGTGTCTGTCCACATGGGCTAAATCTGAAGCAGCCAAAAAAAAAAGTGAGAGCTATAGCAAAAATATCAGATGTCAGCTCTCCTTGGCCCCCTCTAATGCCACCTGTGTCCTTAAACAAGTGCTCTGAGTCCACTTCCTGAGAGAAGAAAGAAAACTTTCTCTAATTGCCCCCTTTGAATGCCATTGCCAATACTGAAAATGCCAGTAAAGTATGTATCCAAAATCTATGTTAAGTCAATAGGGAAAATGGATAATATGAATCACAAAGAGTTGGGTGACTGGTAGCTAAGAAGAAGTGAACTATTAAAAGGGGGAAGGATTGGGGCGCCTGGGTGGCTCAGTGGGTTAAAGCCTCTGCCTTCAGCTCAGGCCATGATCCCAGTGTCCTGGGATCGAGCCCCGCATCGAGCCCCGCATCGGGCTCTCTGCTCGGCAGGGAGCCTGCTTCTTCCTCTCTCTCTGCCTGCCTCTCTGCCTACCTGTGATTCCTCTCTCTCCGTCAAATAAATAAAATCTTTAAAAAAAGAAAAAGATTTTTTATAAAGGGGGGAAGGAAAGGAGGGGGCTGGGAGGGGAGGAGAGAAAAAGCGAGGCAAGAGAGAGGAGGGAAGGAGAGCAAATGAATCCAAAGGGAGAGCTTTTGTTTTTTTTTTTTTTTTTCTAAGCAGAAACATACTAGCTGGAATCATCCAAAACCTCACCTCCTAGAAAGTGCCTGCCTTTTGAGGTATTGGAAATAGCCTTTTTTTTTTTACCACCACAGCTGCTATCCTAGCCTTCCAAATGCTTAGGTAAACAGTCAACAGCTTGAAAAAACCACTGACAGCCCTAGCACCAGAACTCACTTTCATCCGGCATGTGGAAAGTCAGGCAGGCAGGATACAGTTCTCCAGAGGTTTCAGAACTGCAACCCCCACCCCCAGCCCACCACAGCCCTACCTGTGGCATGGCTGACCACTAACAAAAGGGTCAGCCAAATTTCAGGTTTGGCAAAGGAGGCTGCCTGAGATTTTTTTAAACCACACTGGTAAAAAAGGAACAAAGGCTGTATTTCAGAATCAGGCTGTTCTGCCTTTGGGCACTGCAACTGAACTCTTCCACACATTTTAGCTTGAAATTCATATTCCCCAAGTTCCTTAGTAGGGTGATTCAAAGTAAAGGGCAAAAGTACAAGGAAGATAGTTTTTTGTTCGCTTCTTTCTCACAGTGAAAAGATGAGGATAACATCAAGAACATTACTGACAGCATCTATCAAAAGGCAATGAAGTAGGAGGCAGCAGTTTCCATCCAGATTAGCAAGAATGGGAATGAAAGCATCAGAGCATCCTGATAAAAACAAACACACAAACATATGCACCAAGAACCTTTGCAATGTTTCCATTATCTTGATTTCAAGTTCCAGAATGCAAGCACTAATGGTTCCCTAATCCACCCAAGCTGCCTCACAGCAGCCATCAATAAGCCTGACCCACCTTTTCAAATGAGTTCCCACCGTTAACCACCTTAGTTTATGAATATTTCTCCCAAAAACAAAAATACCAGTGGAAGATTTCAAAGAACCAAGAACTTGAATCAAACCATGAGCTTAAAACAGGGAGAAACAACACCAATTTGCTAAACCCCAAATGAAATAGTAATGCTAACAGTCTGAAAGCAGCAACCAGTAAGCTGACTTGAACCAGAAAAAAAACCCTCCTGTTCCCTGAATCAATCAAACTTGTAACAAACCCCGAGAGTCCAATCAGTCCAAATTCCTGCAAAGAGCACACACATCAAAACTTGGTTTCACCTGCCTACGAACCCACAGAGGAACCATAAAATCAACACTGGATAAGAAGCTCGAAGAACTGGGTTCTCCAAAATTTTTCACCATTTGACTTTGGTCAAGTTACTTATACATGATTTTGGTCTCAGCTTGCTTACTTTGGAATGGCAGGGGCTGTGGTTACCAATATTCCAGGTCGATAGTCTATGCCGATTGTGAAATTTACTCTAGTGACAAAATAGAAAACAACTGTCACAATTTGGCCCTAATTTCCAGGAAGGAGGGAGTTGGACCCCTCTAACTCTCCTCATGGTTTCTGTTTCTAGCTTACTTTGAAATACGCTCACAGAAGAGTTAAGCAACTGTGTTTGCTTAGCCTTGGAAACAGTAAACCTAATATTCCTCTTCAGAATGTTTCTTTTCAAAAAATGTCCCAGGAGCAGTTTGTTTTCTTCAAATGAAAGCTATAGGGGAGTTGTCCAGCCCAAAATGGGAAAAGGGGAAGAAAGAAAGTAATCTAGAAATTCCTGAGCACCTACTGGATGCCAGACAAGTCATAGTACTTTACATTATTTCTTAAATTAGACCTCACAACACAGCTATATGCTAAACATTATCTTCATTTTAAGGTAAGGAAACTGAGGCTTACTGATGTTAAGTGATTTGCTTACACTCACTCAACTGATAAGTGATAAAAATGGGATTTGAATTCAAGCAATCTGAATCCATTACTATACTAACATTCTAATGATTAAAGTCTGAATGACTGAATTCCTTCTGAATTCAGTGATTCAGATGGACTTGCTTAGGGAATAAATCACACGCTGAGTCAATACAGTGAAAACAAACTTCCTTGCACGTGCACTGGGTTGGCAATTTTTTTTTTTTTAATTTCATCAGACAATGTGGTTAAGACCACTGGGCTTTAAAAGTAAAACAAACCTCAGTTGCTCAGGTTCTGGCTTATGGACAAAGTACTTAATCATGCTGCCTCTCGAGTTTTTTCACCTGACAAATGGGAAAAGAAGAAGTATCTACCTGATTGGGTTGTTGAGAAACATTAATGATGTGATAGCAGCTAGCACAGTGGCTGGCTCAAAATTGTTCAGTAAATGCATATTAGATCTATCCTTATACTCATAAGAACTCATAACAGAACAAGAAAGGAAAAGTTGTAAAGAAAAAGAAAACCAAGATTCATTGAACTCAAGTGCTCCCTGGCCTGTAGAACAGACTTAGCATGAAAGAAGTTTTCAGTGGCCCACCCGTACCCTCTAAAACTAAGCTGCATCTTGTAGATTAGCATATTCATGAGACAACATGAATATACTAATTGGCAGTGCCTAAGTAGTAGCAAGAAGACTTGTCATGCGGTCTGCTGAGCAGCAATTGTCCCTCATTTCCTGGAACCTATCCTTCTAAAGAGAGGGTTGGAAAGTAGCAGACAGAACTGGTAGTACCAGGTGGGCTAACCCTTTTCTCCCCTCAATTCTTCAAGCCCTACCTTCTCTCTCACCCATTCACTTTTGGCCCATTTCTCATATACTCCTCTCTTCTCTCGGTTTATTCTAGTTTTATTATCATTCCTTCCTTGGCCGTAGCTCTGTGTCTGTACATCAACATTAAGTGGTATTTATGGAATGTGCCTGGCACTGCACTAGGTGAAGTGGAGGGACATCCAAAAGTTAATTGAAGAGACATGTGTTCCATGGCCTAATAGATCAAAGATACACAGGTAGACTGGTGTTTTGGCAATATCGTAAATGCAGATATAACAAAATGATCTGGTTGATTTTAGAGCACAAAGTAGTTTGTTCATCCAGTCAGTGATATACATATTGAAGAATTTAGAAAAAAAGTATGGTTGTCTACAACTTAATTTGAAATCATAAAAAGATGTATAAATGGATGGATAGGTGATAAAGCAAATAGAGCAATGTGTTAGTTATAGAATCTAAGTGGTGGATATAGGGGTACTTACTGTACAATTCATTAATGGTCTCTGTATATTAAATTTTTTCACCATAAGGGGTTGAGAATAAAGAAGAGGGATAAGGAGTATAGCTTTCTCAATTTCAAATGTTTCAGAACAAAATATCACATTTATATAAAGAAGCATATGGGCACCTGTGTGGCTCAGTTGGTTGAGGGGCTGACTCTTGATCTTGGCTCAAGGTCATAATCTCAAGGTCTTGGGATACAGCCCTGCCTTGGGCTCCATGCACAGCAAGGAGTCTGCTTGAAATTCTCTCTCCCTCTCCCTTTGCCCCTCCCCGCCAATAAATATATTTTTAATTTTTTTTTAAAGGCAGCATAAACCAAAATAGGACAAAATGTTAAAAACTGGTGAATCTGAGTGAATGGCATGACAGTCCTGTATTATTTTTGAAAATTTTATTTAAAATGATTTCAAAATAGAAGGTTAAAAGATAATTTGTGGAATGCTGACCCCTTTTACCTAATGTCTGAGTTGCCACTTTTAGTAGAGAGGATATTGGGTCAATAGTAGTGGAGAAACTGGAAAGAATGGGGAGCCAATAATCAACCCATAGATATACCTTGGGTGCCTACTATATGCAAGACACCATGCTAGGCACTGTAGAGGACGCAAAAACACAATAAGCACAGTCCCTGCCCTGAGAGGGCTCACAATGCAGGTGAGGCCATAACAAAGCAGTGTCTGAAAGGGTAACTGGCTGGAGGAGAAAAATTCTGTAAGAGAGAAGTATGAAGACTGGAAAGGTAGGTTGGAGCCAGATGGCAGAAAGGCCATGCGAAGGAGTTTGGACTTCATCCTATGGATAATGGCAAGCCATTTACCATATCGGAGTCGGGGAAAGAATATGTTCTAAACTGACAGCTTAGATAGTATAGTCTGCTGAAGCACAGGTACCCTCAACATGTATTTGTTTTATATTCATATACTTCTGGCCCTTCTATCTACTTCCCATATCTGGATGTGGCCTTTAAGGTTTTTCAACTTTCCGAATGCTGCCCATTTTTAAAACTGACACTCTCTGTCATCTTTCCAGCCTCTGTCCCTTTCCTTCCCCCAACCCCCAAGGGGAGTTGCCCAGCACTCACCTCAGCCCTGCTGACTCAGTAAACAATAAATAAGCCTCATACAGTTTTTTAAAGCAAGTTGCTAAGCTCTGAATCTCTGATTTCCTTCATGGTAATCAAGCCCCAATTACTACGGAGATCATTGATTTGAGGTGGAAAAATGAATATTCAGCTAAGCAACATGTGAAGAAGTACAGGAAGGTATGTCCTATGTGTAGAAGGAAACAACTGTTCAAAGGGATTTTTGGATATTGAAAGAAAACCTAGTGCAGATGACACTGTTAAATATACTGCAAGTGACTACCTCTCAAGACTTCCAAACTAAAAGGTGGATGTTTTCTATCTTGGTTTCCCACCCCATCCCAGCCCATCCTCTAATCCAATCATGTCACTCCCACATTTAACACCCTGTACTGGATCACCCCTGCCCAGCTCCTTAGCAAGCCGACTTCCTTCACCAACTGGCCACAAGGTACCTTTCAGATTGTCCGGTCCCCCACCCAACTCCCAGTGAATCACACACAAGATCTTAGCTTTTTCGAAACTATCCATTCTGACACGTGACTACTTTGCATGCGTTGGTGCTCCCCCTACCTACCTCTCTTTCCACCCGGATTCTAGGCAATTTCGACTCATCTTTGTGATTTAGACTCTGGTCTATGTTACCAACCTCTAGCAATTATTCCCTTCATCATGTTTCCAGGGCACCATGTATATTACCTCCTTCTCTGAAGTAATGTATCTTTCCTACTGTAATGTAATTACTGGTTTGGGCGTTTATCTCCACCCCCTCTACTTAACTGTGAGCTCTCTAAGGGCAGGCAGGGACTACTTCTAAATGATCACTCTTCCTAGTGCTTACCATAGGGTCTGGTCCTGTATATGTGCTCAAATGTCTATTGAATAAATGAGCTTGGATATCAAGTGCTCCTTGAACTCAAACTCAGCATCTCTCCAAAGGTAAAAATTAGAATATTATGTGACCAAAGTAATCCTAGTGAAGTATGTTTGAGGACTTGACGGAAGGAGAAATGGTGGGAGGACATATTATGGGGTCTTACTGTGGCACAGTTTCTACCCCAGGAAGCTCTTACTGGCCGCTGTTACTGGCTAAAAAGAAGAACAGCTGGAGTGGCCAAGAAGGGCCCTTACTAGGGATTTCCCCATCATTATCTTTCACAGTTCAGCACTGAATGAAGTAAAGTTGTTTACATAACATTCTCCACACAGTGCTTGAGTCTTCTGAATTACAGCCAAAACTCCATTTGTGCTCTGCCTACAGATACATATGGACCAGACTTGTTAACGGGTAGTCGCTCAGAGTTCTCCAGTTCACATTCTCACCTGTCATTATTACACCAAGGGACAACCTTTTGCTGGGACAGGACCACTGAAAAACTGAGAAAAAACCTTTAAAAAACCTTTTATTTTTCTTCTACATCGCCTATATATTTCACAGCACCTCCCGTCCTGCATTGGTTTATACCGTGTATCAGTACAGGCAAAAAAAAAAAGAAAAGAAAAGAAAAAGAAAGAAAGAAAATGAAGACTTTAGCAAAACTTGACGCTCGTAGGCAAGAAAAAGAGGAAGCAACATTGAGGCCTGGAATATAAATCTTTAGACATATGATCTGTTGCCACTTCTGGAAAGTAAACATTTCAGCTGTTTTAAACAAACAGCAAAAGCAATTAGCCCCCTCTGTAAACTAAACTGAGGTGTATGCTGAATTAAAAAAAAAAAACTGAGTCTGTTTTGATCTTCAAAAATGTCAAACCGGTAAACATTTCGCTTTTTTTGTACACATAAATCTATAAGCCAAGCCTAGCTTGCAGAAGATTTAAGAGACATAAAATTTGTCTGAGGTGTCTGCCAAATCTCTGCAGCAGAGAGAAACCCTGGAAAAGCTGACATAGTCATAACTCTCACATCACTAGCAGGCTTGTGCAGGGCTGGCCGTACACAGTCACTGTTCCTTCTCTCAAACTGTTTGTAAACAGAGAAGTAGATCATTTGCTTATCAGCTATGTGGTAGCTCATTTTTGCCTATATATCCCAGAGAGGAAAGAAGGGGCAAAAAATAAGTCCCTACTGGCGCATATCCCAGTTTTCAGCTGGAGAGATTTTCATTTGTATCATGGACCTGCTTGTTAAAATCTTCTCTGTCATTTGCTCTTGCACACTCATTCTTGTGTGTACATTAGGTCAACCTCTGTCTCTGCCTCTCTGTCTGGAAGGCATCGAAAGAGGGTATTTATAAGTATCTAGTGCAGTGTCTAACAGAGTACTTTGCACATAATAAGCCCACAATAATCCATTAAATGAATTGAACCTCTATCTGTAATTTCTGTATTCAACTTATCTGATCATGGAACAAGAGAATTATAGATTCTTTCTCTTGGATTATTTAAAAGCAATAATTCCTTATAAAGCAATATCATTTTATCCAGACAATTCATGCTTAGGACTTCTATCCCTTAAAAGCATCCATTTCTGCACAATGGATTTTATTTGTAAGGCAAATGAAGGAAAGACCATGCTGCAGGATCCTGATTGACAATACGAACACTGATACATTTTGTAGAGAAAATCAGATATCCCATATTCACCTGATTGTATGTCGTTACGGTAATCCACTACATATGTCTAAGACCACTTAACAATGCAGGAATATAGTGCACACATGGGCTGCATTCTGTAAATAGGATTAACCATTGAATTCAACCAAGGTCTTCCCTGGGGAGAGATTGCTGGAAAATACATCTACGTGACATTTAAAAAAAATAAATTAACCAATGACATTGGCTCCCATGAGACACATTGTTTCTTGTACATTCAATTCTATCACAGTTTTCCGTAGCTCTCTGCTGACATCCCCATCCCAAAAGACATAGAATTTCAAAACAGAAAGAAAAACAAAGCAATTGGAGCTCTTCTGTGTCTCCTGCATGAAGTGTTATGTACACAAAGGAAAGATTTCTATACAATAGGGCAATGTGAACTGTGACATGGTGAGATCATGTCAGTCTGGACCATTCTTGTTAAGCTGTGGTCACACAGAACTTGCCCAAGGAAATGTACAAAGTCTGAGCGTATACTGACTATAATTGGCCGAGGCTACAGGAAAATGAAGAGAACTGTGTTACAGAAAGAAGTTTCGATTTTTTTTCCTTTAAAAAATGTTCTTTATGATGATGATTTTTCTTCCCACTTTATGTATTTAAATTAATTCTCCTCATCTGTAAAGTAGAGATAACTATTGCATGTATTTAATATGTTTACTGAGGATGGAATGAAATCCTGGTGCACAAGAGTTAACCCATACAGTCCACATCAACATTTGGCTAGCATTAACTAAACTCCTATTAAATGTCAGGCACTGGCCTAAGACACCAAGAAAAAGTAAATCACAGGAGGAAAAAGTGACACTGGGGAGAAAAGCAGAGAGCTGATTTTCAGAAGTTTTAAAAGCCAATCTAAGAAGTTTGGATTCTATCTTAAGGACAATGGGCAGTCTCTGAACTATTTTATATAGAACTGGATAGCTTCAGATTTGCGATTTAGAAAAATCATTCTGTCAGCACTGGTGGAAAACAGATTGGAAGGGAAGCAGGTTGGAGACAGTAGTAATCCAGGCTAAAAGTTGTGTGTGTGTGTGTGTGTGTGTGTGTGTGTTGCAGGGTATATGGGGGGGACGGTGTGCCCCAAACTAAGGCAATGATAATAGGGGTAGACACGGGAAAGACATTTTTAATAACTTTAAAAAAGTAACAAATACACTATTATAGATTATTAGAAAGGAAAATTATATAAAAGGTTAAAACCAGAACTCATGATACCTTACCATTTACAGCAAACCACTATTGCATTTTTGTGTGTTAACATTATAGGATAGTAATTTCCGATGTATGCATGCATAGGGGTGTGTGTGTGTGTGTGTGTGTGGCGCCACGTGCATGTGTATGTGTGTGTTTAAACTGGAATTTATCAGCTTTGTAACCTGAATTTTCTCTTAATATATCATAACAATTTTCAACATCATTAAATATTTTTTTAGGAACATCAACTTACATGGCTACTTAGTACAGTAATCTAGTCTATAGATATATCATAATTGATTCAATCCAAATCTCTAGTATTGGGGACATTTAAAATGCTATGTTTTTCTCCTTTCCCTGGGATATTTATCCTGAGAGCTAAAATTCTGGAAATATCACATTTACGTCCTCAGCATAGAGCCCTAGACATTGAAGTGGTAGATAGAAAGCTATGTCCAATTTTAAGATTTTTGATACACACTGGTAATTTCTCTCCAGAAGGGTTGTATCAAATTACAGTCCCAGTAGTAGCATCTACGAGTGGGAGACCCATTTGAGACTGATTTCAAGAATGGAGTCAACTGCATTCGGTGGGTGGAGGAGGAATGGCTCCTTGGCAGACTATTGGGCCGGGAACAATGTGAACCCTGTCAAGTGGAGCAAAGCAATGAGCAGGCCTAAGGAACAGGTGGCTGGGTGGATAATTGAGGAGAATGAAAAAGTTAAGGGGACCACAGGAGAGTGAAGGAAAATGAAAAAATGAGAAAGAAAGAAACCTCTAGTGAAGTTATGCATTCAGGACACTTTAATTTACTGCTTTATTCAGCAAAAGCAGCTAATGTAGCAAACAGCTCATCTTCTCATAACATTTGGCACTATGGTACCAAAGTTATGAATTACATTCATATGACTATGTGTATCCATCTCTTTCATCCAATAACCATTTTATATTTATCTACCAAGTGCTAAGAGCTGTTCTGGATTCTCTGGGTATGGAGATAAAAGAGACCTGGCGTCTGCCCTCAAGGAGCTCACAGTCTAGGGGAGAGCCAGACACATCCACAAACTGACACACTATAGTGTGGTGCAGCCTAGGACAGAGGTAAGTGCAGGGTTCCATGGAGGCCAGGAGCCTAACATTGTTTCATGTATGCTTGCATGTGTCTGTGTGTAGTGTGGGGGCAGGGAGAGTTGCAGGAAAGGCTTCAGAGGTGTTGATCCTGGTGGCGGGTATTATGGAGGGCACGTTTTGCATGTAGCACTGGGTGTGGTGCATAAACAATGAATTCTGGAACACTGAAAAGAAATTTAAAAATAAGTAAAAATTTTTTTAAAAAAAGGGGTGTTGATATTTGAACTCAGACTTGAAGGAGGAGTTCCTCAGATGACTAAGGGTCACAGATCATACTCATATTCCTTACCAGTGCCTTGAATATTTGTGCCACTGCTGTCAAGGGCACTCAATAAGGCAGTGAAGCTGCCTGTGTGTAATCCAAACCCATTCGTGAAAACAGCCTCCAGTGTTACCTTCATGTATATATCATGTCCATGGACTGAGTTAGGCAATAACATGCACATCTTAGAATATAAAGGATAACAGACAAGTGACATAGAGACTTTCAAAAATAAGTCTGATGACACTGACAGAATATAATAATCACTTCTACCAAGTCCTACTAATTTTACCTTCTAAATGTCTCTTATATCTGTTCCCTCCTCTCATATGCAGCTCCCTTGGGTCCTCAACATCTCTAGCTTCCTAACTGGTCAGGCCCCCCCTCCAGTGCATTCTAAAGTAAAAATCTCATTATGGTGCTCCTCTCCTAAAACATTTTAATGTTTTTTTATTGCCTACAATCATTAATTACCAAATTTTATTTGAGTACTATCATATTCACACACCACGTGTACTATTATTTACTTAACATCTGTCTTTAAATAAACATAAAACTTGTTTACTTTCTATTTTTACTAAGCCATTTCCTCCATAACCTTAGGTTTGATGATATAATTCAGTTTTACCTTTTATGTGACACATCAGAATATATAATTACTAAAACTTAAAATGCTTGTGGAAGTACAACATAACCACCACTGGCAGATATCCTACAGTTTAAAAAACAATGGCCTATGGGAGCACATCCAAATTTCTTTCTTTTTTTAAAAAAAGTATTATTATTATTATTATTATTAAGTAGGCTCCATGCCCAGCATGGAGCCCAAAGCAGGACTTGAACTCACAACCCTGAGATCAAGACCTCAGCTGAGCTTAAGACTCGGATGCTTATCCGACTCAGCCACCCAGGCACCCTGAGCACATCCAAATTTCTTAGCACTGCATTCAGGGTACTTCACAAATGAGCCCTAACCTATTTTTCCATTACAAACCTTCCTTTCCCCAAACAATCTATACCCTAGCCATGCTGAATTCCTAAATATTGATTGAATGGACATGCTTTGCTCTTCTAAAGCCACATATCTTTCACAGACTGTTCTTTCTAATCTGGAATGCCTCCTCTCTGCTGCTCTCTGCCTGGAAAACTCATTATCCTTCAAGACCTGTCAGGTCACCTCTTTACAGAAGACTTCTCCCTGACAGTTAGACACTCCTTCCTTTACCCTTCCAATAGCACTTTGTCCCTATCTCTGTTATACTACACATTATCTCAGAATTACGGTCATACACCTCCCCAAACAGACCTAGGGAGAGCTCACATCTCATACTCTGTTGCATCCTGAGCACTGCATGTGAGCAAAGGTCACGAAGGAGACCTAGTGACGACATAGGAGGTCACTTAAAACAAAAGCTATAATAAAGCCTAAAGTACTGTTCAGGTCCAAATAGCTTACATGTAAGACATGTCTTTTAAAGAGAATTTATCTGATTCAGAAATAGCCATACTGACTATAGTTTTGGCAGACACAATTAGCTACGGCTGCAATAGCAGTTAAGCTAATTCGGTTTTGGCAGTTACTTTACAGCACACACATACTGACATAGAAACTAAAAGTGAATCATTTGGGTTTCTGCCAGGGTGATCAACACAATAATCTTTCCTTACCACAAATGGAAAGTCAAGAACAAAAGTGAACAGTGAGACTAGTAAACCATGGCAGAGAGAGCATGGGCTTTCAAGCCAGCGATCTATACACCCAAACCCCAAATCAACTCCTTACAATCCATATGACTTTGGGTAAATTGTTTCACTTCTCTGCCTTTTAGCTTTCTCTTCTAGAAAACTGGGGAAAATAGTACCTACTTCGTAAAACTCTTAAGATAATGCAACAAAGTGCTTATGATAGTGCCTGAACATTACATGGGCTCAATAAATAGTGATTATTATTGCCCAGTGAAATGACAATTCAGATAACATGACGTATAAGGACAGCAAATATACTTCTTAAGACAATAAATTTACAGCACCAGGCTTTAAAATGACAGCTGTAGGGTGTAGCTAAGAATAGCCACTAATAAAACATGTATAAGACAAAGTTTTTCTTGGACTTAAATTAAACTCACACCTGGAACATACCACCACACTTCTTTGTGTTCTTCAAGAAATGATCTCAAATCAGGTTCCCCTAGGATGAAAAGAAAAACACACACAAAAATCACCCAATCTTAATTTTTTGTCTTTAGTTTTGCTTGATATAGAATAATATCCAAACTATGTGGATGCTTTAAAGTATCCTGTTATTATGACCCCAGGCTTTCCAACACTATTTCTTTCACAATCTCTCCTTGATGACACCTTTTATTCCAGTCAGGCATACCCATGCCCGCCCTTCACAAAAGTGCTCTCTCTTTAATCTACCCTTCTCAGATACCAGTTCCGATACCAGAAAGCATTTTCTCTCTCCTCTTTGCCCATTTCAAATCCTCTTTACTCCTTTGGAGCTGAAATTTAAAATTCACCTCCTCCACAAAGCCTACCAGGACTGCTCTGGAAGACAGAGGACAATGTCAACTCCCAACTCCATCAGTATTACAAATTTTTTGCACGTTTTTGTAATAATAGAATAATTGATACGGTCTGTTTCGCCGTCTAATTTATTCCGCAGTCAGTATGCCCCCTAAATCATTGTCAGTATCAGTGCTGTAGGAGTCCGTACTGGAATACCCAAAAGCGCTCGGTTTTTAAAAGAGGTCTAACTTGCCTTTGCCTCTTACCAAAGCACTGCACTGAACCTTAACCACATGTTCCTCAAAAGCGAAATTTCTTCTATTACTACTCCCCACCCCTTCTAGAAACTGACGAGAAACCCTTTCCACTCCAAAGATCTGGTCAGGGAAGGGCCAGGTGGCTGGACGGGCCAATAAAGAGAGGGCGACGATCTTCATCTCACCAGCAAGGAAGCAAAAAGTGAAAATTTGGCAAAAAGTCACTCTCTAGGCGTGGCGAGAATTCCCACGCCCCCAGAGGAAACATCGGGGAGTGTGTGCATTGGGAATGGTGTGTGCCCAAATCTGAAATGTAAACTGAGGGAAGAGAGGAAACTCCTCCCAGTAGTAAAAAGAGTCCAGACGTCGCCTAAGAAGATCCCGGTAGAGAACCCTAACTTCAGATTTCTGAGGTGGCACCGGACGGCAGCGGGGACAGACGATAGCGTTGTAAGGAGAAAAAGAAAGCGGGCGAAGTAGGAAAAGAAGTAGAGAGGGCACGCTCCCGAGGCTCAAAACTCAAGGAAACTGCCGTGGAAAAACTCAAAAACCCACCCCTAACTCCCAGTCCCGACACCCCCTCCCCGGCAGAGGCGGAGTTGGGCGGAGTTAAACGCCGAAGACAGCGGCCCGGAAGCACCCTCCTCCCTAGCCCCCCTCGGTCCCACAGTCCCCAGCCATAGCCACTCGGGCTTTCTGCCTCTCTGACCTCCAGCTCCCCGGCTACCGAAGGGCTACTTCTTATACAGCCGTGGAAAATCGGGCCGGCGTGACAGCTTCTGAGAGTACGGCGCCCTCGCGGCGCCTTACGTCAAGCCACGGTCTTCCCAACTCCCCGCCTTGTGCTAGCCGGCTTAGGCCGGACGCTCAGGCCCAGGGCCAGATTCTCACCCACAACACGGCGGCTTCAGCCTCTCTTATTGGTTACTGGTCACCAGGGAAGCCTGAGGCCCAGTCCCTTGTCCTCATGGGAAATGTAGTTTTAGGCCGCTGGAGGCTGTGCTTCCTGGGGGGGTCTAGTGTCGGCATTGGCGGAGAGACTCAAGTGAGGACAAAGGATTATGGGAGATGGAGTTAAGGCCCTTCTTTCTGAATACCCACAATTCCTATCACCAGTTGGATCAACACTGAGTTCAGATGAGGGAGGGTATTGTGGGTGTTGTAGTTTGCAATGTAGTGCCCTACAGACTCTCGCTTCTTGGGGTATGGTGATGTGCTTGTGGGGGTTCAAGATTTATTTTACTATTGGTTAAGCTGTTAGCATTTTGGGGGAAGCACTTTATGTCGTGATTTAAAATTCTCACTGAGTTTGGTTGAACGACTTTTAAAAATGTTATTTTTGCTCTGATAGACTTAGAATAACTGGTCCTTTAAACCTGTCATAGTGTGTTCTGTGTCAACCATCTGCATTAGAATCATTTCAGAGGTTCTGGGGAAAATGTATACCATGTTTCCAGTAGGGTATCACATTTGTCCTTTGAAGTAGTATCATAAGAGACAGAGCAATGTGATCTAAGCCCACCCAACAGAAGCCCACTTGCCCCATAAGGAAACCATGTCGTTGTCACGAAGAACAGTTGCCACTTCACTGGTGTAATGCAACAATTTTAGAACAGATAGAGAGTACAACATGAATAATAAGAAATAAATGTATATTTCTTTAAGAAACTATTGTTTTAGGGGGGCTTTGGTGGCTTAGTTGTTAAGCATCTGCCTTCCGCTCAGGTCATGATCCCAGTGTCCTGAGATGGAGACCCACATCCAGCTCCCTGCTCAGCAGGAAGCCTGCTTCTTCCTCTCCCACTCCTCATGCTTGTGTTCCTGCTTTCGCATGAGTCTCTCTCTCTGTCAAATAAATACATAAAATCTTAAAAAAGTAAACTATTGTTTTGGTAAAAGTTGTGCTAAAAGGGGTAGATAAAGAAATAGATGGAGACATCTAGCACTTTCAAGCCATTTAAAAGCTGAGGAAAATGATGGTTTATTAAGGTTGATTTCACTCCTAATTTTTTACTTTTTTTCTTTGTTAGAGATTAATCCTTATAGTTGAATTGATTGTTACAGTTGGGTTACTACAATTTTACTGATCAGGACAACTTTTTGACTCACAAGTGGAATGAATGCAAACAAAGAGGGATTGCATTTTGCTAAGGTAATTGCCTAAAATTATAAAAGAGAAATGAAAAAATAAGAGGACTTAATGGATTGAATAACTTACTCAGCAAACTGCTTTGTGGAAGGCTCTGGGCTAAGCACTATTGCTACAGAATTAGAAACCAGTCCTTGCCTTTAAGTAGCTCACAGTCTATAAGAGGAGATGGAGTATACAATGTGAAAAGGCTCTAAAAAAGGTCTGCATAGGGCTCTGCAGACAATAGAAGTGGCAAAACTCATTCTACTTTTGGAAGAAGCCATGCTTGAATGGTGAGATTTGAAGAACTGGTAAGGCATCTGGGTGTAGGGAGGTCAACCATATTTTATACTGAGGAATAAGAATGTGAGAAAGTGCAGAGAACACCTCCCCTTACCTCCCCCCACAAAAAAAATTAGATCAGGCAGTAATAGGAGGCCATACCGATGAATTCAAAATTTAACCTGAAAGTAGTAGAGAACTATCAACAGGATCTTAAGCAAGGAAATGGTATGATCAGATGGACTTGGTGATAATTTGGATATGGAAAGTAAGGGAAATGATGGAGTGTCTCGGGACTCTCAAGTTCTGATTTGGGAGACAGAGTATGTGGTCATACCGCTCATTTAGATAGGGAACCCAGAAAGAGTAACAAGTTTTGTGAAGGATAGAAGAAATTAAGTTTTGGACACTTAAAATTTGAGGAGTCTGTGGAACATTTGGGTGGAGATAACCAGTGACTGCAAGGAAGTATAGGTCTGAAGCACAGGAGAGAGGTCTGGGTTGGAACTAAACATTTGAGAGACTTCAGTATATAGATGGTAATTAACTAAGCAAATATGGATTAAATCTCACTTAGTGTTTAGAATAATAATTTTTAGAGGACAAAGATTAAGTTTGGAATCCTAGAAAATAACTATATTCAAGGAGTAGGTAGAGGAAGTCAAGCTTCCTTGCTTTCAAAGGGAGCTTAGAAGAAATGGCCACATAGATGAACCAAGAGGAAATAAAGTGTAATTACTAGAATATAACATAGAGAGGTCAAATAAGAGGGAGAAGAGTAGCAAGGAACTACTCGTTTATCCATTCAACAAATATTTTTTTGAGTACCTACAACTTTCCAGGCATAATTCAAGATGTTGGGATTAGAGAAGTGGGGAATAAAACAAGTAACATCCCTTTCCTTTGGAACTTATACTCTAATTGGGGGGGATATATCAATAAATAAGATTAATAATTAAAATACATATCTGTGACAAGTAGTATTTCTGCAAGGCTTATTAGATTGCGTGTGTGTGTGTGTGTGTGTGTGTGTGTGTGTGTTACACATAGAAAGGTGAGACTCTTGATTGTGGGTAGAAAGTATGCCTGAAAATATATCCAGGAAAAGAAATACCTGAGTCTAAGAAGATGAATTTGTGAAGTAATGGCCCTGGGTATGTTAGTCTGGCAGGATTTATAGATCAATCGGTAGGCCATGGTTAAGGTTTTGTCAAGAGATAATGTAAAGTTCAAGCCATGGTCACAGTTCAGGTTCATAATGTGGAATGCTTTTGGCTTCAGGCTTTGCTTAGGTTAAGGCTTAGTCAGTCTGTTGCTATCTTTACAAGTTGGTATGGATCCCTTGTTAAAGGACCATGTAACCAAATTTAAGGCTCAGCCTGATATCAACATTAGGCCCCAGAAGTATAGCCATGGTTCAATCTGTGTCAAGGATTAGAGTCTGTTTCTAATTGTTATGAAAGCTCACTTGGAAGTTCTCATTATTCCAGTATGGCCTAGATTATACCTCATTGGGAAGTCAGTATACAAGATTTGGGTTCAAATTTTGGCCAATATGAAGATTTAGTCTGTAAGTAGGAAGAGGCTTCATTATAAAACTAATGTCAGAGCTGTCTGGGGGTCAGCCTTAGATGGACTACAATGAGGGATAGGGCTCAGCTCAAGGTTTGACTTTAGTGTTTTGGTCAGTGTTGGAATCACTTGTATTTTTAGGCTTGGAAATCAACAAAGACCAGTGATGGCTCTGCCAGAGGCTGCTGTTCATGATGATCTTGTTGCCTTGGAAAAAGCTAAATAAGAATTTGAATAGGATTTATGATCAGTCTTTTATCAGTTGAAGTGACAATTAGTGTTCACGGTTAAAGTTTTTTCTTGGTCCAGCATTAGACTCAGTCTGTAGTTAGTGTTAAACTTAATATTCAATCTTTTGTCCTTTTAGGTCATTACCTGTGATATGCCCTGGAGTTTTGTCTCAGATCAATGTTAGCATTTCATCCACGGACAATATGAGTGTAGAGATTGTGGCCAGGATTTCAACAATGCATATGAACAGGATTTGGGATGCATATCTGGCCAGAGAAAGCCCAAGCTGTAATTTCTGCTTTAGCCAATGTCAGTGTTCTCTCTTTACTGAAATCCCCTATCAGAAATGATCTGTGGAGCTAACTCATGCAGTGGCCAATGTCATACCTTATTCTGTGGCCAAAACCCAGCTCAGTCAGTGACCTGTGTTAGAGCATTTCATCCACGGACAATATGAGTGTAGAGATTGTGGCCAGGATTTCAACTATGCATATGAACAGGATTTGGGATGCATTTCTGGCCAGAGAAAGCCCAAGGTGTAATTTCTGGTTTTAGCCAAGGTCAGTGTTCTCTCTTCATTGAAATCCCTTATCAGAAATTATCTGTGGAGCTAACTCATGCAGTGGCCAATGTCGTACCATATTCTGTGGCCGGAGCACAACTCAGTCAGTGACCTGTGTTAGCACTTACACTTGGCCTGTGTCAGAGTTGATTCTGCAAATAGTGGTCCTATTTTGACTCTGTGTAGAGTTTCTGTTCACCGAGTGCTGCTGTTAGTGCCATCTGATCAAGCTTTTATTTGTCTATTGACATTTTCACTGATGTAATTCCAGTATTATTCCGTACACAATACACATATTTTTTGCTTATTTAGATACTTGAAGAAGGCTTATAATGATCAGTAGCTGGATTGAGTTTTGGGACAACTTATCAAACATTTTAAAATAGATTGTTTAATAATGATGTTGGTTTGCTGGGGCAATACTGTTGATTGGTTAACCCAATACCTTTAAAATATCCCCTTGCTTTATACTCCTCAAAGTACAGACTCTAAATTTAACACTACTTTTTCTTGGGTGCTATTTTTTTTCTATCAATGAGGCACAAAAGGAAATATGGTTTGATTTGTGGAAAATTTTATTTTCCTGGTTAAATCATGGGCAATGGCCCTTCCATTTTTTAAAAGCTTTATTGAGGTATAATTGATAAACAAAAATTTCATATATTTAATGTATATATTTCAATTAGCTTGGACATATGTCTGTACCCATCATACCATCACACATCAATTAGCTTAGACAAGTGTCTGTACCCATAATACCATCACACCACCACATTAAGGCCCTAACATATCCATCACCTTCAGAAATTTCCTTGCTTGTGTGTGTGTGTGTGTGTGTGTGTGTGTGTTGTGATAAGAACATTTAACATGAGATCTATCCTCTTGACATATTTTAAAGTACACAATACTGTAATTTTAATTGTAGGCACTATGCTGTGGAGGAAATATATAGAACTTATTCATCTTGCAAAACTGAAACATTATATTCATTCCACCCAGCCTCAGGCAATCACCATTCTACTCTCTGCTTCTTTGAGTTTGACTATTTATTTATTTATTTATTTATTTGACAGAGAGAGAGAGATTGAGAGAGAGAGCGCATAAGCAGGGAGGAGCAGGAGAGGGAGAAACAGACTCCCCATCAAGCAAGGAGAGCCCAATTCAGGGCTTGATCCCAGGACCCTGGGATCTTGACCTGAGCCGAAGGCAGCCGCTTAACCAACTGAGCCACCCAGGGGCCCCGAGTTTGACTATTTTAGAATCCTTATATAGTGGAATCATGCAATATTTGTCCTTCAGTGACTAGTTTTGTTACTTAGCATAGTGTCCTCCACATTCATCTGTGTTGTCATAATGTTAGAATTTCCTTCCTTTTTAGAAGCTGAGTAATATTCCATTGTATTTCCATGCCACATTTTCTTTATCCATTCATCTGTTGATGGACGTTTAGGTTGTTTTTATATGTTAGCTGTTGTGAATAATGCTGCAGTGAGCATTGATATGTTAATTTATTTTTGAGATACTGATTGCATTTCCTTTGGATATATACCCAGAAATGAGACTTCTGAATTGTAGGGTAGTTTGATTTTTAACTTTTTGAGGGACCTTCATACTGCTTTCTATAGTAGCTGCACCATTTTACATTTCCACCAACAGTGTACAAGAGTTCCAATTTCTCGGCTGTTAGACTCATGAAAAAATGTCCATCATCACTAGCCATCAGGGAGATTTGAATTAAAACCACATTGAGATACCACCTAACACCAGTTAGAATGGCCAAAATTAGCCAGATAGGAAACAACATGTGTTGGAGAGGATGTGGAGAAAGGAGAACCCTCTTACACTGTTGGTGGGAATGCAAGTTGGTGCAGCCACTTTGGAGAACAGTGTGGAGAAATTAAAGAAATTAAAATCAAGAAATTAAAAATAGAGCTTCCCTATGACCCTGCAATATAGTGAAAAGAGGGCCATCTGTACACCAATGTTTATAGGAGCAATGGCCATGGTCTCCAAACTGGAAAGAACCAAGATGCCCTTCAACAGATGAATGGATAAGGAAGATGTGGTCCATATACACTGTGGAGTATTATGCCTCCATCAGAAAGGATGAATACCCAACTTTTGCAACATGGATGGGACTAGAAGAGATTATGCTGAGTGAAATAAGCCAAACAGAGAGAGTCAATTATCATATGGTTTCACTTATTTGTGGAGCATAACAAATAACACGGAGGACATGGGGAGATGGAGAGGAGAAAGGAGTTGGGGGAAATTGGAAGGGGAGGTGAACCATGAGAGACCATGGACTCTGAAAAACAACCTGAGGGTTTTGAAGGGGCAGGGGGTGGGAGGTTGGGGGAGCCAAGTGGTGGGTATTATGGAGGGCACGTATTGCATGGAGCACTGGGTGTGGTACAAAAACAATGAATTCTGTTACGCTGAAAAGAAATTAAAAAAAAAAGAGGATATGAAGGATGCAAAATAAACTTCAAGTCTCTCAAAAAAAAAAAAGAGTTCCAATTTCTCTGCCCTTGTCAATACTTGTTATGTCTTTCCTCTTTGATAATAGCCATCCTAACAGTTGAAAGGTAACATTTCATTGTGATTTCAATTTGCATTTCCCTGATGATTAGTGACAATGAGCATCTTTTCATTTTTTCCTGTTTTTATTATGTTTTAAGCCAATGTATAGTACAGCATTAGTTTTTGATGTAGTGTTCAATGATTCATTACTTGCATATTATATACGTGTTGGTCATTTATATAAGACCATTTGGAGAACCGTCTGTTCAGGTCCTTATGAATTTTATGATTGTTTTTAAAATTTCTGCTTAAAATGCCATTGGGATTTTGATAGGGATTGCACTGGATCTGTAGATCACTTTGGGTAGTATGGAATTTTGACAATATTAATTCTTCTATCCATGAGCCAGGGATGTTTCTCTATTTATTTGATATGCTTTAATTTCTTTCATCAGTGCTTTTATAGTTTCCAGTGGATTAGTCTTTCACTTCCTGAATTAAGTTTATTTGTATGTATTTTATTATTTTTTAAAAGGTTTTATTTATTTATTTGACATACAGAGAGAGACACAGTGAGAGGGAACACAAGCAGGGGGAGTGGAAGAGGGAGAAACAGGCTTCCCACTGAGCAGGGAGCCTGGTGCAGGGCTCAATCCCAGGGCCCTGGGATCATGACCTGAGCTGAAGACAGATGCTTAATGATTGAGCCACCTGGGTGCCCCTGTATTTTATTATTTTGATGCTTTTACAAATGGGATATTTCCCATTTTTTTCAGATATTTCATTGTTAATATATAGAGATGCATCTGATTTTTGTATCCTATTAAGCTTTTACCAGAGTTTAGGGGTTACCAATGGCCAGATTAAGGCTTACTATGAGGAAGGTTTTAAGGGCTGAGTGTAAACACGTTTCTCATATAGGTTGTTGATGTTATGTGTCAGTCTACATATAAGGTTAGTAAATAGGCAACACATAGGATCCAGCTTGTGTTCAGGTTTAGAGGCTCAGGCTGTTGCCAGGGTTTGAGTTCAGAGTGTTCATGTCCTGTTGTCACTTTGGGGAATTTAGAATCTGGCTAGCGTAGCAGGCATTCTGGTATCAGTAGTAGAGTTCAATCTGTGCTAATTTTTAGTGCCTCTACTGTGCCCAGTGTCATGGATATATCTCTCCCAATTTAGGATTAGGTTTGTGGCCAGGCTGATTGCTCAACCTCAAGCTAGTGCTAGGACACATTCTGTGGCCTCTAATATAGTGAACTTTGTTTATGGGTTTAAGGCCCAGTCTGTGACAAAGGTTAGTACTCAGTCTCAGCCTGTTATTAGGCCTAATAATACAAGGAGGGTTTTGATTCGATCTTGCAAGTGTGATGAATTATTCTTTAGCCAGGAATAGGCTTCAGACTTTAGGTCTCAGATTTGTGGACAGGATTTACATTCTTCATGCCTGAGTGGTACTCAATATGTAGCCAGGAATAGGGCTCAGATCTTGGCCTTGGTGAGTTGGATCTGTGCTTAGGGTTAAAGTTCAATATCTTGCTAGGTGTCACACAAAGAATCTGAAAAGTATTTGTTTCATTTTGTCCTTAATTCATGTTCAAGGCCTGGGTTCAGTCCTAGCCCAGGGTTAGCATGCTGTTCAGTTTCTGGTATTGGGAATCTGTCTGTGGCTAGAGTTAAGGTTAAAGCTGCAGTTGGATTCAGTCTGGGGCTAGCATTTAGCCAGAGATAGGATCTAGTCTATGTCAAAGATTCAGGCTCAGTCATTAACATTTTGGGGAGGATCAGTTCTATTTTCAGAGTGAAAACTCAGGTTGGAGGTTAGACTTAAGGGCTCAGTCTGTTTTGAGAGTTAAGAATTCAGTCTATGGCCAGAAACTCAGTTTAAGAAGTTAGAAGCTATAAGATACAGGGCCAAATCTATGGCCAGTGATAAGGCTCAGTCTGTATCAGGTTCAGTGGATTATTCTGTGGTCTGATTTATGGACCCAGTTTCCGGCCAGGTTCATAATTTGAGCTTTGAACAGAGCTAAGTCTCTGGCTCTGTCTATGTTCAGGGTTTTGTGGGCAGGTTTAGGGCATATGATGTGTTCAGAATATATCCTCAAGTTTTGTAGATGATTTGGTTTCACTTCTTGGCCAGGATTAAGGCACAGTCTTTGGCCAAGTTTAGAGTTCAGTCTCTGTACATGTTTTTGTCGCTGTGTGAATCCAGGTTTAGTAGTCATTCTCTTGCCAGTGTTGGGGTCATTTTCTGATTAGTGCTAAGTCTGTGGAAATTGTAGCTGGGTTGGTTTCCAAGATCAAATCTCAGGCTGTGACTGAGTAAGAGCCTCAGTCTTTGGTCAGGGTTAGAGCTCTGTCCATATCAATGCTGAGTACTCATTTTGTGGTCAGTGTAAGATATTAAGTATATCCCAGAGTTAGGTCACAGTCTGTAGATCAGGCTTGACACTCAGCCTGTAACAGGCCATGTCTGAGGGCAGGTTGGATCTCTGTATCACAAGAAAGATTATCAGCTGCCATAGTTACAGTTCAATAGGAGATCAAAGCTGGAGACTCAGTCAGATACCAGTCATAGGTATTTACTCTTGAAGCAGGCATAGACAGTGAGTATGTGACTAGACCCAAAGATTCCACTGAATCAGGGTTAAGGCCTTGGCGTGTTAAGTCCAGAAAGGGACTCAGTTTATGGATAGAGTTAAGGTCTCCCTTTGGGGCTAGGGCTAAAGGCTTGGTGTGAAATTAGGGTTAAGACTTCAAGTCCAAAGTGAGGTACTCAGGCTACGTACGTATTGGGTTAGGTTTTTCATTGGTGCCCAGGGTTAAACAAAAGAACTGCATTCGAGGTTGGCAGCTTGGTCTCTGAGCAGACTTAAGAGACCAGCTGCTTGGGATGTTGAATGATAGTAGTTTATTAATTATATGTGCATAGAGTTGTCATGAAAAAGTTAAAAGCAAAGAAGATTCCTACAAATGAAATAGGCACAATACAGGGAAGGAACCAGGGCAAGAGTGTGACTGCTGAATTAAGACCATTATTGTCCTTGATATCTCAGAATTTTAGGTGAGGAGGGGCAGGGCCAACACAGGAGACTGAGGGGAAAGGAAAAAACTGGCAAATAGGGAGCCCCCCAAGAAAGTGAATACACGCTTCTTAAAGGAGAGAAGCTTTTTACAAGTTGTCTGGGTTGAAGTGGTATAGGATGGAAAACTTTACAAAGGATGGGATCTCCCATTTGCTGAGCTCTTTTGTCATATTCTGTGTACATTCAATAAATATTTGTAGAATGTATGTACATAGGTTTGGTTTTCTTGTATTCTCCCACTGGGCCTTCATGACAGTCCTTTGTGATAAGTCTTCTTATCCCCAATACACAGACGAGGAAAACCAGTCATGCTAATTTAAAAACCTCAAAAGGGTCACAGGGCTAGTAAAAGCAGAGACACATTTGAATCCAGTTTTATCTTATTTCAATCTCCTATTCTGTTTTCATGCCACCCCTTTGTAGTAAGCTTGTGAGGTTTACATCTCACCTTTGCCCCTTAACTTTATAAACTTTGTCTCATTTGATTCTCATAACTCCGTAAAATGGTTCTCCTTCTTATCCCCTTTTTATAGTTGAGGAAACATGTTCAGAGAGGTTAGGTGATTTTTCTTAAAGTCACGCAGCTAATAAGGGGCAGAGCTGAGATTAGAACCTAAATATGTCTGACCCTCAGTGGAAGTTTTATTCCCTGGTTTATCTTGCTGTCTCAAAATACCTTAGCTTCCAGGAATGACTTTCGATGGACCTTTTGGACTCTGGTGCAGGCTGATGTAGGGATGGACTTCGTGGTAGGAACATGTTTGTCTTCTGCTAGGTCATTTACTACGGTGATTTGAACCTATGAGGGACTGAAAGTACCCACAAGGGTGTATACAACAAACTCCATGAGGTTACATGTAGTTGTAGGGCACCCCCTCCATCAGAATCCCTCCCTGAGTACAAAATGAAAATTACTAATGGTGGGTTGTATGTATGAAGGGTAAGGGGATAGAAAAAAAGGTAGATGATCACTGACATGGGCCTCCATATTTTTTTCTCTGTCCAAGGACCAGCCTTGCAAATAGTATTTCTAAGAGAACTTGAAGCCAACTTTCCATAATTTCCACAGCCTGTTCTTGACTTGGTTTATCTGCATTGTATCAGGCATCCACATCTTCCCCTAAGAAGTTTTTATGCTCAGGTCAAAAGGGATTGATTATTATTCTGCCTTCCATATGGCAGGGTAAACTCCTACAGGACCTATGGAACATGATCAAGTAGACCAACATAAGGGAGTCCTATAAGGAGAAAAAAGAGAAAAGGTGGCAGAAAGTATATTTGAGGAAATAATGGCCAGAATTGCCTCTCATTTAATGAAATACACAAGTTCATGCATCCGAGAACTCAATAAACTCAAAAAAGAATAAAATCAGAGGTCTGTTTCTTTCAGCTTTATTGAGGTGTACTAGATAAATAAAATTGTAGATATTTAAAGTATATGATGTGTTGGTTTGATATACATACACATTGCAAGAGATTCCCTTCCCCCCATTGAGTTACTTAACACATTTACTACTTAACATGTTTATATTTCTTTTCTTTTCTTTTTTTTTTCTTGGTGAGAACATTTAAGGAAGGCAGAAGACCACTCTGATGTAAAATATTATGTGTTGATGGGTATGCTTTTATTTATGTGTATGCATGGATATGCATTTACATGCATGATTCTGTGTCAGCTAGCACGCCCATGTTAAGTATGGTGCATGGGCTCTCAAACTTCAGTCTAATGTCCACTACCTGGAGTAAACCTCCAATATTGCTGGAGCCTATCCTCAGAGATTCTGATTCAGCTCAGATGGAGCGGGTGTGTAGCGATTTGTTACGTGCATCTGAAATGATTTTAATGTAGGTGGTTGATGCAGAACACATTCTGAGAACAGGCAGAATCATGCATGTAAATGCATATCCATGCATACACATAAATACAGGGGGCACCCGTCCCACTGTATTCCAGGAGTTGCTCACCAGAGGGAGCTAGTCACAGAGTCCACAGTGATAATGGCAAGGATCATGGTGCCCCTTGCACCAACCCCCACCCCAGAATTGTGCAGTGCAGTTGCCCTTAGTGCATGCTAGTAAATTGTGAAGAGGTGGGGCGTGGACCAGTTCCTGGGGGGCTACGGTTATTGGGAATTTTTGTTGAAACTTATAACCTCACTCCCTGAGAAGGATTTATAGAAAGCTAAAAAGGTGGAAGGGGATATAGAAGGCATGAGAGGCAGTAAGGGTAGATTTAGGGCAATGGGCCCTGTGACACAGGAAAACTGGAGGTGAGATGTTGCCCTTCTATCCCTTTTCCAAGATCATAAAGAGAGACGTTTATTTAAGACTCTGGACACCTTGCCTGTACCCTTGCCTTTTGAGGTCCCGGTCACTTTGCTGGTGGTCCTATGACAGAAGAAGACTTTCATTTAGAGAACATTTATTTGGTAGCTTCTTTATGCCTATCTCAGACCGATTAAGTGCCTCAGTTTGGGTGACACTTCCAGGATTATAAGTAACATCTGTGCCCATCCTCTCGCTTCATCCTGACCATGCTCTGTAAAGAAGATAAATCAGGGATGATTAACCCTGTATTATAAAGGCAGAAACAAGTCTAAGGAGCATGGTGACTCAACCTAGGACATGCAGCTAGTAAGTGATATCTGCTCACAACCCAAGGTTTCTGACTTTACGACAAGTTCTAGTTCTATGATATCATTGGCCTTCCACCGTATAAGATGTTATATAGAGAGAAATACTAATAAGTAGAAATCATGGTCCTTGCCCTCAAGGAGCCTAGAGTCTTTGGGAAGAGATGAACAGGCTGGCATTGTGACTTTAAGCAACTGTTCTGCCACCTCTTGGTTGAAGCAGTTTCTGTTAAGATTAGTGGCTTTTACTGTATGACTTTAAACACTGCACATTTCCCAACTTCCTAGAAATAAACAGTCGAGTCACAGAAAGCAGTGCATGATGACGTGGTGTGGTAGGGTAAGGAAAGAATCACGCAGGCCAGCATGGGAAGCTGCTGCAGAGTCCAGTTGCTAGAGTTCCTAACCAGAAGAAATGGGGGAAATGGGATCAGGGAGAAGGTTCCAGGTCTCTTGTTGGTGTTAACAATTCCTCACTCTGACATCTACCCATGGGCTGGTCCCACGAGTAGGCCATATTTTGGCTTTTTGAGACACCTCTCTGCTTATTCATCCCCAGCCCTCTTGTTGCCCATTGATTTTAGCTAAAAGTGGTGGTTCATCCACAAGGACATTTTAGAGGAGGCTGTTGTAGATCCTGTGGTGCATCAGAAACAGTTCAGGGTGAGTAGGAATCTGAAGTCCCTGAAGGAACTGAGAACGAGGAAAAGGTCAGCCTCCTAAAGCAACCTCTCTGGAGGGTTTCAGTGTGACCAAGGACTGGTAATAATAAGATAATCATAGTATTACAATTCTATAAATTAAAATAGCACTTTCTGGGGCCCCTGGGTGGCTCAGCCAGTTACACATCCAACTCTTGATTGCAGCTCAGGTCATGATCTCAGGGTCCTGGGATCGAGCCCCACTGGGACTCTGTGCTCAGCAGGGAGTCTGCTTGAGATCCTCTCTCTCCTTCTTCCCCTGCCCCCACTCTTTCTCTCAAATAAATAAATAAATAAATCTTAACAAATAAAATTAAAATAGCACTTCTTACATGCTAGGTATTGTTACAACTGCTTTACAAGGAGTAACTCTTATTATTTATAAGAACCTTATATATAACCATTATGGTCACCATTTTACAGCTGTAGAAACTGAAGCATTTTAAATACTCTCTAACCACCTCTTTTTCTCAGGGCTATTTTCTTGATTCTCTCCCTCTACCCTGGACCCCACTAATGAACTGTCTTATCTTTGGATCACATTTTTAAAAAAGATTTTATTTATTTATTTGACAGAGAGAGAGAGAGAAAGCGCAAAAGCAGGGAGAGCAGTAGTGGGAGAGGGAGAAGCAGGCTCCCTGCTGAGCAAGGAGCCCAACGCAGGACTCCGTCCCAGGACCCTGGGATCATGACCTGAGCCGAAGGTAGTTGCTTAACTGACTGAGCCCTCCAGGCACCCTTTTGGATAACATTTTATTCCAATAATATTCTAGTGTATAAGAGAAAATGCTCAAGCTGTAGAATTCTGAGGATTCCCAAGCCAAGGTGACTTGAAAATCTAACCAACCATAGCTATCTATCTTCCCTTCTGCTACTCCCCATCTCATTGACCTGTCCTCAGCAGGACATTTTCCAGGAAGTACCAGTGAGCGAATTTGGGGAAACAGGGAGAAGTTAGAAGTGTGGGTGGAGCAGCTGTCTCCTGGCAGAGGGGATTAAGAGGATTCAGAGAACCTTCGGAAAGGATTTCAGAGGCATACTTTGTCTTAAAGGCCTTCTGGTCCAAAAGCTGGAAAGGAAGGGTTAGGGAAGCATGAAAGAAAAGTATGGGCAGGGCTATAGCCTGACTTATGGGCTCTATCAGTCCATGAAGTCTGGTTTGGGGCAGACTTCAAACAGATAAGAAACAAAACCTCTTCTCGCATAATAACTTCTTGTTTCGTTCTCCAGGAAACGTCTCAGAATTCATAAGCGTCTTCAAAGTTTCTGCTCAGCTCTTTGGCTCCTCGCATTCTCTGGTGCCACCTTGTGGAGAAAAGAAAACAAGTAATGACTAGGCTATAGGAAATAGAGCGATTATGTTTGAGGGGAAAGAAAGAGGAGGTGAGGCTGGACTCCGGAGAAGTGCTGTGGTGGGCAAGGGGGGTCTAGGGCACCCTTAGGGCAACTGGGTGCCTGGCCAGGCTGGTGGAACATGGAAAGAGAGTCGAGGAGTGTAGATCAATAGAGATGGTATGTGTAAAGCCCCTGGCCTACAGACTCGAACGCACCAAAACGTACTGCTGAGTGCTTATCACATGCCAGGACTGAGCTAAAAAATTTTACATGTATTTTTAAAACTTAATCTTACAGCCATTTTTTGAAGCAGATAAGTAAAGTGAGGTTCAGAAAGGTTAAGCAACTCACAGAGTTAGCTAGTTAGTAGCAGAAATGGTGTTCGGGTTTTTAATCATGGTGTTATAAATTGTAGCAAATTCCAATGGTAATTATATGGTGTGGAATTAGAAAAAACAAGGAAGAGCATTAAATATCTTGAGTTTAGGTCAGGCAGGCTCTGGAGCCAGTGGAGGGAAGGGAATCAGTGGCACCATACACCCCTCCACCTCTATCATGTCCACCTTCAAATATGGGCTTCCAGGGGCACCTGGGTGGCTCAGTGGGTTAAAGCCTCTGCTTTTGGCTCAGGTCATGATCCCAGGGTCCTGGGATCGAGCCCCATATCGGGCTCTCTGCTCAGCGGGGAGCCTGCTTCCCCCCCCCCCACCTCGGTCTGCCTGCCTCTCTGCTTACTTGTGATCTCTCTCTGTCAAACAAATAAATAAAATCTTTTAAAAAAAATATGGGCTTCCAGTTATGGAATGATTAAGTCTCAGAAATAAAAGTCACAGCATAAGGAATATAGCCAATGATACTGTAATAATGATGTATGGTTACAGACAGTTACTACACTTATAGCCAAATAATGTATAAACTCTTTGAGTTACTATGTTGCACACCTAAAACTACCCAGGGCTTTGTGGGCTGTAAGGGTAGTTTTTCCCAGAAATCCCAGTAGGCCAGTATTACTTGCTACATCTCTTTGTGCCCATACCCCCACACTTTAGGTCTTCTAAAGCCCTCAGGTGGAGGAGTGTGTCATTGTGCCTTTTTTTTTAAATTTAGAGAGAGGGTGCAGGGAGGGGGAGGGGAGAAGAGAGAGAATCCCAACCAGACTCCATGCCCAGCACAGAGCCCAATGGGGGGTTCAATCTCATGACTCTGAGATCATGACCTGAGCTGAAATCAAGGGTCCGATGCTTAACTGCCTGAGCCACTCAGGCATCCCTCAATATATCTTTTAAAATTAACTGAAGGACAATTGCAGGGTGATAGGGTAGCTTTTTAAAAATTTTCTTAAGGAATATCCACACTATTTTCCAAAATGGCTGCACCAACTTGCATTCCCACCAACAGTGTAAGAGGTTTGCCCTTTCTCCACATCCTCTCCAACACATGTTGTTTACTGTCTTGTTAATTTTGGCCATTCTAACTGGTGTAAGGTGGTATCTCAACGTAGTTTTAATTTGAATCTCCCTGATGGCTAAATATGTACTCCAGTGTTCATAGCAGCAATGGCCACAATTGCCAAACTGTGAAGATGCCCTTCAACAGATGAATGAATAAGGGAGACATGGTCCATATATACCATGGAGTACTATGCCTCCATCAGAAAGGATGAATACCCAACTTTTGTATCAACATGGACGGGACTGGAAGAGATTATGCTGAGTGAAATAAGTCAAGCAGAGAGAGTCAAGTATCATATGGTTTCACTTATTTGTGGAGCATAAGAACTAACATGGAGGACATGGGGAGATGGAGAGGAGAAGGGAGTTGGGGGAAATTGGAGGGGGAGATGAACCATGAGAGACTGTGGACTCTGAGAAACAAACTGAGGGTTTTGGAGGGGAGGAGGGTGGGAGGTCGCGTGAGCCCGGTGGTGGGTATTATGGAGGGCACGGATTGCATGGAGCACTGGGTGTGGTGCATAAACAATGAATCTTGGAACACTGAAAAAATAAAATTTAAAAAAGTTAAAGAAACAAGTAAAAAAATTAACTAAAGTATAGTGGACTTACATTACTTATATTACATTACTTTCAGGTGCACAACATAGTGATCAACAACTCTATATAAGATGCTATGCTCACTACAAGTGTAGCTACTATCTATGGTATATATTTCATCCCTGTGAATTATACATTCCATAACTGGAAGCCTGTACCATTCACTCCCTTTCAACCATTTTGCCCAATCCTCTTCCCGCCTCCCTCCCCTTTGGCCAGTTCATTCTCTGTATTTATGGGTTTGTTTCTGCTTTTTTGTTCTTTCATTTGTTTTGTTTTTTAGATTCCATGTATAAGTGAAATCATATGGCATTTATCTTTCTCTGTCTGACCTATTTCACTTACCATACTCCTTCTAGTTCTATCCATGTTGTCACAAATATCAAGATCACATTTTTGTTCTGTGGGTAAGTCAATATTGCATTATATCTATCTATCTACCTATCTATCATCTATCTATCTATCTATCTATCTATCTATCTATCTATCATCTATCACATCTTTATCTGTTCATGTATAAATGGACAGTTAGGTTGTTCCATACCTTGGCTCTTGTAAAAAAGGGTGTACAGGGGCGCCTGGGTGGCTCAGTGGGTTAAGCCTCTGCCTTCCGCTCAGGTCGTGATCTCAGGGTCCTGGAATCGAGCCCCGCATCGGGCTCTCTGCTCAGCGGGGAGCCTGCTCCCCCCACCCCTCTGCCTGCCTCTTTGCCTACTTGTTATCTCTGTCTGTCAAATAAATAAATAAATAAATCTTTTTAAAAAAGGGTGTACATATCTTTTTGAATTAGTGTTTTCATTCTTTTTGGGTAAATACCTAATAGTGGAATTACTGGATCATATGGGATTTCTAGGTTTAATTTTTTTGAGTAACCTCTATGCTGTTTTCCACAATGAATGTACTGATTTACATTCCTACCAACAGTACCCAAAGTACCCAAAGACTCCCTTTTCTCCACATCCTTTCTAGCACTTGTTATTTCTTGTCTTTTTGATGCTAGCCATTATAACAGGTATTAGATAATAGCTCATTGTGGTTTTGATTTGCATTTCAGTTGATTAGTTTTGTTGAGCATTTTTAAAAGATTTTATTTATTTGAGAGAGAGAATATGAGAGAGAGTGAGAAGCAGAGAGGGGAGGGCAGAGGGAGAAGCAGGCTCCCAGCTGAGTAGGGAGACTGATATGGGGCTCCATCCCAGGACCCCCAGACCTGAGTTGAAGGCAGGCACTTAATTGACTGAGCTACTCAGGTGCCCCTGTTGAGCAATTTTTCATGTGTCTGTTGGCCATCTTCATGTATTCTTTGGAAAAACCTACTTAGGTCCTCTTCCCATTTTTAAAAAAGGATTTTTGTTTATTTGAGAGTGAGAGAGGGAGCAAGAGAGAGGGCACGAGAAGGAGGGAGGGGCACAAGGAGAGGGAGAAGCAGGCTCCCTGCTCAGCAGGGAGGGCCTCAATGTGGGGCTCCATGGGGGACTCCATCCCAGGACGCCGGGATCATGACCTGAGCCGAAGGCAGATGCTTAACCAAATGAGCACCCAGGTCCCCCAGTCTCTTCTCATTTTTTAAACCACATTATTTGTATTTATTATAAATTCTGTAAGTTCTTGTATATTTTGGATATTAACCGCTTCTTGGATATATAATTTGCAAATATCTTCTCCCATTCAGTAGGCTTCCTTTTCATTTTGTTGATGGCTTCTTTCACTTTCTAAAAAGATTTTTACTTTGGTGTAGTTCCAAAAGTTTATTTTTGCCTTTGTTTCCCTTGTCTGAGGAGACATACGCATAAATATATTGCTAAGGCTGATGTCAAAGAGATAACTGCCTATGTTTTCTTCTAGGAGTTTTAAGGTTTCAGATGTCACAGTTAGATCTTTAATCCATTTTGAGTTTATTTTTGTATATGAAGTAAGAAACTGGTCTAGTGAAATTCTTTTACATGTAGCTGTCAACTTTTCCCAGAACCATTTATTGAACATACTGTCTTTCCCCATTATATGTTCCTACCTCCTCTGTCATAGATTAATTGACCATATAACCATGGGCTTATTTCTGGGTTCCCTATTCTGTTCTATTGGTTTATGTGTCTATTTTTGTGCTTATTCTTTATTGTCTTGATTACTATAGCTTTGTAGTATACCTGGAAATGTAGGATTGTGATGCTTCTAGCTTTGTTCTTCTTCCTCAAAATTGCTTTGATTATTTGGGAATCTTCTGTGGTTCCATACAAATTTTGGTAAGGATTGAATCTGTAGATTGCTTTGGGTAGTGTGGACACTTTAACAATATTAATTCTTCCAATTCATGAGCATGGAATATTTTTCCACTTGTTTGTGTTGTCTTCAATGCCTTTTATGAATGTTTAATAGTTTTCAGAGTATAGGTCTTTTACCTCCCGGGTTAAGTTTATTCCTAGGTATTTTATTCTTTCTGGTTTATTATTAATGGAATTGTTTTCTTGATTGTTCTTTCTGTTACTTTGTTATTAGCATATAGAGACACAACAGATTTCTCTGTGTTAATTTTGTATCCTGTGACCTTACTGAATTCATTTACTACTTCTAATAGTTTTTTGGTGGAGTCTTTAGGGTTTTCTGTATATAGTATCATATCATCTGTAAATAATCATAGTTTTACTTCTTCCTTACCATTTTGGATACATTTTATTTCTTTTTCTTGTTTGATTGCTGTAGCTAGGACTTCCAGTACTATGTTGAATCAAAGTGGTGAGGATGAACATCCTTGTCTTGTTCCTAATCTTAGAGGAAAAGCTCAGTTTTCCACCACTGAGTATGATGTTAGCCGTAGGTTTTACATATACAGCCTTTATTATGTTGAGATATGTTTAGAAAACACTATCCCATAGGGAGCAAAAGATCAAAAGCAGATGTCATCTGTGTTCATCAGGAAATTAGGGAATAGCTTGGTAAAAGAGGAGAAGATAAGGGAATCAGGCAGCACTGAGCACTTACTATATGCTGAGTGCTTAACTACAGGATCTTACCTAAGCCTTCCAACTTCTTTGAGGCAGATTATATAAGCATCCCCATTTAAAAGTGGGGGTGACAAGAGTTAAGAGAGGTTAAGCAACTTTTCTATATTAACACACTAATCAGTAGGGGAGCTTGGCATGCCCACAGAGCTTATAATCTTTTAGAATAAGGACTTTTTTATTCTGGAAAAGTTCAATCAAATTAAAAGTGGAGAGTGTAATGAAATCCATTTTACCCATCATCCAGTTTCAGCAATTAGCAGCACATGGGTCAATCTTACTTTATGTGTATTTCCATCTCCTTCCTCTCACCCAAGCTGGATTATTTTGAAGTAAATTCCATACATCATGTCATTTTATCTACGAAATTTTCAGGATGCGTTTCTTAAAGATAGAGGCTTTAAACAAAACCTAACTGCAATACTGTTCTCACACCTACCAAATTAATACTAATTCCTTCATATGAACAAATATACATTTTTGTCCAAATTTCTCCTATGTCTCATGTCTTTTCTAATTTTTTCTGTGTATTTGTTTATTGAGGTGTGCTTTATAGATAGTAAAATGCACAAATTTCAAGTGTACACCTTGATAGACTTTTATGTGAATATATGTCTACTTAATCAAAGAATATTCCATCAGATTTACACTACTGCCAGTGATGAATGAGCGTTCAAGTTGCTTCACATCCTCAGTAACACTATTATTAGTACGTCTAATTTTAGCCATTCTGATTGGGAAAGGGATAGGGCAGGTGATCTCTTTATTGTTTTATGTTTCTCTGATGAATAATAACGTTGAGAGCAATTTTTTATGTCAATTATTAAAAAGTGTTGGTTTGCCAATCTTTTTCTTGTTGATATGTAGTTCTTTATATATTATGGATACTTGTGAATATGTATAAATACCTTCTTCCAGTCTGGTGGGCCATTTCACTCTATATTTATCTTGTCTTTCAATCAAAAGACGTTATTAGCTGTAATAAAGTCTAATTTATTAATATGTCATTTTTGGGTTTTGTGCCCCATTGAAGAAAAATTTGTCTCCCTGAATGTAATGAAAAATTCTTCTATGTTTTTTTCTAGAATTAATGTTTGTGTATAATGTGAGGTAGAGGTAAAGTTTAATTTTTCCTTATGGATCATCACTTGGCCCAGCATTATCATTTCATCACCGAGTGGTAATAATACCTTTGTCATAAAACAAATTACTGCATATGTAGAACTGTTTCATGGCCCTTTATACTCTTCCACTTATTTGTTCACCTGTAGTTTCACCAATAACACACTGTTCAGTTGCTATAGCATTGCATTAATTGTCGCTCTCTAGTAGTTTAAGTACTCCGGCTTGGTGGTGGTAGATGAGGTAATGATTTCTCCTTTGTTATCTTGGCTATTCTGTGTTCTTTGATTTTTCATATATATATATATTTTTTCTTTTCATAGACATTTTAAAGTCAGCTTGTCAATTTCCAAAAACCTGCTGGAATTTTGATTGTTATTACATTAAATGTTTAGACCAAACTGGGAAGAATTGAGATCTTTCAATATTGAGTCTTCCCATTCATGAACCTGTCACATTATTACATTTGTTTCTTCTGTAGTTTCTCTGTTCAGTGTTTTGTAGTTTTCACTGTACCGAACTTGTAAAATATTTTGTAAAATTTACCCCAAATGTGTTTATATTTAGATGCTATTGTAAATGAAATTATTTCCTTAGTATCATTTTCTCTTTTTTGCATTGTTACAATATAAAAATATAATCAATATTTGTATATTGACCTTTTATACAGTGACTTTGCTAAATTCACTTATTTGTTCTTGTAGCTTTCTTTTTCATCAGGTTCCCTGAAATTTTCTCTGAGCATAATCATGTCTGCAAATAAACAGTTCTGACTTATTTCTTTCTAATCTGAATTCCTTTCATTTCATCCTCTTGCCTTATTGTGCTGGCTAGGTCTTTGAATACAATTCTGCATAAAAATGGTGAGAGTGGACATTGTTGCTTTGTTCCTGATATTTGGGGGAAAATATTCAGTCTCCTACCATTAGCTATGATGCTGGGTTTAAGTTTTGTGTGGGTGTCCTTTATTGGGTTAAAGAAGTTCTTTTCTATTTTTACTCTCTGAAATATTGGTACTGAATTTTATCAAATGCATTTTATGCAAATGTTAAGACTATCATATAGATGTTCTCCTTTATACCATTAATATGATAACTTACATTGATCTTCAAATGTTAAACCAACCTTGCATTTGTGAGATAAAACCAAATTTGTCATGTATGTTGTGCTTTTTATATATTGCTAGATTCAATTTGCTAATATTTTGTTAAGGATTTTTGCATTTATGTTTATAAAGAATAGTGGTCTATTGTTTTATTTATTATAATATCTCTGTCAAATTTTGGTATTAAGATAGTGCTGACTTCAGGGCACCTGGGTGCCTGCCTTCAGCTCAGGTCATGATACCAAGGTCCTGGGATGGAGCCCTACATCAGGCTCCCTACTCAGTGGGAAGGCTGCCTCTCCCTCTCTCACTCCCCCTGCTGTGTTCCCTCTCTCACTGACAAATGGGATTATGGACATTGGGGAGGGTATGTGATTTGGTGAGTGCTGTGAAGTGTGTAAACCTGGTGATTCACAGACCTGTACCCCTGGGGATAAAAGTATATGTTTATAAAAAATAAAAAATTAAAAAAAAACAAAAACAAAAACAAAATCATCCCATAAAAAAAAAAACAAATGAATAAATAAATAATCTTTAAAAAAGGATAATGCTGACTTCATAAAATGAATTAGTGTTATTTCCTCCTTTACTTTTGAGACAATATGTTTTATAATGGTGTCATCTTTTTCTCTTAACATCTGAAATAATTTATGAAACCATCTGAGCCTGGAGTTTTCTTTGTGAGAAAGGTTATAACAACAGAGTCACTTTCTTTAATAGATAAGACTGCCCATATTTTCTATTTCTTCTAATGCCATTACTGTTAGGTGGTGTTTTTGAAAGAATTTGTCCATTTTATCTAAACTATCATAAGTACTGATACAAAGTTTTCATAACTTCTTCTATTATTTTAATGTATGTAAAACCTATAGATATATACTTTTTTATTCCTGTTATTAGTGATTAGTGTTCTTTTAAGTCTTGTCCTGTCTTGCTCTGGGTTTATCAATTCTATGTTTTTTTTAAAAAAAGATTTTATTTATTTATTTGTCAGAGTGAGCACAGGCAGACAGAGTGGCAGGCAGAGGCAGAGGGAGAAGGAGGCTCCCGCTGAGCAAGGAGCTGGATGTGGGACTCGATTCCAGGACGCTGGGATCCTGACCTGAGCCGAAAGTAGCGGCTTAACCAACTGAGCCAGCCAGGCATCCCCAATTCTATGTTTTTAAGGGACAAATTTTGTACTGAAAACCTTTTTTTCTATTGTACATTGGCTTCCTATTGCAATGACCTCTATTCTTGTTATCATTTTCTGTCTTCTACATTCTTTAGGTTCATTTTTTTACCGGTTTTTATTAGCTGGAAGATTAGAACACTGATGTTCAATCTTTTTGATTTTAGTGCATGCACTTAAATCTATAATCTTCTGATTGGAAACTGATTTAGTTGAATCCTACATTTTCATAGTTTGTATACTTTTTATCATCCAGTTTAAAATATTTTTGACTTCCTACTGAAATGTTTTGATTCCTGGGTTATTTATAAGATGTTGCTTAATTTCCAAACATTTAGGTTGGTTTTTTTTGTTGTTGTTATTTATCTCTTATTGGTTTCTAGTTTTCTAGTTTATTTCCATTTTGTTAACAGATGCTCTTCTATAGTATTTCAATCCTTAAAAAATTATTGAAACTTGCTTCATCATTCAACATATTGTCTATTTGGGCAAATATTCTGTGAGGTATTGAATGTAGTGTGTTTTCTGCAATTTTTGCAGATGGTAATCTATATCTATGTATCTATCTATCTATCTATCTATATATATCAATTAGGTCAACTTTGTTGTGTAGCTTATATATTTGTATAATTATTGACTTTTTCTCTGCATTTTCTGAGTTACTTTGAGAGATGTCTTAAAATCTCCAACAATGTTTGTAAATGTGTCAATTTCTGCTTTAAGTTAATTTATGTTATATATTTTGAAGACATGAAATCGTGTGCATGAAGAGTTATGATTTTTCAAGCTCCCTGTTGAAGATGGATTATCTCACATGAATTAATGATTTTCTTATCTTCCTCCAATTTCCTTTGTCAAATTTATCCTTTGTCATTATGCAATATTCCTCTTTCCTTAAGTATTCTTTGCATCATACTAATATAACTGTATCACCTTTCTTTCAGTTAGTGCTTGCATGGTATATATCTTTTCCTAGCCTTTTACTTTTGACTTTTCTCTGTGCTTTATGCAAAGCACCTCCTTTAAAGAGCACAGAATTTGGTTTTCAAGGTCTAATTTGAAAATCTTTGTCCTTTTACTAAACTTTATTATATTTGCATTCTTGAGTGCATTACTGAAGTATAACTTATATATAATAAAATGCACAAATCTTAAATATACAGCTTAATGAATTTTTATACATGTAAACACCTTGTCACTACCACCGGACCACAATATAGAACATTTCCAGCATTTAGCAAGCTTGTAGTGCTCCCTTCCTCTCAGTTATTCCTATCAAAAACTACTACTTTGTCCTCTATTATCATAGATTAGTTTTGTCTATCTTTAATGTAATGCTCATAGAATCATACAGTATGTAGTCTTTGTTTTTGTTTATCACTTAATATATTTTAATGAGATTTATCCACATTGTTGCATCTATTAGTAGTCTACTTTTACATTTCTGTGTGGTATTCTACTGTATAAATTTAACATTTATCCCATGTACCGCTACTGGAATTTTGAGTTGCTTTCAGTTTGGGGCTATTATGACTAATACAATGAGAACATTTTTAAACCTATTTTTTGACATACATACTCATTTATCTTGGGAAATATATCTAAGAGTGTAATTACTTGCATCACAGGTAGACATATGGGTAATTTCAATATTTTATGCCAAATAATTTTCCAAAGCAGTTGAAATAATTTTTACCTATGCCAGCAATATATAAAATTTATAGTTGTTATACCTTCATGGTGACACTTGTTACTATCAGTGTTTTTAGTATTATTCATTTTTATGATCATGTAGTTATAACTCATTGGTAGGTTTAATTTTCATTTACCTGATAAGCATTCATGTTGAGCACCTTTTCATTTGTCCTATGGGTCATTTGGATATCCTTTCTTTCTTTCTTTCTTTCTTTCTTTTTTGTTTTTTTTAAGAAGTGCCTGTTTAAGTATTTTGCCCTTTTAAAAAAATCAAGTTTATTGAATTATAAGATACATGAACTAAAATGTATTAATTTAAAGGGTACAGTTTGATGAGTTTAGACAACTATATTCACCTGATTAACCAATACAATCAAACTATGAGACATTTTCATCTCTCCCTGACACTCAAATTACCTTGTACTCTAATGTAGTCAGTTCCTTCACTCCAAACTCCAGGCAATCACTGATATGCACACTTTCACTATAGTTTGCTTTTTAAAAATTGTATGTAAATGAAATTATACAGTACACATTTCTCTGTTTCTTGCTTCTTCACTCAGCAAAATGTTTCTGAGATTAATCTATCTTGTTGCATGTTTCAGCAGTATGTTTCTTTTTTTATTTATTTATTTTCAGTGTAACAGAATTCATTGTTTGTGCACCACACCCAGTGCTCCATGCAATATCAGTAGTGTGTTTCTTTTAATTGCTGAGTATTTACTTGCATGGATATAAACACATGTGTTTATTCATCTACCTGTTGATGGGCATTTGGGTTGCTTCCAATTTTTTTGTTATTATGAATAAAGGTGCTACACATATTTATGTGCAAGTCTTTGTGTGTGCATACACTTTCATGTCTTTTAGGTAAATACTTTGGAGTTTAATTGAAGAACTGTAGGATAAGTGTGTGTTCAACTTTGTAAAATGCTCTCAAGCTCTTCTACAGTGGTTGTACCATTAACATTCCCTCTAGCAATTTATGAGGTTGCCTGTTTCTCCATATCCTTGCTATCATTTCTTATTAATAGTCCGAATTTTGACTATTTTGGAGAGTGTTGAACATCTTTCCATATGTTTATTTGCCATTCCTGTATTATCGCCTTTATGAAGTACCGGTTAAAAGTTTTCCTGTTTTATTGTTAAAAGTTTGCCTGCTGTATTGTTATAAAACATCTTTATGTGTTTTATATAGAACTCTTTTGTCAGATATTTGTTCTGTATATGCTTTCTCCTAATCTGTGGTTTGACATTTAATATTCTTTTTGGTGTCTTTCAGAGAGAAAATACTTTAATTCTGATAGAGTTAAGTTTACTGTACTAAGAGCAACTATATGTTTATTGTTCCAAGTACATATCTGTACATTTCTCACAGAGATTATCATCTTAAATCTGAAAGCCAACTCATCCTGATAGAATCAACCTTCATTATTCGAAAAATGGGGAAAAGAGATTAAAAGTGTTAAGTGACTTGCCTGAGGTTGCCCCACTAATAGGCACCAGAGCTGGGATTCAAACTCCATCCAACTGTCCTGAGAGCCAGAGCTTCCTGGAGCATCTCTATCCTTTGGTCATCAATTGTATGACACCTGAAACAAGAAGGCAGAGCCTTGTGTTGCTGGAAACATGTACTGTGGGCAACTCATTTTTTTTTAACTTTACACATGTTACATATAGACATCATAGAAAAAACTTACCAGAGAGTCATATAATGATAAAATGGTCAATCCACCAACAAGATGAAGCCATCCTAAGTGTGCATGGACCAAGCAATGAACCTGCAAAATACATGAAGTAAAAATTACTAGAACTAAAAGGAGAAGCAAATAAATCCACAATTATAGTTGCAGATTTCAACATCCCTGTTTCAATAATATGATATTTCAATAAGAAAATCTATAAGGATGTAGAAGAACTCAACAGTACTATCAACCAACAGGATCCAATCAACATATATAGAATGCTACATCCAACAGTAGAATACATGTTCTTTTCAGGTGTGCATGGAACATATACCAAGATAGACAATATCTGTGCCATAAAATAAATTTCAACACATTTTTAAAAAGTTGAAATCATACAGGTGTGTCTTCCAACTATGATGGAAAAGAACACAGAAATAAATAAAGATTGATAACAGGAAAATCTCTAAACATTTGGAAAGTAATCAACAAACTTTTAAATAATCTGTGAGCCAAAGAGGACGTTTCGAGGAAAATTAAAAAAAGAAAAACATACCAAAACCTTCTTTTCCATAGATTCATTGCACAGGAAATCTGAAATATCAAATAGATAAATAAAACTGATGAACTAATGGGTTCCTCAGGAAACTGAAATCTTATTGTTTGGTGAAAAACACCCTTTCATTTACTGAAAACCTAAAGCATCTTTGTAGAAGTTGCTTTATAGTTTGAGAAGTATCACTTGGAAACTAGCAATATACTTTCAGAGCATCATCTTACAGATGAGAAACTGAGCAGTAGAGTCAGTTAATGAGTTCTTCGGTCTACATGGGTATCTGATTGCATAGTCTCAGTTTGACTCCTTGCTTCCTAGGGTTTATTTTACACTACATGGTATCTCTCTAGAGCCACTACACTTCAGGCAGGGCTGCTCCTTATCTTCAGAATTGCTTGTGTTGTGTTATAAATTTGCATCTCTGAATAAAATTATTAACTTGAAAAAAATATGAAATACAGAAATACATTGAACTGAATAAAAATGAAAATATGACATATGAAGATTTGTGGGACACAGCCAGAACAGGGCTGAGAGTGAAATATATAGCACTAAATGCTTACATTAGAAAAGAGGAAATATCTCAAATCAATAATCTAAATTTCCACCTCAAGAAAATAGAAAAAAAAGAGGAAAATATTTCCAAAGCAAGCAGAAAGAAGGAAATATAAAAATAAAAGTAGAAATCAATAATATTGAAACAGAAAAGTAATAGAATCAATACAATGAAGAACTGTTCTTTTAAAATATCAGTGAAAGTGACAAATTTGTAGCAATACTGACAAAAACAAAGAGAAAAGACACAAATTACCAATATCAGGAATGAAACGAGGGATAGCATTTTATACCCTGCAGGCATAAAAAGTATAAAAGGGAATGATATGAAAAAATCTACACACATACATTTGAAAATTTAGAAAAAATGGACTGGTTCATCAGAGAGCACAAACAACCACAACTCACATAATGCAAAATAGATAGCTGAAGAGCTCTATAACAATTATGGAAATTGGATCATAATTTTTAAATGTTCAATAAAGGAAAATCTCCAAGCCCTAATGCTTTCAGTGGAGAATTCTACCAAATGTTTAAATAAAAATAGCAACAATTCTATACAATCTATTCCAGAAAATATTCCACTTCTTTTCATAAAGCTAGCAGTATTCTCATACCAAAACCAGACAAAGACAATACAAAAAATAAAACCACAGACAAATATCCTTCATGAACATAGACACAAAAATTCTCAAAATATTATAGCAAATGGAATTCATTAGCACATTAAGAGATTATATACCACGTCCAAGTGGAATTTAATACTGGGCTGAAAGGCCAGTTCAATATTTGAAAAGTAACCAATGTAATCAACCTAAAAGCTAAAGAAGAAAAATCATATGATTATATTAATCAATGCATAAAAAGTATATGACAAATTTAAACTTTCATTCATAGTAAAAACTCTCAGAAAAATAAGAAATAGAGGGTAATTTCCTCAACTTGATTGATAAAGAGATTCTGTGAAAAACCTACAGCTAACATTATACATGAAAAAATATTCAATATCATTAGCCATCTGTATAGTGAACATTAAACCACAGAGATATCACTACTTACATATTGGAAGGCAGCTATACTCACCACTATACCACCAACACTGTACACTACCTACATATTAGAACAACTAAAATAAAATGTAATAAAAATACCAAATTCTGTCAAGAATGCAGGGAAAATGAATCTCTCATACTGCTGGTGGGAATGTACAGCCACTCTGGGAAACAGCTTGATGTTCTAGTTAAAAACTAGACATATGGTTGCTATATATCCAGCAATCATACTCCTGAACATTTATTCCAGAACAATAAAAACTTATGTTCACACAAAGATGTATACACAAATGTTTATAGCAACTTTATTTGTGATAGCCCCAAACTGAAAACAACCCATATATCCTTCAATGAGTGAGTCATTAAACTGTTGTACCTGCGTACGATAAAAAGGAGCAAACTATGATATAACAACCTGCAGGAACATCCAGAGAATTATGCTGTGCAAAAAAAAGCCAGTCCCAAAAGTTATGTTTTCAATTTATATAACATTCTTAGAATGACAAAATTATAAAAGTTGCACACAGATTAGTGGTTGCCAAGGGTCAAGAAATAAGTAGCGGTAGGAGGGGATTGGATGTGAATATAAAAGGACAAGGTGAGTGATCATAGTGGTGTTGGGGATGTTTTGTATCTTGACTGTACCTATATCAGTATCCTGGTTGTGATGATTTTCTATGCTTTTTCAAGACATTACCATTGGGAGAAACTGGATAAAGGTACACAGGAGGTCTGTGTCATTTCTTACAAATACATATAAATCTACAATTATCTCAAAATAAAATTTTAATTAAAAAGAAGTTCCTTGGGGGCGCCTGGGTGGCTCAATGGGTTAAGCCGCTGGCTTCGGCTCAGGTCATGATCTCAGGGTCCTGGGATTGAGTCCTGCATCAGGCTCTCTGCTCAGCAGGGAGCCTGCTTCCTCCTCTCTCTCTCTGCCTGCCTCTCTGCCTACTTGTGATCTCTCTCTGTCAAATAAATAAATAAAACCTTTAAAAAAAAAAGAAGAAGTTCCTTGGACCACAGAAAGTAGACACAGGAAGTTACCTCTTCTGGGGAGAATGGAAAAACTGGAAAAGGAGTACCCCATAGAAACTTGGTGATGAAGGGAAGGAGAGGGAGAAGTTAAAAATCCTGCAGAAACAACAAAAAAATGGCAGAATAAGAAAACATGCCACAGTTGTCATCACCATCATTATCAATACTACCACCCAAACCAAAAATTAAAAAATCCCATATCTTTGCACCACAGAAAAGAGCACTCTAGAATCAAAACACGAATTAGACTCTATGTTCTAATGCAACCATTATTGCTTTCCAGAGAAATACATTGTTTAAAAATGTATTAAAAATGAACAGAAAATGGCTGTGATACACATACAAAGCCACTGTGAACACAATCAGAAAATTAAAGTGAAAATATTTCAGTGATATGAAAATTAAGCATTAGACAAAATAAAATTATAATACATCACAAAATAGTATAAAACAAAGCAAAACAAAACTAAAAAACAAAACAAAACAAAACTTTAGGAGGGGGCCAAGATGGCAGAGGAGTAGCAGACTGAAATGCCATCAGGTCCCAGAAGTTCAGCTAGATAGTTATCAAATCATTCTGAACACCTATAAACTCAACAGGAGATAGAAGAGAAGAAGAGCAGCAATTCTAGGAACAGAAAATCGACCACTTTCTGAAAGGTAGGATGTGCAGAGAAGTGAATCCGAAGTGATGGGAAGATAGACTGTAGTGGGAAGGGTCTGCTTCTGGCAGGTCGTACAACAGTGGAGCACAAAATCAGAACTTTAGAAGTCTGCTCCATTGAGGGGCATTGCTCCAGGGGATAAGCAGGGGTGGAGCCCTTGCAGGGACAGTGTGGTCTCAGGTCCCACGGGGTTACTGAAAGATCGGGAGTGTCTGAATGTTGCAGAGTTCCCAGGTATCAGAGAGAGGAAGCCTACTACACAGACAAAACCGAGGTGTGAGCCCTCAGCTTGGGGTTACCTTAGACCATGATCCAAGGCACAGTCAGACCACTGCTCTTTGAGCAGGGACCCCACAAGTGGCATATCTGGAGAAATTCCCTCCTTCCTCCTCTAGGAGGAGTGGTACAGAAATAGGCAGCAGGAATCTGCAGGGTTTGGAGACTCCAAATGGGCCATGTGCCAGAGATAGAAATGCTCGGTCACAGGCCAGGTGAGCACAGAGCACAGCTAGAGACCAGGGAGACAGGAGGGATTGACTGCTTTTCTCTAAGTGCACACTGAGGAGTGGAGCCCTGAGCTCTTGGCTCCTCCAGGAGATTGGGAGGCTGCCATTTTCATTCCGTCCTCCAGAGTTCTATGGAAACTGTTCAGGGAACAAAAGCTACTGAGAGTGAACCCAAGCAGATTACATAGCTTGACCCCCGGCAACGGCAGTGCAATTCTGCCTTGGGCAAAGACATTTGATACTCACTGCAACAGGCCCCTTCACCAGAAGATCAGCAAGAACATCCAGCCAGACCAAGCTCACCGATCAAGGAGAACAGCGGAACTCCAGAGCTAGGGGAAAGCAATGAATAGAATTTGTGGCTTTTCCCCCATGATCCTTTAGTCTTGCAAAGTTAATTTTTTAAAAATTTGTTTTATTCTTATTCTATTTTTTAAACTTTTCCTCTTTCCTCTTTTAACGTTTTTTAACTAGTTTATCTTAACAACACCTTTCTTAAAAAAAATCCTTTTGAACCTTCATTGTTATTGTCATATTTTATCCCTTCATTGTATTTAACCTTATTTTTTGTATACATATAGGTTTTTTTAAAAAAATTTGGGATATAACTTCTTTTAATAGATCAAAATATACCCTAAATCTATGACATGGCTTTGTTCTAGTCTCCAGCCCGAGTACATTCTTTCCTCTTTTTTTTTCTTTTTCCAACCAACTTATCTTATCAATTCCTTTTTCAGAATTTTTTTAAGTTTTCATCTTTACAGTCATAGTCCATCTCTTCATCATGTTTACTCTTATTTTTGTATATGTATAAGATTTTCTTTCCTAAAAATTTTGGGAGGTAGTTTCTTCTAAGAGACCAGAATACACCCCAAATCAAGTGGCTGGCTCTGTTCTATTCACCAGTCTAATATATATATTTCATTGTTTATTTTTATTTCTTTTTCCCCCTTTCATCTCCCCCCACTCTTGTGTCTCTTCTGATTTGGTTAACATACATTTTTCTGGGATCTTTGCCACTCTTTTTTATTTTATTCTTTCATTCATATATTCTTATCTGGATAAAATGACAAGGCAGAAAAACTCACAAAAAGAAAGAAAGAAAGAAAGAAAGAAAAAGAGGCAATACCAATGGCTAGGGGCCTAATCAATATAGACATTCATAATATGTCAGAACGAGAGTTCAGAATGACTTCTCAAGGTGATAGCTGGACTCAAAAAAGGCATGGACGATATTAGAGAAACCCTTTCTGGAGAAATAAAAGAACCAAAATCTAACCAAGTAAAAAACAAAAAAGCTATTAATGAGGTGCAATAAGAAATGGAGGCTCTTGGGGCACCTGGGTGGCTCAGTGGGTTAAAGCCTCTACCAATTAATAACAAAATCAAAGAAACACATTGACAGTAATACAATAATAGTAGAGGTCTTTAACAGCCTCCTCACTGAAATGGACAGATCATCTAAGCAAAAGATCAATAAGGAAATAAAGGCTTTAAATGACACACTGGACCAGATGGACATCACAGATATATTCACATCATTCCATCCCAAAGCATTCTTCAAAGAAGAATGCACATTCTTCTCTAGTGCACATGGAACATTCTCCAGAATAGATCACATCCTGTGTCACAAATCAGGTCCAAATGGTACCAAAAGATTGGGATCATTCCCTGCATATTTTCAGACCACAATGCTCTGAAGCTAGAACTCAATCACAAGAGGAAGGATGGAAAGAACTCAAATACATGGAGGCTAAAGAGCATCCTCCTAAAGAATGAGTGGGTCAACCAGGAAATTAAAGAATTGTAAAAGTTCATGGAAACAAATGAAAATGAAAACACACCTGTTCAAAATATGTGGGACACAGCAAAGGCGGTCCTGAGAGGAAAATATATAGTGATACAAGCCTTACTCAAGAAGCATGAAAGGTCTCAAAACCTAACTCTACACCTAAAGGAGCTGGAGAAAGATCAGCTAATAAAGCCTAAACCGGGCAGGAGAAGAGAAATCATAAAGATCAGAGAGGAAATCAATGAAACTAGGAGCTGGTTGTTGGAAGGAATTAATAAGATTGATAAACACCTGGCTAGACTTATCAAAAAGAAAAGAGAAAGGACCCAAATAAGTAAAATCATGAATGAAAGAGGAGAGAACACAACCAACACCAAAAAAATACAAACAATTATAAGAACATATTATGAGCAACTATATGCCAGCAAATTTGACAATCTGGAAGAAATGGATGCATTCTTAGAGACATATAAACTACCAAAACTGAATCAGGAAGAATTAGAAAACCTGAACAGACACATAACCAGAAAGGAGATTAAAGCAGTCTTCAAAAATCTCCCAAACAATGGGAGCCAAGGGTCAGATAGCTTCCTAGGGGAATTCTACCAAATATTTAAAGAAGAATTAATACCTGTTCTCCTGAAACTGTTCCAAAAAAAAAAAAAAAGAAAGAAAGAAATGGAAGGAAAACTTCCAAACTCACTTTATGAGGCCAGCATTACCTTGATCCCAAAACCAGACAAAGACTCCATCAAAAAGAGAATTATAGATCAATATCCTTGATGAACACAGATGCAAAAATTTTCACCAAAACACTAGCCAATAGGATCCAACAGTACATGAAAAGGATTATTCATCACAACCAAGTGGGATTTATTCCTGGGCTGCAAGGTTGGTTCAACATCCACAAATCAATCAATGTGATACAATACATTAATAAATGAAAGAACAAGAACCATATGATACTCTCAATAGATGCTGAAAAAGCATTTGACAAAGTACAGCATCCCTTCTTTTTTTTTTTTAAAGATTTTATTTATTTATTTGACAGACAGAGATCACAAGTAGGCAGAGAGGCAGGCAGAGAGAGAGAGAGAGAGAGAGAGGGAGGAGGAAGCAGGCTCCCCGCTGAGCAGAGAGCCTGATGTGGGGCTCGATCCCAGGACCCTGAGATCATGACCCGAGCCGAAGGCAGAGGCTTTAACCCACTGAGCCACCTAGGCACCCCTACAGCATCCTTTCTTGATCAAAACTCTTCACAGTGTAGGGATAGAGGGTACATACCTCTTATCATCAAAGCCATCTATGAAAAACCCACAGCAAATATCATTTTCAATGGGGAAAAACTGAGATCTTTCCCCCTAAGGTCAGGGATATGGCAGAGATGTCCACTATCATCACTGCTAGTCAACATAGTACTAGAAGTCCTAGCCTCAGCAATCAGGCAACAAAATGAAACAGAAAGCATCCAAATGCAAAGAAGAAGTCAAATTCTCACACTTTGCAGATGATATGATACTTTATGTGGAAAACCCAAGACTCCATTCCAAAACTGCTAGGACTCATACAGGAATTCAGTAAAGTATCAGGACATAAAATCAATGCACAGAAAATCAGTTGCATTTCTATACACCAACAGCAACAGAGAAGAAAGCGAAATTAAGGAGTCAATCCCATTTACAATTGCACCCAAAACCATAAGATACTTAGGAATAAACCTAACCAAAGAGGCAAAGAATGTATACTCAGAAAACTATAAAGTACTCATGAAGAAATTGGGGAAGACACAAAGAAATGGAAAAGTGTTCCATGCTTTGGATTGACAAACAAATGGATTGGAAAAACAAATATTGTGAAAATGTCTATGCTACCTAAAGCAATCTACACATTTAATGCAATCCCTATCAAAATACCATCAATTTTTTCAAAGAAAAGGAACAAATACTTCTAAAATTTATATGGAACCAGTAAAGACCCCAAATAGCCAGAGGAATGTTGAAAAAGAAAGCCAGAGTTGGTGGCATCACAATTCCAGACTTCAAGCTCTATTACAAAGCTATCATCATCAAGATTCTATGGTACTGGCACAAAAACAGACACATAGATCAATGGAACAAAATAGGGAACCCATAAATGGACCCTCAACTCTATAGTCAGCTAATCTTTGACAAAGCACTAAAGAATGTCCAGTGGAAAAAAGACAGTCTCTTCAACAAATGGTGTTGGGAAAATTGGACGGCCACATGCAGAAGAATGAAACTGGACCATTTCCTTACACCACACACGAAAATACTCAAAATGGATGAAGGACCTCAATATAAGAAAAGAATGCATCAAAATCCTTGAGGAGAACACAGGCAGCAACTTCTTTGACGTCAGCCACAGCAACTTCTTCCTAGCGACATTGCCAAAGGAAAGGGAAGCAAGGGCAAAAATGAACTATTGGGACTTTATCAAGCTCAAAAACTTTTGCACAGCAAAGGAACAGTTAACAAAACCAAAAGACAACTGACATAATGGGAAAAGATATTCACTAATGACATATCAGATAAAGGGCTAGTATTCAAAATCTATAAAGAACTTCTCAAACTCAACACCCAAAGAGCAAATAATCCAATCAAGAAATGGGCAGAGGACATGAACAGACAATTCTGCAAAGAAGACATCCAGATGGCCAACAGACACATGAAAAAGTGCTCCATATCACTCGGCATCAGGAAAATACAAATCAAAACCACAATGAGATACCACCTCACACCTGTCAGAATGGCTAAAATTAACAAGTCAGGAAATGACAGATGTTGGCGAGGATGTGGAGCAAGGGGAACCCTCCTACACTGTCGGTGGGAATGTGAGCTGGTGCAACCACTCTGGAAAACAGCATGGAGGTTCCTTAAAAATTAAAAATAGAGCTACCCTATGACCCAGCAATCGCACTACTGGGTATTTACCCTAAAGATACAAATGTAGTGGTCTGAAGGGGCACGTGCACCTGAATGTTTATAGCAGCAATGTTCACAAAAGCCAAACTATGGGAAGAACCTAGATGTCCAACAACAGATGAATGGAAAAAGAAGATGTGATACACACACACACACACACACACACACACACACACACACTGGAATACTATGCAGTCATCAAAAGAAATGAAATCTTGCCATTTGCAACAATGTGGATGGAACTAGAAGGGTATTATGCTCAGCAAAATAAGTCAATCAGAGAAAGACAATTATCATATGATCTCCCTGATAGGAGGAATTTGAGAGACAGAGTGGGAGGTTTGGGGGGCTAGGGAAGGAAAAAATGAAACAAGATGGGATTGGGAGGGATGCAAACCATAAGAGACTCTTAATCTCACAAAACAAACTGAGGGTTGTTGGGGCTGGGGTAGGTATGGAGAGGGTGGTTGTGTTATGGACATTGTGGAGGGTATGTGATATGGTGACTGCTGCAAAATGTGTATTCCTGATGATTCACAGACCTGTACCCCTGGAGCAAATAATACATTATATGTTAATAAAAATAATTAAGAAAAAAATTTAAAAACCCTTTAAATTAGAAATTAGGAGAAGGGAGTTGAGGGAAATTGGAGGGGGATATGAACCATGAGAGACTATGGACTCTGAAAAACAATCTGAGGGTTTTGAAGGGGTAAGGGGTGGGAAGTTGGGTCAGCCTGGTGGTGGGTATTATGGAGGGCATGTATTGCATGGAGCACTGGGTGTGGTGCATAAACAATGAATTCTGGTACACTGAAAGTAAATTAACAAAATAAAAAATTTTAAAAAAGAAATTCATTATTTTTAATTTTTAACAGCTTTATCAGGTGTAATTAATATACAAAAATCTGCACATATTAAATGGTCATAAAAACAGAAAGATGTGAAACAAGAGTTGACTGAATTCAGGGAAGTAATTGAAGATAAGATCATTATAGAAATGATGGTTATTTTTTAATTGGCCATTGAAGGACAGCTTAGCTATATATAAAATCTTTGGCTCACACTTTATTTCCTTGAGTTACCTGAAAATGCTGCTCTGCTGTTTGCTTGCTTTTCATGTTGTTGTTGGGAAGTCTGATGTTAAGGTGATTTACATTCATATGAAGCTGCTTCATTTTTTTGCCCTTAGCATTATTTCTTTACCTTTAAATTCTAATAGTTGCAACTGGGATATTTTTCAGTGTTAACTATGCTGGGTCAGTTTTTCCAGGTATATGGTGACCCATATCACTGAGAAGACCCAGATCTACTTTTTTTTCTGGAGCTTTTTTTCCTTAGAATTTATTTATTTATTTATTTTGAGAGAGAGAGCAAGCAGAGGGAAAGGCAGAGAGAGAGAGAGAGAGAGAAACTCAGACTCCCTGTTGAGTATGGAGCCCAACATGGGGCTCAATCTCATGATCCTGAGATCATGACCTCAGCTGAAATCAAGAGTTGGATGTTTAACCAACTGAGCCATCCAGGTGCCCCTGGAGTTTTTCTTTCTTTTTTTTTTTTTGTTTGTTTTTTTTTTAATTTTTTATTTTTTATAAACATATATTTTTATCCCCAGGGGTACAGGTCTGTGAATCACCAGGTTTACACACTTCACAGCACTCACCAAAGCACACACCCTCCCCAATGTCCATAATCCCACCCCCTTCTCCCAAACCCCCTCCCCCCGGCAACCCTCAGTTTGCTTTGTGAGATTAAGAGTCACTTATGGTTTGTCTCCCTCCCAATCCCATCTTGTTTCATTTATTCTTCTTCTACCCACTTAAGCCTCCATGTTGCATCACCACTTCCTCATATCAGGGAGATCATATGATAGTTGTCTTTCTCTGCTTGACTTATTTCGCTAAGCATGTTACGCTCTAGTTCCATCCATGTTGTTGCAAATGGCAAGATTTCATTTCTTTTGATGGCTGCATAGTATTCCATTGTGTATATATACCACATCTTCTTGATCCATTCATCTGTTGATGGACATCTAGGTTCTTTCCATAGTTTGGCTATTGTGGACATTGCTGCTATAAACATTTGGGTGCATGTGTCCCTTTGGATCACTACATTTGTATCTTTAGGGTAAATACCCAATAGTGCAATTGCTGGGTCATAGGGCAGTTCTATTTTCAACATTTTGAGGAACCTCCATGCTGTTTTCCAGAGTGGCTGCACCAGCTTGCATTCCCACCAACAGTGTAGGAGGGTTCCCCTTTCTCTGCATCCTCGCCAGCATCTGTCATTTCCTGACTTGTTGATTTTAGCCATTCTGACTGGTGTGAGGTGATATCTCATTGTGGTTTTGATTTGTATTTCCCTGATGCCGAGTGATATGGAGCACTTTTTCATGTGTCTGTTCGCCATCTGGATGTCTTCTTTGCAGAAATGTCTGTTCATGTCTTCTGCCCATTTCTTGATTGGATTATTTGTTCTTTGGGTGTTGAGTTTTTGCTAAGTTCTTTATAGATTCTGGACACTAGTCCTTTATCTGATATGTCGTTTGCAAATATCTTCTCCCATTCTGTCAGTTGTCTTTTGATTTTGTTTAACTGTTTCCTTTGCTGTGCAAAAGCTTTTGATCTTGATGAAATCCCAGTAGTTCATTTTTTTCCCTTGCTTCCCTTGCCTTTTGTGTTGTTCCTAGGAAGATGTTGCTGCGGCAGAGGTCGAAGAGGTTGCTGCCCGTGTTTCTCCTCAAGGATTTTGATGGATTCCTTTCGTACATTGAGGTCCTTCATCCATTTTGAGTCTATTTTTGTGTGTGGTGTAAGGAAATGGTCCAATTTCATTTTTCTGCATGTGGCTGTCCAATTTTCCCAGCACCATTTATTGAAAAGGCTGTCTTTTTTCCATTGGACATTCTTTCCTGCTTTGTCGAAGATTAGTTGACCATAGATTTGAGGGTCTATTTCTGGGGCTCTCTATTCTGTTCCATTGATCTATGTGTCTGTTTTGTGCCAGTACCATGCTGTCTTGATGATGACAGCTATGTAGTAGAGCTTGAAGTCCGGAATTGTGATGCCACCAACGTTGGCTTTCTTTTTCAATATCCCTTTGGCTATTCGAGGTCTTTTCTGGTTCCATATAAATTTTAGAATTATTTGTTCCATTTCTTTGAAAAAGATGGATGGTACTTTGATAGGAATTGCATTAAATGTGTAGATTGCTTTAGGTAGCATAGACATTTTCACAATATTTATTCTTCCAATCCAGGAGCATGGAACATTTTTCCATTTCTTTGTGTCTTCCTCAATTTCTTTCATGAGTACTTTATAGTTTTCTGAGTATAGATTCTGTGTCTCTTTGGTTAGGTTTATTCCTAGGTATCTTATGGTTTTGGATGCAATTGTAAATGGGATTGACTCCTTAATATCTCTTTCTTCTGTCTTGCTGTTGGTGTAGAGAAATGCAACTGATTTCTGTGCATTGATTTTATATCCTGACACTTTTACTGAATTCCTGTATAAGTTCTAGCAGTTTTGGAGTGGAGTCTTTTGGGTTTTCCACATATAGTATCATATCATCTGCGAAGAGTGATAATTTGACTTCTTCTTTGCCGATTTGGATGCCTTTAATTTCCTTTTGTTGTCTGATTGCTGAGGCTAGGACCTCTAGTACGATGTTGAATAGCAGTGGTGATAATGGACATCCCTGCCGTGTTCCTGACCTTAGCGGAAAAGCTTTCAGTTTTTCTCCATTGAGAATGATATTTGCGGTGGGTTTTTCATAGATGGCTTTGATGATATTGAGGTATGTGCCCTCTATCCCTACACTTTGAAGAGTTTTGATCAGGAAGGGATGTTGTACTTTGTCAAATGCTTTTTCAGCATCTATTGAGAGTATCATATGGTTCTTGTTCTTTCTTTTATTGATGTGTTGTATCACATTGACTGATTTGCGGATGTTGAACCAACCTTGCAGCCCTGGAATAAATCCCACTTGGTCGTGGTGAATAATCTTTTTAATGTACTGTTGAATCCTATTGGCTAGTATTTTGTTGAGTATTTTCGCATCTGTGTTCATCAAGGATATCGGTCTATAGCTCTCTTTTTTGGTGGGATCCTTGTCTGGTTTTGGGGATCAAGGTGATGCTGGCCTCATAAAATGAGTTTGGAAGTTTTCCTTCCATTTCTATTTTTTTTTGGAACAGTTTCAGTAGAATAGGAATTAGTTCTTCTTTAAATGTTTGGTAGAATTCCCCCGGGAAGCCGTCTGGCCCTGGGCTTTTGTTTGTTTGGAGATTTTTAATGACTGTTTCAATCTCCTTACTGGTTATGGGTCTGTTCAGGCTTTCTATTTCTTCCTGGTTCAGTTGTGGTAGTTTATATGTTTCTAGGAATGCATCCATTTCTTCCAGATTGTCAAATTTATTGCCGTAGAGTTGTTGCTCATAGTATGTTCTTATAATAGTTTGTATTTCTTTGGTGTTAGTTGTGATCTCTCCTCTTTCATTCATGATTTTATTTATTTGGGTCCTTTCTCTTTTCTTTTTGATAAGTCGGGCCAGGGGTTTATCAATTTTATTTAATTCTTTCAAAGAACCAGCTCCTAGTTTCGTTGATTTGTTCTATTGTTTTTTTGGTTTCTATTTCATTGATTTCTGCTCTGATCTTTATGATTTCTCTTCTCCTGCTGGGCTTAGGGTTTCTTTCTTGTTCTTTCTCCTCCCAGCTCCTTTAGGTGTAGGGTTTAGGTTGTGTACCTGAGACCTTTCTTGTTTCTTGAGAAAGGCTTGTACCGCTATATATTTTCCTCTCAGGACTGCTTTTGTTGTGTCCCACAGATTTTGAACCGTTGTATTTTCATTATCATTTGTTTCCATGATTTTTTTCAATTCTTCTTTAATTTCCCGGTTGACCCATTCATTCTTTAGAAGGATACTGTTTAGTCTCCATGTATTTGGGTTCGTTCCAAACTTCCTTTTGTGGTTGAGTTCTAGCTTTAGAGCATTGTGGTCTGAAAATATGCAGGGAATGATCCCAATCTTTTGATACCAGTTGAGTCCTGATTTAGGACCGAGGATGTGATCTATTCTGGAGAATGTTCCATGTGCACTAGAGAAGAATGTGTATTCTGTTGCTTTGGGATGAAATATTCTGAATATATCTGTGATGTCCATCTGGTCCAGTGTGTCATTTAAGGCCTTTATTTCCTTGCTGATCTTTTGCTTGGATGACCTGTCCATTTCAGTGAGGGGAGTGTTAAAGTCCCCTACTATCATTGTATTATTATTGTTGATGTGTTTCTTTGATTTTGTTATTAATTGGTTTATATAGTTGGCTGCTCCCACATTGGGGGCATAGATATTTAAAATTGTTAAATCTTCTTGTTGGACAGACCCTTTGAGTATGATATAGTGTCCTTCCTCATCTCTTATTATAGTCTTTGGCTTAAAATCTAATTGATCTGATATAAGGATTGCCACTCCTGCTTTCTTCTGATGTCCATTAGCATGGTAGATTCTTTTCCACCCCCTCACTTTAAATCTGGAGGTGTCTTCAGGCTTAAAATGTGTTTCTTGGAGGCAACATATAGATGGGTTTTGTTTTTGTATCCATTCTGATACCCTGTGTCTTTTGACAGGGGCATTTAGCCCATTCACATTCAGGGTAACTATTGAGAGATATGAATTTAGTGCCATTGTATTGCCTGTAAGGTGACTGTTACTGTATATGGTCTCTGTTCCTTTCTGATCTACCACTTGTAGGCTCTCTCTTTGCTTAGAGGACCCCTTTCAATATTTCCTGTAGAGCTGGTTTGGTATTTGCAAATTCTTTCAGTTGTTGTTTGTCCTGGAAGCTTTTAATCTCTCCTTCTATTTTCAATGATAGCCTAGCTGGATATAGTATTCTTGGCTGCATGTTTTTCTCGTTTAGTGCTCTGAAAATATCATGCCAGCTCTTTCTGGCCTGCCAGGTCTCTGTGGATAAGTCAGCTGCCAATCTAATATTTTTACCATTGTATGTTACAGACTTCTTTTCCCGGGCTGCTTTCAGGATTTTCTCTTTTCTTTTGATTATACTTTTAAATATTCTATTTTATTGTTGCACTGGGAATGTTTGGGTATAAAAAGACAAGAAACAAAGATTAAATCAAATAAATGAGATAGTAGAAGGAGAATAAAGGTATTATAAAAGGTTGGTAATATCGAGGTAAGCACTGGAACAAGCTACAAACTTGCCCAAATATGAAGAGGGAAAAAAAGGAAACCACCTAGAAAAACATGGTAGATAGACCCATAGCATGATAGTTCTTGTGATATGTCCATTTAGCTAGGTTACAGCCTCCAGTTAGTTACTCAATCAAACACTAATCCAGGTATTGCTATAATAAGATCTTGCAGATGAAATTAAAGCCTTTAATCCATTGACTTTAAGTAAGGAAGATAATCCTGATAATCTAAATGGGCCTAATTAAATCAATTGGAAAGTCTTAAAAGCAAGGTTAAGGTTTCTCTAAAAGACAGATGAAATTCTGCCTGTCGACGACAACTTTGGTCTGTGTCTGTGGAGTCTGAGCCTGCTCATGATCTTCTCTTCATGACTGCCTATCCTATGGATTGTGCAATTTGTAAGTTTATGTTGTTATTCATGTATCATAATTACCCTTATTATTTTGCACATAATAAGCTATCTTAAGGAAAAATATTGATTTTTAACAATAAATAATAAAAAGCACAAAGATTGAGAAGAAAGTTGAACTGTTGCTATTTGGTTGAGTTTCTGTTTTTACAATCAATACAATTGTTAACATATAAATCCTATGGAATCTTCAAAAAACAATAAGGTTACAAGATAAAAGGCCAATATTTAAACATCAATTGTACTTCTGTAACAAATAATTGAAATATGAAAAATAAGAAAATATTTACAAAAGCATCAAAACTATCTGATGTATAGGCATATATTTAATGAAAAATATGTAGGTCACTGAACACTCAAAACATTTAAGACCTAAACATACTGAAGGATATAACACATCCACAACTTGGATTATTTCATATTTTTAACATTTGAATTCTCCACAAATTGATCTCCATTCTCAATAAATTCTGATTAAAATTTCAGCTGGCTTTTTTATATACATAAGTAGGCCATTTGTATAATTTATATACACATGCATCTTGGCTAGAATAGCCAAAATATCTTTAAAAAGATCTCAAGTAGGAAAACTTATACTATCTGAAATAAAACTGAAATAAACTTATACTATCTAAAATAAAATTTCAGTATTTAACAGTGTGGTACTTACATAAGAAAAATAGATCAATGGAAAAAAATGGCATCAAGAAATAGACCAACTTACATATCACCAAATGATTTAAAAAATACTCTTTATTTAAATTTAATTTAGTTAACATATGGTGTATTATTAGTTTTAGGGGTATAATTTAGTGAATCATCGGTTGCATATAACACCCAGTGCTCTTTACATTAAGTGCCCTCCTTAATGCCCATCATCCAATTATCCCCATCCACCCAACAACCTCCCTTATAGCAACCCTCAGTTTGTTTCCTAGAGTTCAATGTCTCTTATGGTTTCATCAACTGATTTTTGACAAAGGCATTAAGGTGTTGGAACAGCTAGGTATTGATACTGAAAAAAAAAAAAACACAAGACTTTATTCATCACCATATATAAAAATTAATTCAAAATGTGTCTTAAACTTATATATAAACTTAAAAATATAAAACTCTTCTAACAAATCATAGAAAATTATCTTTGTGAACTGGAAGGCAGGCAATGGGTCCTTAAATGCATAAAGCACAATGAAAAGGGGAGATAAAAGATGACTGTATTTCATAAAAATTTAAAATGTCTGGACATCAAAAGACATCATTAGAAAACCAAAGCAGACCAAACAAAACCGAAGACATCATAAAGAAAATGAAAAGACAAGCCACAGTACTGAAAAGTATATGTGCAAAATATATTACTGACAAATGGTTCATATTCAGAACATTTAAAGAACTCTTACAAATCAATAATAAAAATAAGAAACTGGATGAAAGATGGACATTTCAAAGAATAGTATTTCCCAATAATTAATAGTGATGCTCAACAACATTAAACATTAGGTTAAAACCACAATGATGTATTACTACATGCAAACTGAAATGGATAAAATTAAGAAGACTGTCAATATCAAATGTTGCAGAGGTTGCAGAAAAACTGGATATACATATACACATACAGAAAGAGATTTATTATAAGGAATTGGTTCATCTGATTAAGGAAGCTGAGAAGTCCCACAAACTGCCATCTGCAAGCTGGAGACCCAGGAAAGCTGGTGGCATATTTCTGAGAACCTTCGGGTCAATGGTGTAAGGCGTAGTATGGGAGCGGAAAAAGACTAATAACCCAGCTCAGCAGTCAGGCAAAAAAAAGCAAATTCACCCTTCCTGCACCTTTTTATTCTGTTTAGGCCTTCCGTGGATTAATTGACACTAACCCACATGAAGGAGGGCAATCTGCTTTAGTCAAGTCTATCAATTCAAAAAGGTAATCTTATCCAAAAACACCCTCACAGATATACTGGGATATGCTTAGCCAAATATCTGGGCACCCCATGAACTAGTCAGATGAATACATAAAATTAACCATCATATTACCTACCTTATGATTCAGTAATTGTACTCCTAAGTAGTTACTAGAAGAAATTAAAACATGTCCACCAAAACACTTAAACATTCATTGCAACTTTGTTCAGAATGGCTAAACAGCAGAAACATTTTTAAATGTTCATCAAAAAGAGAACTGTGGTATATTGACATAATTGGACATTACTCAAAAAGATTGCCTCTGAGTGGAAGGGGCATGATTAACTGTAAAGGAGCACGTGGGAACTTTCTAAGTGATAGGGAGCTTTGATTATACAAGTGTATTCCTTTGTTAAAACTCATGAAACTGTATGTTTAAGATCTGTTCTTTTAACTAATTGTAACTATACTTAAGTGCACAATAAAATTTATGAGATATAGTTAAAGCAGTGCTTATGATAGGGAAATGTATGGTTAAACACACACACACACACACAAAAGATAAAAAATCAACAATCTAGGTATCTAACACAAGAAGCTAGAAAAATATCAGAAAACTTCACTCAAAGAAAATAGAAAATGACAACAATAATAACAGAAAGCCACCAGACACATGAAAAGATGCTCATCATGACTCATTATCAGGGAAATGTCAGTCAAAACTACAATGAGATATCATGTCACACTTGTCAGAATGGCTATAATAAAAATCACAAGAAACAACAGGTGTTGGTGAGGATGGGGAGAAAGGGGGGACACTCTTGTACTGTTGGTGGGGATGCAAACTGATGCAGCCACTCTGGAAAACAGTACGGAGATTTCTCAAAAAGTTAAAAATAGAACTACCCTACAATACAGCAATCACACTGGAGATATATATATATATATATATATATATATATATATATAGAGAGAGAGAGAGAGAGAGAGAGAATTCAGCCATAAAAAAGAATGAAATCTTGTCATTTCCAATGACATGGATGGAGCTAGAGAGTATAAGTCTAAGTGAAATAAGTCAAAGAAAGAATACCATATGATCTCACTCATATGTAGAATTTAAGAAACAAACAAAAAATTGGTAAAGGAAAGAAAAGGAGTGACAAACCAAGAAACAGACTCTTGACCATTGAGAACAAACTGATGGTTATTATAAGGGAAAGGGGTGGGAGGATTGGGAAATAAGTGATGGGGATTAAGGAGTGCACTTATCTTGACGAGCACCAGGTGATATATAGAAGTGTTGACTGACTATATTGTACATCTGAAACTGAAATAATAATAATAATAATAATAATAAATTATAATAATAATTATTATTATAACAGAGTATTATACTCTATGTTAACTAACTACAAGTAAAAACAAACAAACAAACAAACAAACAAACAAAAAAAACCCCAAAAGGGGGAGACAAGATGGCAGGAAAGTAGGAGGAGGCGCCGTTTCAACCTGTACCCTAAAGCGAGCTGATTACCTACCAAAGAACTCCGATCACCCATGAAATCAGCCTGAGATCAGAATTATACACGTCAGGATCTCTACAGGGGCAGAAGACGCTGGTGGGCAGGTAAAGCGGAGTGGGAACCGGGACTGATATCGGAAGATAAACAAAAGGGGGAGGGAGCCACCAGAGGTGACTGACTGGAAAGTAATACCCGTAATACGAGAGTGCCCTGCATCTGGGGACCAGCATTAACTTGGAGACTGGTTGAAAGCACTCAGAAAGAGCAAAGGATCACGGTGGGGGGGAAATTGTGGGAATCGGGGTGGTTAGGGACAGGGGCTTAAGTCCCCGGACCCAGGACAGCCTCCCCTGGTGCTGAGCCAGAGAGAGTGCGGTGGAGAAACCACGTCTTGGTCCCTGAGCCACCAGCGTGCCCGAGAACACGTGGGATCTGGCTCCTGTGAAGGGCTGGGAGCCTCAGCACCCGGCAGAACACAGCCCTGCTACAGAGCCTGAGATGCGCGCGCCCCTCACCCTCCCCTGAGAGAGGTGAGCAAAGGCCCAGCCTGGTGCTCTCAGGCCTGCACCCTGCTCTCAGAGCCTGAGACCCGCGCGCGACCCACAGCCTCCTTTGAGAGAGGTGCGTGCCAGCCTGGTGCTCTTAGACCCAGAAAGACCAGGCACTCCCAGCCTGGGCCAGCGGGAAAATCTCAGTGAGCGATCGCTGCTTGGAACCTCTCTGGAAGTCTGGAGCTGCCCAGACAGCCGCTGCTGCCATGGTTTTGGGTACAAGCAGAAGATCCTGCATCCCCAGGGACCGCGACTCGGAACCTGCTCTGCCAGCGGCCAAGGGGGAATTTATATGGGCTCTGCAGCACCCACAGGGGACCTGGTTGAGGCTTCTCTCTGAGAGGGAGGTCAGGGTGCAGTTTGCTTTCCTCTTAACCTACAAAAACCATCAAAAGCAGTCAAGGTGAGAGGGAAAAAAAAAAAAAAAAGTGAACAAACATAAAAACCTCCAGAGAACAAAAGCCTGAAAAAACCCGTTTCCTCAGAGCCCACCCCCTTGAGGGGGGCGGGAGGACTTAACTCAGGGAACATCATTGACTGAAAACCCACGTGGCAGGCCCCTCCCCCAGAAAACCAACAAGGAAAGAAAAAAAAAAGACTACGAGGACAACTTTTATTTTTAACTCATTCCCACTATTCTGGTAATTTTTTAACATATTTACCATCACAGTGAGCTGTCAAGTACATCAAATTCCATAATAGCCTTCTAACCTGAACTTTTTGATACATACACCTGTGTTTTTCTTTTGCATTTCTATTTTTAATTTTTTTAATTTTAGTTTAATTTAGTTTAGTCTAGTTTATTCCTTTTTTATTTTTATTTTCTAATATTCATATAGAGTTAAACTTCAAGGTAATCCCCTTTCCCCAATCAATGCTACCCCTATAGGTAAACCAATTTTTAATCCCCCTTTATCTTAGGAAAGTTGAGTCCTTTAACAAAGGTATCAAGATACATCCAGGAAGAATCAAAACAACCTTCCTCGTCCACACTGAGAATTTATAACCACTCTCCCGTCTTTTTCTTCCACCAGTGTTTCTGTGTTTTTGTGTTTGTCCTGATAGTATATAAATCTTATACTTGGGGTTCTTTTTGATGAGGTTCTTCCTTTATTTGCTTATATATATATATTTTTTCCTTTGTCATATACTTTTATCAGTCTTTTTGTTTGTCTGTTTTTGTTTGTATACTTACCTTGGGGCCCAATTGGGCTGAACCTTCTCTTTTATCTTTCATTTTTTTCCTCTCTCTCTCTCTCTTTTCCTTTCCTTTCTTTTTTCTCTCATTTGGATGAGGAATCCTGATTGCTCAGAAGTGTTCCAGGGTGCACCTTGACTGCACCACGGCTGATACATCCAGCTACATCCATTCAGTCATCTCTCACCAAAATCACAAGGAGGAGGAATGCCCAACAGAAGAAAAATACAGAGATGGGCTTTCTGCAACAGAGCTAATGGCTATCAACATAGACAATATGTCGGAAAGAGAATTCAGGCTAACAATTATCTAGGCAATAGCTAGGCTGGAGAAAGCCATGGATGACCAAACGGAATTGATTAGGGCTGAACTGAAAGCGACCAGGGGTGATGTTCACAATGGTAGGGCAGAACTGAAAGTTACCAGGGATGAGGTTCACAATGCTCTCAATGAGTTCCAATCTAATCTAAATTCTCTTAAAGCTAGGGTGACAGAGACAGAAGATAGAATTAGTGATCTGGAGGAGAAACAGTTAGAGAGAAAGGATCAGGAGGAAGCCAGAAACAAACAGCTTAGAAGTCACGAAAACAGAATCAGGGAAATAAATGATGCCATAAAACGTTCCAATGTCAGAATTATTGGAATCCCTGAAGGGGAGGAGAAAGACAGAAGTCTAGAAGATATAGTAGAACAAGTTCTTCATGAAAAATTTCCCAATCTTGCGAATGGAACCAGCGTTCATGTACTAGAGGCCGAATGGTCTCCACCAAAGATTATAGATTCCAGAAAAACATCAAGGCACCTGATAGTCAAATTGAGGAATCATAATTGTAGATACAATCTCTTGAAAGCCACTAGGACAAAGAGGATCCTTACTTACAGAGGAATGCCCATCAGAATAACATCAGACCTGTCCACAGAGACCTGGCAAGCCAGAAAGGGCTGGCAAGATATATTCAGGGAACTAAATGAGAAGAACATGCAGCCAAGAATACCTTATCCAGCAAGACTGACATTCAAAATGGATGGAGAGATAGAGAGTTTCCAAGACCGGCAAGGCTTAAAAGACTATGCAACCACCAAGCCGACACTGCAGGAAATATTAAGGGGGGGTTCTGTAAAAGAGGAAAAATCCTAAGAGCATTGAACAGAAATATAGAGACAATCTACAGAAAGAAAGACTTCAAAGGTAACATGATGTCAATAAAAAAGTATCTATCAATAATCACTCTCAATGTGAATGGCCTAAATGCGCCCATGAAATGACACAGGGTTGCAGATTGGATACAACGACAGGACCTATCCATATGTTGTCTACAAGAGACCCATTTTGAACCTAAAGATACACCCAGACTGAAAGTGAAGGGATGGAGAGTATCTTTCATGACAATGGTCCTCAAAAGAAGGCTGGAGTAGCAATTCTCATATCAGATAAATTAGATTTTGAACTAAAGACTGTAGTCAAAGATACAGAAGGACACTACATAATTCTTAAAGGGACTATCCACCAAGATGATCTAACAATTGTAAATATCTATGCTCCCAATATGGGAGCAGCCAATTAATAAGAAAACTGTTAATCAAGATAGTCATATTGATATGAATACATTAATAGTAGGCGATCTTAACATGCCTCTCTCAGAAAAAGACAGATCATCGAAGCAGAAAATCAATAAAGAAACAAGAGCATTGAATGACACATTGGACCAGATGGACCTCATAGATATATACAGAACACTCCACCCTAAAACAACAGAATACTCATTCTTCTCAAGTGCACTTGGAACCTTCTCAAGAATAGACCACATAACTGGGTCATAAATCAGGACTCAACCAATACCAAAAGACTGAGATTATTTCCTGCATATTTTCAGATCACAATGCTTTGAAACTGGAGCTCAATCACAAGGAAAAGTTCAGAAGGAACTCAAACACCTGGAAGCTAAAGACCACCTTGATTAAGAATGCTTGGATCAACCAGGAGATCAAAGAAGATCTGAAACAATTCATGGAAACCAATGAGAATGAAGACACTTCAGTCCAAAAACCTATGGGATACAGCAAAGGCGGTCCTAAGGGGGAAATACATAGCCATCCAAGCCTCCCTCAAAAAAATTGAAAAATCCAGAACACACCAACTGTCTCTACAACTTAAAGAGCTGGAGAATCAACAATAAATCAAACCAACTCTACACATAAGAAGGGAAAAAATCAAGATTAGAGCAAAGATCAATAAGGTAGAAACCAGAGATACAGTAGAACGTATCAATGAAACTAGAAGTTGGTTTTTTGAAAGAATCAATAAGATCAATAAACCATTGGCCACACTAATCCAAAAGAAAAGAGAGAAAGCCCAAATTAATAAAATTATGAATGAAAAGGGAGAGATCACAACTAACACCAAGAAAGTAGAAACAATCATCAGAAGTTATTATCAACAGTTATATGCCAATAAACTAAGCAACCTAGATGAAATGGATGCATTCCTGGAATACTATAAACTCCCCAAATTGAACCAGGAAGAAATTGACAACCTGAATAGACCGATATCTAGTAACAAGATTGAAGCAGTGATCAAAAACCTCCCAAACAAGGTTCCAACCTGATGGATTCTCTGGGGAATTCTACCAAACTTTCAAAGAAGAAATAAAGCCTATTCTCCTCAAGCAGTTTCAAAAAATGGAAGCAGAAGGAAAACTTCCAACCTCTTTCTATGAAGCCAGCATTACCCTGATCCCCAAACCAGGCAAAGACCCTACCAAAAAGGAGAATTTTAGATCAATATCACTGATGAATATGGATGCTAAGATTCTCAACAAGATCCTAGCAAACAGGATACAATAGCACATTAAAAAGATTATCCACCATGACCAGGTGGGACTCATCCCTGGGCTACAAGGATGGTTCAACATTGGCAAATCAATCAATGTGATAGAACAAATTAATAAGAGAAGACAGAAGAACCACATGGTCCTCTCAATTGATGCAGAAAAAGCATTTGACAAAATCCAGCATCCGTTCCTGATTAAAACGCTTCAAAGTGTAGGGATAGAGGGAACATTCCTGAACTTAATAAAATCTATCTATGAAAGACCCCCAGCAAATATCATCCTCAATGGGAAAAAGCTTGCAGCCTTCCCGTTGAGATCAGGAACACTACAAGGATGCCCACTCTCACCACTCTTGTTCAACATAGTATTAGAAGTCCTAGCAACAGCAATCAGACAACAGCAATCAGACAACAAAGAGAAATAAAAGGTATCCAAATTGACAATGAAGAAGTCAAACTCTCTCTCTTCGCAGATGACATAATTCTCTATATGGAAAACCCAAAAGACTCCACCCCCAAACTACTAGAACTCTATGCAATTCAGCAACGTGGCAGGATACAAAGTCAATGTGCAGAAATCAGTAGCTTTCTTATACGTTATCAATGCAAATACAGAAAGGGAAATTAGAGAATAATTCCACTTACTATAGCACCAAGAACCATAAGATACCTGGGAATAAACCTAACCAAACAGGTAAAGGAACTGTACTTGAGGAACTACAGAACATTCATGAAAGAAATTGAAGAAGACACAAAAAGATGGAAGACCATTCCATGTTCTTGGATTGGAAGAATAAACATTGTTAAAATGTCTATACTGCCTAGAGCAATCTATACTTTTAATGCCATTCCAATAAAAATTCCACCAGTATTTTTCAAAGAGCTGGAGCCAATAATCCTAAAATTTGTATGGAATCAGAAGAGAAGAAGAGACCCCTCATCACTAAGGAAATATTGAAAAACAAAAATAAAACTGGGGGCATCACGTTACCTGATTTCAAGCTTTATTACAAAGCTGTGATCACCAAGACAGCATGGTACTGGCATAAAAACAGACACATAGACCAGTGGAACAGAGTAGAGAGCCCAGATATGGACCCTCAACCCTACGGTCAAATAATCTTTGACAAAACAGGAAAAAATATACGGTGGAAAAAGGACAGTCTCTTCAATAAATGGTGCTGGGAAAACTGGACAGCTATATGTAGAAGAATGAAACTTGACCATTGCCTTACACCATACACAAAGATAAACTCAAAATGGATAAAAGACCTCAATGTGAGACAGGAATCCATCAGAATCCTAGAGGAGAACATAGGCAGTAACCTCCTCGATCAGCCACAGCAACTTCTTTAAAGATATGTCTCCAAAGGCAAAGGATACAAAAGCGAAGATGAACTTGTGGGACTTCATCATGATCAAAATATTCTGCATAGCAAAGTAAACAGTCAACAAAACAAAGAGGCAACCCACGGAATGGGAGAAGATATTTGCAAATGTACAGACCAAATGTTGATATCCAGGATCTATAAAGAACTTCTCAAACTCAATACACACAAAACAGACCATCATATAAAAAAAAATGGGCAGAAGATATGAACAGACACTTTTCCAATGAAGACATACAAATGGCTATCAGACACATGAAAAAATGTGCGTCATCACTAGCCATCAGGGAGATTCAAATTAAAACAGAGCACTTGGTGTGGTGCAAAAAAAAAAAATGAATACTGTTACGCTGAAAATAAATTAAAAAAATAAATATTCATTGAACAAAAAAAACCTTTTAAAATTTTAGACAATGAGAACCATTAGCATGTTTTGTAGTCAATTTTGCTGGTACAAATGTTTTCAGCTTTGATCTGTCTAAAAATGTCTCTATTTCACTTTAATTTTTAAAGATATTTCACTAAATTTAAAATTCCAAGTGATAAGATTTAAAAAGATGTCATTCCAAAAGAAAAAAAAAAACCCACATTGAGATACCACCTTACACCAGTTAGAATGGCCAAAATTAGCAAGACAGGAAAGAACATGTATTCGAGAGGATGTGGAGAAAAGGGAACCCTCTTACACCGTTGGTGGGAATGCAAGTTGGTGCAGCCACTTTGGAAAACAGTGCGGAGATTTCTCAAGAAATTAAAAATAGAGCTTCCCTATGACCCTGCAATTGCACTACTGGATATTTACCCCAAAGATACATATGTCGTGAAAAGAAGGGCCATCTGTACCCCAATGTTTATAGCAGCAATGGCCACGGTCGCCATACTGTGAAAAAAACCAAGATGCCCTTCAACGGACGAATGGATAAGGAAGATGTGGTCCATATACACTATGGAGTAGTATGCCTCCATCAGAAAGGATGAATACCCAACTTTTGGAGCAACATGGATGGGACTGGAAGAGATTATGCTGAGTGAAATAAGTCAAGCAGAGAGAGTCAATTATCATATGGTTTCACTTATTTGTGGAGCATAACAAATAACATGGAGGACAAGGGGAGATGGAGAGGAGAAGGGAGTTGAGGGAAATTGGAAAGGAAGGTGCACCATGAGAGACTATGGACTCTGAAAAACAACCTGAGGGTTTTGAAGGGGCGGGGGCGTGGGAGGTTGGGGGAACCAGGTGGTGGGTATTAGAGAGGGCACAGATTGCATGGAGCACTGGGTGTGGTGCAAAAACAATGAATACTGTTAGGCTGATAAGAAATTTTTTAAAAAGTGTAAAATAAAATGTCCAAGTTGTGAGAAAAAAAAAAACAAAAAACAAAAAATAGGGGCGCCTGGGTCTCTCAGTGGGTTAAGCATCTGCCTTGGGCTCAGGTCATGATCCCAGGACCCTGGGATCAAGTCCCACTTTGCATCAGGCTCCCTGCTCTGTGGGGGTGGTGGAGTGCTTCTTCCTCTTCCTCTGCCTACTGCTCCCCCTGCTTGTGCTCTCCTTCTCTCTGTCAAATAAATAAACAAAATCTTTAAAAAGAAAACTTAAAATATATATAAATGTAATAGATAAAATCAATAAAGGTTAAAGTTGGTTTTTTAAAAACATTAAAAAAAATAATATGAACCCCTAGCAAGACTGATCAAGAAAAAGTGGATACAAAAAATTAACAGTTCCACAAATAATAAAGGAAATATTCACTATACATCCTATAGATATTAAATAAGTTATTATGAAGAACTTTATGCCAATAACTTTGAAAATATAAATGAAATGGGCAAATTCATATAAAAACATACTTTACCAAAAACAACACTGAAAACGTGAAACCTCCTGTAGTTGTTAAAGAATTATAGGAACACCTGGATTGCTCAGTTGGTTAAGCCCCTGCCTTTGGCTCAGGTCATGATCCAAGGTTCCTAGGCTCAAGTCCCACATTGGGGTCCTTGCTTAGCTGGGAGCCTGCTTCTCCCTCTGCTTGCTGCTCCGCATGCTTGTGTGCTCTCTCTGTGTCAAATAAGTAAATAAAATCTTTTTTAAAAAGGAATAAAAAATAATTAAAAACCTTGGCCCAGGAAAAAATATACCAGGACAGATTACAACACGGGTGAATTTTTAATACTTGGGGAAAAAATCTAACACAACTTTTTCCTGAGGAAGGAAAAACAAGTTATACTTGGAAACTTGTTTTATAAGGCCAACATAATTTTTTATCAAAACCTGGCAAGAACATTATAAAGAAAGGACACTTATGCACCGACATCTGTCATCAGCATAAATACAAAAATCCTAAAATTTTTAGTAAATAAAATCCAGCAATATATAGACTACTATGCTGTCATATACTATAAATATATAATACAATTTATTATACTAGAAGTAATGTTTCAGTAGCCACAAATTCATTGCTCAAGCAGCTTTATAAACCATAACTATAGTGAATAATGAGTCAATTGTAAGCATATATAATCACAGTCTATAGATCTCATTATTTTATCCGTTCAAGCCTCCCTTTATATCCTTAAATACCCCCTACACTTATAATTATCTTAAATATTTCTTTCACATATATTTCGAACGATATAAGGCAATGTTATAATTTTTGTTCTACACATCGTACACGATTTAAAATCTTAAAAAAAGAAGGAAAATCTCTTGTATTTACCCATATTTGGACCTTTTGTATTCTTTCTTCCCTTCTGATGCTCCAAGATTCTTTTTGTTACCTCCTTTCTGGCTATAGAACCTCTTTCAACTATTCTTTTAGGGTTGATACACCTTGGTTCATTGGGGGAAAATCTTTGCTCTGGCAGAAAGATTGCTAATTGGGCAACTGTCAAATTAGAATGAAGTATATTGGTGTAATATAAATACCTTAGAATATTTAATTCCACATAATGCTGTAGGAATTAGTAACAAAATATGTTTTTTTTTTAAATTCAGAAGATGTTTTTCTACCTACCCATGAACAACAACAAAAATAATTGTTAGTGGCAATTTGATGCTGACATGACATTGGTTGTTCTTTTACTGGGTTTCCCAGTGATAATCTTATTTCATCTTCATATTACCTTCACAGGTGTGCATGACAGTATTATTTCCCTATGTGAGAGATGAGAATGTTCAGAAGTGGGAAATGACTTATCTAAGATCACTCATGTACCCAGTGAAAATACTTCTATTCTTAGCCCAGTGCTCTTCCATGAAACAAGAAATCAAATAAAGCCTTTCCAGGTCCTCTAGTGAAGTTTTGAAGTATACCCACCATATTAAATGCTTGTGCTCTCTCTAAACTCAGTAGCCCACTAAAAGGTTTAGGGACAGAGCAGAGAAGGTAAATCAACAAGATAATTTAATAGCTTCATTAGTTAACTACTGTTGCATAACAAATTATTTTAAAATGTAGTGACTTAAAATAAGAGATATTATTTCATACAGTTTCTGAGGATCAGGAATCCAGGAGTGACTTAGCTGGATAGTTCTGGCTCAGGATCTTTCGTGAGGTCGCAGTTAAGCTGTCAGTGACTGAGATCTGCTACTAAGCTGAGTACAAACTACATGAGTTTGTAGGAAGGCCTCAGTTCCCCTCCAACTGTTGGCCAGAGGCCTCTGTTTTGACATGCCACATTGACTTCTCCATAAGTCTATTTAACATGGCAGCAAGTTTCTTACTCCCAGAGCAAGTGAAGTAAGCATCAATAGCCCTGTTTTTTAAAGATGAGGACAAGATCAGGAAATTGAGAGGTTAAGCCTCTTGTTCAAGGTCACAAAGTTGGTAGGGGGGTCAAGCGAAGATTTGGTCTCACTTTGTTGCCTCCCTTGTCTCTTTCTTGCAACTTAGAGGGTCCCGCCCCCCCCCCGATATGTGTCCTATCTCCATCATCTATCTGGGGGAACCTCTAAGGAGTTTTTCCTTAGTCCTGGTTAGGACTGGGTCCAAATTTATACTTGCTAGCTCTAGGAAGAGTGAGAGGGTGAACCCAAAGAAAGGATCATACATCCTAGAAGGCAAGTGCTATACAAATCCAACAGATTATGAGACTGTTGCTGGCTGCACAAAGAGAACCATTTTTGACATCCTATGAGGATGAATTAGTTCTAAACTCAGTTCAAGTGTGGCTATAGCATATATATTTTGCATGTGTCATAGCTGCATTTTCTTCTTGCCTGCTTCTGTATTGAGCCATACTACTAATGATGGTGTTTTTATTTTCCCACCCAGCTACTAATACTACTCTTGGTTCTGGTTGTCAATCACCTGCAGCCATGATCTTGATCTCAGGCTTACAGAAAAAGTTCACACATTCTCTTCTCTGGTGTGAGGAGCTTACAAAACCCTCTCCTTCAGAGAGACATCTTTTAAAGTGGTCAAAATTATCTAAGAAAAACTTAACATCTCTGGAGATGGCACAATGGGCTTATATGAAATTGGAAGGTTTTGCTCAACAAATTTGATTGAAGCCTATAAGAACAGTGCCAGGCCTTAGCACAAGAGCTGCATCTATCTCTCCCCCAGCTCCCTGTGTGGAAAAGCTATGTTAGACACACACTGGGTAGACTCAGCAGATGCAACCTGGAAAGTAGTTTGTATCATCCCTAGTCCCCTGGTGTGCAAGATCTACACTGAAAGGTGGTAGAATCTCATTAATATCCCATCTCTCCCATTTCCATGCTGCAAAAATCTACACTGGGTGGGTGACAGCAGCCAGTTGGTAGTACCTGTTTCCTCAATCCACAACACCCACACCATAGGAAGCATCTGGGTAGAGAAGTCAGTGTCCCCAAATCTTCCCATGACATGGCACTGAGGTTCTGTCTGGGAAGAGGTGTGGGGCAAGCTGCAGAGACTGGAAGATCTGGTTAAGACAAAGAGTAGACTTTATTTGGATCAGAGAATGAAGGAATTCTTGCCCCCCAGGAGGTTCCTAAATGCTATGAAAACAGCAATGTCCACAATAACCAAACTATGGAAAGAGCCCAGATGTCCATCAACAGATGAATGGATACAGATGATGTGTTTTATATATATATAACACATCATATATATATATATATATATATATATACACACACACACACATACATATATACAAAACACATCTTCTGTTATATATATATATATATATATATATATATATGATGGAATATTACTATATATATATGATGGAATATATATATGATGGAATATATATAATATATATATATATTACATATATATATATATATATATATATATATGATGGAATATTACTCAGCCATCAGAAAGGTTGAATACTTACCATTTGCAACTATGTGGATGGAAGTAGAGGCTATTATGCTAAGCAAAGTAAGTTAGAGAAAGACAAATGCATGATTTCACTCCTATGTGGAATTTAAGAAACAAAACAAATGAATTTAGATAAAAACAGAGAGGGAGGCAAACCAAAGGAAACAAACTGAGGATTGCTGAAGGGGAGGTGGGGGGGGGTGGGCATTAAGGAGGGCACATGATGTAATGAGCACTGGGTGTTCTATGCAACTGATAAATCACTAAATTCTACCCCTGAAACTAATAATACATCCTATGTTAACTAAATTGAATTTAAATAAAAATTAAAAAAAATCATAGTGGCTAAAATCAGAGGAGGATAACAGCTTGGTGATATCAATAGAGTGAAATCAGCCATAAGCGTAACAGGTACATCAGGGAAGGAGACAGTCTAAAGAGAGTTCTGATAAAATTACAATCATTTCCTATGATATGGAACACTTCTGTGTTCAAAGCAACACTTTCTTAGGGATGACTAGAAAAAGTACTTCCAAAATACAATTCCCTGACTGAACAGTTTTCTCCTGAACTATGAAAGCAATTTCCAAGCCACACCAGATCTGGGTATTTATGCACAACTTCTGGCCAACCAGTGACTAACCACTAAGCTATGCTGACCTAGGTACAAACCCTAGGAAGCCAGACTTAAAAATAAAAACAAAGGGGAAAAAGAATCTCAGTAGGGACACCTGAGGCTACACACTACAGCTGAAATAGATTTCACAGAATTCGTCCAAGTATGCCACCAAATGAATAAGCAAATGAAAAAAAACAAACAACAAGCCTCAGAGGGAGATCAGAATTTGGAGTTGCTACAATATTATTTAAAATGTCAATTTTCAACAAAAAATTCTGAGATATACAAAGAAACAAGAAAGTGTTTAATAGAAACTGGGCAATAGAAAGTGCCCAGATATTGACCTTAGCAGAAAAAGACTTTATTATAAACATGTTCAAAGAAGTAAAGGAAACCACATTTAAATAATTTTTAAAAAGAATTAAAATAAGGTATATTGACAATTTCTCATCAAATAGAGAATATCAATAAAGACATAGACATTATAAAAAACACAGTGGGAAATCCTGGAGTTGAAAGGTATAAACACTGAAATGAAAAATTCAGTAGAAGGGCTTAATAACAGATTTGAGCTGGCAGAAGAAATAATTAGTGAAGCTGAAGGAACAGAAAGAAAAAAGAATGAAAAAATTGAACAGAGTCTCAGATACCTGTGAGACACCATCAAATATGCCACCATAAGCATAATGGGAGTCCCAGAAGGGAAGGAGAGAGAGCAAGGAGTGGAAAGAATATTTGAAAAGGTAATGACTAAACACTTCTCAAACTGGACAAAGGGTATTGATCTACACATTCAAGAAGCTGAGTAAGGGAGTCTGGTTCTCTTCTCTAGCGGCTGGGTGTCCCTTGGTGAAGAGCTCCCTCACTCCTCACCTCCCTGAGATTGGGCAACCTCTGAGTCTAGAGACAAGACATAGTATTGGGTAGGGTGGACAGAGGTCTGCTGTCTATATCTGAGCAGATTAGACCCCACACAAAATTGTAAGGCCAAAGGAGTTTAAGGAGGCTGTAATCCAGCCCTTTCTTCACTTCCTAAACTATACACTGATTCAGGGTTGTGTCGGTCAAGAGAGAGCATCATCCTTTTCTAATTTGCCCTAAATTTTGAAATACTCTTTAAGCCCTGTGCCCATTGGGCTACATGTCTTAGAAGGGACAACTTTTTCTAATTCTCACGGAGAATTCTCACAGAGGTGATTTGTTAATTAGAATGGGTCCTGGTGTGGAGACAGGAGGGAAAAAATGAGACTCAAGGCAGGTAGAAAAGCCACTTCAAAGAGGCATACACTGGGTGTTATATGCAGCTAATGAATCATTGAACACTATGTATTTATTTATTTAATTTATTTAATCTATAGTACACATGATGTACTATATGTTGGCCAACTGAACATAATAAAAAAAGAATTGTTTAGACTGAAAAAAAAATTAGCAACAACAACAAAGAAGCATACAATCACCCCCTACAATAATCCGTATTGGACCTGAAAGTTACTAAAACCCAGGCCATCCCCAAACCACATTATGCTCCCTGCTTGGCCCTCTGCCTCTGTCTGTCATGAATAAATAAAATCTTATGGAATGACAGTTATCATAAGGTTTTGGTTATATGTGGAACATAAGGAATAGCATGGAGGACATTAGGAAAAGGAAAGGAAAAATGAATGGGGGGAAATCAGAGGGGGAGGCAAAGCATGAGAGACTATGGGCTCCAATAAACAAACTGAGGGTTTTAGAGGGGAGGGGTTGGGAGGTGGGGTTAACCTGGTGATGGGTATTACGGAGGGCATGTATCACATGGAGCACTGGGTGTTATACACAAACAGTGAATCATGGAACACCACATCAAAAACTAATGATATACTGTATGGTGACTAACACAACATAATAAAATAAACAAACAAATAAATAAATAAAATCTTTTTTAAAAAGAGCTATGTGACCTTGGGCAAATTTCATTTCCTTTTCTGAGTCTTAGCTTTTACTCCTATAAAATATGGGCAATAATAATATCTATCTCAGAAGGCTGTCATAAGGAAGTAAAAAGAGCTCAGTCAGTTAAGTGTCTGTCTTGATTTTGGCTCAGGTCATGATCTCAGGACTGTGAGATCAAGTCCCTTGTTGGGATCCTCACTAGGCATAGAGCCTGCTTAAGATTCTCTCTCTCTCTTTTCCCCTCCACTGTCTCCCTCCTTCTCTAAAAAAATAAGTGAAAATAAGGAAGAAAAAAATATGTAAAAGTATTTGAACATGTAAACTTTCAGTCTATCTGAGCTATTATAAATGCTTAAAGTGTAGCCACTGAGGGCAGGAGTGATTTGTGACTCTCGACATGGTGTTCCTACAACAGTACCATCCCTCACAAGGAGAGCTGGAGCCTCTTGAAAGTTAGTCTTTTCTTTGGAGACACTTGCCTCCTTTTCCTTGGCTCTACAAAGCAACTTTTTCCTTGACCTATTTCTCTTCTAGACTACATTCGCTAGAACTGGGACTAGAGACTACAATTCTAGCTTCTTGGAAGGGGTCTTAAAGGGCCATTCACTCAGAGATTTTCAAAGACTACTGTGTGGATAAGACAATAAAAATAAATTAAATAAATAAATAGCAAAAAAAAAAAAGAAAGAAAGAAAGAAAGAAGATTCAGATCAGCATTATCTGGGGGAACCTGTTAAAATTCAGATTTCCCAGAACCGTCCTTTAAAGAATCCTTTTCAGGAGGCTGAAAGGGTGGGACTTGAGAGTCTGTGCTTTTAACCAGTGCCCCCAAATTCTGGTCATCTGTCTCCTCTCCCTTATGTCTGCAATGATGGGATGTCCTAGAAGGTACCAGCCACCTACACCGGGGATGATGTGGAAGCAAGTTGACAGGCAGGCAAGCTCTGGCTATAGGAAGGTTTGTCCCCACCTAAACCTATTCCCTCTGCCTTTCGTACTTTGCTGACATTAGGTCTGAGCTTTGAAGTCATAATGCAGAAACCAGTTTTCTCTCTCATTTCCGTGTCACCAACAGTGACAACCATGTTCCTCAAAGCTGAAAGCTTCCGTCTCCTCTCCAACCCTCTCCATGCTTCACTTCTCCAGATTGAGCAACTTTACCACCCTCTATGTAACTAATTGGCTTAGAGATATTGTTGTCCCACTTGGGAGTCTAGGTAAATAAGCAATTGTCTTTAGTTTCCATTGCTTTTCCAGGCATGGGAGAACAGCAGTAGGTGGCAGCTGTAACCCAAAGTGTCCCCATTCTCTCTTCCTTCCTCCCTCCTGTCTATTTTCCCTCTGGTCCTGTCCAGGGGTGACAGGCATTATGGTAATTCTGTCTGTTTGTTGCTTTGAGCTCCCCCCAAATCAACATCTTGAAGATTGCTGTTTACATTTCATATGGGGGCATGTTAGTTTTGCTTGGTGAGCATGCCCTAATTGGGTTCCCAGAAGGAAATTCTAATACTAGTACAGAAAATTAAGAACCAACCAACAGATGGGTTGAGAAGCATGACAGAGAGGGTGGCAGCCAGAGCTGCACATCTCCTGGAGCCTGTATCAACCATGAGACTGACAGGCTGGATCTGGGGGAAGCAGCCAAGTTCTCAGTGGAAAGACTGGATCAGGTGGCAGAATGAAGTAATTCTTTACAATATTTACACAGTAAGTCTCCCCTCACTTGGGGATGGTTTTGCAGAATATGAAAGCAGCCACTTTGAGCCTGCGGGGTTTTGTTTTGTGTTGTCTGAGGTTTTTTTTTTTTTTTCTTTCAGTGGGGGGAGGTACTTTTCTTGGGTGGCATATGAATTCAAGTCATGAGACCCCATGTCCCCTTTTAAAATATCCTAGTCCAATAATCTCCACCCTGTGGGCTACACACTCATTATTGCAAATAGCCTGTGAATCCATACACTTGAATATTCTGTGCCTTCATAATTGAATAACCTAAACTTTTTAAGATACATTTTTCCTCCATTTTATTTTATTTTGATCCCAGTATAGTTAAAATACAGGGTTATATTAGTTTCAGGTGTACAATATAGTGATTCAACAATTCCATGTATTACTCAGAGTTCATCAGAGTAAGTCCCCATCACCCATTTCATCCATTCCCCCATCCACTTCCCCTCTGGTAACCATCTGCTTGTTATATGATTTAAGAGTCTCTTTTTTGGTTCTTCTCATTTTTCCCCTTTGTTTATTTGTTTTGTTTCTTAAATTTCACATATGAGTGTAATCATATGGCATTTGTCTTTCTCTGACTGATTTATTTCACTTAGCATTATACTTTCTAGATCCACCCATGTTGTTGCAAATGGAACAATTCATTCTTTTTTATGGCTGGATAATATTCCTCGTATATACATGCCATCTCCTTCTTTATCCATTCATGTATTGATGGACACTTGGGCTGCTTCCATAGTTTGGCTATTGTAAATAATGCTGCAATAATCACAGGGGTGCATATATCCTTTCAAATTAACATTCCCATATTCTTTGGGTGAATACCCAGTAGTGTTGATTACTAGATCATAGGGTAGTTCTATTTTTTATTTTCTGAGGAACCTCTACACTGTTTTCCACAGTGGCTGCACCAGTTTGCATTTCTATCAACAGTGCGAGAGGGTTCCTTTTTCTCCTCATCCTCAACAACATCTGTTATTTCCTGTGTTTATCATTTTAGCCATTCTGACAAGTGTGAGGTGATATTTCATTGTAGTTATGATTTACATTTTCTTGATGAAGTGATGTTGACCATCTTTTTATATATCTATTGGCCATTTGGATATCTTCTTTGAAAAAATGTCTGTTCATGTCTTCTGCCAATTTTTAAATTGGATTATTTGGGTTTTTTGGGTGTTGAGTTTGATTTTTTTTATATATTTTGGATACCAACCCTTTATCAGATATGTGATTTGCAATATCTTCTTCCATTCGTAGGTTGTCTTTTAGTTTTGCTGATTTTTTCCTTTGCTGTGTAGAATCTTTTTATTTTGATGTAGCCCCAATAGCTTATTTTTGCTTTTGTTTCTCTTGCCTCAGAAACCATCTCTATAACAATGTTTTTATGACTGATGTCAGAAATTACTGTCTGTACTCTCTTCTAGGATTTTTATGGTTTCAAGTCTCACATTTAGGTTCTTAATCCTTTTGAGTTTATTTTTGTGAATGGTGTAAGAAAGTGGTCCAGCTTCATTCTTTTGCATATTGCTGTCCAGTGTTCTTAGCACCATTTAATGAAGATACAGTGTTTTCCTCATTGCATATTCTTGCCTCCTTTATTGAAGATTAATCGACTATACATTTGTGCATTTATTTATTTGTGCATTCTATTCTGTTCCATTGATCTATTTGTCTGTTTTTGTGCCCTTCTTTGAGAACCTTCTTTGAAGTCTCAGTTCTCCCATCCAGGTACTAATACCTACAATTATTCCCTTGATGATACCCAATCCCCAAACGTTACTATCTTAATCCCTTCCCTTACCATTATACTGCCAAACCCTCTCCATCTACATCTTAAAACCTTGAGGCCATCCTTGACACTTCTCTTTCTCTTACATCTTACATGCGTCTGTAGGCAAATTCTGTTGGTTTCACCTACAAAACACTATACCTCCAGAATCCATCTACTTCTCTTTACTGCTTTTACCTTACTAGTATAATCCTAATTGAAGCCACCTTCTATTTTTCTCCTGCATTTCTGTAAAAGTTTTCTAACTATTGTCCCTTCTGTCACTCTTTCCCTTTGATGTCTGTTTTTAACAGCCAAGTGATGCTTTATTTTAACTGATAATTTTATTGAGATAATTGTAGGTTCACATGCAGTCATAAGAAATAATTGCTGATACTTTGCCCAATTCCTTAAATGGTAATATTTTTAAAACCATAGTGCAATATTGCAACCAGGATATTGGTATATAATTCACTGGTTTTATTCCAATTTCCCCAGTTCTACTTGTACTCATCTGTGTCTATGTGCACACGTGTAGGTGTGTATTACATTCTGTACCATTTTAACACTTATATAGGTTTATGTACCCACCACCAGTCAGGATACAGAGCGTTTCCATGTGAATCCTTTGTGTTGCCCTTTTTTTTAAAGCCATATCCATCCCCCTCCTTTCCCATCCCTTTGCCCTTTCCCTAAACAATGGCAACAATGCAACTGCCCTCCAATTCTAAAAGTTTGCCATTTCAAAATGATATAAAAATGAGATTATACAGTATGTAACCATTTGGATTTGACTTTTTCCCCTCAGTGTAATTCTCTAAGTTGTTGAGTTTTAACAATAGTTCATTCATGTTGCTGCCAAGTAATAGTTCATGCTATATTAGTTTGCTAGGGCTGCTGTAAGAAAGTACCATAAACTGTGTCGCTTAAAACAACAGGAACCTATTTTCTTATAGTTCTGGAGGCTAGAAGTCCAAAATCAAGGTGTTGGCAGGGCCATGATCCCCATAAGATTTTGTCTTTGTGGAACCTTTCATTGTTTCTTCCTAGCTTCTGGTGCTGTCTGGGAATCCTTGGTTTGTAGCTGCATCAGTCCTATTTTACCTACATTATCACATGGCCATTTTACATCATCTTCCCTCTGTGCATGTCTGTCTATGTGTCCAAATTGTCTCCTTTTTCATTTTATTAAAGTGAGGATGGCAAGGGAACTGCAGAGGGAGAGGAGGATTGAACAGGGAGCTTACATGCTTAGGTGATGTCACTCAGCAGTATGGTGGGTGAGTCTCTGGGTCACAGGATTCTAAAGGACAACAGTGGCTTGGGGGCTTTATAGTCCTGGAGTTTACCTTATCTATTGTTAGCAAATGTTGGGCACAGTTTTGTGGGGTATGCCAAGAAGGTAGGTTCTAAATGGCTGAAAACCTGTTTGTTTGAGCTATATTTAAAACAAAAGGATGTATAAAAATTAAAGCTTGCCCCTGGTGGGCTTTTGAGCTAATGGGTCCTGATCTGCTTTGAAGAAATAAACAACATAGGATCAATATACTGAGGTCGTCTTTGGCTCATCCATATAACACAGGGTCATGTGGGAACTTGATATTTAATATGTTGAGAAACTACCAAACTGTTTTCCAGAGTATACCATTTTACATTCCCACGAGTAGTTACTCTGTATCCTTATCAGCATTTGGTGGTGTCACTGTTTTTCATTTTAGCGGTTCTGGATAGGTGTGTGGTGATAGTTCATTGTACTTTGTCTTACATTTCCCTAATGGCTAATGATACTGAATATATTTTCATGTATTTATTTGCCATCTATATATCCTCCCCCCTGTAATCTCTTCATATATTTCACCCATTTTTCTAATTGGATTTTTTCAAATGTTATGTCTTGGAAAAATATTATATATACAAAATACTTGTCCTTTGTCAGATACATAATTTACAAATATTTTCTCCCAATATGTAGCTTGTTGAGTCATCCTCTTAACAGAGTTCTATGCAAAACAAAACCTTTTTATTTTGATGAAGTCTAAGTTATCAATTTTTCCTTTTATGGATCGTGTTTTTGGTGTCAAGTCTAATAATGTTTGCCTAACACAACACCTTGAAGATTTTCTTCTACTGTTAAAAAAATAGTTTTATATTTTACATTTAAGTGCATTGTTGGGAAAGCAGCCATTATATGATCTGTTGCCTTTTCCCAGACTTGCCCATCAGAGCCTTGGACCTGAAATTTCTATCAAGAGATAGAAATGTGAAGTTTCTCTCAAGAGATAAGGGGCCCTCACAGCCTGTGCCATGCTTATCATCTCGTGTGAGAATATCTTTGTAGGCTTCAGACTCAATGTGACTCTTTTTTATGCTTACGTGTGTACATCATATGGCACCAAACCAATTCCACAGCTGTATCTGTCCACAGCAGGGATGTGAGTGGTATAGGCAGGCCAGTTGCCCTGCTGTGTTTGCCAGGAGGGACCTATACCCACTACTGAAGCCCATCTTGCCTTCTCTCTATGTAAGTAAAACACTGTTCTATTCAGTGCTTAACTGTGTTGTATTTTTCTTGACAATTCCAACACCAAGATGCAGAGCGAATGATGGTGGTTGACACAGTTATGATCTTTGCTGTCATTTGTGAAGTTGGAGTCCTCCCTCCCAGTTGGTAACTGGTATTTCTGCTTGACATTCATGATCTACTTTGAATGTTTTTTTTTTTTTAAATAAGATGTAAGGTTATTTTTTTAAAATGTTGTTTTGTCATTGTTGTACTTGTTGTTTGTCCGTGGATGTCCAATGGCTCCAGTATCATTTGTTGAAAAGTTTATTCTTCCTCCATTGAGACATTTTGTCAATTTTATAAAAAAAAATCAGTTTGGAGGAGAAGGGAGTAGAGGGAGTTGGGGGAAATTGGAAGGGAGAAGTGAACCATGAAAGACTATGGTCTCTGAAAGACAATCTGAGGGTTTTGAAGGGGCGGGGGGTGGGAGGTTGGGGGAACCAGGTGGTGGGTATTAGAGAGGGCACATATTGCATGGAGCTCTGGGTGTGGTGCAAAAACAATGAATACTGTTATGCTGAAAAGAAATGTAAAAAAATCAGTTTGGCGGGTGGCCTGGGTTCCTGAGTCTGTTAAACATCTGCCTTCAGCTCAGGTCATGATCCCAAGGTCCTGGAATTGAGCCTTGAATTGGGCTACCTGCTCAGCAAGGAGTCTGCTTCTCCCTCTCCCTCTCCCTCTGCCCCTTTCCTGCTTGTATGATCTCTCTCAAATAAATAAATAAAATATTTGGTTTTTTATTATGTTATGTTAATCATCATACAGTACATCATTAGTTTATGATGTAGTGCTCCATGATTCATTGTTTGCATATAACACCCAGTGCTCCACACAGCACATGCCCTCCTTAATACCCATCACTAGGCTAACCCGTCCTCCCACCCCCTCCCCTCTAAACCCCTCAGTTTGTTTCCTGATGTCCACAGTCCCTCATGGTCTCTCCCCCTCTGATTCCACCCCCCTTCATTTTTCCTTTCCTTCTCCTAAAGTCCTCCATGCTATTCCTTATGTTTCACAAATAAGTGAAACTGTATGATAATTGACTTTCTCTGCTTGACATATTTCATTCAGCATAATCTTCTCCAGTCCTATCCATGCTGATACAGAAGTTGGGTATTCATCCTTTCTGATGGCTGAGTAATAGTCCATTGTGTATACGGACCACATCTTCTTTATCCATTCGTCTGTCGAAGGGCATCTCGGCTGTTTCCATAGTTTGGCTATTGTGGACATTGCTGCTATGAACACTGGGGTGCATATGGCCCTTATTTTCACTACATCTGTGTCTTTGGGGTAAATACCCAGTACTGCAAATGCTGGGTCAGAAGATAGCTCTATTTTATTTATTTATTTATTTTCAGCATAACAGTATCATTATTTTTTCACCACACCCAGTGCTCCATGCAATCCGTGCCCTCTATAATACCCACCACCTGGTACCCCCAACCTCCCACCCCCCCACCACTTCAAACCCCTCAGATTGTTTTTCAGAGTCCATAGTCTCTCATGATTCACCTCCCCTTCCATTTTCCCCCAACTCCCTTCTCCTCTCTAACACCCCTTGTCCTCCATGCTATTTGTTATGCTCCACAAATAAGTGAAACCATATGATAATTAACTCTCTCTGCTTGACTTATTTCACTCAGCATGATCTCTTCCAGTCCCGTCTATGTTGCTACAATAGTTGGGTATTCATCCTTTCTGATGGAGGCATAATACTCCATAGTGTATATGGACCACATCTTCCTTATCCATTCATCCGTTGAAGGGCATCTTGGTTCTTTCCATAGTTTGGCGACCATGACCATTGCTGCTATAATGTGACATATTTCATTCAGCATAATCTTCTCCAGTCCCATCCATGCTGATACAGAAGTTGGGTATTCATCCTTTCTGATGGCTGTGTATGTGGACTACATCTTCTTTATCCATTCGTCTGTCGAAGGGCATCTCGGCTGTTTCCAAAGTTTGGCTATTGTGGACATTGCTTCTATGAACACTGGGGTGCATATGGCCCTTATTTTCACTACATCTGTGTCTTTGGGGTAAATAACCAGTACTGCAAATGCTGGATCATAAGATAGCTCTATTTTTAACTTTATGAGGAACTTCCACACTGTACAGAGTCCTTTGTAGTATTCCCTTATTCTCTTTTGACATTTGCAGGTGCTGAATGTTATCCCTTGTTTTATTCCTGATATTGGTAATTTGCATCTTCTCTTTTTCTCTTTGTCAGTCTTCCGAATGGTTTGTCAATTTTATTGGTCTTTTCAAAGAACCAGCTTTCTGTTTCATTGATTTTTTCTATTGTTTTCTTGTTATCAATTTCATTTATTTCTGTTCTTGTCTTTATTAATGACTTCCTCCTCCTTGCTTTGGATTTGTTTTGTTCTTCTAGTTTCTTGAGGTAGGAATTTAGATTATTGACTTGAGACATTTTCTTCCTTTCTTTTTTAAAAAGATATAATTTATTTATTTGAGAGAAAGAGAGAGAGTGAGCAGGAGGGAGACAGAGAGAGAATCTGAAGCAGACTGTGTGCTGAGTGCAGAGCCCAGCATGGGGGCTCGATCCCACAACCCCGAGATCATGACCTGAGCCAAAATCAAGAGTCAGACACTTAACTGACTGAGCTATCCAGGCACCATGGGACATTTCCTTACTTCTACTTTGAGCATTTAGTATTATAAATTTTTTGTTGGCACTACTTTAGATATTTAACACAAATTTTTATTTTCATTTTCATTTTCATTCAGTTCAAGGTATTTCTTCATTTCCCTTTAGACTTTCTCTTTGACCCATGGATTATTCAAGTCTTGTTCAGTTTCCAAGTGTTTGGGTATTTCTTTGTATCTTTCTGTTCTAGATTTCTGGTTTAACTCCATTTGGTCAGTGAACATACTCCGTATGATTTCATTTATTTTAAATTTACTGAAGCTTGTTTCATATACCAGAATATGGTCTATCTTAGGGAATGTTCCACAGACTCCCCCCCCCCTTTTTTTTTAAGTAAGGAGTTGCTTCTGGGCTGAGAACTTTTTAAAAAAAAATATTTTATTTATTTAACAGAGAGAGATCACAAGTAGGCAGAGAGGCAGGCAGAGAGAGAGAGAGAGAGAGAGAGGAGGAAGTAGGCTCCCCACTGAGCAGAGAGCCTGATGTGGATCATGACCTGAGCCAAAGGCAGAGGCTTAACCCACTGAGCCACCCAGGTGCCCATGTTCCATAAACTCTTAAAAAGAATGTATATTTTGCTCTTGTTGGGTTAAGTGTTCTGTACATATCAATCAGAACCCATTGGTTAATTGCATTTTCAGATATTTTATATCCTTAACGATTGAATATTAATTGTAGCAATCATGGAGAGGAGAGTGTTGAAGTTCTTCAGCTACAATTAAGGATTTTTCTGTTCCTCTTTTCACCTCTGCTTATTTTTGTTTCATTTATTTTGAGGTTCTGTATTTTGGTGCATACAGGGAGATGTTTTTAAAATCTTAAATTAGATTATCCTTTTCCTGTGTTGCAGACCTCACAATAACTCCCTATTTCCTTCAGAACTAAAGATAAAGTCCTTGTAGTAGTCTACAAGGTTCTGTAAGATCTGGCTCTTGTTTACCTCTCTAACTTCATTTCCCACTCTTCTCCCCCTCACTTATTCTGCTCCAGCCATAGTGGCTTCCTTGATGTTTCTTGAGCAGAACAGGCCACTGCCTTGTTATAGCTTCCACTCTAACTCTTCACATTGCTAGGAATGCTCCATCAGCTTGGAATGGGAGTTTGGAGTGCAGTTGTTGCAAGAATTGTTAGCTTTACATAACAGGGAAGCCAAGGCCTGGGGAGGGTAAATGCCAATAGCAATGAGCATATTGTTAGCAAAGCTAGGGTGTTATGGAAAATGGAAACTTGAAGAAGAGCAGTGAGAGAAGGTGAAAGAAGGGGGATAAATAGCAGCAGTTCTAGGAAATGAGTTGGGAAGGATTTTACATGTAGGAAGAACCGATGCCCCAAATTCCCTCATTTCAAAATTCCTCCCCAAGCAGTCTAGCACTGAGTCTGAAATTCTAGTAGTGTACTTCTTTAGGATAAGCGTGTGAAGGCTCTGAGGAATCTGACAATATACAACTTTATATAACAGATTTAATCCAGAGCTTTAAAAAGATTATTTGACAGCAACACGTTTTCCTCCCTCTATGTCTATCTTACAAAATCCACTTTAGGAAACACTGAGTCAAAGATTCATGTTTCCAGAAAACTTTTGCTAAAAGATTAATTTTACTGGAAAGGCCTAGTTACTTATCAGTTTTTCTTATTCTGCAATGATTGTTTTATTCAATTAGCCCAGGTGTTGGCAGACCATGGCAAAGCCCTCGGCTGTCCACCTGATTTCATAAATAAAAATTTGTTAGAACATAACCATGTCTATTTGTCTGTGGCTTCTTTCTCATTACAATGTATAATTGAATAGTTGTGACAGAGATGAATGGTCAGCAAAGCCAAAAATATTTACTACCTGACCTTTTATAGAAAAATTTGCCAAGCCCTGGATTTACACAATAGCAAAGGCCTGAGATTTATTAGCAAATGATAACAAAAGTTAGTGGCTGGCACCAGCAATTTATTATTATCTCTCATGGTTCGGTGGATTGAGTGGACTCATCTGGGAAGTTCTCATTTGGTATCTCTTATTTGTTACAATTATATGGCAGTTGGAGATACAGTCATCTGAAGGCTGAACATCCAGGATGGCTCACTCTCATGGTTGGCAGCTGATGCTGGATTTCAGCTGGGAGCTGAGCAGGAGCTGTTGACTAGTGCATCTATATATGGCCTTTCCCTTTAGGTTGGATTTCTCACAATATGGCATCATTTCAAGAGTAAGAAGTAGATACTGCCAGTTCTTTTAGAGTCTAGGCTTGGCACTGGAGTAATGGCACTTCCACCTTATTCAGTTGGTCAAAGCAGCCCCAGACCAGCCCAGATTCAAGGGGGCTTGAGGAATAAACTCTATCTGTGCATAGGGGAAGGACAATAGTGTGCACAGAAGGATAGAATTAATGCTGATTATGTTGAAGGCAAACTACCACCATGAAGAAGTAGTATGAGGTGTTTGGGGAGCAGGGTGTAGAAAGTTTTCTTTGGAAAGAACTTTTAGGGTGACTGAAGCCAACTCTGCTTTCACCTGTGCCTATTTCATAGATAACCATATGGAAGCTCAGAACATTAGGAGATGCTGCTGAAGGTCATTGTCTGCCTTATAGTGTTGACAAGGACCTTAGCTGACTTGTTGGATGTATGTAGCTAACCCCAAAAAAGACAGTGGTCTAGAGCCAAGGGGCTGGTATGAGGGGGCTAATGGAGCCTGAGTCTCTAAATAAAGCTCTCTCCTTTCCCTAATATTTCCTTACTCCTTAGGGCTTACTAGGGTACCTCAGCTACTATGTAAATATCTAGACTTTATGGACACACCAGATCCCTGCCACTACGCCTTGTGGGTTTCTGAAGTCTTTCTCAAATCTGGACTGTGCACTACAAATGAACTCAGAATACCTTAAAGACAGGGACCACATCTTAAATTTCTTTCACGTCCTCTGACCCTGAAATACCTCATACTAATGCTATGTATATAGAAGACAATAGAAATTGTAGATCTATTCAAATCCCAACTCATTTCCTTGCACAGTCTATACAAGTAGAATTCTGTGGTTTGGTCCCTGCACACTATGCCAGCCTTATCTTTGACCTTCACTGAACTTCAGTGATGATATATCAGGCATGCATTTTCTCTTTCTCTTTCTGTCTCTATCTATGTCTTTCTCTCTGTTTCTCTATTTCTGTCTCTCTGTCTCTCTTCCCACCTGGCTGTATGCAACTGTTCTCAGTGTTTGGAACATTCTTCCTTCACACTCACCTTCACTTAGTCTACCTCTTTGGTATCCTTCACAGCATGGGTGTTACTTTTCCAAAGAGATCCTCCTTGATACCAGGTACCCCTTTTGTGTTATCATAGCACCTTGTATTTTCCCCTTAATAGTGATTTCCCACTACCCTCTAATGTAATTACTTACTTTTCTGTCTCCTTGACTTGACTACAGTGCTTGAGGGCACAGTCCATTTCTGTCTTCAACTTTGTCTCCTCATGGATTTGCAAGAGTTCTCACACAATGAACGGATGTGCTCTCCCTTCAGTGATCTCCACTTTCTTCCTGCTGTTCTGTATAAGTGTGCTGGAACAAGTTGTATAGTGGGCAGGAGCTGGGATGATGGATAAGGAACATGTGTTCAGAATGTCATGTGAGTCACTTGCAGCATCTCTGAACAAGTCTTTAGAGCTCTTGCCTGTCTTGTCCTGGAACATTTTTGCAAAAACCGACTCCTTTGCAAGTCTCTACACATATGTTACTCCATTTTTTAAGCCTCCCACCACCAACTCAGTGAGCACTACATGTTGAGCACTTTTCCTTGCTTCAATTCCTTAAGCACAGCAGAACTATAGCCTAGCACTGGGGAATGTATGCCAATTCCTCAGCTTAGAAAGTCTGATCTAGGCTTTGTGAGAAAAAGGTGGGCATTTTGGTAGCTCTGGGGTGCCACTCAACTGTAAGTGGACAGCTAATGTGCTTGGGAGATAACCAGCCCCCTAAGACCATTTGTCAAGCATGCCGATTATGATTAAATATAACTTGCTAGACTATAAGTGACCCTCAGACAACAGAAAGAATCTAGCAGAACATTACACATCATGAAGCAACCCCAGGGTAGAGGACGTCAGCAGTCTTGCTCAATTAATCCTTGGAAACAGAGTCAGAATTAATGGGAAATCTGTTGAAAGTTGATCGACACCTTTTTAAAGGTGAAATCCTTTTCCGTTCCCATTTAGTGTTGTTAAAGCCATTAGCAGAAATTGGAATAGAGAAATACGACCTTTCATGTGGTAGATTCAGAGGCTGAGAAGATGGACGAGATGGAAATGTACTGGCAGCTTATAATAAGCACCTGGGTGGTAAGTGATAACTAAAGATTGAAAATTGACAAATGGGTCAAACTGGGAAAGACCAAGACAGAGAGGAATGGAGTGCATTTTGCATGCAGAGGTGATGAGGGAAAGGAGTGGGAGCATCAATAATTCAGCAGGGTCACCCACACTGTAAGCCAGATATGGATTACTCAGAAAGTGGTTAAAATGTGCTAGGTGGAAAAGTCAGAGAGATTTTGTTACAAGATGAAGAGACCACTTTCCGGCTGTTAAGAGAAGTAAATGATTTAGTTTTCCCTGGAGAATTAGGGTACCAAAGAGAAATTCTCCAAACTAGAAGTCAGGAGGTCTGAGACATCTGTTTATTCAGTTTCAAAGTGGCTGAATTGCTCCAAACCTCCTCACCCTGCAGATGATTGCATCCTTCCAAGTGACTAATATGTTATTTCTTTGAAAGCTATCAGACTTACAAATGTAAGGAATTATAATCATAGTCATCCAACTGAATCAAGTGCAAAAGAATATTGCTCTAAGGGACTATGTGAGATTTTAATTATTTCCTCTGATGGAGGTGAACATGTTTGCAGATAATCTTGAGTGGCACCAGTGCCCAAATGATTTATCTTGGGATTTAGAGACACATGCATCCCTTGGTATTTTGGTTGAGGAAAGCTCAGGGATGTGGGTTGTGCATCAGAATGGAAGATACGACTTTCAATTTACTCTGCCATTTTGGTTTAGCATAATCATGATGCCCTGACAGTGGGAAGAAGTGGAACAGCAGGAGGTGGTGATCAAATGGCTAGGGGCACTGTCAAGAGTAGCATTTGAGTATTGACAGGTTTTCACCTACTGACCTGAGTTGGCATCATTTATTTGAAGGGTTTTTCATAAGATCTGCCAGAGGATGAAGTTTTGGGTCATAGTTGTTGTCGTTATTATTGTTATTATTATTATTATTATTATTATTAGAATGTTGGTTATGTGCCAGGTATTGTGCTAAGCATTGTACTGTACCATCTCTTTTAATCCTCACAACCACTCTATGCAGTTAGATACTGTTATTATCTTCATTTTACAGATAACAAAACTTAGACTAAGGTGTATGAGTAACTTCTCCAAGGTCACAATGCTAGTACAAGAAGACAAAGCCTGGTAGTAAACCCAAGGCACTAGCTCCAGAACCTGTGTATAGAACCACTATGTAATATTGCCATATACATATATGAATGAACCTGAGGTTCTGGAAAGGAAAGAAATGCGACCTTTCCAAAGTCACCCAAATAGGTAGTGGGACTACTTACCATTTATTCCAGGAGTGAATCCAGTATGTTCACAGCAAGTGAGGAATACAACAAAATCTCATTTTATAGATGTAGCTCAGGTCTTATAGTAATGATGGTGATAATGACAGTAATGACAATGGCAGCAGTAGCTGATAATTATTGAACATCAGTTATATGCTAAGCACCGTAATAGCTATTGTATATGTACACTCATTTCTTTATTCAATGAACAAATGGTTATTTAAAGCTTACTGTACATAAGACAGTGTTATAGAGACTAGGGATATGGTGATGAACAAGACAAGCTTGATGTCTGCTTTTATTTTTTTAATTTTTTGAAAGCCAAAAGCCATTTATTCACCATAAAATACATTTTTTTTATTTGGGTACTTTCTTTTTTTTTTTAATTTTTTATTTTTTATAAACATATATTTTTATCCCCAGGGGTACAGGTCTGTGAATCACCAGGTTTACACACTTCACAGCACTCACCAAAGCACATACCCTCCCCAATGTCCATAATCCCACTCCCTTCTCCCAAACCCCCTCCCCCCAAAATACATTTTTAGACTCATAAAAACATGAAAGGCAAAAATATGATAAGTTGGGGCACCTGGGTGACCCAGTGGGTTAAGCCTCTGCCTTTGGCTTAGGTTATGATCTCAGGGTCTAGGTATCAAGCCCCACATCAGGCTCCCTGCACAGCAGGGAGCCTGCTCCAACCCCCACACCCCCGCCTGCCTCTCTGCCTGCTTCTGATCTCTGTCTGTCAAATAAATAAATCAAAGCTTTTAAAAATATGGTAAGTTATGTGGGAAGAAAAGGTAGATTGGGGGAAATGGATAATATATATATATATATATATATATGGTATATGGATATATCAGTCATATACAACATATAGATTTTTCAAATTGAAAACAAAGTCGAAGGAGAAAAGCAGTCAAACATTGTATTCGTAGAGGAACTCAACAAAATGACAAGCACATATTTGAAAAGGACTTTCCTATCAGTGAAGAATTGCAAGTTGAAATTAGGATAAAATGATGAAACAGACCTTACTTATGCCTATCAGACTGACACAAAATAAAGGAGAGTGAAAACCCATAATCCAAGTGGTGTGCAGTCAAGTATACTTTCCTACATTGAAGGTGCAAATGTAAAAGGGAAAGCAATCTGGAAATACAAATTAATACCTAAGATATAGAAAAACATGTACTCAGCCATTACACTTCTAGAAATGTATTCCATAGTAGTCATAGGTAGGAGTACTACAAGGATATTTGTCTAACACTGGCCACTGAGAGGCCCAAGAATGGGGAGGGAGGGAGGGTGGGAGAGGAAAGGAGAGAAGTGGGGAGATAGAGGGAGAGAATTCATTTAGGTTGATACCTGCTTTTAGATTGAGTCTTACAGGTCTTAAATGAAGAATACCAACTGCAAACATGAAAACAAATGAGATGTCTGATAATATTTATGCAAATGACACTACAAAGAGCTGATATCTAAAATCTATAAAGAACTCCTCAAACTACACTCAAAAAAACAGGCAATCACATCAAAAAATGGGCAGAAGACATGAACAGACACTTATCCAAAAAAGACATATAAATGACTAACAGACACATGAAAAAATGTTCATCATCATTAGCCATCAGGGAGATTCAAATCAAAACCACATTGAAATACCACCTTACACCAGTTAGAATGACCAAAGTTAACAAGGCAGTAAACAATGATTGTTGGAGAGTATATAGGGAAAGGGGAACCCTCTTACACTGTTGGCGGGAATGCAAGTTGGTGCAGCCATTTTGGAGAACAGTATGGAGATTCCTTAAGAAATTAAAAATAGAGCTTCCCTATGACCCTTCATTGCACTACTGGGTATTTACCCCAAAGATACAGATGTAGTGAAAAGAACGGCCATCTGTACCCAATGTTTATAGCAGCAATGGCCATGGTCGCCAAACTGTGGAAAGAACCAAGATGCTCTTCAACGGACAAATGGATAAGGAAGATGTGGTTCATATAGACAATGGAGTATTATGCCTCCATCAGAAAGGATGAATACCCAACTTTTGTAGCAACATGGACAGGACTGGAGGAGATTATGCTAAGTGAAATAAGTCAGGCAGAGAGAGTTAATTATCATATGGTTTAACTTACCTGTGGACTGTAAGGAATAACATGGAGGACATTAGGAGAAGGAAAGGAAAAGTGAATTGGGGGAAATTGGAGGGGGAGAAGAACCATGAGAGACTGAGACTGTGGACTCTGAGAAACAAACTGAGGGTTTTGGAGGGGAGGGGAGTGAAGGGTTAGGTGAGCCTGGTGGAGGGTATTAAGGAGGGCACGTATTGCATGGAGCACTGGGTGTGGTGCATAAACAAAGAATCTTAGAACACTGAAAAAATAAAATTAAAAAAAATTTATATCCACCCCCCCAAAATATATATATGCAACTGATGAATTACTAAACTGTACCTCTGAAACTAATAATACACTATGTTAGTTGCTTAAATTTAAATTTAAAACATTTAAAAAAGAAGAAAAATCCAAGAAAGGATATCTGATAATAATTCTGTTGTAAAATAAATAAAACAGTAATATAAGGGAAAATGGGTGGCAGCTACATTGGATGCGGTGGTCAGGGAAGCTTTCTTATCATCTTATTAAATGCTCTCAACAGCCCTGTGAAGTGTGTAGACACTGGTCAGCAGAGATGTAAGTAATGGGGTAATCAAATCCACACTTTGCTGGTATCTATAGAGCCAGAGGCCTACAGCTTGATCTATGCAGAGCAGGGAAATAGGAAGGTTGTTTACATTGTCACCCCCAAGGCAATACCTGATCAATTAAGGAGCACAGAAAGTGTTGGATGGAATTTTGTAGTCAAGAAAAGACAGTTTTGTAGAAAGTGGGAATTAAAGGGACCAGCCCAGGAAACATTCTACATGTTCAGAAGAGTGCTCTTCATGACCATAAATCTTTGTGACCTTGGATTAGGCAATGGTTTCTTAGATATGACACCTAAGGTACAAATAAAAGAAAAAATAGACAAATTGAACTTAATCAAAGTTAAAAACTTTTATGGTTCAAATGACATCTTCAAAAAAGTCTAAAGACAACACATAGAAGGGAGAAAGTGTTGAAAATTATATACCTGATAAGAAACTTGAAGAATATTTACAACTCAAAAAATAAAAATAACCCAACTAAAAATTGATGAAATGCACATTACTCCAAAGAGAATATACAAATGTCCAATAAGTTCATGAAATACATTCAACATCATTCACCATCAGGGAAATGCAGATCAAAAACCACAATGAAATACCACTTCACATCTACTAGGATGGCTATAATCAGAAAGGCAGACAAGTGCCAAAAATATGGAGAAATCGGAACCCTCATACATTGCTGACTGACATGTAAAATGGTGATGTTTCTTTGGAAAAGTTTGGAAGCTCCTCAAAATGTTAAACGTAGTGTTATTATATAACCCAATAATTTCACAGGTATATACCCAAGAGAATTGAAAATATATGTTCACACCAAAACTTGTACACAAATGTTGATAGCAGCTTTCTCATAATAGCCAAAAAGTGGAAACAACTCAAACGTCCACCAACTGATGAATAAACAAAATCTGATCAATGCAAACAGAGGAATATTATTCAGCCATAAAAGGGTCAAATACTGATACATGGTATAACATGAATGGACACTAAAAATATGCTAAGTGAAAGAAGCCAGACACAAAAGACCACATATTGTATGATTCCATTTATATGAAATGTCCAGAATAGGCAAATCTATAGAAATAGCAAATAGATTAGGTTAATGATTGCCAAGACCTGGGGGGAGGGGGCAATAGGAGTGTTTGCTAGTGGGTGTGGAATTTCTTCTCGGGGTGATGAAAATGTTCTAAAATTGATGGTGATTGTTGTGCAACTCTGTGAAATACTAAGAACTATTGAATTTTATATTTTAATAACTAACCCCAGGGTTACTTATTAAAACCCCAGGGTTACTTTCTTCCCTCCTTCCTTCCTCACCCTAAGTTTTTATTGAATATTATCTGCGTGCAAAGACACTGTACTGGGTATTTGGGGATGTAATGGTGACTACAGCATGGCTTTGCCTTAGGTGATCTTAGCCTACTAAGGAAGAAAGACATTAAGCATGTAGTTAACAGTATACAACAACTCTTTCTCCTTTTTGGTTGAATTTGTTCCTAGGTATTTTATTATTCTAGATGCTATTGTAGGTGCAATTATTTTCTTAATTGCCTTTTTGAATTGTTCATTAATAATGTATAAAATACAACTTAAATTTGTGTGTTGATTTCTTATTCTGAAACTTACTGAACTTATTAGCTCTAACAATTTTTGTGTGAGTTCTTTGGGATTTTCTATACTCAAGATCATGTCATCTGTGAATAAATGTATTTTTATCTCTTCCCAAAAAATGAATGAAAAGTGTTAGGGAATAAAAGTATTTAACTGGGAGGTCTTACTTAATCTGATGGGTTGGGGAAGAAATTCCTCATGATGTGTTCTTTTAACTGAAACTTGAATGACTCAAAAATAAATTGTGGGAGTGGAAAAACAGCATGGTGAATGTCTTGAGACTGGAAAAATCTTGACATCTTGGAATAAGAGAAGAAAGAGCAGTCTGGTTGAAACATTATAAGTGAAGGTGCCAGGGAGGTGGTATAGGTCATAGTTGAGATGAAAGTTGAGAGATAAACACCTTGGTGGCTAGATTAAGGAATTTGTACTTTGTCCCATAGAGGGTTTTTGAGAGTGAGAGAGAGAGAGAGAGATGTGATGTGATATTTTTTAAAAAAATTCATCACACCTGTCCACTGGAGAATGAATTGGAGGGACTGGGAGCAAGAGTATAGAGTATTACAATTAAGAGTCATCCAGACAAGTGTTATGATTGTCCTAAAGTAGTTTCAGGGCGTATTGAGACATGTGGATGTATTTAAGGGGTATCTAGTAGGTAGAATTAATTACTTTAGTGTTTGATGAGATGTGGGGAGTAAACAAATCCCAAGAATGATTCCTAGGTTTCTAGCTTGGGTGACTGGGTGAACAACGGTGCCATTAATTTCAGTAAAGTACATAGGAGAGGCAGTTTAGGGAGGTGTATGGAAATGAGTTTTCTTTTTGATATAGTGACATGGAGGTACATGTTGGCATTTTGGGTGGAGAGGCTCAGCAAGAACAAATTGATATGTGTGCAGCTAAGGAGAGATGTCTGAGTTGGAGCTATAGATTTGAAAGTTGTTAGCATGTAAGTAGTAACTGAAGCCACAGAACTAGCTTGTTCGTCTTTATATCCTCCACAGAAGCTGGAGTGGTATTTGGCACAAAGTATCTGTTGAATGTTAAAAATAAGATGTCAATCATAACCCCTCCCAAAGGTGATATCTGAGACCAGTATGCCCAGGTTCTTCCTTCTCTCAAACCAAGGTACACACAATATTCCAGGGTGGTGTGCACAGTAGGTACAAATTAAAAGCTAATGTTTATCAAGTGTATGCTATGCATCATCAGGAACTGTTCCAAGCTCTATACATGTCTTAATTTTCTCAGTAACACTGTGAGGTAAATATTATCACCCTCTCTACTGTACAAAAGGGAAACTGAAGCACAAAGAGGCTGCACAATGCATGGTGGGGGTAGGTTTTGAACCCGGATAGTCTAAGTGCACAACCTGCTCTCTTTTTCTTTTTTAAATTTTTAATTTAAATTCAACTTAGTTAACATATAGTATATTATCGCTCTCTTAACTACTTAGATATATTACCACTCTAACTATTATTTGAAGCCCAAGTGATTGCTTGCTAATTTATCAGAACAGGCTAGTGTAAATGGTTGAAAATTCCTTTTCATGTGTTTCCCCTTCTCTCTGGTCAGCACCTTTATCTTATTCTCCTAACATTTCTGTGCTGCCTCCCAACCCAGCCTCCAGATACTCTTTAGTCTGTGGCCCAGTCCTCAGGGCCTTGCTTTTTGCTTTTGTTCACCACTCACAATTTAAATACCTGCATCCAACATGATGGTATTAAGGTGGATGAAACAGTACTGTGGTGATCCTCTCAAGAAATATATGTGCACACAGCCTCTTTGGAGAACAGTGTGGAGATTCCTCAAGAAATTAAAAATAGAACTTCCCTATGACCCTGCCATTGCACTCCTGGGTATTTACCCCAAGATACAGATGTCGTGAAAAGAAGGGCCATCTGTACCCCAATGTTTATAGCAACAATGGCCACGGTCGCCAAACTGTGGAAAGAACCAAGATGACCTTCAACGGACGAATGGATAAGGAAGATGTGGTCCATATACACTATGGAGTATTATGCCTCCAACAGAAAGGATGAATACCCAACTTTTGTAGCAACATGGACGGGACTGGAAGAGATTATGCTGAGTGAAATAAGTCAAGCAGAGAGAGTCAATTATCATATGGTTTCACTTATTTGTGGAGCATAACAAATAACATGGAGGACATGGGGAGATGGAGAGGAGAAGGGAGTTGGGGGAAATTGGAAGGGGAGGTGAACCATGAGAGACTATGGACTCTGAAAAACAATTTGAAGGGTTTGAAGTGGCGGGGGGGGGGGTGGGAGGTTGGGGGAACCAGGTGGTGGGTATTAGGGAGGGCACAGATTGCATGGAGCACTTGGTGTGGTACAAAAATAATGAATACTGTTATGCTGAAAATAAATAAAAAATAAATTTAAAAAAGAGAAATATATGTGCATGATTTCAGGGGCTTCTTGGAGACTTAGGGCCTTAACCAAAGCATTGACTCTAATAGGGCTTTAAAGCTTTGTGATTGGTCATGAAAGCAAGAGTTTTTCTTTGATTGGGGAAGAGGAGAGGCAGGAGAGGAATTAAATATCCACATATCAAATTGTACAATAAAAGACAATGTGACTAAGAGCAAGCACTCCTACTCCTAAACAATAAACTACATGGTCCCCTTTAGAGGCATGTTCTGCTCTGCAACCAACTGAGCTAACCTCACACCCAGCACATGGTACTGGGCAGCACCTACATTATTCTGTTTAATTCAGTGACATACTTCTATATTGTTGTGTGCATTGTGGGAATGAAGACACAGAGAGATATATGTAGCAGGATCCCTTCATGTATTCTTAGTTCCTTTGGGGTAATGAACCCCCCTCCCCCTTAAGAATCTGAAAGCTAAGCACCCACACAGAGACATGAATTGACACGTGTGCTTTTTGCTTATGATTTCAGCTTTGGATAAGTGGTTCCAAAGGTTCTCAACAGGACAATATCATGCCCTAAGGAGTATTTTGTAATTACTGGGGGCTCTTACTGACACATAGCAGGTAGAATCCAGGTATCTAACTGAAGGACAGTCTTCCCAATGAAAACCGCTCCTGTGTGTCACTAGACTTTCAGATGTCCTGCTGGACATTTATATAGGTGAAAGACTTGATTATAAATGATCAGAGCCTAGAATGGAAATTTGTTATACATAACATAAAGTGTTTTGGTAGGCACCAAATTTTTCAGGAACCCAAATGCAATGTAAATTGAGAGGGAATTGTACTTTTTATAGGAGCTGTAAAAGTTTCTCTCCACTTTGGAAATTCATGTTACCAACATCAATAACATTCAGAGTATTAGAGTCACTGATAAAGTATACCTGTGTCAATGTGCATTTGTAATTGGTGCTTTATTGGTGGTTTCATACAGACCACTTCATCTTAAGTGTTCTACTGTAGTCAATTCCTGAGATTTACATGTTATATAAATATGTAAATAATTATAAATTATCTTCTCTTTGTTCTTTTTCACATCATAGAGCATTATATTAGTATTTTTGAAATCATGTGTGTAGGTGTGTAGGTTTTATTAGCTGTGAATTTCATTTCAGGATAATAATGGAGATGTCACAAAGTGTATTAAAAAAAAATAGAAAGAGAGAATGAGTCTTATTAAGACTGAGAGCCACTTACCTAGAATAAAAATTACAATCTGAAGGAAATTCAATCAGTAGGAGAGGTAATAAGGGCTTCTATTTATTAAGTACCTACTGTGTGCCAGTTATAAGCTAAAGGTATTTTCCACGAGTTCATTTATTCCTCACAAGCCATGCCCCATTTCCTAAACTATAAGGCAGAAATGAGAAGCACCAGAAGACACACAGGGAAGAGGCCACTGAACATGTAGCAACCCAGGATGGGGATGTGTTGTCCAGCTCTAGATCTGCCACCCCTTCACTGCTCTCTCAACTGCACTGTGAACTTCGACTGAGCCCACAGAGACTTCCCAGCTCTCTGACCCCCACCTCCATCAACACACACACACACACACACACACACACACAGTGCAAAAACAGCCCATCCTTTGGAGAGTGACTATGATTAACATAAATAATGGTAAATTATATTAATAATGAATCCTCTTGATATGATGTGAAAAGAACGGCACTTGTCCTCTAACTTCTTCCTGCCAAAAATGCATTACCACAGTCAATAATGAGAAAAACATCAGACAAATCCAAATTGAGGGGCATTCTAGAAAATATTCAAGTTTTAAGGTCTTCAAAAACAAGGAAAGTCTGAGAAACAAACATCACAAAGTCTTCTTCTCTAAAAAGAACCTAAGAAGTTATTGGGAGTCAATGTAATATGGTATCTTAGAGGGGATCCCAGAACAGAAATGAGGCATTAGGTAAAAACAAAGAAAATATGCATAAAGCATGGACTTTAATTATAGTCTACCAATACTGGCTCACTAGTTGTAGCAAATGTACCATACTAATGTGTAGATATTAATAATAGGGGAAAGTGGATGTTGAATATAAAGGAACCCCCTGTACTATTTTCCCATTTTTTACCTACAACCTAAAATCATTTTAAAATAAAAAAAATATTTACCCCCCCCCCTCCACACACACACACCCAAACACATATAGTACAAAAAGACAGACCCTGAGGTGGGCAGAAAAAATCGCAGTCACAGGGAGACTCTTCTTCTTGGAGTCCCTTGTAAAGTGGGGTTCATGGATACCCAGCAAAAAAGATGGATGGAACTAGAGCGTATCATGCTTAGCGAAATAAGTCAAGCAGAGAAAGACAACTATCATATGATCTCTCTGATATGAAGAAGTGGTGATGCAACATGGGGGCTTAAGTGGGTAGGAGAAGAATCAATGAAACAAGATGGGATTGGGAGGGAGACAAACCATAAGTGACTCTTAATCTCACAAAACAAACTGAGGGTTGTTTGGGAGAAGGGGGTGGGATTATGGACATTGGGGAGGGTATGTGCTTTGGTGAGTGCTGTGAAGTGTGTAAACCTGGTGATTCACAGACCTGTACCCCTGGGGATAAAAATAAATGTTTATAAAAAATAAAAAATTAAAAAAAATAAAATAAAATAAAAAATAAAATAAATAAAATAAAATGAAGCTAAAATATTAAAAAAATAAAAAAATAAAGAATTATTTAAAAAAAGCTAGATGGGACAGAATTAGAACTATATAAACTACAGTTTCTTTTAGATGAATCTCTTCTAGAAAGAAAGCCAGATGAGTGTGCAAAGATGTCTATGCAAGTATGATTATGACAGAATGATTTTTGAGTAAAGCACTGCAACATTCTAAATGTCCACACTGGGGCGATATCTCACTATGTTTTTTCTATAGAGCATCAGTCCAATAAGATGGACTTCTATAAAGGGGGATCCATGAACAAACAGGAAATGCTGCATACTATACTCCCTTAAAGAATCCAATACAGATTGATGTAATATGGCTCTGAGATCAGTCTTACTGAAAAGGAACTTGTGAATTTCTGTTTGAGTCAGAATTTGAAAAGTCACCTGACCATGGATCCCTCTTTTAATATTATTATTTTTAAATTAAAAGTTACTAATATCTTCACACTTGGGAAACTGCCACACTAAGGGTTAGGCTATATAAATTAAGGCATATATTTTTATATGCCTTATTTTATATATTTTACTTATTTATATATTTTATTTATATATATATTTTATATCTTTTATTTTATATATTTTAGACTATTCCATAGAAATTAGTGAGATCATGTTTCTTGAGGATATTTAGTGAATTGGGACACTATTCATAATTTTAGATAGCAAAAACACATTTATATATACAATGTAAAGAAGAAATGTAAAATCACCTGTAACTCCATAATCAGAGATAACCACTAGTAATTATAGTTTTTGAAAATACCAGGAAGAGAATGACAGGGTGTCCCAGATGAGCTTAACTGAATTAGTGGAACATTATGAAAGTAGTCTAAAAAAAAAAAAAAAAACTAGCAGTCCAGGCTGCTCTGCTGATGCTTTGTCTTTTGCTAAAGCCAGCCTCTGCAATATGAAATGGCACTCTTTTACAAATAAGTGCGGTGTTTTTTTTTTAGTCATCTTCAGAAGGTAATAACATATACAGTCAATTCCCATGTCAGACTGACCTCCTGAAGATAGATACTTCATCTGTTTGCCTGCATGGAGGAGCAGGTTCTGCTTTCCTCCTACCAGACTCCTACATCCTACCTCCTAGTGTAGAAGTTCCTGCTCCTTCCCAGGAGACTGGAAGGCAGGGCTTGCAGCTTCAGTGCCTCTCTGTGCAGAAACTCTGTGGCATTTATCCATCCTTAGTGTCTGGCATGGGGCTGAGCCAGTAGCATACGCTTAGGAGGACTGGTTGAATAGAGGACCTGAAACCCATTTTGGGCTCATTCATTTCATTGATTCAAATGATATTCAATGAATCTGCAATGGTATAATATGATATAAGTTGTGCTAAGTATGATATGTCTGGGAATTGAATGCATGATACTGGGGAATATCAGAACTTTAGTATTTATCCCACACTTGCTACTCATTTTGTGTGTGCATGTGTGTCATCTTGGACAGTCACTTCCCATCATTAACCAAATGTAAAACAAGTGGTTGGGCTATGAAACTGGTTTCATACTGCATTGAGAATAAAACTGGAACACTCTTACATGGACCCCAGGACCCTACGTGATCATATCTGTGTCTCCTTCTTTGTCTTCATCTCCTGCTCATCCCTCCCTTTTTCTATTCCAACCATACCTCAGGATCTTTGCACTATCTCTTCCCTCTGCCTGGAAGGCTGTCTCCTGGAGTCTAGCTCTGTTTTTGTACTTGGGTTCCGGTTTAAATGTCACCTTCTCATGAAGGCCTTCCCTGGTCACCTTATGGAACAGTGCCTGTGCCTTCTCCCTGTCACTCACTTTTCTGTTATCTTGTTTCTCCTCCTTCCTGGAAACAATTATTTTACATTTGCCTTGTTTATTTTACTGTTGACTCATTGTATATCTTACCTCACTGGCCTCTGAGCTCCACAAAAGTGAAGAATCGTATTGATCTTGCTAATTTCTGCATCCCTAGTGACTAGAATAATGCCTGGCACATGATAGGTAATTGACAGATATTTGTGGAATGAGTGAAGAAGAATCTGACATTGTCTTATTTAACAAACACCTATATAGCACTTAATCTGTACCAGTCTCTGCTTTAACATTTTTAACACATTTAATTTTCATAACATCCCTATGGGGTAGGCACTATTATTCTCATTTTAAAGTAAAGGAAACCAACACAGAGAAAAGCTTAGTAATTTGACCCAGGATATGCTGTAGTTTATGTGGATTATTTCTTTTAATATTACCAATGACTCTACAAAGTAGACGCTATTATTGCCCCATTTTATAGACAAGGAAACAAAGAATTAGGTTAGGCAACTCACACAGGGTCACATAGCTGGGTTAGTGGTAAAGAAGAACCTCAAATCCAAAGTGTCTGACTCTAGAACTGTCGTCCCTTATAGTCACAAAGGGTAGCTATGGCTATTGCAGAAGTGCCCTACCTGTCCTTTCTGTACAAAGTCCAGAATGTTGGAGAGGGCAGGTCCTGGGCCCACAGAGGTCATATTGGGGTGAAAGGCTGGTTTGGAGAGAAGCTGTGGTTGAGGGAGGGAGAGCCCTTTTGCCCAAGCCACCTGGAGTATATGCTAGAGTGGGTCAAGTCTCCCTCTGTAGCTGGCTTATAGCCCTGCCTCCCAATGGAGACAGTTCCCTTATGGGACCAGGGCAAAGGGACACTGCTAAGGCCAAAGGAGCCTGAGTCTTAGAAGGAATTGTTGAAGTATCCCAAATATTTTCTTGCTCTAGGCTCACCCATGGCCATCCTTGGGCTATACATCAAGCTGGAGAAACATCACTCAGGCCTAGCAAAGGTATAGAAGAAATCCAGAGGTTTTACCAATGGTTGGGATTGATGGGCAGATAGAACACTCTGGACACACTGACAAACTAGAAACATTAACCATTCTGGAGGAACTGATAAGTCTAGACATACCAGAGAGATAACTCCACACATCAGACAGAGCCATGGACTGGCTTGGACAGTCAGGCTACACTCTGACCAACTCAGACAAGCCATGCATTCTAGAAAATGTATCATCTGTCTGTTTATGTAGAATATCTTTCCTTTTCCTCTGTTGTTCTGCACGGGACTACCACACTGTACAACTCTAGAGGGAGCACATTTCATGGTATACGTAAATGGTGCCCCTGGAGTTGCTACTAATGTCTAAGGAGGCTCTAGTGTTGCAATTTCACCTGTGTGTCTTGCTATGGGTTCATTCAACACAGGAGTTCCCTGCCCACCCCATCCTCAAAACCAACATGCTGCTGTCATCACTGGGAGCTCCAGACTACTAACTTTCAGTGTTTCCTATCAAGGTGTGGTCTGTAATATTCAGTTAGGTAGGTAATATTCAGTTGGGTATTTCACAGATATCTTTAGCCAATATGTACGCCAAGCATCCAGTGATCATGAGAAAACCAAGCCTTCCTATTTATAGACACTGATATTGACAGAATTCTGGGATGAGACTGTAGGCCTTTCTGACCATGTATTTTCTTACTGCTTTAAAAATGCATTAAGGAGGGCATGTGATATGATGAGCACTGGGTGTGACATACAACTAATACATTATTGAACACTATATCTGAAACTAATGGTGTACTTTATGATCGCTAATTAAATTTAAATAAAAAAATAAATCACAGAGTTTCCTTATCATGTTTATTGTTAAATGTGTCTCATGTATTTGAAAATTAGTAAGTAAATGAAAGTATTCATTAGAACTGGATGTGTTCCTGAGTCAAGGAGCAGAGTTTTGACAGAAAGTGCTACACCTTTCCAACCCATCTTTGTCACAGATAGACTACTCTTTCAGGAGTTTGATCACTCAGAAGTTTGGTCCTTAGGTTCACTAAGGTTTATATTGAATAGAATAAGATTGTCAATTGTGTTCAAAATGAAATGTATGAATAAATAAACACAATCCTTAAACATGTAATTAGGAACTATTAAGATCTTCTGGAATAAGATGTTATCTTTGGTACAGCCCATCATTAATAACAGCAGTGCATGTGCCTGTACTGTGTTGGAGTGTTTTATATACATTCTCTCTTAATTTTCCCAATGCTACTGAAAGAAAGAGACGATCTCCATTTACAGATGAGGAATCCAAGAATCAGAGAAAGGAAGTGACTGCCCTAACACCTCATAGTTGGTAAGTGGTGGAGCCAGGAGTTCAGTATTTCAGGTGTACATTTAATTCATAAACTTAAAGACCACGTAAAACCAGACTAGAATGTTGTTCTAGCATAGACACTCAGCTATTTTTATTTTATTTTTTTTAAGATTTTATTTATTTATTTGACAAACAGAGATCACAAACAGGCAGAGAGGCCGGCAGGGGGCGGGGGAAAACAGGCTTCCTGCTGAGCAGAGAGCCCGATGCGGGACTCGATCCCAGGACCCTGAGATCATGACCTGACCTGAAGGCAGAGGCTTTAACCCACTGAGCCACCCAGGCGCCCCTACACTCAGCTATTTTTAATTAAATTTATTTAAATTTAAATTTACTTTAATTCAAACAAAATCTGTATGATTTGGCCTTCCTAAAGTTTCTTTCTCTCCTGCCTTAGAGGCGCCAGAGTAGAAAGGGGTCCAAGAGAGTAGTACTTAATGTTTTGAGGGGGATGACATAGGGATAGGGTGTTTGGCCAGCATGCAAGCCTGGAGACATGACTGGTCATCTTGATATTACTGTCAGCTCTTTACCAGCAGCTTGCAAGGGGGCCTGGAAACATCAGGGCTCAGAAGCCTGTGTGGCTCGTTGCTTTTCTTGAGCAGAACTGCCCTGAGCACTGACTTCTGTTCTTCCTTCAAATTTCCTTCTCGTACTCCTTATCATTTCAATATACAGCATTATGGCGTAGTGGAAAGAATGTGAGCTCAGGGGAGACAGACCTGGGTCCAAGTCTTAGCTCTGACACACTTCTAGCTATGTGATCTCAAAAAAGTCACTTAACCACTCTGGTCTTTGCTGATCTGGATCAGTGTGAGGATTAAACTAGCATCAAATACACTAAACAATAATGATTATAATTCTTAGTCCTACTCTGGAACCACACTTCCACCCTGGACTCTCCAACATTTTTGTCCCCACTCATCTTCTACTTGCAAATGAGCCTGGAGCCTTAAAGGATTTCTGTGCAACCACCAGGTGATACTAACCCCCTATTCCTATTGTCTTCAACATTCAGGGAGTCTATGTTGGTCCACACCTTTCTCCATTTTACCGGGCCTAGTCTTGCCTGTCCCTTTTTCTTGATCCTTCCATACATGCACGTATAACCATTCTCAATTGGATCAAGTTGGCATGAGCACTGAAAAGGGTGAAAACCCCATCTTGACGAGATTAGAATTCTAATTCAGATTCACACGGACGCAGCCCATAACTAGTAAAGGGAAAGAGCTCAATCTAAAGTCTAATCCCCAGGCAGAAATAGACAAAAAGCTATTTTAGAGACCTTCTGCCCCAGCCCATACCTGTCCCATGTGCCACGCTGTTGGTAAACCATCCGTATCACTGTTAGCACCATGGTTAAGAGCACCAGCTCTGGAATCAGACAAATTTTTTTTTTTTTGAGATTACTTTTCAACTTTATTGAGGTATAATTAACATATGAAATTGTAAAATATTTAAAGTGTACATCGGGATTATATTATATACATGTACATTAGAAGAGGATTCTTCTCATCTAGTTAATTGAAACACCTATCACTTTACATATTTATTCGTGTGTGTGTGAACATTTAAATTCAACTCTCTAAGCAAAATTCAGTTATAAAGTGTTATCAAGGGCGCCTGGGTGGCTCAGTGGGTTAAGCCGCTGCCTTCGGCTCAGGTCATGATCTCAGGGTCCTGGGATCGAGTCCCGCATCGGGCTCTCTGCTCAGCAGGGAGCCTGCTTCCTCCTCTCTCTCTCTCTGCCTGCCTCTCTGCCTACTTGTAATGTCTCTCTGTCAAATAAATAAATAAAATCTTTTAAAAAAATAAAGTGTTATCAACTATAGTCCTCATGTTATACAGTAGATCCTCAGACCTCTCCCTAATCCATTCACCTCCCAGCCCCCCACAACCACTTTCTACTCTATTTTCTTTTTATTTTTTTTATTTTATTTTTTTTTATTTTTTAAATTTTTTATTTTTTCAGCATAACGGTATTCATTATTTTTGCACCACACCCAGTGCTCCATGCTTGGAATCAGACAAATCTTAATTCAAATCCTGGCTTGGTTGCTTACTATCTGTGTGACTCTGGGCATGTTATTTAACTTCTCTGAGTCTCAAATGGCTTACTCTACCTCATTCATTTATTCGACAATATTTATTAAGCACCTAAGTGCCTGACCGTCACTGTAGTGGATACTGTGAATACAGCGATAGAAAGGCAGATAAGCACAAATAATCACAGCCGTAAATGTAAAATTGTAACTTTGCAAAGCCGTGACAGAGGTACGTGGTAGCATGAGACAGAATGTGACCCAGACAGGGAGGTAAAATTGACGGGATTACGTGGTGATGGATCAAACACGGAAGATAAAGGAATGACCAAGGATGGCTGGCAGTAGGTGCCATTCACTGAGGCTGGCAGCAGTGGGAAAAAGTCAAATTTGGGGAGCAGCTACGGCTGGTGGAACCTACACATGCTTGTGTGTACACACACACACATTGACCAAATGCTCCTACTAGGGGTTGGAGATGTTTACACATTTTGTCTCACTTAATGAAATTGTGATGGCAGCTTTATTAGGAGAATTGTTATTCCCATTTTCCAGGAGCAGAAACAGACTCAGAGGTTGGGAGCCACTTGCCCTGGATCTCACAGTTCGTAAATGGCAGAGTCAGGATTAACTTTTATTCTGCAGCCCAAACGCGTGCTTTTCCCCCTACTTTCCCCTGTGGGGCCCAGCAAGGCCTGCACGGGTAGGGAAGACCCGGCTGGCCCAGGGCAAGGCCTCCAAGAAGGCAGAAAAGGGAGTGAGTGGAAGAGGGAAAAAGGGAACAGAGAGAGAAAGCATAGTGGCCAGGGCAGAAAGGCTTCTCTCCAGTGACTTGATTAAGATTTATTTTTTGAAGACAGGTTAAGCAGGCCAAACTGAGGTTCATCTTTCATACCTCCCCTCTTCTACCAAATTCTGGCCCTGAACTCTGAGGAGGTGGGAGGAAGGGGAACAAATGAGGTGGCAGTTTATGAGTTGGCCTGAAGCCCAGGGCTAAATTTGAAATTAGCATGGGGATTTCAGTCATAGGGGTCATGTTTCCAGGGCCATGGCTAAGTCCAGCAGCTGGGGCCCCACGGAGGGATAGAAAGCTGACCTTTTCTGGCTAACATTTTGGCCTCAACCTTCCTGTCACCTGCTTCATGCCCCTGGCATTCTAGGAAGCAATGAGAGTCACCTTCTTGGCTCCCGGTTTCTGGTACCATCAGGAGCAGTCTTCTATGCAACTATGTGAGGCGAGGACAAAGGGCTGGGGCATAGGTTGAGATAGCATGGGCTGCCATCTGCTTTCTTCCCCCAAATAAGTGCTTTGCTCCCCCAGGCTTCCCATTTAGCCTTCTTCTAGCCTGAGATAGAAGCTCAGGATGGGGTGATCCCCAGTAGAGCTTCTTTTTTTTTTTTAAGTAGATTTTGCATTTGTCAAAACCCCTACAACTGAACACAAAGGGTGAACCCTAATGCAAATGATGACCTTAGTTCATAATAATGTATCCGTATTGCTTCATCAACTGTAACAAGTGTTCCACACTACAGCAAGATATTAATAATAGGGGAAACTGGATGGTAGGTGGGTGTGGGGAGCCCCAGTAGAGATTTAATAGTCTGTACTTCATCACCGGAGTGTTACATCCCTAGATCCTTTCTGGGTGATAACTGCTAAGTCAGAGTTTCTTCTGGGCTCTGAAAGTCTCTTTGGGTATGGAATATTCTTAAGGGTTACTAGAGCTCTCTGTGACAGTTTTAAAATTTTGTTTTTATTGCAATGAAAATCTAAACTGAATGGTAGAAGCTTATTCTGTATCATTCTTCTGGATGGCCACCTTATAAAATTAAGGGCAGCCATAGGATTTCTGGACCCTCATTTACATCTGCTTCGGTGTGTTAAGATCAGATTAGACTGCATGTAACAGGAAAATAAATCCAAAATGATAGTGGTTTAAACAAGATAGAAGGTTAATTCTCTATCAAGTCAAAGAAGGCCAGAGAGTGGGTGTGCAGGTAGCTCCATTGCAGTTGTTAAGGACAGCCAACTCCTCCCAGCTCTCTGCCTTGCTGTCCTTAAGGCATGCCCTTTGTCCTCGTGATCCAAGTTGATTGCTATAGCTCCAGCTAATACTTGCTCATTCTGAGCAATAATTTGGAGGAAAGGGCAAAGAAGAGCCAGTCCCCTCACCTTTTAAGAGATCTCCAAGAAATGCCAAGTAACACTTTTACTTCTATCTCACTGGCACAGCTTTGTGGTATGGCCACACTAGCCACAAAGGAGGCTGTGGAATATTGCATTTTAGCTGTGCACATTAGGGGAAGAAGGGGGTGGTTTGTGGGGTAGATAACTAGCAATCTCTGCCACATTTTGTGTAAAAGATCTCATTATCTTCACATTGTCCTACTTGCACTGTCAAGGACTAATGAGGGGGAAAAAAAAAACAGGAACACTTAGTATATAAATGATGGCTTAGTCCCTGTGAAGGCCAAATGATGTCCCCGAGGGCGGTAGGAGTGACAGTTTAGCAGTAGATCTGATAGGAAAAAAGTAATACGAGAGCTGAGTCATTGCCTGGCACGACGCACTCAAAAGAACCTGTATCCCAGTTGGCACCGCAGTCACGATCTGAACAGCAATTTAATTTTAGAAAAACAACATCATCCACCTTGTTAAAATCATTGCAGTTCATGTGATTTTTATTGGTTTTTTACTTCTGTTTACACTTCATTTGGAGGTTTGTTTCAGCTTTATAATTGTGTATCAGCCATAAGCATCAAGAGCTTACAGTTTGTTTTCTCTTTGTACATAATTTAACACTGTAATGAAAGTGAGTCAATACTTGGGAGATATATATATATATATATATATATATATATATATATATATATTTTTTTTTTTTCCTTTTCAGGGGGGTTATTCAGCTAGGAGATGCTTCCTGAAACCACTGAGCACCACTGTAGCAAATGGGAGGACTATAGGACTTAGAACCCCAAACTAAGGCTTGTGGTTTCAGTTTTAGGGTTCTTTCCATACCACCACCTCAGGACTGCTGAAGAGGCGGCAGAACTGTGCTATGAAACAGGTGTTGAACCTAAACATAGCATATGATCAGTGGAGTCTAACACTGGACGAACTCAAAAAGGTCACATGGCATGCCTTCCGCCTGAAGCTTGAGCCTCTGTATAAGCCAAGTGCTTGGGTCAGGGGGTGAGGATGAGGTTGGTGGTCTAGGGTGATATAAAGAAGCATTTGGGGGTAAGGTTGATGCAAACATTATGTCCCCAACACCAACGATCCTTAACATATTATCTAAGGATGTTCATGTGAACATTTGACAAGCAGAAAAGATCCTAGGCCAAATGTGTGAAAATCTATCCCCTCCCTTGTCCCTAGTAACAGCCTCCCATGATCATCTGCCACAGTCTTTCTTGGCCTGTGATGACTTACACCTTCCAGGCTCCTTTCACTGTATTATAACCTGGATGGCAGCCTGTTCGTCATGGCGCAAAGGGACTGTGACAGATGGTAGGGCCACTTTTGTAGGTGGTTAGTTGGGGGGGGTGTCCCAGAGGACTTTTTTCAGGCCATTTATAGATAGAGGGAGGAAAAGCTCCCTCTCTCCTCTGGCAGTGGTAAATCTTTCTTAGCCCCAGCCACCGCCATCCTCTTTTAGGAGCTTTCTTGGATTCTCCATCAGTTGTGAGGAAATTCCACAGGGTTCAAGAAAGTGTGAGAAAGACTCTTCCATCAGGGTGAAAGAAGAAGAATCAGGGTAGGGAGTGGGAAGGAGTGAGAGAGACTGCTGTCGATAGCAAGACAGACTGAGACATAAAGATGTATGTACAGCATATCTCTGTGTGTGTAGCAAAAGAGAGAGACAGACACAGAGAGATGAAGAGACATACTGATTGAGATATTAACTTCTAGAGGACAAGAGAAATGGGGAAATACAGAAAAAGAACCAAAGAGAAAGGACAGGAGGAAGTGGAGAGGGAGAAAAGAGGAGAGAGGAAAAAGGATTTCTGAGATGGAGAGCAATTTCTGGAACTGTGGGGGGTGAGCCCATTGCAGGGGGCCAACAGCCATACACAGTCACCATGTGGACATTAGCACTAAGACAGATCCCAGGGCTCCTCCAGCCTCCTGCTTACCTCCCACCCCACACTCTGTCACTGGCCAGTCTTCTCTCACAGAGAACACAGAGCATAGAAGCTGCTTATCCGCTCTTCATCCTTCCTTGCATGCTAAATGATTCCAGAAACTTCTAAGAGAAGGTGTATTAACACCTGCCGCACCACTCTGTCCTCACAGTAATCATCTTCAGTGGGTATCCTGATACTTATTTTAAAGATAAAGAAACAGACCCAGAAAGGTTAGGCAACTGGGCTGAGATCACACAACAGGGCTGAGGTTCAAATTTAGAAATCCCTAGCTACTCAGCTCACTTTCCTTCCACTGTGCCAGACAGGATCCTAGGAATCATACTTGTTGAATGAAATTCTGCTCATTTGGGGCCCACCAGAGTCAGGGGTGAGTAGACGACACAAAGCAGTTCTGAGGAAAGAGTCTTTGTGAAAACAAGACTGGAAGTGCCAGCTGGGTGTGCTCATTGGCTGAGCCATTGAGGGGGAGGAGAGAACAAGCAATAAAAATTAATGGTTCAAAGACAAGTTAATTAAGAAAATCCTGCACAAGTAGAGGGAAAAATTGCATATTATGCTTCTGTCTCATAATTGTACAAGTGTTGAGCTTGGCAAGCAGGTGCCTAGGGGCCCTTCCAACCCCCATACCATGCCCAGAGCATCTGCAGGGGCAGCTGAGAGACTGATGAAGTTCTTTTCTGATACCTGCTCACTTCTCTTCTGGGCCCCTCTCTCCTTGGTGACTAACCCCAGTTCTGTTCCAGGCTACCAGCTGCCAGGGACCCAATCTCTACTCAGTTGGATTCCACTGGAGGGTGTGGCCCCTTCTGGTGTATTTAGCTTCAAGAAGAAGAATCTGGAAACCTTAACTGAGGGCATAAGGCTGTAATCATAGAATTTTAAGCACTGTGGAGGACAGAATTTGGGGTAAAGAGTATTTGTCAGCCCCTCTCTTCCTCAATACCTCATCCACGAGATAAAGCTTACTGAGTCAGCTTCCTGAGTACCAGATATGGGACAGGATTTTCATATATGTGATCTCATTTCATCCTCAGTGAAATCCTGTGAGGTGTATTATTATTACTATTTAATAAAGGATAAAACTGAGGCTCAGAAAAGTGAAGTGACTGGCCCAAGGTCACTGAGCAAGTATTAGTACAGCTGAAATTTGAACCCAGGCAGTTTGATTTCAGAGACCATATTCACAGCAGCTACCTACAATGCCTCCTGGCAAACAAACAAAACATTAACTGCAATGAAACCAAACGAAAAAGCATGCTATTTCTGTCCTACCGCCAAAGAAGTATGAAAACCCCAGTTATATGGCCCATGAGACTGCAACCTAGGGCCACTTTCTCGTTAATGACAGCATATCTTATCTGCAAACTACCGTGGAACAAACATGTCACTTCTAGAAGTCTCTCTCTGGAATACAAAAGTGGGATTCAAAGCCAGGACGTCATGACCTCTAATCTCATTATTAAGACCCCTAGCTTGGCTCAGCTTTTCACACTGTGAGCCATGTTATGACCCAACTGGGTAATCTGTGATAAAACTGGGCTGCGGTTGGACTTTTTGCACATTAGACAATATTTTATTTTGTAGACACCCTTCCATGATTTCTATACATGAACACTCACAGGGTCTCTATCATTCCTTCTCAGAACAGTTCTATACCCTTGTACATTAGGTATAATGGCCAATAGGAATCAAGCACTTACTCTTTGCACTACGTTCACTGCTTTATATAAATGAGCTCTTTTGCTCCTCCATAATCCCATGAGGTCGGTAGTCCTATTATTAACTATATTGGTCAAATGAAGTGACAGAAACTTAGGAAATTTAAATGACCACCTCCAAGTTACATAGCTACAAAGTAGTAAAGCTGGGATTTAACCCTTGGTCTGTGTGACTTTAGATTTGGGGTTGTGATCCGTTCCTCAGGGCAAAGGTTCTGGGGGTATATAAGTAAAGGTTTTAATAAGGAGATTTGTCTAGCAATTATCCTATGGTAAACATCGAAGAACTGATGCTGAGAAACCCTCCATGAATAGCTTCAATCACAGCCATGTGGGGAGTGAATCAGTGACTTGAAGCCTCCACAGTTCTTGTGTGCAGCCTTAAGATACTGTGATGTCTTTGAAGGCAGGGCTGTTTCTGATTCAATTATCTCATCAGGGTCTAGCATGTAGTAGGGATTCGGTTAATAAAATTTCAGTGATAAAATGAATGTTTCTGATGATTGTTTTAATCTGGTCTGGCTTTGGCCTCCTCTAAATGCCAGGTTGTATGTATCAGGTCAGCACCAAGCTCCCTCTAACAAAAACGGAATATAGATGAGGATCTGAGCCATCTGTGCTCTTCTGTTTGAGTTAAGGTCATCTGGGGCTTCACCAACCAGATTGCACTACAAGCATTTCATACATTCATTTCCTGCAGTTCTGCTTCCTACATAAGTAAACACATGGAGGGATGGTCACAATAATGAGGAAGCCAAGGCAACAGCTACCCAAAAAAAGCCACATTAATAAAAACTGCATTTACCAGTTATTGAGTGTTTTTTTTTATGTTCTAGGCATTGTTCTAAGACATATATATGTACTAATCCATTTATTCCTCAACACAATCCAATGAGCTAGACACCATTATTGTCCCTATTAAAGAGATAAAAACACAGACTTGGAGATGGTTGGCTACATGCTAATTACGGTAGAATTAAACTTTTAACCATGCTTGACGCCAAAGTGTCTGTTTTTACCAGTGATGCTAAACTTCTCACACTCATTACTACAGGGCTTGCTGATGGATTAGCTATGTGGGCTGAGCGAGAGAAAGGGGACAATCCTGACTCCTAGGATAGGACTTGTGTAGCTATGTGGTAATGGTGTGAGTCACAAAGACAACAGCACTAGAAGAAGACTAGTTTGGGATGTGTGAAGGGGTCATGAGTTTGACTTTTGGATATACCAAGTTGGAGGTATTTTAGAGCTATCCAATTGGGGATGCCAAGAAGACGGTGAATATGTGGTTTGGAGCTCAGAAGGGAAATATGAGAGTCTTCATCATACAGCTAACATTTATTAGGCACTCACCATGTGCCAATGCTCTTAGGAGAAATTGAATCTGATATCTTTATTTTTTCCCTCAACTGCTTTTTAGCATCTTTGTTTTTTTTTTTTTTTTTTTTTTTTTTTTATAATTTTTTATTTTTATAAACATATATTTTTATCCCCAGGGGTACAGGTCTGTGAATCACCAGGTTTACACACTTCACAGCACTCACCAAATCACATACCCTCCCCAATGTCTTATTGCCCCAGACTTTTGTCTTCGGTTTGTTTCATTTGAGGACATTTCTCTTAGTACTTTCATGACAACTTTTGTCCTTTTCATCGGCCAGACCTCCTGGGACTGCAAGCACCCTAGGTCCCACCAAGCACCCTGGGTCCAATCACACACAAGAAATCTATAAAGAAAAAACGCCATCTCCCCCCAAATCCCTCATTTACTTGCTACCACCGTTCTACCCACAAGAGGGCGTTATCTCACATAGAGAACTCACATTTTTGCTGCAGCGATTAATTAAAAACAGTAGCGGAACAACCACTAGTAAAAAGACCCCCCCCCGCCCCCAATTTGTCTGAAGACCAAACTCCCACCATTGGTTACAGCCCCAGCCTTGTACCCTGGCCTCGGGATGTGCCCTGTTCTGAGGGCGATGCAGCTAAATTGTTGAGAGCGTGGGCTTTGGAGTCGACCTGTGTAGGTTCTGATTCTGGCTCTATCACTTCCCACCTGTGTGCCCTCTAAGAGTCAACTTTTTCAGTAGGACAGAGGGATACCATTGATAACTAACTCAGAGAGATTCTGAGGAACAAATGACCAATGTTAGTGAAGAGTTTAACACAGTGCCTGGCATCTGGTACCTAGTCAAAACATGTTTGCTATTTCTGTGCCCTTATCTTGGCCACGAACTGAATTCCCAATCAGGTCACATACTGAGCTCCAAGTTCCAGCAATTGATTGTCTCTCAACTGGCCATCTCATGCGGTATGGTTCTGGGAAGGATGGTGGGGGATAGCTCCATGAATCTGCATTCCTACTAAGAGTGACCCAATTCCAGTTTCACTGATGCCTCTATCTCATGCCCACCCTGGCCAGCTGCCTGCTACATGCACCTTTATGCATTCAGTCTAGAGCTTCAGGTAACTGTGCTGATTTTGGATCTCAGCTCTTCTGCTAACCTTGGAAGCTGGCTTAGGTTACACATTCCTGCCCCTGAGAACCCCTCCCCCCACACCTCCAAACAAACAGGTACAGGAACACCTCATTCTCTTTCTCTCTCTCATTCTCTCTCTCCCTAACACACACACACGCACGCGCACGCTCACACACACACACACTGAAATACACATGCGCTGAAACATACATACACACATACAGAGGCATCTTCCATTCAAACCTCAGGAGCAAATTCCTGCTCAGGGGGCAGGGAATGAAAGGTAACTGAGCCCTGCAGGACAGCTGGACAGCTGGCTTAGCGTCTGCGAGGCAATTTTCCTAGTAAGGGGATCATTTGGGTGACAATATCTGATTGAAGACACAGCCCATAGGGAGCTCCAGGACTGTTTTCCTTAGCCCCACTAGCAATTTCCCCAGAATCCTTTGGGGGATTGTACTCAGAGACTTGCTGGCACTCATTGACCCTGTCAGCCAGCAGCTGGAGTCTGCCTGCCTGCCTGTGTCCCCTCTCCTTCCCTCCCCTCACGCCCATAGCTGTAGCTGTATCCGCAGAGATAAGTGATTCAAATATCCCTACTCTGTGGTTTCTCTTAGTGCTATGAGTGACCCAAGAGTGTCCTTCAACAGTGTTTGTAAGCCTGCATCCTTAACAAACCTCATGGCATTTCAGTTATCTCCCCAAGAGATTGGATGAATCCTACCTAGCTTCTTCAGTTAGAGAATTGTGGGAGTCCTTCAAGTTCCCATTAGCCTGGGGAGATTGGCTTCCCTTGGGTGTGATTCCAAAACACCCATGGATTCATTTGAAAAATATTTAACGAGCCCCTATTATGTGCCAAATACTGTTTTCAGTCTGGGAGATACAGAGTTTTTTTTTTTTTTTTTTTAAGAAAAGGAAAAGAAAATAAAAGGGAAAAAATGGACAGAACTTTCTAAGGACCTCAGGATTCACTGGGACTAAAATGTCAGTATTGTGCAGACTGTGTGCCAAGCACAGTTCTGAGTGTTTTACCACCTATTCACTTATTTGATATTCAAAACCTTGAATAAGGAATATAAGGAGCATCACTATCTCCATTTTACAGATGAGGAAGCTGGGGCTCTGAGAATTTTAATGATTTTAGTGAGTTGCATAGTCTTCCCCAAAATTCATGTCTACTGTGAACTTCAGAATGTGACCGTGTTGGGAAACAGTGTCTTTGCAGATGTCATTAGTTAAGGATCTTGAGATGAAATCATCAAGAATTTAGGGTAGGTCCTGCATTCAATGACTGGTGTCCTTATAAAAGAGGAAAGGACACAGAAATAGAGAACTCCATGTGAAGATAGAGTTTATGTCTATAAGGCAAGGAACATGAAGGGTGGCAGGCAATCACCAGAAGCAAGAAAAGAGGCATAGAATGGTTTCTCCAAAAGGAACCAGCCCCATGAATGCCAGGATTTTGGACTTCATGCCTCTTGCCCTGTGAGAGAATACATTTCTGTTGTTTTAAGCTGTCTAGTTTGTGGTCATTTTACACCAGCCCCGTTAAACAAATGGAATGACTAATATTTGAACGCAAGCAGCAGGTTCCTGAGTCTGTCCTCTTAACCCTGGAGCAGGAATTTGCTCGTGGAGTTTAGGTAGAAGATGTGTGAGTGAGCATGTGCGCGTGTATGTGTGTCTGTGTGTGCTCTACTGCGAATAGCCAACGGTCTGTTTACTACCTGTCACATTCAGTGAGGCAAGGTGGTTGGGGGTGGGGATCCTCTATTAGTGACCTCAAGTGAGCAATAGCCTGGTCCCATCTGAGCCCCAATTTTCTCATCTGAATAATCAGAAATTGATGCTAGGTGGTCTTGAAGGCCCCTTTTGGTTGTGACATTTTATGAGCCTGTGACTCATGTTCAGGGGAGAGGCCGCACAGGGACAGTAGTGAGAGCAGGTTGTGGATGAGAGGATAAAGGATACGCATTACACGTCATTGATTTTCAAAAGGCCTGTGGATAAAAACCCTATTATGGAAAATTTTTCATTATCTTTCCCTGTTCTCTTTATGTCTATTTCTTTCAGACTTTTCCTCTCCCTCCCTCTCATGCACATGCATATGCATCCCCACGCCCACACCTATACCCAGCGACTCTCCTTCAGTCCTGGAGAGTAAGTTCATATTTATGAATTTCAAACTGGTACAGAGCGAAAAGACCAAGGTATGAGTGTCCCAGCAGTTCTTGGCAAGGAGAAAGGCACTGTGGGAGGGGAGCAAGGGGAAGGCTTCAGAGACTCGGGGCTGGAAACAGTGTTATTAAGTATGTTCATTAATGAGCCCAAGAAGGAAATGACTAATAAATTGATGCAAGGAGGCTGATGGCACCAAACCACTTGGTTAATTAAAACCACAGAGGTCTTGGAGTGACTTCGAAAAGCCCCTGAGGATGGAAGTAGTCGATAGGAGGCAAATCAAGAATAAAAAAGAAAGACCATTCAGGGGGTAATCGTTGAAGGGAAGCCTCTTGCATGGAGAGGTATCTAAGACTGGGAAAAAGACAAATGGACAAAATACCACAATTCCAAAAGTCTTTCCTGATCTACTTCCCCTGGGTACTAAAAGCTCCCAACACTTGCCTGCTTCTTTTTAAACAGCGTGATGTCTGTGTGTTTGTGACCATAGTTATTTCTCTGGCAGCCACTGGGAATGAGTCTGGGCCTAGGTCCAGAGCAAATGAAAGGAGCTATGGCACCCCATGAAAGCTTCTAGGTACTGGTCAGGTAGAACAGCATCAGAGGGTCTTTTCTGTTGCCAATGCCCAAGTGGCACAGAGCCTCCTAGGCTGGGTGTACCTTTTCCCAGATTAACCCCTAAAAATTGCTTCAAATGGAATGATAGGAAATGACTGGAAATGGGCACAGTGCCGATTTAGGGTCTGGGTGGCATTTGCAGAACAATGATAGGCCCATCTGTCACAGCTTTTATGCAGGGAACTTGTCCTTAAGGCTTTTTCTATCTCTCTTGGCAGAGGGGTAACGTGTAAATACCGGAAGCCTGTAGTCAGAGTAGACTTGGCATGTCTCTCGGGCCCTCTTTGGGCCTTAGTCTCTTTACCAATTAAAGGGAATAATTACAGTGTCTACCTTAGAGGGTTGTTTCTAATGTATAGCATGGTGACTATAATTAATAATACTATGTTATATACTTAAAAGTGGGGACAGCAGATCTTAAATATTATCAACATAAAAATATGGCAATAATGTGAGAGCATGGAGGTGTTAACTAACCTTATTGTGGTAATCATTTAGCACTATATCTGATTGTCAAATCATTGCATTGAACACCTAAACTTACATATGTTATATGCCAATAATATCTTAATAAAGCTGGGAAAAGAAAACTATAGTGTCCAATAAGATAAACATGGGTAATACACCATGCAGGGCACACAGAAAATAAATAGCAGCCTTTGTCATGTCCATCCACATCTTTCTCATATCCCTCAAACTTGATGTAACTCATTACTCCCCCACCGTGCGTTCCTTATCTTGGTTAATAGTATCACCACTAACCCAGTGTTTTAAACTATAAACTTCAGAGTCACCCTTTCACCCCTGTTTTCTTTCAAATCTCACATTCCACTGATCACCAGGGTCTAGTTCCTCTTTTTCCTTGTTGCCCCACATCACTTCTACCCTAGGACAGCCTTTCTTGTTTCTTACCCAGACTATTGCAACAGGTTCCCAACTGGTCCCCATGCCTCTCTCTCTCCTCCCCGCAGCCCATTCTCCACAGTGTATCCAGGTAAGATTTCTCAAACACAAATCTGATCATGTCATTGGGCCCCAGCTTAAAACATTTCACACTCCCCATTTCTTTAAAGATCAAATCCACACTCTATTTTGTCCTACAAGGAAATTCACAATTCTTTTCCTGTCCAGCCTTCTTTCCATTCTTCACACATTCTGCACTTAACCCTCACTGAATCCCTTTCCCAAACATACCATGCTGTTTTTACTTCTCCCTGCCTTTGCATGCACTATTTCTTTCTCTGACTCCTACTTGTTGAACTCATATGCATCCTTCAAAGCCCGGCTGAAATGGCCTTCTGGTCCCTCCAAAGCAGACATTTTGGTGTTCTACCTAAACTCTCAAAGCACTTATTTATGCCTCATGTCTAACACTCTCTTGCTGCCTAAAGACCATCTATGTATTCCACTTGCCTGAGTGTTGCCCTGCAGTAGTCAGACTAAGCTGCCATAGTCCAAGGAATAGAATCAAGGCATCTGGCGGTGACCAGCCTGTGTCCTGGACTCTGCTCTTCTTGTTTCTCCAAAACAAACCCTGTCACAGTCCCCCAGGGAACTTGAGAAACATAGAAAATCCAAGTGACAGGAAGTGATGTTGAACAAGCTGGTGCTACTGGATAAAATCTTCCCATAACAAGCCCTGATCAGCTTCCTGTCTTCAAGATAAATGACCCAATGCTGATGGCTCTGCTATTACCAGCTCTTCTAATTGAATGTCAAGACCCCTGCTTTTGGAAAACCAGTGGCTTAGGCCCTCCCTGCCTAGCCCCTACCTAGATACATGTTCTCTTTGGTCTCTATTCAAATTCAAGGGACAGGTGTTGAATGCCTGCCATGTGCCAGGTATTTTGCAAAGCATTTTAGAAACATGACCTTATTTAATCATTGTATCAACACTATCTTGTGGATATTACCATCTCCATTTGAAATATGATATGGAACCTGATAGCTCCAGAGGTGGAAGGACTTATTCAAGATTACCCAGCTAATAAAAATATCAGATATCATTCAGTGAGTTTGAACTATGTGCCTGGCATTGTGTAAAGTATTCCAGGGACATTGTTTTATCTGCACAATGACTCTGAAAATTAGATAATATGAGCTCCATTTTAGAGTTGCAGAATATGGGGCTCAGAGAGATGACATGATTTGACTAATATGATTAATAAATGACAGACCTGGGACTATGAATCCATGTCTTTCTGTCTTTAGTTTCAGTAATCTTTCTACCACACCACATGATCTCTTTTCTCATCACAGCAGTGCTCTTCAAGTAGGAGTGCTGTGTCTCCCATGTCGAGGAAAGCCATTGTTTACAGTACTGCTCAGTATGAGGCACAGATGAACTATGGAATGAGAGCCAGGCTGCTCCAATCCAAACTTTGGAGCCAGGTACAGGTGTGAATGCTGGTGAGTCAGACCATTTTGTAGCACATGGAACTGCCTCTTCAGGCCCCTAAAGTAAGCATCTTCAACTCTCAGGGTTCTGGAAGGAAGCTCCTTCTCTGGGAATGAAGTGAAGTAAAGAAACATTCTCATTGCAAACCCATTGTTCTGAGACAGCCTCTGCTGAGAAAAAGAGCAGAGATAGAGCTGAAACTGCAGCCATTCACTTATACAGATAGTCGTCTTTTGGGAGATACATGGATAATGTATCTAGAACATTTATTAAGTACCCTTCTAGGGAGCTACTAGCTTGCTGTGGGTTCCTGGACCTCAATTTCCCATGAATCCAAGGAGGGGATAGACCAGAAACTCTTTAAGGTCCTTCTAATTTGAATCTTCTATGCTCCTAGGTACCCGAGAAGCCAACATTGATTAGTTGCTGACCTGTTGAGTGCTGTGAATTCCTGGGCCTGCAGGGTCATGCACCCTAACAGTCAGCTATGAACACAGCACCCCAGGTAGGTACTTCATCTTCTTCTTGACAGGCTCTTAAAGTAAGTGGACTGATGGAATGGACAGGAAAATGATGACTCTGGCAGACCTGGTGAGATCTCTTACTCCCTCCACCACCATCCAGAGCCACAGCCAAATGAAATGGCTCTTGGAACAGAATTGGCTCATCCCATTATGGAAATGAGAGCTCTATTAATTGGAAAGAAACTTTCAAAGGCAGAGAGGTCAGCAACCAGTGCTCACGGTGAATACTACCCTGCGGGTAGGAAACATGGGGGTGGATTTTGAAGAGGGGGATTCTGAGGGTGGAGACTGGAGAACACGGAGGCAGCTGAGCTCAAATGGAGAGTAGCACGGCAAATGTAATTAGCACCAGCTGGAACTACCCGCTTCCCTTCCTCACCCCTGCCACTTCTAATTCCCTAGTCCCTCCATGTCCTGTTTCCACAACCCAGCCCATGCCCATTCCTTTCAGAATTTGTCCTCTTTGTTTATATAATAGCACTTATTACCTTTGGATGCTGGGGAATGTTTCAAGTACCACAGAAGGCTTTTTCACGCTCCTTCTCAGTCAATAACCCCCTAAGCAGTAACCACTAGTCCAGAATCATCTGGAGGTTTTATTAAAGCACAGATTACCAGGTCTCACCTTCAGAGATTCTGATTCAGTTAAATCTGGGTGGGGCCCAAGAATGTGCATTTATAACAAGTTCTCAAGTGCTTCTGGTGCTTTGAGAAGAATTGCATTAGTCAAACTTCTATTGGCATCAATACAGTTTTGCGTATTCTTCAATGTACTCTTTGTGTCTGCTTTCTTTTACTCGTTATCTCTTTAAAATCCACCCATATTGTTGAGTATACTAGTAGGTCTTTTTCTTTTTTCTTTTCTTTTCTTTTTTTCTTTCTTTCCTTTTTTTTTTTTTTTTTTTTGCTGTATTGGTAGTATTTTGTTGTATGAATACAGCACATTTTACTTATTTACTCTACTGTTGATGGATATTTGGGTTATTTACAGTTAGGGGCCATTACAAATAATGTTGCTTCTATGAACATTCCTATACATGTTTTTGGTAGACATATACACTCATTTGTCCATATGCCTATGTATAGGACAACTGAATCATAAGGTAGATATATTTTTTTCACTTCGTTAGGTACTGTCAAAAATTTTCTGAACTGGTTATATATGTTTGTATTCCAAGCAGCAGAGTATGACAGTTCTAGTTGCTCTTTATCCTTGCCAACATTTGGTACTGATGTTCCTGTTTTAAATTTTAGCCATTCTGGTGTGTGTGTGTGTGTTTGTGTGTGTGCGCGCGCACGTGTGTGTGTAGTGGTATCTCATTGTGGGTTTAATTTGTATTTTGGGTGGCCACTTTAACTAGAGTGCATAGTATGAAACTGTTAGAAGAGATGGGATTGGCCAGCTCAAGTCTCTCAAAACAGTAACAGACAGTATGGGAAACACTGTATGAACCAATTTCAGTAGTATGTTAGAGCCCTAGATGGAGAAGCAGTGAGGGAAAATTTAAGGGAAAATCTAAGCCTCTTCACTGCTTTTTAGTTTATCTTCCTTCCTTGTACAGACAAGATAGCCTTCTTGGAACAGAGCAGGGACTTCAATGTTGGCCTTTGAGTTTGGCAATACTGAGATAGTTAATGCCAGTCTCTGAGATGGGAATGATTTAGTGTATTGGGAATACAGAAAAAATCCAACATGGTTGACATGTAAGAAGAAAGGAGAAGATATAGATAATAGAGAGATCAACAGGGACTACCTTTTAGAGGATCTTATAGGCCATAGGAAAGAGCATGGAATTTATTCTAAGCACAACGATAATCCAGGAAAGGGTTTTCAGCAAAAGAGTGGCAGGTATGGTTTGTGTTTTGAAAATACCACTTTGGATAATGTATAGAGCAGTGGTTCTCCTCCTTGGCTATAAGTTAGACTCATATATAGTGAGTTTGAAAAGATACTGATTCCTGAGTCTTCCCTCAGGAAGACTGATTCAATTTGGCTTAAAATATAGCCTAGATTCTGATTCAATTTGGCTTAAAATATAGCCTAGACATTGGGAGTAAAGATAGAGAAAAGTGTGCAGATTTGAGACATGTTTTGGATGTAAAATATACTGGGTTTGGAGACTGACTACAGATTACAGGGAGAAGAATGAGCGAAAGATGTGGCCCCATGTCTTATGTGGGACTTAGGGTAGATGGTTGTGCCATTCACTGAAATGGGGAACACTGAGGGAGGAGGAGCATGTTAAGGGTGGGACAGTAAGTTCAGTTTCTGAAATGTTGAGTTTAAATTAAATGAATTATTCAAGGAGGTAGATAAGACTCTATAATGGATTGGATATAGTGAGGGGAAAGAGAGAATAAGAGCCATGGAGGGTTTCTTCCTTTAATGTCCTATATTTCAGCCCTTCCATGACTCTTGCCTTGGTCATTTCCACTTCTCTGGTTTGGATCCCATCACTGTGCTCTGGGTACTAAAAACTAATCAGGTAAACTTCTTCCTGCAAATGTGTTAGCTCACTCCACTCCATCTTCCCATTCGATACCTTTGCCCAATTAAAATACATATGTACCATAGGTCCTCAAAGAATGGCTCTTCTGCTAGATATTCCAAGCTTCTGTTACTGGCTGGTAGTGAAGTTGAAAGAAAATGTGCTAAAATTTCACCCCCTGAATTTCAGTGAGAAGCCGATGGCTTGATCAAGATAAAATGGGGCAGGATTTGACTCCCTTTGGGAAAATTCAGGCTCTGGGCTCAGAGCTTTAGATTATTTGTCTCACTGAGTATTCTAAATTACTCTGCTTTTTATTATTTTTATTTTACAGTTAAAGAACCTAAAGCTCAGAAAGGTTAAGCGACCCATCCAGACTCATACTACTAGTTAGAGGCAGAACCAAGAAGCATATTTCTGCCATGAGAGTTTAGAGAATTTATTTGTTTATAGCTCTCCTCCAAACCCTGTCATGCTACATGCTCAGCTTTCTCAAACAAGTCACTACTTACCATAGTAATCCTGACCACCAGCTCTTTGGGCTTCCTTTCCTACAGTTTTATCATCAAGTATGCCTCTAGGAAAACAGAAGATCCTGCGTAGAGACCTTCTGAGAAGCATGAAGGGAGTAAAGAGTTCTCTTAGATAGAAACTGGATAGATTGGAGTACAGGAGTGGAGTCATAATTTGTGAGCAACATCTCTTGAGTTCTGTCTTATAGTAATATGCCGCTACCCCTGCCTCTGAAACAGAGATCACAGGAGCTGGAAAAGCCCTTCAAGACCAAAGAGTCTCATTCCAAAGGTAGGGAAACAGGGCAGAGAGAGGCAAGATAGTTTGCTCAAAGTCACAGAGCCAATTAGATGCAGAATCAGGGTAAGCCTCAGGTGTTCTGGGTCTCTATTATCCTAGAGTTCTGAGGATCTTTCCAGTAGCCCTTCAGTCCCAAATTGATCCTCACATCCTGGTGAGATATAGAGGAGGCAAGAAGGGTAATATATTCTCAGTGGGGGTTTCCCAAGAGAACATATCTCTGGGAGGAGGCTTTCTGAAGGAAAGGGTGGGAGTGGGAGGTGGGTGGGGAAGAACAGACAAAATACTTGGGGCTACAGCAGAGAACTCTGCCCAGAACTGCTGGAGTCAAGTCCCACCCTGCCAGCCAACCCCACAGCCCTCAGCTTGGGTCTGGAAAAAGATATAGGACAGGACTCCTTAATGAGAACATTTGGGAACCCAGGAAAGGTTAATGATCTGTAGCCTCAACCATCCGTCAGCTGCCCAGCCAGAGAGAGTAAACACCGTTACTCATCTAATTAGTCAGGAAAGGCTGGGCAGGGGCTGAAGACGGGGCCTCGGGGATTACAGTTGAAGCGTCCACCCGCTTAGGGCTGTTGAAATAGGCTTCCAGAAGGTAAAAGTCCATATTCCTAGAGGCAGCTGGGAGGGGTCTCACTCCTAGCTGGTCCCTCTGCAGCTCTGGCTATAGGTTGTGGTAAAGATGTGGAAGGGCATGGACATTTATTGGGGGCCTCCTTTGCGCCAGGCACTGTGCTAATTAATTCTCTATGTGTCATGTGATTTTTGTCTTCCCAACAATACTGCAAGGTTCTTACATTTATTGAACCCCTATTGTATGCTAGTCATTTTGCATATATTATCATCTTTCACTCTCCTAAGAGTCCTAGAAAGGAGTTGGTATTTTGCTCATTTTATAGGAGAGAAAAATGGAGATTTACAGAGCATAATTGGTTTGTTTGCTGATTTATTCAACAAATGCATATTCACTCCCACTCTGTGTCAGGTGTGCTAGGCACTGAGGATATAATGGTAAAAAGACAGACACAGACTTTGCCCTCATGGAACCCACTGTCTAATGAGGGAACCAAACATTAAACATGAGCTCATACAACAAGTAAGCAATGAAACAAAGACTGGGACCTGACTATAGGGGAGATCTGTAGGCAAGGTTGTGAGGGGAATGAGGTATTGTGGGAATCAGACCAAAATACCCGTGCCAATGGCTGGCCTACTCTGGCTCCAGGAGACTAGGACTTGGGACAAATGATTTACCGCTACTGGGGGTTGGGGGAATTGAAGACCTCTCGAGGCATATGTGCTCATTGGGCTCTGGGAAGCTCTTCTCCTTTGCAGTTGCCATGAATTATTTGAGCTCCAAAGAGAAGGTATTAAGCGAAGATGAACTTTTGGGACTTCATCAAGATCAAAAGCTTCTGCACAGCAAAGGAAACAGTCAACAAAACAAAGAGGCAACCCACGGAATGGGAGAAGCTATTTGCAAATGACAGTAAAGACAAAAGGTTGATATCCAGGATCTATAAAGAACTCCTCAAACTCAACACACACAAAACAATCATATCAAAAAACGGGCAGAAGATATGAACAGACACTTCTCCAATGAAGACATACAAATGGCTATCAGACACATGAAAAAATGTTCATCCTCACTAGCTACCAGGGAGATTCAAATTAAAACCACATTGAGATATCACCTTACCCCAGTTAGAATGGCCAAAATTAACAAGACAGGAAACAACATGTGTTGGAGAGGATGTGGAGAAAGGGGAACCCTCCTCCACTGTTGGTGGGAATGCAAGTTGGTGCAGCCTCTTTGGAGAACAGTGTGGAGATTCCTCAAGAAATTAAAAATAGAGCTTCCCTATGACCCTGCAATTGCACTACTAGGTATTTATCCCAAAGATACAGATGTAGTGAAAGAAGGCCATCTGTACCCCCAATGTTTATTGCAGCAATGGCCATGGTCGCCAGCTGTGGAAAGAACCAAGATGCTCTTCAACGGATGAATGGATAAGGAAGATGTGGTCCATATACACAAAGGAGTATTATGCCTCCGTGGTATATATACACAATGGAATACTATGCAGCCATCAAAAGAAATGAAATCTTGCCATTTGCGACAACATGGATGGAACTAGAGCGTATCATGCTTAGCGAAATAAGTCAAGCAGAGAAAGACAACTATCATATGATATCCCTGATATGAGGAAGTGGTGATGCAACATGGAGGCTTAAGTGGGTAGAAGAATAAATGAAACAAGATGGGATTGGGAGGAAGACAAACCATAAGTGACTCTTAATCTCACAAAACAAACTGAGGGTTGCCGGGGGGAGGGGGTTTGGGAGAAGGGGGTGGGATTATGGACATTGGGGAGGGTATGTGATTTGGTGAGTGCTGTGAAGTGTGTAAACCTGGTGATTCACAGACCTGTACCCCTGGGGATAAAAATATATGTTTATAAAAATTAAAAATTAAAAAAAAAAAATAAATAAAATAAAAAAAAAAAAAAAAGGACGAATACCCAACTTTTGTATCAACATGGACGGGACTGGAAGAGATTATGCTGAGTGAAAGAAGTCAAGCAGAGAGAGTCAATTATCATATGATTTCACTTATTTGTGGAGCATAACAAATAGCATGGAGGACAAGGGGAGATGGAGAAGGGAGTTGAGGGAAATTGGAAGGGGAGGTGAACCATGAGAGACTATGGACTCTGAAAAATAATCTGAGGGTTTTGAAGGGGCGGGGGGTGGGAGGTTGGGGGAACCAGGTAGTGGGTAATGGAGAGGGCACGGATTGCATGGAGCACTGGGTGTGGTGCAAAAACAATGAATACTGTTCCGCTGAAAAAAATACATAAATTTTTAAAAAAGTCAAGCAGAGAAAAAAAAAGAGAGAAGGTATTGAGGTTAAGAATAGACTTGTGATTTCTGAACAGTCAATTGGAGGGGTTGGCTAAGGCAAGGGAATGAGTATTTTTGGGCACCTGTTGTATTCCCAACTCTATGCCAAGTCCTTGGAGGGACTTGGGGCAAAGACCCAGGTTTTTTTTTTTTCCCCAGGGAGGCCATTAACCTAGGTTGGAATTATGACTTATTTTTATAGAAAGATTAAGGAAGATAGCCAGTTAAGAGCTGAACAGGCCAATTCTGGCTGGTCAGCTTAGAAGCCTGAGATTCTTTGAGGGCTTTTTGCAATAGAGAGAGGAAGGGAAGGAGTGAAAGACAGAGCAGGTGTGCAAGTAATTAAGATAAAAAAAAAGTGTGGTGAACAGAGAGAGAAAGAAAAAGAGAGAGAGATGGAGAGATACAGACAGAGATAGCAATGAAAGAAAGAGATAAGAAAGAAGAGAGAACAAGAAATAGAGGAGAGAAATAGACCAAGTATGACAGACAGTAGGGGGAGTGAGAAAGAGAAAGGGAGAGACTGGGGCCTGCAGTTGAACAGGAAGAGGCTCAAATTATGAAGTCACCTCTCACCCACTTTGAGGCACTACAGACCACTGTGGAGTCATATTTCAAATGGTTACTGCATCTTAAAAAGAACTTTTCGCACTAGTGATGGGCTCAGTTTTCTGGGCAACTGAAGAGTGGGAAAGTATACCCATGTGTATACATATGTGTGTATATGACGAACTGATAGAAATCACCACATAGGCATGGATGTACTCCTTACCCACACTCTCACATTTATAAGCCTAGCTTCTTGCAAAGTTGAGTGCACCCCAACTTGTAAGGGAATCTGCTTTTTCCACTAAATGACATTCTCACTTCATTTAGGAAAGATCTCCACTGGGAAGTGAGTTCCTGTTATTTGAACCATAAAAAAATGTTGTCCCCAAACTAAGAATATCAGAGTACCTAGGCTCACATCTAGGCAAAATCAGTATTTAGACATTTATTAGCTGTGTGATCTTGAGCTGTTTCATCAACTTCTCTGGGTCTCAGTTTTCTCCCCAACGACGAAGTGGTTGTATTTAGTCCTTGGCCATTTTCCCATTTGAGCACGTGCAAGAAACAGGTGTAGCCTGGGCCCCCAAGGAAATCTATCCTGATGACCTTTAATTTGAAGGGTGAGGGGAGGGGAGAGGATCAACAGATCATATCAGAAGGCAGTGTGGAATGAGGCTGGGGTATAAATAAAGTAATGCCTAAATAAGTCATCTGAAATGGAATGGGCTTCTGGAAGCTCAGTCCTTGGTCAGGCTCTCTTGTCCCAGTTGGCTGGCTCAAGGGAGGGGCCTTCCTCCTCTCACACCCCTCTTGGCTCCTGTCTGCTTCCTGCTTGCCTTCTGCCTCCCTTCCACTTTGCTGCTCAGTAGGGTTAATATAGCTTGCCCTGCAGTAGGAAAACACCTCCACACGCCATTTTTATTTCCAGTGATTTCAGTTCTGTGTAATGGAATATGACTGTGCTAGGACCTTGTAAACTATCAGGAAGAATTAATGGGGTCTCCGAATTGAGAAACCAGCATGCATTCTGGTGGGAGGGGAGAGAGTAAAAGGCCTGATATGGGGTTCTTCAGGCCATATTAAGGGTGCCTTGGGGGAAAATGGCCATATCTTACTTGACTGGTCAGGGCCAATGTCAGCCCCCTCCTCTCTAGCCCCAACCCCTCTGACCCAAATCAGCTCTTCTTCCTTTGTGCTGGATTGTTGCAATAGCCTTTTCCCAGGCTTTTTTTTACCTCCCAGCTTCCTGCCTTCTTTCTTTTTTATTTTTTTATTTTTTATAAACATATATTTTTATCCCCAGGGGTACAGGTCTGTGAATCACCAGGTTTACACACTTCACAGCACTCACCAAAGCACATACCCTCCCCAAAGTCCATAATGCCACCCCCTTCTCCCAAACCCCCTCCCCGCAGCAACCCTCAGTTTGTTTTGTGAGATTAAGAGTCACTTATGGTTTGTCTCCCTCCCAATCCCATCTTGTTTCATTGATTCTTCTCGTACCCACTTAAGCCCCCACTTCCTCATATCAGGGAGATCATATGATAGTTATCTTTCTCTGCCTGACTTATTTCACTAAGCATGATACACTCTAGTTCCATCCATGTTGTCGCAAATGGCAAGATTTCATTTCTTTTGATGGCTGCTTAGTATTCCATTGTGTATATATCAGCAATGTCCACAATAGCCAAACTATGGAAAGAACCTAGATGTCCATCAACAGATGAATGGATCCTGCCTTCTTTCTATTTACCACCCTTCACCTTTGTCTTTTTATACCTCAACAGCAATCACATTCCTCTTCTATTGACTGTGTTCTAAGTAAGAAAAGAAACTTAGTCATCTTGTTAATTGATTATTTCCCTTTGCCAAGCACCATGTTTTTCACAGAGCAGGTGCTCAACAGTGTTCGGTAGATGAATAAGTGAATGAATGAATACCATTCATGGGCCAGTCACTGTGCTAGTCATCACAGCATAGTTCTCCCATGTGCTCCCACAGTCCACAGTGTTCATCCCCATTAAAGAATTTAGTCCAGAGTTTGCACCTGCTTATTTACTAGATTGGGAATTCTGTGAAGAGAGTGACCACATCTGTCAGGCTTACCTTCCCTGACATACATTACACACAGTACTTTGTATTGTTTTGAATGAATGAATTTTCCGCTAGAAATATATTTCTCCCTATCTCTTATTGTATTATTGCCTTATTGTATTATTCAGAAGTTATTCATTGGGTACCTATTTATGTGCAAGGCAGTGTTCTAGGTATGGGAAATTTAGCAGTGAGCAAAACAGACAAAAACTTTTGCTTTGATGGAGCTTATATTCTAGTGGGAAAGACAGTCAATAAATCAATGGCCATATTTATATAAGCAAATGTTAAGTAGTGATGAGCACTGTGAAGAAAAATGAAGCAAGGAAAAGGGGTAGAGAATGGTGGATTCCTATTTTAGCTGGGGACTTCAGGGAGGACCTCTCTGAGGAGGTGGCATACAAACAGAGACATGAATGAGGTGAAAAAACAGGCATTCCAAGTAATAGGAACTAAGAATGCAAAGACCCTGATGCAAGAATACACTTGGAAAATTTTAGGAAATGTAAGGAGGCCAGTATGAACAAAGTATGGTGAGCAAGGAAATGGGGGAGGAGATAAGGTAAGAGAGCTAGGCAGTGGCCAGACCATAGAGGGTTATGGAGGCCATAGTAAAGAGTTGAGATATTATTCTAATTAAAATCAAAAGCCAGCAAAAGATTTCTAAGTAGGCAAATGACAACAATTGATTGATGTGTTTAATAGATCTGTGAACCCTGGTGAAGAAATTCCTGGAGGCAAGAGTGGAAGGACAAAAACCAGTTAGAAAGCTAGTGCAATAGGCCAAGTGACAAATGATTATGGCTTTGCCCACAGTTTCAACAGTGGAAGTGAAGAGAGAGTAGCTGGACAAGATGTATTTTGAATGCAGAGTCAAAATACTTCTTCGGTTGCAGTTTGGATGTAGGATATGAGAGAAATAGAGAGGAATCAGGGATAAGTCTGTGGATTTTGTTTAGTTCAAGTTCAAGTTTTCATGGCTCAGTTCAAAGTAACTCACTCGGAGAAGGCTTCCCTGACACACCCTTTACCTCAAAACCGGCATCTCCCTCTCAATTCTCATAGCAGTTTGCAGTTGTATATTGTACCAGAATGAAATGCAGAGCGTTTAACCTCACGACAGAGCAGAGATTCCTCTGCCCATCTACCTCCCCCACTTGACTTAGAGCTCCTCAGGGACTCTGTCATTGTCTTTGGAGTCCTCACTGGATCCAACAAATGGCTTTTGCAGAATATTTAACCAATAAGTATGGGTGAGGCTGAAAAGATGAACTAAATTGAAACTGCTTATTATTGCTTCCAGTGTGTGGTTGCAAAACTCTCCAATCTTTAGAAGGTAAGCAAAATAATTATTTCAACATCACCAGCTTTTAATTACTAAAGTCCATTTGATTTGATGGATGCTTCTGCTTGAATTATTGACATCATGAGGATTAAAATATGGTCCCTTGATTAAAAGGAAGCTCGTGTGTTGAATGAGGGGTGTGGTGGGTGCTGGAGGGTGGGATATTGAGTGGATCCTGTTCTCACAGCTTGTGTTCATCTAGGGAAGCTGTGAGGAGAAGCAAAAACTGTCTAGAGGAAGATCAACCCCATACTTATAAAAGTGGCTGAAGTGAGAGGAGGCGGGGATTTTGGAAGCATCAGAGTTGAAGCATATGGACCTGGATTCAAATTGCAGCTCTACCATTTACTAATCATGCTACTTTAAGGAAGTCATTTTTCAAAGTTATTGTTTGTTTCTAATTGAGGTACAACTTCTATACAAAAAAGTGCATCAGTCTTACGTGTACAACCTGATGAATTTTTACACATGCATACATACAGGTAAGCATCTCCCAGATTAAAATGTAGAAACTTTACAGCATTCCAGGAGACTCTTCTCATGTCTCTTCACAGTCAGTACCCTCTAGAGAGGTAGCTACTCCTATCACTTCTATCACCATATAGTAGTTTTCCTGTTTTAATCTTTATATAAAAGAAATTATACAGAATGTACTTTTTTGCGTCTGGCTTTTTTTCTGAGAGAGTCACTTAAACTTTAAGCCCCAGTTTCCTTGTTTATATAACAGGAATACTAGTAGCATGTACATCATAGGGCTGTGGGGATTTAATGGGATAAAACTTATAAAATGCTCAGGATAGCACCTGGGACATAGGGTATACCATATAAATATTAGTCCTTTGCTTCTTTCTTTCCCTCCTAAATTCCTAGAGCTGTATTAGGCACTACTAGTGCATAAGAGAAGCATAAAAGGCAGTTTATACCCTTAAAGAGTGAATGATCTAGTTAGGGAGAAAAAGATGTAAAATGTTAGGTAAGCAGCAAAGGACAATATTAATATAAGATATTATTTAATATAATAAATAATTTCAATAACTGATCCCACTGCTGATTGGATAGGCAATATAATGAAATGGTTAAAGGCATAGGTTTTGGAGTTTTGGAACTTCAGTTCTAGCTCCAGTTTCTTCACTTGCAAGCTGTGTGACCTTGGGGATGTCACATAAGTCTCTAAGCCTCGATTTCTTCATATCTCTAGAATGGGGTTAATATTATCATATACCCCATGGGATTACTGAGAACACTGAATGCAACAATATATGTCAAGTGCCTGCCATAGGGCTTGGAACATAGTATACACATAGATAATGCTCTTTGCTGAGTGTTTTTTCCTGCTTTGGGACATTAGGATTCATGATGATCCAGAAGTACCAGTCAACCAGGGTTGGCTAAGTAGTTTGCAAATTTTTACTTACTCTAGCTGAACAGGTAGCAGATCCCCCAAAGTGATTGTTGAAGCCCAAGGGAACATTTCTTCATTTACCCATCTACCTTTCTTGAGACACTATCAGTGATCACTGCCTTATGGGTACTGCCTCTGTGTTCCCCAACCATACATCGTTTTGTTCATAAGGCTTAACTCTTAGTGATCCTGATCCCCATCTGGGAGTCCCCCTCAAAATGTTGACTTGGTACAGCCTTCTACCAAAAGCTATGGCAAGCTGGCTCCAGTCCAGCAGTGGGAGACTCATTTGCACCAAGGAGTGCAATTTTCATGGCCATTTTAAGTTGACATTTGGAAATCAAAATTCTTTAAACACTGTTTAGCATCACAGTGTTTTGAGAAAACATTTTCAAAATGATTTTATTTTATTTTACTTTCTGCTTCCCACTGTTAAAAACAAAAGTTTAAAAAAAACTTAAAAATCAACATGTCTTGAAGATATTTTTCATCCAAAACAAAAGTCTCCAAAGCTTTTTGCAGATATGATGATTAGTGAGATGATTCAGCCCCAAATAACATTTTCTTGTGTTGTTCTGATGATTGTATTTTGCAGACTTGATTTAGTCAGATTATAATCTCAAAACCATATTTATTTTCCTTCTTCAGACTCAGGCAAAAGACCAAGGAGACCTAACATCCTAGAACTTCAGCATAAAATTATGTGTTGAATCAATCGTTTTTTTTTCTTTTGGTCTTGGCTGCTAGGAGACTCAGACATATGTTAGGTTGAGGTAACTATTTCACTCTTCATTCTGCCTGGAAAGGCATTTCTAAATTTTTTTGAAAAATATCCTTATTGAGGTATAATTGATATACAAAAAGTGGCACATGTTTAATGTATATAATTCAATGAGTTTAGACATATGCATACACCTGTGAAAACATTACCACAATTAGCATAACAGACACATCCATCACATCCAAAAGTTTCCTTATGTTCGTGTGTGTGTGTCTGTGTATGTGTGTATTTGTGTGGCAAGAACTCGTAATATGAGATCTACCTTCTTAATAAATATTTCAGTGCCTATATTTGAAAGTTCTAGAGGAAAACATGGAGACTACATGTGGAGACTACATCAAACTAAATTGCCTTTGCACAGTGAAGAAAACAACCAACAGAACAAAAAGCTAACTTATGAACTGGGAGAAAAGATTTGCAAGCCCTCTATCTGATAAGGAGTTAGTATCCAAAATATATAAGGAATTCCTACAACTCAACAGCAAAAAAATTCAAATAACACAGTTTTAAAAATAGACAAAGCAATTGGATAGACATTTCTACATGATTTTCCTATCACTCTTTTGATCTTTATTCATCTGCCCTATTGCTCTGAATTTTTATCTTAATCTATTTCAAATCCACTTTGGAAGCAGATGGAGTTATTTATGACAAATAAGACAAATATATTTCAAAATCTCCAAACAAGAAAAAAATCTACTCAGTGGAAGGTGAGTGAAATATGTGAATTGACATTTCACAGAATAGGAAATCTGGTGTTATGGGAACATACCTGATTGCAACAGTACTCTGATAAATGTAAATTTGAAAAACCATGAGAAATTGCTTAGCACACCTTTGAATGGCAAAATTAGAAAGCTAGATAATATTATGAGTAAATGATGATGCAGTGAATTATTTTCTCATGGACTGCTGCTGGGAATATGAACTGGTATAGTCACTCTGGAGAGTAATTTGGAGGTGCTTAATGAAATTAAATATGCATAAACTTTATGACCAAGTTTATAATTCTGGAACAGATCCATTAAGGGACATGTGCAAGGATGTTTATGGAATCATATTTTGTGATAGCAATGAAGGCAACCTAGATATCTACAACTAGGGGACTTAGATGAGTAAAATGTTATACATGCATACAATGAGAATACCCTGTAAGATCAGAACTAATACTCTAGACACATGTCTTAGCTCAAGCTGCCATAACAAAATACTGTAGGCTGGGTGGTTTAAACAACAGACATTTATTTTCTCATAGCTCGGAGGTTTGAAGTCCAAGATCAGGGTGATAGCGTCGTTAGTTTTTGGTGAGGTGAGAGCTCTCTTCCTGTCTTAAATAAAGCAAGCTCTCTGCTGTTTCTTCTTCTAAAAGCACTAATTCTATCATGAAAGCCCCACCCTCATGACCTTATATAACTCTAGTTACTTCTTAAAGCCCACCATCTCCAACTACCATCACACTGGGACTTAGGGATTCAACATAGGAGTTTTGGCAGGGACACAAACATTCAGTCCAAAACAATATGCCTAAAGCAACATGAATAGATCTTAAACAAAAATGATGTTGAGTGAAGAAATAATAATGGGAGTTTCAAGGTGCAATAAAATTTATGCAAAAATACCATAAATTTCAAGATCACACACGCATTTAAATAAATATGTGAATGATGGATTGAAAAGATGTTTATGAGTATATTAGAATAGAAGTCAATGGGGGCAGAAGGAAATCCAATAGGAGTGGAGGTTGGAAATGATGAAAAAATATAATTAATTAAAACAAAAAAGAGAGTCTTTGTTATGAAGACTGTGTGCCATTAAACAAAGAATATGAATGACTCAGGTCTGTGAGGCCTGTGTCTTGAGGCCAAGATAACCAGAAAAATATTTATAAATTTAAGGGGTCTATTACTGTGTTTCAGTATTTGTTCTTATAAATATACAGGAAAACTTTCCTGGCCTTTAAGATATGAACTTTTTACTCTAGGATACCTCTTTGCCTACCTCAGGATCGTATTAATGGTGTGCAAGGAGGCAAGATGATTTCTATTAAAATGAAGGATTTCATTCTAAAATCAAGCCTTACTTTATTTTCATAATAAAAGAGGTCTGAAGTGAGGGTATAATTTTTTTCCAAAGACATTAATGGTGGAAGGTGTGTGTAGGTAAGAAAGTGATCTTTGAAGAAGAGCACCTCAAAATTTAATTCAAGAGCATCCAGACCCCTGAAAGTAGGTAAATGATTGCACAGTGTGGATTCTACTCTCTGGCTTGGGGAATAGGGGTGGAAGGAAACCTTGGGGCAAAGTTGAGAAAGAGAAGTAATTTGGGGCAAGGAGAAAGTCCTTCCAAATAGTGAGCAGAATGCAGAAAAGTAGTTGTGGCAAGAGTGAGAGTAGAAGTTGTGTTGATCAGAGACTGAAGATTAGAGATTATGCGAGGTTGGAGGGTTAGAGGAAAGAGAGACTTTTCTAAATGGGAACTGAGAGTCCAACATTTAAGTGACTCTCAGTCTTCCATGTCTGGGTGCCCATCAGCCAGAGACGAATGACCTTGATGATTCCAACCCCTGCATACACACTCCACTGTGCCTGTTTCTATTCTCTCTCGCATGTGACAATAGAATGTGGTTTCAAAGCTGATGGGGATAGGGCATGCTGTCACTGTCAAATCTGGCTTGCCTCATCACTAGATTACATTCTGGTGGGAGAAAGATAATGAGAAACTGTTGACAAAATGCATTTGCTGTACCATGAAAGTTCCAGAATCATAATTGGAGTGGGTATGCCACTTAATTGACTTTAAGTATAAAACACAATCTTTGCCCACTGAATTTTACTAATAAAATAAGAGACATGTTTGTCCTGAGGGTATGACATGGAGTCAAGATTTATCTCATTTTCTGGAACATTATCGAATATCCTCTGTAAGCCTATTGCTGAGTTTAAAAGATTTTTTTAAAAACCCCATGATCTCTAATTATAGAATTCATAGCCAATCAGTTTTCTAGATCCTCAAAATTGAAACTAGCATTGATATTTTGAAGTCAATTAATCATCATATAGTCATATCTGGGCCATCTTTTTAGTGATTGGGTCTATGAATAGTTGTCAGTGCAAAGATTTGTCATTTTCAGAGACGGAAGTGTGCCTTTCAGCATCAGAGGAAAAGCCCTAGCCCACTAAAGGACCTTTTCAAAGGGATAACATTACTTAATGGGTAAAATAAATCAAAAATATAATAATATTAATAGTCACAGCTTCCATTTACTGATCACTTACTAGGTGCCAGGCTCTGTGCTGAACACTTTAAATCCATTATCTTAATTTGTTCTCTCAGAGATGCAATGAGCTAAGTTTTCAAACCAACTCTTCCAAAGACTGACATGAGAGAAAAACACAATTGGCTGCATTGAAAAACTTTGCCCCTACAATTTAATGAAATTAAGATGAATCTTTTTAGTAATAGTATACTTTTCCTCTAGATATGAGAACATTATATTCCTTTATGGCATAGGGCAACCAACGTCTACCTCTTTTTGTGATTATCATTTCCTAAGCTCTTGGTTATTCTTCCCCATTTTCTGAGGACTGACTCTCAGGCTTCCTTAATACCCCAGGTCCTGCCATCGTCCTATGTTACCCCAACAATATTCATGTAGAAGACTCATCCCACACACCCTGGCCTCATACCTCCCTGATCTTTAACCTCTTATTACCTTAACAATTACCAAACATTTGGCATCACAAGACATAGCTTCACCCTTGACTCAACTACAATATTCCATTGTGACCAAAATCTCCTAGCAATACCTGGTTCTATGTTATTGGCTCTTTTTGCCTCATTGAGACATCTAGTACCTCAAATCCCTCTTTTTCTCTTCATTTTTTCCCTTGTCTAGTCACTATCTTCAGGCACATTTACTTAGCACTGGCTGCATCTTCATCTGTTTGCCCTGCAGATAACATTCCTGCACTATTTAGTCTCAGCTTTGGGTCCCTCCAAACACCTTATTTCTCTAATCTCATAATACCCATTGTGGGATAAAGGAGCAGCCCCCCAAACTCTGATGCCTTTAACAGTCAATTTTCAACCTCAGCTGGGCTCTCAGGACACTCAGCAAAACTTTCAAAAGCCCCAGGTCATCTCTTTTTACCTTTCTTTTTCCATTTTTTCCCCCAAGTTTCTTTATCACTCCCCTCAAGTAATAGCCCCATTCATTCTCCTCTCCCTTCATCCCCCAACAATTACTTAGACTCATACTTACCAGAGGAAAGTTGAAGTGAACCTTAAATCCTCATCTTTACAACTACAAATGTCTTTTTAGCTTCACCAGCCCTCACTTCATATTTCTCCTTCAGTCTCAGAAGAACTGACCTTTGTGCTCTAGTTCCTCCATCCTTGTTCTATTATCTCCTCTTCTTCCCCACTTTCCTCATCTTCCCTAGAACCTTTCTTCCATTATTATTCATTATTATTTATTCTCTATCTCTATTACTCATAACTCTTCCCTAAACTTTCTTGTGTTATTATTCATTGTCTAGTCCTTACTACCTCCTTATATACTACTCTCCTTTTAAAAAAGATTTTATTTATCTATTTGAGAGAGAAAGAGAGAGAGAGAGAGCGCACGTGCATGAGCAGGGGGGAGGGGTAGAGGAAGAGAGAGAAACATATTTCCCACTGAGCAGGGAGCCCGATGCAGGACTCTCTCCCAGGGCCCTGGGATCATGACTTGAGCTGAAGGCAGATGCTTAACTGACTGAGCCACCCAGGTGCCCCTCTACTGGTCTCCTTGGTTTAAGTCATTCAAATGCTTAACTGTGTCTGTTCTTTAGAAATCTTGACACCCTTGTCCCCTTCATCTACTATAAAGCTCTCCCCAATCTTTTAAGTTCTCAAAATCAGTAGTCTATATACTCTTGTCTCTACTTCCTTACTTCCTATCTTTCCCCTGATCTTTCAATCATACCACTCCACTGACACTCAACTCACCATAGTTTCCTCATTCATTTTATGGCTGAGTAATCATCCGTTTTCTGTATTTACCACATCTTCTTTGTTCATTCATCTATGGATGGACATTTGAGATGCTTCCATATTTTGGCTATTGTTAAGTAATGCTGCAGTAAACATGGGGGTGCATATATCTCTTTAAGGTAGTGTTTTCTATTTCTTTTTTTTTTTCTTTGAACCATGTTTTACAAGTTTTTTTAATCTTACATAACCAGGGATTTTTGTTTGTTTGTTTTTTAATTATTATGTTCAGTTAGCCACCATATAGGATATTATTAGTTTTTGGTGTAGTGGTCAATGATTCATCAGTTACGTATAACATCCAGTGCTAGTGGAATTACTGGATTATATGGTAATTCTATTTTTAATATTTTGAGGAACCTCCATCCTGTGTTCTACAGTGGCTACACCAATTTGCATTCCCACCAACAGTGCATGAGTGTTCCTTTTTCTCTACGTCCTCACCAACACTTGTTATTTCTTGTCTTTTTGATTTTAACGATTCTGACAAGTGTTAAGGTGATATTTCTTTGTGGTTTTTGACTTGCACTTCCCTGATGATTAGTGATGTTGAACATCTTTCCATATGTCTGTTGGCCATTTGTATGTCGTCTTTGGAAAAATGTCTATTCAGGTCCTCCCCCCGTTTTTTAATCAGCTTATTTGTTTTTTGATATTGCATTGTCAAATTTAAAAAGAGACAAATAAAAAAGACCCCAGACTCTTAAATACAGAGAACAAACTGGTAACAACTGGAGGTGGATAAGCCAGAGAGGAGGTGGGTAAATGGATAGGTGAAATAGAGAAGATTAAGAGTGCACAAATTATGATGAACACTGAGTAATGTATAGTTTGTTGAATCATTATATTGTACACCTGAAACTAATAAAACATTGTATGTTAATTATACTTAAATAAAAATAAAAAAAACCCTTCTCTTTAAAAAAAAAATCAACTGACCCTATATGTGTTGTTCTATTAATGAACTCTACTCTCTTCCACTGATAATATATATCTGCCTTTATGTCGATACTACACTGTCTTGATTATTATACCTTTATAATAAATCTTAAAACTAGGTAGTTTATTTTTTGTTCTTTATAAAAGTTGTTTTTGGCACATGCAGATCCTTTGAATTCCCATGTAAATTTTAGAACAACTTGTCAATACCTACAAAGAAGGCTACTGGGATTTTGACTGTGATTGTAATGATTCTAGAGATCAATTTAGAGAGAATTGATATTGTCATAACATTGAACCTTCTGATCCATAAAGATGGTATGTATCTCCATTTATATGAGTTTTTTTAAAATTTCTCTCAGCAATGTTGTAGAAGTGTCTTCTAAATAATTTGTCAAATTTATTCCTAAATATTTTCTATTATTTGATGCTATTGGAGATAATATTTAAGAAATTTTCAATGTCCTTTAGTTTGTTACTAGGATACGATAGATTTTTGTACATTGATTTTATATCCTGCAACCTTGCCAACCTCATTATTACTTCTGGTATATATTTTTTTGTAGATCTCCTATGATTTTCTACAGAGATGATCATGTAGTCTGGGAATAAAATATCTGTTTCCAATCTGTATGGGTTTTTTTGTTTCTTTTTCACTCATCATCATGTTGAGTATGACCTCCAGCATATTTTTTTAAAGATTTTATTTATTTATTGGACAAACAGAGATCACAAGTAGGCAGAGAGAGAGGAGGAAGCAGGCTCCCTGCTGAGCAAAGAGTCTGACACCGGGCTCAATCCCAGGACTCTGGGACCACGACCTGGGCTGAAGGCAGAGGCTTCAACCCACTGAGCCACAAAGACGCCCCAGACCTCCAGCATAATTTGAATAGAAGTGTTTAAGGTGGGTATCCTTGTCTTGTTCCCGATCTTAGTGGTGGCGGGGGGAAAGCATCCAGTCTTTCAACATTTAGTATACTGTTACCTGTAGATTTTTTCATAAATGTCCTTTATCAGTTTGAAGATATTCTTTATGGATTGTTTACATAGAGTTTTTTTTTTTAAAAACATCAAGAATGGATGTCAAATTTTAATGCATTTTCTGTTCTAAGATAATCAGATGGTTTTTCTTTTTTCTTTTGTTTTTAATAAATTACATTGATTTTCAAGCACTAATCCAATCTTGTGATACTTGAATAAATTGTATTTGGCCATGATGTAATATCTGTTAAATATATTACTGGGTTTGTGGAGCATAAGGACCAACACGGAGGACACTAGGAGTTGGAGAGAAGTGAGATGGGGGATATGGGAAGGGGAGATGAAACATGAGAGACTGTGGAGTCTGAGAAACAAACTGAGGGATTTGGAGGGAAGGGGGGTGGGGTTTGGGTGAGCCTGGTGGTGGGTATTATGGAGGGCACTATTGCATGGAGCACTGGGTGAGATGCATAAACAATGAACTCAGGAACACTGAAAAGAAATTAAAAAATTTTTTAATTAAAAAATATATTACTGGGTTTGACTTGTTAAAATTTATTAAGAATTTTGTAGGTATGTTTGTGGGGGATATTAGTCTATAGTTTTATTGTCATGATTTTGACTGGTTTTGGTATCAGGCTAATGCTGAAACATAAATGAAGTGAAGTATTCTCTCATTTTGACTTTTCTGGAAATGTTTTCATAGAACTGCTGCTATTTCATACTTCAGCATTTGGTAGAATTTATCAGAAAAGCCAGCTAGACCTAGAGTTTTCTTTGTGGGAAGGTTTTAAGCTACAAATTCTTTAATATCTTTAATAGATATTAGGCACTCTAAGTTACCTCTTCTTGAGTGAGCTTGGTAGTTTTTTTTTTTTTAGATTTGTCAATTTCACATAAAATTTTGAAATTATTAGCTTAACATTATTTTATTGATAATATTCTTTTTATCACTTCTTTTTTATAGAATCTGTAGTGTTGTTATCTCATTCCTAATATTGGTAAATTGTGTCTTCTTTATTTTTCTTTTAATCAGTCTGATAAGAGGTCTATCAATTTTATTGATCATCTTGAAGAACTAATTTTGGTCACACTGATTTTCTCTAACGTGTTTTTGCTTTATATTTCACTAATTTCTGGTAACAGTGTGACACCTTTCCTTTTTTAAACTTCAAATTTTTAAAGTTTGATTTTAATTTTTTATTTTAATTTTTAATTTTTTGTTATTATGTTCAATTAGCCAGCATATAGTACAACATTAGTTTTTGATGTAAATGCTCAATGATTCATCAGTTGCATATAATACCCAGTGCTCATCACATCACGTGCCCTCTTTAATGCCCGTCTTCTTTTTAAATATAGCCTTTCGTAGTATAAATTTCTCTCTAAACACTGCTTCAGCTGAAACCCACAAAATTGGACATCTTGCATTATCATGTTCTTTCGACTCAAAATATTTTCGCTTTTTCTTGTGACTTCTTATTTGACCTATGGATTATTTAGAAGTGTATCTTTTAGTTTTTAAATATTCAGAGTCTTCATATTATCTTTCTGTTATTTAATTCTAATTTAATTATATTTTGATCAGAGACCCAATTTGTATGATTTTAATTTTGGGGGGAGGGAATGTGAGCCTGCTTTTATTTTTATTTTATTCAATTTGGAGGGAATCCCCACAGGGGAATGGACTTTTTTTTAAAAAAAAAATCCGGTATAGTTAACATACAGTGTTATACTGGTTTCGGGTGTAAAATACAATAATTTGACAACTCTATGCTTTATTTAGTGCTTGTCAAGATAAGTGTACTCTTGATCCCCTTCACCTATTTCACCTATCCTTCTACGCACCTCCCCTCTGGTAGCCATCACTTATTCCCTATGGTTAATAATTTTGGTTTTTGGTTCATCTCTTTATTTTCCCTTTGTTTATTTGTTTTGTTTCTTAAATTCCACATATAAGTGAAATCATATGGTATTTGTCTCTAAAATTGACTTATTTCACTTAATATTATACCCTATAGGTCAATCCATGTTGTTGCACATAGCCTGATTTCATTCTTTTTAAGGCTAATATTCCATTGTATATATATGTACCAGATATTCTTTATCCATTCATCTATTGATGGATACTTGAGCTGCTTCAATAATTTGGCTATTGTAAATAATGTTGCAACAAACAGAGGGTTGCACCTATCCCTTCAAATCAGTGTTTTTATATTCTTTGAATAAATACCCAGTAGGGCAATTACTGATTTTAATGTTTGAAAAATGTGTTTAGGATTGTTTTATGGGCCAGAATATGGTCTAACATGATAAATGTATATGTACTTGGAGAAATTATTTATTCTGATGCTTTTTGGTGGAGTATTCTATAAATGTCATTTAGATCAATTTCACAAGTTCCAGTCTTCTCTAACCTAACTGACTTTCTACTTATTCTATCAACTATTGAGAGAAGGGTATTGAAATCTTCAAATATAATTGTAGGTGTGTCTATTTTTTCCTTTCATATCTATCCCTGTTACATTATATATTTTTGAATTTCTATTATTGTGTAATAGCTAAGATTTTACGTATTTTTGATGAATGGACTCCTTTGACATTATGAAATGACCCTCTTTTGTCTGAAACCTAATTTGCATGTATTGATATGGCCACTTCAGCTTTTGTCTTTTATTATCATGATTAAATCTTTCTCTTTCAAGTGCTTTTAAAGCTATTTTTTCTGATGCCTTCTGATTTGCATTATTTCCAATATGAAGTCTGCTGTCATTCCATTTGTTCCTCTGTATGTAATATGTGTTTTTCCCCCCTCTGGTTCCTTTTAAGATTTCTCTTTATCCCTAATTTTAATCAATTAGATTATGATGTGTCTCATTGTGGTATTTTTTCATCCTTTTTATGCTTGGGATTTACTGAGATTCTTGAATTTGAAGAATTCTCATCTAATTCAGAAAGGGTTCAGCCATTATTTCTTCCAATAATTTTTCTTCCATTCTCTTCCTTTTCTTTGTCCTCCTAATGAACATTGTCCCACTACTCACTAACATTGTGTTAGTAATTCTTATCTATTTCAGGAAGTGTTCAGCCACTATTTTTTAAAGATTTATTTATTTATTTATTTATTTGAGAGAGAGAGAGAGAGAAAGAGAGACCAAGCATGAGAGGGGGAGGGTCAGAAGACACAGACTCCCTGCTGAGCAGGGAGCTGGATGCATGGCTGGATCCCAGAACCCTGGGATCATGACTTGAGCCTCAGGCAGACGCTTAATTGACTGAGCCACCCAGGTACTCCTAGCGGTTATTTCTTCCAATATTTTCTCTTCCTTTCTCCTCCTTTTCTGTCCTCCTAATGAATATTGTCTCACTACTCACTAACATTGTGTTACCTTTTTCATTTTTTCTCTTTTTATTTAATTTTTGATAGTTTCTAATGCTATGTTTTCAAATCCAGTAACCATTTTTGTACAGGTTCCTCTTCCTCAATTTACCTCTTACATGCTGATGTTCCTCCAGAGATCTTTCCTGGGCCACTTTTTCTTCTCACTCTGCACACTCATCCACTTCAGTTATCATTTCTATTCTGATCACTGCTAATACTATATCTTTGGTCCAGACCATTCAGTATTACAGTATTTCTGCCTGCCTCTTTGACATCTCCCCAAGCTTGACCCAAAGACACTTCAGCTCCCAGAAACTGTTATCTCTTCCTTTGTGTTTTATTACAATGAATAGCAACACAAAAGAACTGGTTACCAAAACCAGATATGTGGGTTTCACTGAAGACCACTTTAGTCTCTAAACCCAACATCTATTTGATGATTACACTCTGTCAATTTTACCTCCTTAGCATGAGTAAGTTGTTCCACTTTTTGCTATTGAAAGCATCACTGCACTGGCTCAAGCTCCAGATCTTTCTCATTTATATTATTGCAACAATGTTCCTTTGTAGTCTCTTCCAATCTTTACCCTGTTTACCGCAGAATGATTTTCTCTTGTGCAAATCTGATCATGCCATTCTCTACGTTCCCATGGATAAGACAGCTCAAATTTCTTCACCTAGGATATAAAGACTCCCATAATCCTTTACCTACTTTAGTAACAACTTTTTATAAATCTTCTGTGTGGATAATCCATGATGACTATTTGCAATTCCTTAAAGAAACTATCTTGTTTCATAACTCTATGTCTTTGCTTAGGCTGCTCCCCCCTCTTAAAATGTCCTTTTCACCTTTCTGCATGATAACCTCTTACTTATTCTTTCAGATCCAGCTCAAGAGATCATTTTTTTGTGAAGCATTTCCTGAGCCACCCAGGTAATAACTTTTTTTATTTTTGAACCACCAAAGTACATGATACCACTACAATATCATTTATTATATTCTAGTACAAATATTTGTTTCTTTACTTTGAGCTACTTAAAGGTTTACATGTTGTTTTGTTTCTGTATCCCTAGGTTTCTAGTATAATGCTTAACATATAAAAAGTGTTCAATAAATGTTTATTGCTGATTAGAGTTATTTTTCTGTGGATATGAAATTGGTAAGGGGTATGGCAGGAGCTGAATCCAGATTTTCATAAATTCAAATCCCTGTTTCATCTACTACATAATCCTATCTTCAAGTTAAACACCTTAATTTCTTAAATTTTCTTTCTGAAGCTTCTTCTATTCAGATTTATTTGATCTTATTTAATCATTTCAAACTCTAACTCTCCCTTTTCCTCTCTCTCTTCCTCACCCCTATCATTGTCCAGTTTTTCCACATGTACTTTAAAGCACAAGACTTAAGTCCAGAAATCTATGGAAGATATGGAAGTTTGTACTTTCCAAAGATACCTGCAACAATATCTCATATTCCATATGCTGTTCTGCAATGTCATTCCCCTATCAACAGGTTGAGTCTATTTTTCTACTTCTCTGAGTCTGCATGGGACCTGTGACTGCTTTGACCAATAAAATACAGTAAGAGTGGTACTGTGACCATTCTTAGAATATCTATTAAGCAATTTGTCAGTTTCTACTTCCTACCTCTTGAAAGCCAGCCAACACGTCATCACCCTGTGATAGCTAATGCTATGAGATGCTCAAGGCATATGGAGAGGCCCTGGAGGATGAGCTATCATGTTAAGAGACAGAGAGAGGGATATAGAGACAGAGAGAAAGAGACAGAGAGAGAGGGAGGGAGAAAGGCCAAGATGCCATAAATGTAGGTAAAGAAGCTATATGGAAAGTGGAGTGTCCAGCCCTAGTGCTGCAGCAATCATATAAATCAGACAAACTACCAATTAAGGCCTGCTTAAATTCCTGATCTATGAAATTGTGAATAAAATAAAACTGTTGCTATAAGCCACTGAATTTTGGGTGGTTTGCTACATAGAAATAAACAGATTGGAGAAGAGGGAAATATGACTAACTTGTCTATCATCATAGAAGGCTTACAGTAAAATCTCTTTTTCCCAAGAAGCAAAATACCAAGAGGGGTAAGTCAACCTAGAGGTTGGAAAAAAAGATAAGGACACACACCTTTAGCAAAAAATAAATTATGGCATTTGATACTCCTTGAAGTGGTAGAGACAGAATATAAATGACTTTCAAACAGGCCAGAAAAAAAGGATTAATTTTCAGAAATACAGATGACAAAGAGTAAGGAAAAGTAGCAGCTATTTTAGAAGGCAGAAAGAGTATCCCCCAAGTCATGACAGTCTGGAATAATAACTAAATATAAAAGATAGAATTTAGCAAGTATTAATTAGAAGTGATGCAATTGAGCCCAACTGGCATATTTTTAAAAATAAAGAATTATTACAACCTGTGAGATAATAACTTAGGTGCCCGTAACTGCTCAGAGAGGTAATAACTTCTTAAACTATATGATTAGAAGTGGAAAATTACAAATGAATGAGTCTGATCATACTTTTATTCTCAGAAAACACCTGGAGAATTGTCCTCGGTGCTATGAGCATTCAGGAGAATGAGAGGACTCAAAGCTGTATCACCTGCAGTAACTGTTGACCTTTTAGGCCACTATCAACCCAGACTGTCTCTGAATCCAGATTTAGATGCATTCTTGAAATTTCGAAGGCCTCATACAATTCCTCAATACTCAGTCCCGGCCTGGTTCACTATAGTGGTATTGTTTAAATCTAACTGCATAATACCCTAACAAGATCTGGAAAGGCAGAGTCCGGAGGGAGAATTGCTTCTGGGCTTTCTCATGGTAAGATTTGATTAAAGTAGGCATTCCTATAAAACCTCTGAGGTAGACTGGGGTGGGTCTTGTTTGCATAGCCCTGCTATCTCACAAACAGGAAGGATTTCCAATTTCCCACTTAAAAAGAGCCAGCCAGCAGGCTTGGGTCAAGGTCATCTGGACATTACTTCACCAGTTTTGCCCCTGTGTGCTTTGCTTTGTGATGTATGAGTCATCATAATTAAATTTTGAGCTAGATTAACTATAATTCCTGCACTTATTAGGCGATCAGGGTTTAAAGCCCTTGTAAAAGAGGATGAGCTGTTCATTCTGATAATACAATTAACTACCCAACAGAGCTAATATTTTATTTTAGGGAAGAGTAATTTTTGATTAATGATGCATTTATTTCCCAAATTCTTGTAGCAGTGGGTCAAATTTTCATGAGAAAGCCAAAGAAAAAGTACAAAATTAGAAAATTCAGAGTGTTTGAAGGTAAAGTTGGCTTCTCCCTTGCAGCCTACTCACAAGACCCTGTTGCCTTAGGCACGTGTGTAATTCAGGATTCTCCACAATGGTATATGCATAGAAACATTTCTGAAAGCACAGATCTCTCTGTCCCTCATTTCCTCTGGCAGAAACAGGGTATAATATCAACACTTCTGAGGTTGTTTTGTAATATCTCCTTAGCAAGACCAAAGAGTTCTTGAAGAAAGGAGTGGATGGGAGGGACCAAGAGATGCTTCCTAGAAAAGGAGATATTTGACAAAAATATCCACTCAAAGATTGTATGAGAATTGTGATACATGGTTTGGGGTCAAGGAAACCAGACAGAAGGTTATTTTTAGAAATCTGGATGAGAGGCCAGCAGTAGGGACGAAGAGAAGCAGATATAGTCAACCAGTATTAAAGAAGTAGAAACTGAAAGGAATTGCTGATTTTTTAAAAGATTATTTATTTATTTATTTGACAGAGAGAGATCACAAGTAGGTAGAGAGGCTGGCAGAGAGAGAGAGAGAGAAGCAGGCTCCCCGCCGAGCAGAGAGCCCGATGTGGGACTCGATCCTAGGACCCTGAGATCATGACCTGAGCCGAAGGCGGCGGCTTAACCCACTGAGCCACCCAGGTGCCCCAGGAATTGCTGATTGATTAGATGTTTGGGGAACAGTGAATGGAGAGAGTCAAGGAAAATTTTCAGGTGTTTAATTTGGATGACAGAGCATATGATGGTACATTAGGTAGTAAAGTAAGTTTTGTGTGGGAAGATTACTTCTGAAATGGTGGAAAATATTTTGAGTTAAAGTTAACTGTGCCACATTAGGGTAGAGATGTCTAATAGGCGGCTGGATGTGTGGTCCTAAGAGAATTCTCAAAATTCTCAAAAGAGAATTTGCAGATTTAGAGGTCATTGATATAGTAGTTGCAACCACGAATGTGGACCTGGGATAAGTAAGGTACTTAAGACTATGAGGAAAGCTTCAAAAACTTAACTCTGGGGAAGATTAACCCTAAAAGGATGGGCAAAGGAGGAGCCAGGAAAGGAACTGGGTAGACAGATGTCAGTGACGTTCGCTATGGGAAACTGAGGACTGCTGAGGCAAAGGTCAGGGAGGATATCTTGAAAAATAAATCCACTTTCTCAATGAGCAAAACTGGTGGGAGAGAGGCTGACGAAGACATAACAGTTTTAATATTTAGCAAGTAAAGGCCCAGAAGATGAACTGGGCAAAGTGCCAAGGCAACAATTTCAGTGGACTAAGTTAAGCTTTTTCTCTCAAAGCAGTTTGCCATTATTACCCACTCTGCCAAGGAGCCTCATTGTGACTTCTCCCCTTCAGGAGTCCATGTAGACATCATCTTTTTTTTTTTTGGCTTGGTTTCTGGCTCCCAAGGAGCAGTATCCATCTTTTGTTGCGTTCCCCAAATCCTTTCTTGGGCATTCACTGTGGTTGGCCTCTGAGAAAGATGGAATTTGAAGCTGGGCCCATAGTATTCAAAGCTACCACAAACTGGCTTAAATATATCTGCCCATCTTATCTTTCCTCTCTCATGTCCAATCCCAGCTCCATCAAAATACGATTATCCACTGATTTCCATCCAACCCATCTGGTTTCTTAAGTCTGTCTTAAATCATGCTGTTCTCTTTCTCTGGAAGCCCCTACTCCTACCCATTTATCATTTCTTCAAATTCTTATTTTTCATAAGTCAAGCTCATACACCAGGATGTCATCCCAGATCCCCCCTCCAGAATATCTGAATAGACTACCAGAACATTTTTTTCTCTCTCAAGGCATGAATCCTACTTTATTATGTGTTTGGAGGTAGTCATGTCTGTTTCCAGTTTCTTTCTCTAGACTATGGTGAATTCCTTGAGGGCCTGAGCTATGTTCTGCCTTTTTTTGTGTCTTATCTACTAGCACCAAGCACAGTGCATGGCACATACAAATGTTCAATAAATGATTAGTGAATGGATGAGTGAAGGAATGAAGGAAAGAATAAATGATTTGTGGAAGAACTCAGTGCTAGTCTCAGAGAGAACATTTTCTCATGCCGGACCCCCAGATCCCAAATGGGGTCTTACTACAAGTCATGGGTCTTGTCTTACTCCAATAAGAAAAAGGTTTTGGTATATATCATGCCAAATCTCTCAGTGCTCAGGTTCACTGTGATTTGTTTTCTGTGTTTTCATTTCTCCACATCCAGTTGTGAGCTAATGCCACAATGTGGGGGTAAGAGGCTATCATGGGCTCGAATTCTGATATTGTTTGTTATCCACTCTGTGAATCTAGAACAAGTCACTTTCTCTCTCTTTGCTCTGTAAACCAAAGTGTATATCCCTGCTCTACTTTTCTCCCAGTGTTGCTGTGAGGCTCCAGAAAGATACGGAGCATACAGGGTTTTTTGTTTTTTTGTTTTTTTTTTTTTCTTTCCAAAATTAGATACTGTACTCAGGTGAAGCATGGTCATTAACGGGGCAATTAATCTGGTTTGGAATAAGAAGATCCGGATCCTGTCCTGGTTGGACCAAGCTGCTTCTTTAATCAGTATGAAGGCTGCTGCAGAGGCCCTGGGACATGACTTTGAGTTATGTAGATGACACTTGTTAATGACCGAACAATGTATAGGGGGATGACCTCAGATATAGTAGAGATTCCAATGTAGCTAGACTGGCTAGTAACAAGCAGAAAACAGACTTTACCTGAAGTTGGTAATGAAATTATCAAGGCAATATTGCAGGGAAAGAGAAGAGAAAATTGAGCCAAAATGGGGATTTTTAAACAGTTTGAAGAAGGTATGTGTGTGTGTACGTGTGTGTATGTGTATGAAGAATCAGAAGTCATTAATAGCAATAATTCCTGTCACTTGCATAATAGCCATTGATGTACAAAGCATTTTCACAGCCACCATCTCTGAAATCAGAAAGCAGCATTTCCACTCCCCAAGATAAGCCAAACTACAGCAGCTTATCAGTCTTAACCTTTCATTTCCTTTCCACTCCTCACATTATCCCTCAGCCAATGTCTTCACCAAAACCTAGGGCTCTTAGGAAGCTTGTGGAAACTGAGTCTCAGAGAGTGAAGAGATTTGTATGGGGGCAGAGCTGGACTTGAACTTTTCATTCTGATGCTGTATTTTTCTTTAATATTTATCTTTCTCCTGTGCATAAAAGCCACAATGTGCATTGCAGTGCATTTGAAGAGAGGATAGACCCAGACAAGTATAAAGAAGAAAATACAGTTCACTCATAATGTAAGCTTTCAGAAATAGCTGTCAATATCAGATGTATATTTCTTTTCAGCTTGCAATATGACATGCTTGAGATTCTGCTAAATATAAAATAGTGTGTTTCAGTATACTTTCTACTGCATCGTGATCTGTAGTTCCCTTCTGTACCATTAACCCCCATGCATACCCTCTTCCCAGTACTTTTGAAACCCCATTTGTCGAATAGGGTCTGTAGTACTGCCCCAACAGCCTCTTAAAGCTGAAGTAAGGATCCTTTGAGATTCGAAAGGTAAAGGTATTTTGAAAATTTCAGCATGTGATATGTGGAGAGGGTCTCAAGGGCAGAGCTTGGGGTTAAACCAGCAATAGGTTGCTCAGGTCCCTTCTCTTGTAAGGCCCTTATCCACTCACTGGAGATGAACCTTTCCAGGAGCCTCCTTGCTAAACACTCATTCTGCTGTGCTCACCCCCTTCCATTTTCCCTCTTTAAGTCCTCCCTCTCTTTTCTTCCTCCAATCTAACCTCAGGTGATCCTTAAGCAATAACCTGCAAGGGCAAATGGAATTTGATGATATCAAATATAACTTGAGACCATGAACAGGTCATCTTTTACGTGTCCAAGTTTACCATTTTTTTAAAAAAACTTATTCTCTCATATTTTTTTTTCTCCTCTGATTGGGTTAATTCTTGGTCTGTAGATATTTGTTCTTAATGTTTCTATAAATGACAGTAATGAAGAGAGAGGTCCCAGTAGTAAGAGTTCAGATCTATGTGGAATGAACTCCCTAGAAATATTCTCCTCAACTACTCATGCCCTTGGTCGATCTAAAATTGTGCTTGTAATGAATTTTGGAACACTGAAAAGATAAAATAAAAAAAAATCCCTCCCCCAAAATAAAACTGTGATTGTGTAGTCACTCATATTTATTCTCTACACTGAAGATTAACCTCATAGCATATGGCAGCGTTTCTCAATGTGTGGTCTATGAACTACCTCCATCACCTCAAGCACTTTAGTTGAGGCCTAGGAATTTGCATTGGAAAAGCAGCCCCAGTGATGCAGATGCACATCAAATGTTGAAACCCCAATGCTCCAGTCCCCAAAATGCTCCATGAGGACAAGTGGATGTGATGGTTAAGGAAGTTTGGGAAACAGTGCCTACTGTGTCCCCATTTTAGGAGAGTCATAATGCACAGTAGCACATTTAAAGCTCTGAGAAGTCCTTCTGGAAGGTAACCATCTCATGCCCACTAATATAAGATTGAATAAATTCTGATGAAGATACAATAAACTCTTGGTTTGTATTTTTAAAAATGAAATAGCCCTCAAAGTACTGAAGGCAGCGTGGTATAGATTTTAAGAGCACAAGCTCTGAAACTGGAGGGGCCAGAACTCAAATCCAACCTATGAAATTTAATCACCATGTGACCTTAAGAAAATTTTCTAAACCTGTTTTCTTTTCTCTACAATGGGGGTAGTAAAAATAGTACCCACATCAGGAGGTTCTTTTGAGTTTTAAGTGAATCAAAGCACGAAATGCTTTTTAGAATGTACTTGGCACATGGAGAATGTTTAATAATTGTTAGCTCTTAATATCTGACATGGGAAAATGCCCATGACATATTGTTCAATAAAAAGCAAATCCAGGAACAGTATGTATAGCATGCTTTTGTTTGTGTTTAATGAATTGTATATAATAAAAAATTTCATAGAAAAGTGTGGAAACATACTATTCTGTTAACAATAATTACCTTTGGGATTAGATGTTGGGAGACAGTCAGAATGCTACTTTTTACTTTATATACTTTGGTAAGCTTTTTTTTTTTCCTTAAAAGAAAACATACATCTGGGAGATAAAAAGAATCTTGCCCAGAACTGAACCCCATTACAGCATAGACAATGAGAAATACGCAAGTTGGAACATGGTTCTCTATTGTTTCTGGAGAGGCACACTGACTACATTTAGCTTCTTTTGTTTTTGTTATAACAGTTTTGCTTTGTTTTTGTTTTGTTTTGCCAGCTTTACCATTCTTCTGACTCAAATGTGCCTGGTGACCGCCACTGTTTTCTACACTCTGAAGGCTGTTCTGTATATAAACCTGTCTTTGTACATGAGAATTTTAGATTATTAGTTCTGAACATTTCATTTCAGAGGGGTCGGTCAATGTTCCAGGCTACTGATTATTGTTTTGTATCCTGAAGCCTCACATCTGATCTGTCAGCTGGATCATCTAGCTCCCCACCATCCCCGTTTTCATAGAAAATGCTTGGGGTGCCTCAGTGGCTCAGTGGGTTAAGCCTCCACCTTTGGCTTAGGTCATGATCTCAGGGTCCTGGGATTGAGCCCCCCATTGAAGCTCTCTGCTCAGCAGGGAGCCTGCTTCCTCCTCTCTCTCTGCCTGCCTCTCTGTTTACTTGTGATCTCTCTCTCTCTCTCTGTGTCAAATAAATAAATAAAATCTTAGAAAAAAATAAAATGCTGGCTTGATCTTCATGTAAGTCATGGATATGAGTGATTTGACTGGGGATGATATAGAGACCTGTGACCTATCACTAAAGACCCTGGTCTACATATCAGCACTCTCCTGCTGGCTCTGAAGTCTCACCTACTGCCTGTATTTCTTCTCTTGATCTACAAAGGGCTTATAAGAGTCTAAGTCAAAAGCCTTGTTAAGATCCAGATGCAGCCTGTCTACAGCATTCTCCTGATCCACAAGCCTTGTAACCTTATCAGAAGAGTAAATTAAGTTAGTTCTGCCATGACTTGTTTTCCTAAAGGCCCTACTTAGTGTTATTACTAAAAGAGATTTGATTTGAGCCCAATTGCGGTTTCAATTTAGACATATTTACTGTATTTCCCTACCTTTTCAATGTCCCTCCCTGTCCCCCCAAGGCCTGCCTCATTGCTGGAAGTAATTGGGTATATAAATTCATGCAAAAGTACTAATGGAAAACACGGGTTTAGATGTACTGTTTGCAGTGTATCAGCAAGAAACAATTACCCTAAAGTAGAAACATTGACATGTACCTGTGAATTTTAGATTGTACTTGGCATTGCATTATGATAGATGGAAGGCATATTTTAAGTAGAGGAGGATTGTTATACTCTTCATACCTAAACAGGAAGATTCTTTATCACTTTACCTGTGACCTAGGCTTAGTAATGAAGGACTATTTTCATATCCTATGGCTGCTATAACAAATTGCCACAAACTGTCAGGCTTGACATAACCTAAATTTGTTACCTCACAATCTAGGGGCCAGAAGTCTGATATCAGTTTCACTGGGACAAGATCAAAGTGTTGACAGGGCCATGCTTCCTCCAGAGGCTCTATGGGAGATTATGTTCTTTCTTTCTTCCAGTTCATGGTGGCTGATGGCACACCTTGGCTTTTGGCTGTGCCAAAATGATTAGACTCAAGATATTCAAGATATCTAGCCAGATCACCCAAAATAATCTATCTCAAGATCCTTATCTTAGTCACATCTGCAAAATCCCATCTAAGGCAATATTCGTAAGTTCTGGGGACTAGAATGTGGATGACTAGTGCTTTCCCCTGACATACTTTTCTCAGTCCCTAAGTTTATCTAAATGTGAAGCAGGTTACAGGAATAGAGAAAAGCAAAATCTTGAAGAAGATGTCACTAGCCATCTTTCCCTCTTTTGACCCCTGGTGGTATGTCTATTTGTGGATATGTTCATGTACCTGCTTGGGTCCCAACCATATACACACTGTTGGGAAATAATGTAGTATAATCCACTCCCCAAATTCATCTTTGCCAGTTTTCACTCGTTTAGGTGGCTTTCGACCGCCACAACATAATTGCTGATGCAGGTTCAAACTTTAACAGGGGAAAAGATTGATTGGCTCACCAATAACATCTGTCTTCTGCGCTGGCAGTGAGTGCAGAGGAGCCATTTATGCAATCTAATTATTACATCAATTGGAGGATGGAATAATGCTTCCCAGATGCCATTTGGCACCTGGAGAGCTGCAAATCAGCACTACCGTATAAGAAACATAAATAGAGACCACTGATTTGGATTCCTTGATCCTGCCCCCTTTGGCACATTATTTTGGTTTGAAGTTAAATGCAAAAGCCTTGCTTTGCCTCTTCTAGCTGCCATGTTCAGACAGGGGACCGGATTGATTAGATGTCTTTTACATCTAAAATATACCTAAAATACAATAAAATATACTTAAAATATACTTACTGTCTTTTACTTAAAATATACTTACTGTCTTTTACAATAAAATATACTTAATAATGTGCATTTCTGAATCACTGTACTTTTTCCTGACTTTGTGTCATTCAAAATATTCACAGCCAGTGAGAGTGAGATCTAGCCTCCAAAGGAACCTGAAATAAGAAGGAGGGACAGTAGTGGGCCAAAGATGCTGTGGTGATCCCTGCATCTTGGGCCTGTGAATCATGTACTCAGAGCTTCCCACCAAGCGCTCTAAGTTCACAGTTATAAGAGCCCCCTGGTATTAAAGCACTGTAAGCCCTAAAGAGAGCTTTATTTTATTATTTTTAATGATTCCTTTTATCAGCAACTATGGTTTAGGATTAGCCTCAGCAGAAAGCAGGGTCCCACAGCCTGATGAAACAAGTTATTAGGCCATTTGCGACAACATGGATGGAACTAGAGCGTATCATGCTGAGCGAAATAAGTCAAGCAGAGAAAGACAACTATCATATGATCTCCCTGATATGAGGAAGTGGTGATGCAACATGGGGGCTTAAGTGGGTAGAAGAAGAATCAATGAAACAAGATGGAATTGGGAGGGAGACAAACCATAAGTGACTCTTAATCTCACAAAACAAACTGAGGGTTGCTGGGGGGAGGGGGGTTGGGAGAAGGGGGGTGGGGTTATGGACATTGGGGAGGGTGTGTGCTATGGTGAGTGCTGTGAAGTGTGTAAACCTGGCGATTCACAGACCTGTACCCCTGGGGATAAAAATATATGTTTATAAAAAATAAAAAATTTTAAAAAAAGAAACAAGTTATTAGGATATTGGGGATGTTTATTATATTCCCTTTCCTCCTCATTCCCCTTTCCCAAATACTTCTCCCTTTTGTAGGCAGATCCCTGAAATTTCTTTACCAGTTGACAAAGCCTTTCATTCCATAATTGTAGGAAAAAAATAAGCTTGAAAATTTTAGCATAAAATTTCCTGGGCATAAAATATATGCCCAGGAAGAAGGAACATAGATACTTAAATTTATAGTGAGGAGTAAATGACTACTATTATAGACTCCTAGATGGTCTTTCAGATTTTCAAAGTGCTTCAGAGCCCCTACCCCAAATTTCTTTTGAAGATAGAACTGAAAACTGACTTGCCCAAGGCCTTACAGTAATTTTTGTAGCATATTCTTTCTTGAAAAAAAAATAAAGAGTTTTAATAGGGGAGCACCTTAAGGGCATTGAAGAAAGACATTTCTGATTGGTTTTACCAAGGGCCATTTCTGGAGGATTCCAAAACCAACTGTAATATCAGGTCAGTTACTAAAGGACATAAATTGTAGTCTGTAACCACTGCTCAAGACACATTCTTCCCTTGGACCTGCCCTGGTGGTATTCACCAAAAGCCTATGTATCATGCTTTTCTTTGTCCTCTTAGCACCTAGCAGAGGGCTTGTCACATAAAAGGTACTCAGCAAGTGTTTGATAAATGACGGAACATCTTCAGAAATGGGGAAGGCTTTGCACTAAACTTTTTATACTGTCTCATTCTGCCTCCTGTGTACAAATTGCTTAAGTGGCTGCCCAGGTTTAGGGCTTTGCCCTTGGAGGGCACTAATAATAGGTGCAGTGGTCAAGGAGCAAAATGATAGCTACCCAGACCAGCAAGAGCTTAATGCACAACCTTAGCCTTTCTTAAAGCATATGAGGAGCTGATAAGACTGCAGTCTGAGATGTAAGGAGCATAGATGATAGGATCCATGTGTCCTTGGAGTCCAGAGCCACCAAATCTATCTGTGGGCATTGTGGGCATCCTAAAGCAGGAAATACAGTTGGGAACTAGAACACTTTCACCAACACATTTCTCTCATCCTTTTAGGAGGAATTCTTCCCTGGCTGTGGTTTGGGCTATAGGGCAAGAATAGAGAGGGTGCCATAGGATTGTGGACAAGCCACTTGGATACTAATGGCTTATGGGAAGGAAAAAATAAAGAGTTCTACCTGTCACTATCTGTCCTTAGCTCCATTCCTGCAGTGCCCACTCATACCAGTTCAACCTGCTTTTTCTCTCCCTGTGTTGGTTCACCTGCACTCACCTGAAGGAGATGGCCCTGGGCATGGCTCTTGGCCCCCAGCATGCCTACCTTTAATCAGGCTGCCTCGATTAGGTCCCACTGTTCATGCCTTCTGTGCTTCATGGCAAAAGTTTTCAGTGAGGGATAACAGTGGGGAGACAGGGCAGCCCTTACAACAGGGCTACCCATCAGCCTCAGAGGAAAACAGGATCCAGCAGCCGAGCCCACTCCTGTTGGCTGATGGCTCAGCATTGGCTGAGAGTCCAGAGAGCCTTCAGTTGGCCTGAACCAATGAAAAGGAGCCAAAGATGCAGTCTCTCTGGCCATTAAAGAGATACTGCCATCTATGATTGGCCCTAGGATACTTCCCCTTAGGGTTCTCCCATTGGCTTGGAACGGCATGCTGGCAGCCAGGGCACCCTGTAGTGAGCAGGCACCTACGTAGGAACCCAGTCAGGCACAGCCTGCTGCTGGGCACTCAGGGGAGAGGCAGATAGAGGAGAAGGTATCAAGATCCTCCTGCTTAACTGGTGACATCTTGGCATACCCACTTCTTTCTGTGTCTACCCCTGCAGGCTGGGCCTGCTTGCTCTCCTGGTCCCATTCCCCAAGGACTTCGATCCCCAGGTGTGGTGGTGACTGGCAACACAAGGGTAAGAAGTAGTCTTTTCTCAGAGTTATTTGCATTGTCATAGGGGATTCCTGAAATCTGAAAGGCTGTGATGGTCCAAAGAAATCATAGACTCATTGAGTTTATGTGCCAAAAGGGAACTTTGGAATAATTCCCATTTTACAGATGAGGAAGAAAACTGAGGTGAACTTAAAAAGGTAATGGAATTATTTGGTCAAAGTCATACAACTAGTTAGTGGCAAGTCTCCTGACCCTAGACAAGGGGATTTTCTGATGCATCACAAATGGATTTCAAACTGTGGTATTTCTGTAAAGGTAGCTTTCTATTGTTTTTCAAGCCACGGGTTTCCTGTCCCTAAGAAACTTCTAGTCCCACTGGGGAGCTCTTCAGACCACAGATGTGGCTTAATTAACTTTCTCAATGAATTTTTCAACTGTGTCTTCAGTGAATGGAGAAGGAGGCTTATGCCATAGGCACTTTCTTATTTCTCTCTTCTTGTGATTACCAACCCACATTAGTGAACTGACTGTTACCAGGACTCTGGAGTCATGTAATCAGCTATCTACATAGGAAGTTGTCCAACTGGGGACTAACACCATAACATTTGAACCATTACTATTCAAGACACAGCAAAGAAACAAGTCTATTATTAACCTGAAAAAGGTCTGAGCCTAAGCTACTTCCACATTAATATGAGAACTTCATTTTTTCATGCATTTATCCTCCACATCCCCTTTAGGTTAGAGACCTGGGTTTATTTGTTCATGTGTAAAATGAGCCCCTGGGGTCTGGAAATCCTGGCCGTAGGTAGCTCATCATCAACAACAAAGCATAGAGGCATTTTTATTTCTCAGTCCATCCTCCCCCAATTCCTTCTGTTTCCATGATGCCTCTTTCTTCATTCTCCTTTTCTTTACTTTTTTATTTAATTTTTTTTATTTGACAGAGATATCACAAGCAGGCAGAGAGGCAGGCAGAGAAAGGGGGGGAAGCAGGCTCCCCGCTGAGCAGAGAGCCTGATGCGGGACTCGATCCCAGGACCCTGAGATCATGACCCGAGCCGAAGGCAGTGTCTTAACCCACTGAGCCACCCAGGCGCCCCTCATTCTCCTTTTCTTATCCTTTAAAGGCCAGCTTAAGTCTTGCCTTCTCTGGGATCCTCCCCTTACTAGTGTCCATATCAATCTCTCCCTCTGGATTCGTACTCTCCTTACAGTCTGTCTCAAGAAATTACATTTAATTATATTTCTTTCTTGTTTTTCACTATTGGTTTCATGTATATAAGTCTCATCTTCTCAACCAGATTGTAAGTTCCATAAGGATAAGGCACACATTTTCTTCTTTTTAGTGTGCCCCACAATGTCCAGAGGACATGCAAATTAGACTAGAATCATAGCTTTTGTAATGACATAGAGATGCTCATGATACAGTAAGTGTATTACTCAAAATGCAAAATTTTATGATCACAATTTTACAAATAGATGGAAAATAAAAACAAGCAAGCAAAAGGAATATGATTCAGCCACCAGAAAGGATGAATACCCACCACTTGCACTGCCATGGATGGAACTAGAGAGGATTATGCTAAGTGAAGTAAGTCAAGCAGAGAAGGACAAATAGCATATCGTTTCACTCATACATGGAACTTAGTAATAGCATGAAGGACTATAGGGAAAGGGAGGGAAATCTGAAGGGGGAGAAATCGGAGAGGGAGATGAACCAGGAGATACTACGGACCTTGGTAAAAGAACTGAGGGTTTCAGAGGGGAAAGGGGGAGTGAGTAACAGGGTGATGGGTACTAAGGAGGGCACATGTTGTGATGCTCACTGGGTGTTGTACATAACTCATGAATCATTGAACACTACATCAAAAACTAATGTACAATACAGTGGCTAAAAGAACATAATTAAATAAGTAAATAAATAAATAAATAAAAAGAAAAATGGTGTCCCCCAACTCCCAGCAAGGCAAAGAGATTTTTTAGTACTTTACAAATCAAAGGCTTTTCAAAAAATAATTTATTTTATTTTTTTATAAACATATAATGTATTTTTATCCCCAGGGGTACAGGTCTGTGACTCGCCAGGTTTACACACTTCACAGCACTCACCATAGCACATACCTTCCCCAATGTCCATAACCCCACCCCTCACCCCTCCCTCCTCCCCAAATCAAAGGCTTTTAAATCATGTTTAATAAAGGGAGATTTTAAGACTTTAAAAACAAAGGAATACATTCATATATGTAAGAGGTGTGATGATAGGTGAATGTAAACTTTCATGTATTTACCCAATTTTCAAAACTTTCAACAAAGAGCATGTATTACTCTCACAAGAAACAATAAACATTTTTAGAAGAAAATCATAGATTCATGGGTGCTGAAAACTACAGCAGGGAGAGATCTTAGATCATGTAAATCCTACCCCCTTGTTTTAAGGTTGAAAATCTTGGGGGCATTTCTATGGGTGAATGTGACCTAGTTACTCATAGTCTCCACTTTTAGGAGCAAACACCCCAGTGCCTTGGAGCTCTGAGGCCAAACCTTCTAATCTCTCCTCAATCCCCCTTCTTCATTAAGTTTTCCCAATAGGCATTGGTCCCAGAAGTAGCTGTGTGATTTTCTCCTGCTGGATTTTCCCATGATTCCTTGGTGTCTCCTGAGTATGGGAACCTGAAGGTTTGACTTTGACTCATACTCTAATTCCTTGCAAGCCTCTTCTAGAACTCCCTGCTTTGTTTCTGGAGCATCCTGGCACAACAGTATACAGTACCCCTACCCCCAGATGACTGGAAGTAAAAACAGCAAGCTTTAACTTTAAGTAGCAATATAAAGTAACTGCACTCTTAATACTTGCTCAGAAAGGTGACTTCAAACTCACTGTTACTCAATAACTTTCAAAGCCTGGTTGGGAGCCATACTATTTAAGGAGGATCACCTCAAGATATACATAGCCATCCTTTCCTTTTGTATCAGAGCCAAACAGAATAGCCCTGGGTACTTGTCATGCCCTTTTTTCCTCTCTAGTTAGGATTACTTTGCCCATAGCCCCAAAGTCAGGAAAAAGGCTTGCAGTTTTATGCACAGGAGAGGCCACTGGCTCAGGGATGGCCATCTGACTCAAGGCAGGCCATTCATGATGTGGTAGCAGGGCTAGGTGGTAGATTTTTCTAATAGTGTTCCTTTTGCCAGCAGTGGAATCTAAAATACCCCAAATTGGGTACTCTTGGTTCAAGTTATGAATACTATTGTTAAATGCACTTTTGTCACTTATTTGAAAGGATAAACATATGTAGTGTATTGCATCCATCCATCCATGCTTCCATCCATCTACCAAATAAGCATTGGGTTCCTACTACAGAGCATCAATCCTTATTAGTACTTCCAAAAGGACAAAACTCTGAAAACTAAAAACTTTCTCACAAGTTTCATTCTTAAAATTCATTTTAAACATACATTAACATATTCACAATCTTTATTTGTCACACTTAGTATGAATATTGATGTATTTCATGACAGAATATTAATGTATTTGATCATGGAGCGCTATGCCACAATCTGCTAGAGGTATTATGTAATATGGGCAAACACATAGAATTACCTTGATAAATTTCCCAGATTCTGAATTCTGAAACTTATTTGGCCCTGATGATTTTGCATAAGGTACTTTGGCCCTGTAAGCTCTGGGGGCATAGTGGGGGTGGATACCCTACCTGAGTCAGCCAAGAGCAAAGGAAGATACACAGTGAAGCAGGTAGCTATTCAGGATTTGGAGAAGCAGGGCTTGCTGAAGTTCAGGCCAAGGAAATCCAGTCGGGTCATTCAGTCATTGGCCCAGAGGACATGAACAAGACTGGAAATAAAAGACAAAATAGAGACTCAGGAGAAAGAATTGCAATGGACCAAGAATAGTTTAAGAATAGGAGGAAGGAGAAGCCTAGAAAGCAACAGAGATAGTATCTCTGAAACTAGTCAGTTGGCTGACAGCTGTTTAGGTGTAAGTGTGGGTCAGGCTGGCTTTAAAAATGGAGAGTTGTGGCAGATGGATACAGAGAAGAATGAGACACAGTCTCCACCATCTCCTGTCTAAAGTCTAGGATCCATTGCTGGAAGCAAGGTACTGAAAGGATACATAAAACTTAGGGTCACAGTCTGAGACAAGGATTTGTCTTTGGCTTTTTCCTACTTCTGTATTTTTAAAGCTTTTTCTTGCGTGGGTGAAGTATATCACACTTAAAGAAAAGTGCATAAATCCTAAGTGTACAGCTTAGTCAGTGAAACAAGCATGTTAACTATCACCCAGTCAAAAAACAGAATATTATCAGCATTGCTGATGCCCAATTTGTGCCTATTCCATAATCACAACCCCTTTCTTCCCTCCTAAAGGTAACAACTACTCTGACTTTTATATAATCACTCTGCTTTTATTTATTCTTGTGCTTTTTAGCATGTATCTCTAAACACTATAGTTTTATGAGTTATTAATATATATATATATATACACACACACATGTGCACACACACATATATATATGTACTCTTATGCCTGGCTTCCTTCATTCAATAATATGTTTGTGAGTTTCACCCATGTTGTTGCATGCAGCTTATTTTGTTTTTTTTTTCTGATTGCCTTATAATATTCCCTCTCATGAATATGCCACAACTTATAAGCTATTTTACTGTTAATGGGTATATGGACCATTTCTTGTTTGGAGCTATTGTGACGATATTACTGTGGATATTTTTTGTTTGACTTGGTGCACATGTGCACGCATATCTGTTAGCAGTGGAATCGCTGAGTCATAGGGGCTGCATATATTCCACTTTGGTAGATGATCCTAAGTAGCTTTGCAAAATGTTATACCAATTTACATTTTCCACTGCTCCAAATGATTACCAACACTTAGTATTATTAACCTTTAAAAATGTAATCATTCTGGTGGGTGTGCAATGGTGTCTCATTGTGGTTTAATTTGCATTTCTCTGGTGACTAATAAGGTTGAGAACCTTTTCATATGTTTATTGGCCTTTTGGATATCCACTTTCATACAATTTCTACTTAACTATGTTGTCTATTTTTTTTCTGCCTTTTTCTTATTCATTTGTAGAGGTTCTCTTTTTTTCATTTATGGGGTTCTTTATCCATTCTGGCTTCAGGCTTTTTTGTCTCTTAAATGAGCTACAAATAAATTCTCCAATACCATGGATTTCCATTCAATACTTCTCAAATCTCATTTTTTTTCTTTCTTTCTTCTTTTTTTCTTTATCAGTCTCATTTTTCCCCCTCTAATTTCTGTCAGGTTCTTTAAGCCCAAATGACCCCCATTTTGCCAAGATCTTAGCAATGTTTACCCCAGCCGTGGGTAAACGGCTAGGGTTAGTGGGGGTCACCTCACTAATGCTGCAGAGCTGTTTCTTCATTTTCCCTACATTTCTTTCTCTCTCCCTCCCACTTATCTTCCCTATTTTTCTCTTCTTTCCCTCTGACTTTGCTCATTCTTAGAGGGCTGTTTGTTACTTACTATATGGATAACAACAACCTTATATCAGTCATAGTACGAAGACTGTCAGATTTGCCATGTGGTACTCATAGACCAGAAAATCTTCACCCTAGAAAACACTTGGAGATCATGTAGTTTTTTCTTTAATGATGAGGAATTTAAAGCTCAGAGAATTTTGGAGACTTGCCCAAGGTGAGAAATGAAGTGATTTGTCCAAGGTCATACTACAAGTTAGAACTAGAACCCAGGGGGTGCTTGGGTGGCTCAGTGGGTTAAGCCTCTGCCTTTGGCTCAGGTCATGATCTCACCGCCCTGGGATTGAGCCCTGCATCCTGGGATTGAGCCTTCAGCCCTGCATCTCTGCTTAGGGGAAAGCAGGGAGCCTGCTTCCCTCCCACCCCTACCTGCCTCTCTGCCTGCTTGTGATCTCTCTTTCTCTGTCAAATAAATAAGTAAAATCTTAAAAAAAAAAAAGGCATTAAAAAAAAAAAGAACTAGAACCCAGGCTTCTTACCTCCATGTTCCAGCTTTTTCCACTCTAATTGCTAAGAAAGACCAGGGCACACAGCTGCAAACTGACAAGAATGCTTTTTTTTTTCTTCTGAAAATAAGTGCTGTCTATGTCTGTGTAACAACGTAATCAGTAGAGACTATGGCTCATGTCTGTCTGGACCCAGGTTGAGAGATCACATCACCTCTGCTACTTTCCCATCTCCTGGCTGTCAAAGCCTGAAGGACAACAAATGGCTTGAGTAATGAGATGAGTTAAGATAGTGTCTCCCACGCTGAATTATGTGCCAGTTCCAGGACTACAGGATTCTGCCACAATCCATTTACACAAGAAATTAAATTGAAGATCGCAATGTAATATTCATATATTAAATCCTGGCGGACAATCAAAGTAATTAAGGCCAAATGCTCTGAATCATCCTGTGGCATCACAAATATTCTATTGCTGGGTTTTTAGAAGGACTTATTTCTACAACCAATTATCTCAGAAATCATTAAGGCCCCTTTGGAATGTGAATAATCTGCAAGCCTCCAGGATGCCCAATACTCCTCAAACCCCTTTGTCACATGGGAGAAGAATTCTGCTAGAAAGGGTTGTAGGGTGGTCAAAGAAAGCCTAATTCCAAGAAGCTGGAATTAGGGGATAGGAACCAGTCTCCGACCAATGCTTCATTGTATTATTCTTTCAAAAGGAATGGATATATTTTACATTAAATTGAAGCAGTTCAACTGATGCAGGCTATTGGCATAACCCTAGCCACCGGCTGATCTTGCTGTGTAGTTCTGTGGCTCTTACGAATACATGCTACTGATTATTTAAAAAAAAAAAAAAAGAGCTTGGGGAACAAGAAGGGCTCCGTGTAACCTCACAGTGATAAATAAGGTTGAGCTTCAGACCTCTCCCTACCCACGGGTCACTTCATTTCTTAAAGCTTCTCCAACTACCTCATCTCTTAATCCTTATTTTTCACAGCTTCCCTTCGTCCACACTTCTGCTGTACAGCACTCATTATGAAGTGCCCAAGTTATTTGCTAGTTCCCCTCTTAACAGTATAGCCCTCAAGGGCATTGGCTATCTGAATCTCTTCAGTGATCCCACACCTGACCCAGTACAAGCTTCAAACAAAGCACTTGGTGTATGGTTGGAGTATGGATGAAAGACCAAATAAGCAAAGAAATGAATGACCGAAGGAACAAACTTATCCAAATGTATTTCTGTTTGGGAATGATAGGGTTATCATGGCAGCATCAAAGAGAGGGTTGAAATCTTCCCTTCCAGTAAATTCCTCAGTTCTCTCCAAAAAACAATGTTCTCAACCATCACCAACAAATGAAACTCCCATCACCAAGAATGTGTAACTAAAAGATTAACAAAAAAGTATTATGTTAACTTGTACTCTTTGGAGTTGTACTTAGAAAACAACCAAGTTATTTTACCTGAATTTCAAGGCTTTTATGCATCTTGAATACTACATACAAAATAAGGTTTCTGAATAATCAGTTTTGCCAGTGAGAATAATTATAAGTGTGCATATACTCTAATACTCTTATAAAAGTATTTCTTCTCATTAATATTTATCCATAGTGTAAGTTTGTTGATGTGGAGCAGCATCAATATTTCTCATCTAGAGCTCACATACAGGCATGCCTCTGAGATACCATGGGTTTGGTTCCAATAATAAAGTGAGTATCACGTTAAAACAAATCAGTGGAGTTTGGGGCTTCCCAGTGTGTATAAAATTTATGTTTACACTGTACTGTAGTCTATTAATCTGCAATAACATATGTCTAAAAACAATGTACATATCTTAATTTAAAAATAATTTATTGCTAAAAATTATTAGCCAAAATATTTATAACAGTAATGTCAGACATCACTGATCACAGATCACCATAACAAATAAAATAATAATGAAAAAATTTGAAATATTGTGAGAATTACCAAAATGGGACACAGAGACGTGAAGTGAGCAAACACTGTTGTCTCCAACAGCAATGGCTTTGATTAACTTACTCAACACAGGGTTGCCACAAACCTTCAGTTTGTAAAAGAATACAATTATCTCTGAAGCACAATAAAGTGCAGTAAAATGGAGTATGTCTGTATTTGAGAGGTATTTGACTGTATCTTGTTCATGACTGCATCCCTAGCTGTAGCACAGAGACTGGCAAGAAGAAAGCACTCACTGTAGAATGAATAGTAAGTGAGATAAAAGCTCTAAGGGATGTTCCCGTCATCAAAGTAGAGCTGTGCAATGCAAGCCCCATGCACTTAGGCTCTCTTTTTGATCAATTGGCAACAGTATCCCTGAACGTCTCTTTTTTTTAAAGATTTTTTTTAAAGTAATCTCTATACCTCACATGGGGTATGTGAACCCACAATCCTGAGATCAAGAGTCACATGCTCCACTGACTGAGCCAGCCAGGCACCCCTATTCCTGAGCTTCTAAGTCAACTTGATCCACCCACCCAAGCATTATGTCCCTTTCAAAGGCAGCTATCTCATCCCTCCATGTGTCCAGCACCGGCTAGCGTGGTGGCACATTCTGTGTGTCAGCCCAAGACAGATGAACACACCAACAACCATCTGTGGCTTTCCCAGGAAGGCATCTTGAGCCTGCATGTTTCACATCATCATGGGTCTACCAGTCAGTGTCAGAAACCGTGCCAAGAAATATTGATACTGCACAAAATCAATAAACTGGGGCCACAGCTAAATATTTATTGGGGCAGACAGTGACGCCACATTTGCTCAGCAAATTCAATCAAGGTTTGTCCAATTACTGAGGGTTTAGATTTGAACGAATTAGCTCTTAGTCATAGAATCCTAGAATGTCAGAGCTGGAAGGACCCTTAGATCTCATCTGGCCCTGTGTAACCCTGAGGTTTTCAAACTTTTCTTTTGCAATAAACACTTTTATCCAGTGAAATCTTTTGGTGCTCCTCTCATTCAAGTTGGGGGTGCGGATATTGTATCTTCCTGCCTGGCTTCCACCTCTCATCTGCCTCAAACTGCAAAGGAGAAGAGGAAAGTCTAATAAAGTTACAAAGGATCATGGAATACTGGGGGGGCAGGGGAGAAGTCCTAGTCTTGGAGAAAGACTCAAGGCAGGCCTCAAGTCTATCCTAGCCACAGGACATGATAATCTACCATTGAAACTCATGCCTGAGGGGACCTTTTAGATGTAGGCATTTAAACTGCTTAGGGACATCTGTTCCCTGGGAAGGATGATACTGTAAGGAACAGACTCGTTAGCAGAAGTGATTTTATTTAAATAAAACACATTGCTACCAGCTGTCACAAAGCCCAGAGGGAAATCCTGAGGGGAGGAGACACAGGGAGGTAAACTCCCTTTATTAGGGTACTTCTGGAAGGCAAAGAAGAGAGAGAGGAAGAGCACAGTTAAGATGGAAACTCCTCCTCCCACCCTGGCTGGTGTCTGCTTCTGCACCTGTCTGCTCGTGTGTCCATCTTTTCCTGTGCCTGTGTGTCATCTTCTGCAGCAGTGTATCTAGTTCCTTATCACTTTCTGCCCATGTCCATCCTTATGTTCAGGTTGGCTCTGCTGATACCTGTCTGTTCTGAGTCTACCCCTGCCTGTTTCAAGTCTTTCAAGGCATCCACATGCCTATGTGTCTCAGACTGTTTTCTATTTGTCATCTGATTTTGCCAACATGTGTGCATGCACACACGTGCATGTGTGTGTGTGTGAGTGAGTGTGTGCATGTGCTCTTCTATGGGCTCAGCACTCTGTATCCGTGGCTTTTATTTCAGTAGGTAATTGTCTCTGCCTTTCTGGTTCTGCCTTCAATGGTTTACCCTACAAGAATGGTAATGGTGAAAGTGGGAGGAAGGGAAATTTCCGAGCTTGGAGGAAAGCCTGGTGACTCTGATCATTCTTAAGACCAGCCCTGAGGCAACACATTGAAATCATGTGTACCACACAGCCAAAGCAAAAAGACACAAATAGGTAAAAGAAAAACAAGAAACCAGTTCTGGTGCTCTAAAGACCTCAGTCTCATTTTTCAATTTTCTCTTTCTTCATCTGTTTTTTTTTTTTTTTTACCTCCCCCCCCCTTTTCTCCCACTCTCTTTATCTCTTACTGTATCATTTTTCTATTTTTTAGATCCCCTTTTTATTTTTCTGTTTTATTTCTCTTCTTCCTCTTCTTCTTTTTCTATTTGTTTTCTCTCTAGATTCACCCTTCCCCGTATATTTTCCCTTAAAAAAAAAAAAAACACCTTTTCTTTCTTTCTCTGTTTATTTTTTGTGCTTTGTTGTCCCCAAGGATGCTGCAAGCATCAGGAGAGAGAAGTGGTCCTTTTCTGCCCTGGGCTGGGCTGTGGGTGGGTGAGGTTAATTTTCTGTCTTCTTGCTGCTCCTTGGAATCTAACCCAAATATCCTTGTTCCCTGCCCCTCAGGGCCCTGTCTGCAGAGTCACACTGTGACTCCAGCCGCTGCTTGCATTCCCAGCACGTCCAATGTAGAGCAATGAGTCCCCAGGTGCGGTGGGAGAATTCATCAGCCGCCCGACAGGGCTAACGATTTACTCCTGAGAAATAATCCATATCCAGATAATGGATCACCCCGGCTCCCGGAGACCATTTGTCTTGGCACTTAAATGGCACCAGAATCCAGGGGCAGAGCCAGAACTCTATCCCAGGTTCATTGGTAGACGAGTAGGCTGGAATAATAATGTGAAGGATTATGATCAAGAGCACTTTACCTTTGCATTGTGCTTTTAAACTTTATAAATTTGGAGGAGACTAACCTTTCTTGGCCCATCACTTTTGAATCCTACACACTGGATCCGGCTTGCAAATTCAGAAGCAGGGGCTTTTAAGTGACTCACCCAGAGTCATCTAGCCTGTTACTGGCAGATGACGGGAGGAAAACTTTATTTTTCTGGCTTCCTGGGGCTCTTTCTTCTGAATGCTAAGTGGTCTTCTGATCTTTTGGTCTCACTGTTCTTATCTGGAAAGTAGAAGCTACTATGGAGAGACAGTCCATTGAAGAGGTTCATTGTCAGAGAGTTTGAATCCTGGGTTTGAATTCTGGTTTTGCATTAGCCAGCTTTGTGGTCTTGGGCTGGTTGCTTACTCACTTAGAACCTTAATTTCCTCCTCTATAAAATGGGAATCCTAATAAGACTTTCTCATAGGACTGTTATGAAGATAAAGAGAGATTATGCATGTAAAGTGCTTAATATAGCACCTGGCTCATAGTAAAATCTCCATGAGTGTTAGTTATGATCATTACTACTGCCTGTCTCTTTGTGGGATGCTGAGTCTACTCATACAAATGCATGAGAAAATTGGTCTGAGGGAGGGGAAGAGATCATTGATGAGCCAGCTTCCACAGAGGTGTCCTTGAGGTCATTGATGGGGGAAGGGACCTGGAGGGGTGAAGGATTTGTTTGGGCTGGAAAGACTGGGCCAGTTCTGGTTTACTGGGAACAGGCCAAGAAAAAAAAAAAAAAAAAAAGGAGGAGGAGGTTGGGGATGTGTATTCAGTCCCTAGACATGTCTCAGCAGTATGTTGCTCAGAAGCATCAGTTGCTGTCCTTCAATTCCTGCCAGCTAGTTTTTCCCCTTTCAGGGTCTCAGCTGTTAGTTTCCTTGGGGTGATTCCCTTCCTCAAAAGCCAGACAGAGGACTTTTTCCCCCCTCTGGGGAATACCGAAGCCAAAAAGATTTTGCAGAAAGCTAGCACAAACTAAAATAATGAAATCTTGAGCAGAACCTTTTGCATAAACGGAAGTTCACTGTACAAATAAATGTAAGAATGATTATTAATGTTCTCAATAATAACACTAACAATCAATCTTTAGAGCTCATTTCATGGAGTATTGCTTCTAGATGTTGACATATCATCTCAGACGGGAAGAAACATCCCCAGAGTCCACCTGCATGCAGAATCACAGCGCGCATTCTTCTCCCACTTGACTGGGACCTCATCCTCTCAGAGTCACACACATAATTCAGCCTTCAGTGGAATGACTCTGACGTTATTGAGGCTCCCTGGAGAATGGATGCTGTGCGGAGGTGGGGAGTGTGGGCTTCTGACTTCAAGCTGCAGGAAGCGAGGAATTGATACATCTCCTAAGCACCAAGGGCTCAACTCCTTGGGAGATGAGAAGGGCTTTGTCAAAGCCTGATGGTTTATTAATAATTCTCCCAACTGAAGAGAGCTCTGTGCTTATCAATTGACAAGTATTTAGTGAGAACCCTATGTGGGGGATCTAAAGAGGTTTGGCAGAGCTGACAATGTAGTTGAGAAGACAGACCAGAGACATATAAAGTTCACTGACAATACAAAGTGATCCCTTCAACAAAGAGATACAAGGAGCTGAGGTGAAGTGGAAAAAAATATAAGATACAGAGTCAGGAGACTTGACGTCACTTAATTTCTTGGAGCCTTGGTTTCTCTATCCTCTTAGAAAGTCAGCTTAGTGGCATCAAAAGAACATTAACTTTGGAGTCAGACCAACCTAACTTAAAATTTCAAGTATTTTACAAATTAACTAGAAGGCTTTGAACCAGTTACTTAACTCCTATGAAGCACAATTACCTTATGTATAAGTTGGGGTATACAATAGGAGCCCCTACCACACAGAGTGGTGGTGAGGACTAATTGAAAGCATGCATGTAAAGCACTGAATGTAATGCTTGACACGTGGTAATCATGCAATAATCTGTTCCTATTATTATATGCAGGGGGAAAGGCAGGGAATGTTTTGAAATAGAAGGGTTTTATTTTTCTTTTCAGCTCTTTATATGCCTGACATTACATTTCATAGGAATACAAACTCAAAAAAAATACTTATATGTAAACAATAATTATGATATTGCTTCATGATATCTTTTATATGCCTCTCCATGTGCTCACTAAATTTGGTATGATCAAATTTACAGAACAATGAAATAGCAGAAGAGGTAAATTACATAGTCCTTGAGATCTAAAGGACTTCTCTGAGCTTCAGTTTTCATTCATCTCTCTGAGCTTCAGTTTTCCCATCTGTAAAATGTGGCTAAGAACAGATATTTCAGAGGGCTGTCACAGAAATTAAATGAAAATGTGTAGAAGGCATTTGGTATAAAACAAGCAGAAAACACATGTTAACTCCACTCCCCTGCTCTCTTCTATAAAAATTGGAATAATAAAGAATCGGCTTCACTGGGTTATTATAAGGAGGAAGCCAGGTAAATATTCAGGGAATGTTGCTAAACTGTAAGACTCCCAACACCAGTTTTATGGAACATTTGTTATTCACAAGGCACTGTGCAGTTAACAAAATCAATCAATTAGGTAAACATAAATTGTCTCCTGTACACATGACACTGTTTTAGATGTTATGAGTAATCCAGAGGGGTCAGAGCCATGGGACTGGATGAGCTCCTCCACACAAGAACAGAACATTAAAGACAGGATCTTGAGGGATGGTCCCATTTGGGGTGCCAGAGGAGAATGCAGAGAGATAAGGAGAAATCATTGATAAGAACACTAGTGTAGCAAGTAAGAGAACACGAGTATAGCACAGTATCCTCAAAGCCATACTGAAGAGTTTGAATGTCTGTGTGGGTTATGGAGAAGAAGCTCATGGGGGAAAAAGAAAATGAATAAGCAGGTGACAGACAGTGATACTGAACAGGCAGAAGAAGTCTGAGAGGTGAGTCCTGGGAGGTGCAGTTTTGGGAAGAGGGACTTGCCATGTGGTCAAGAGTACTGAGCACTGACAAGGGGCTACGACGTGTAGAAGTAGGAGGTAATGAGGGCTTTCAGTAGTGGGTGTGGAGTCACAAGAAATAAAATGGTGAGTGGATAGCAGAGACCATCCATTTAAGCTTTGTAGATCCAAAAGCAGGTAGAGAAAGACAAGTAGAGGGACAAGGGAGTGAGTGGCTCCTTGGTGGCTGAAGTGGCAGTAGTAAGAGGGGCTGAGCAACACTGAGGAGGGCCCAGGGAAGGTACCTTCTTTTTTTGGAGGCAGGAGAGAAAGACAAAAGAACAGAGAGGCCAAGGTTCGACATTCATTCCTTGAACCTGTCCTTGGGTGCTAATACCACCACTCCTGACCCCATATCTTTTCAGGGCTTCTCATTATCACTGAGTAGATTTAAGGGGCAATCTCTGACAACAGCAAGATGTGCGATATGGGTGGATATACTGGTGAATTTCTCCCTGGGGAGGTGGAAGGAAGCTATGGCCCCATTCCCACAAAACTGGCCCCAAACATGGCCCAGCTGAGAGAACCTACCATCTAGGACCTGCACCCATGCCACACAGTCTCTTCTTCTAGTTTTCTTCCTGAAATCAGAACCCCTCTTAGAAACAAAGTCAGGCCCATGGTCACTTAGAGGTTTGTTCAAGTTTTGCTATTATTTGCTAAGGCACCGGGGGCCCCAGGGTCCTGTGACCTGGCTAAATATTTATTCCTTTGAGGACAGGAAAAGGACTTTCTGAATGTAGCCTGGTCTTCAGCTTTTGGACATGTACACACAGCCTGTTGAATGCGTCATATTGGCCTTACTGCCATTTGATCTGGCTCCAGCTATGGCCCTTCCTCTCAAGCATGGCTCCTCTCTGGTCCTAGGCAGACACAGTGTCTGTGGGCCCTCCTTGCTTTGCACCTTAGCTTACAGTCTGACAAGTCTCTTGGGATTTGGAAGGTGGAACAACAGGGCAGTTATGAGCCGTGGATGACTAAAAGTAGAAGAGGGTTCTGGGCCCTGGAAGGCAGGAGATGGGAGCCTTGAACTGGTTCCAGACACAAAGCAGCTTGGCAAACAAAGCCAGCCCTTAGCATCTTTTGTCCTGGGCCAGCTCTAGTGCTCATATATGCCTCCACAGTGCCCAGGAGGTAGGAATGCAGGGGAGAAGGACAAACAGCTCGCTAGTGAGGAAAAATTAGGGCTCTTTGAGGAAAACATTCAGGCTCTGTGGCTAGATCTGAGTCCCTTTTTTAGACCTGAGTTGTTTCAGGATTGAGTTATGGTGGAGAAAGACTTATTGCATTGACAAATGGCAATTAACAAAGGAGGTGATTAAAAGTGAGCGAAGCTACAGGCTCAGAAATGTCAGAGAATTCCTTCTTGCATTTTCCTCTCCCCTACTCCCTCCTTTTCCCTCCCCCCCACCCGCTTTGGCTCTTCTCCCTTCCTTTCCTCTGCCCTCCTCCCGCTTGCTCCATCCACTCCCACCCACAGCTACTGATGTGATTTCTCATGATCTACAGTCAAATGCCATTAATCCTGACAGGCTCACGAGGGTTTGGCTAAGCTGTCCCATGAACCAATCCTGTGAGCAGACAGACCAGGGGAAGTGGCAGGCAGACCCCCCCCCACACACACACCCCACCCTCTCAGGGGGTAATGGCAGCTAAACAAATGAACCAGAGTGGCTTCCCTGCGAATGACCAATAAATCACTTGGGGTCCAAGAAAGATGGGAAACTCCTCAGCAAACAGTGCTCAGGACATTTTCTGTGACCTCCTCTGCCTCAAATGTCCATGGCTCACCAGCCACACAGGCCTGGACTGACTCGGCTCTCAAGGTACCGCTTCCAGATTCTCCCTGGCCCATCTCAGTTTCAGAGGGAGGTCATTCATTCCAATGGGATGTGACAGGTGCCATCTTCAGGCGTCTGGCTCTGCTCCCAGCGGCAGAGACTATTGCTGACTACAAATCCCCTGAATGCCATGCTGGTCTGAAGAGAGCACGCCCTAGGATGAGCAGATGACCTTTCAAGAGCCCACGAACCCAAGGTGGGATGACAGAGTGATATAATGGGACGGGCCCTGGACTAGAGGGCTGGACACTTGGCTTCTAGTCCCATTTCAGCTATTAACTTGCTGGACGATGTTGGGTAAGTCACTTTCCTTCCCTGAATCTTAGTGTCCGCCCTGAATGTGAGGAGGTCAAACTAGATTATCTCTAATAACACTGTCAGCTCTGAGAATCAAACTCTGAAATTTAAAAAAGTCTATTTTTGGAAAAATTCTGATTTGAATTTTTGGGGGATTCCTTCTCTAGGGCTTCCATTTAGCTGCTTTGCTACCAAATCTATCACCCTAAACTCCCCCTCAGCACACATGGCCATTTCCCAGCACCCAAGCCCCAACTAGGACATCAAAAACTGCTTATAGGTCCTGCCTGCCTCTCTTGCTGAGCTAGTTCTGTTCCTGACGCTCGGTCGTCTTCATGGAGTCCTGAGGTGGGACCCTCTAGGAGGGGATGTGCCATCGATCCCCAGATTTTAGGATAGGCAGTTAGGGTGGCTACTTAGATGGAGAGATTTCCCCCAAGTCTGTATTTTCAAACTTTTTAACATATAATAAAATGGAAAGAATGGTACATGAAAACTTGTACATACCCTCATTAACAATTTGCCATGTTTGCATGCTCTCTTTCCCTTCCCTCTCCCCCACTTGCTCCCTGCCATGCTCTCCCTCTGAATGTATATTGCAGATATGACACTTCCCTCTTAAATACTTCAGCACATATCTCCTAAGAATAAGGATGTTCTTAGCCAGGAAGCTTTTTTGAAGGGCTCTGCAATTCTCAGCTAGGGGGATGTCTCCAGTCTCTAGAGCACAAAGGTGGATAGAAAGTATATGAGGTCTAAAGACCAGATTTCAGTCCAGATGTGGGTGTGTGAGAAGGAGCCAAGCATAGGAGAAGGAGGTACAAACGATGGTTCAGGTACAGTTTCCAAATTTAAAAAAAAAAGGAAAAAGCAGAATGACCTTAAAAGTCACTTCCTTTCCTTGAACTTTGGTTTCTTCATCTATAAAATGGGAATTGTGCTAGTCTTGGTCCTGCCAACCTTCCAGAGCCTTATGAGGTTTGGATGTGAAAATAGATTATGAGAGCACATGGGGAGCTGCCACACTTAAACATGTAAGGGCAAGTGATTTGCAGAGCTGACCTTCTGAGCAAGTAAAGCTTCAGAGCAATACTTCCCTGGCTCCAAGCCGAGAAGACTCTGTTAACACATGGAAGTGGATAGTCCCCTTGCTCAACCCCCAAACTCTTGTTACTGGAAGCCCCAGAATTTTCATCTTTAATAGGAATCTCCGTGGCTTGCGTCTCTTGCTGTTTTTCAAGGACCTTAACACACACCTCAGTTTTTCTAGTTCATTTTTTGGATAAATCCATTTTCTTTTATTGATTATGGCACAAACCTGAAAGATCACTTCTCTACTTTTTCTTCTTTCTACCGTTTCTTTCTGTGTTCCTCCTTATTTTCTACTATTCCCCCCAACCTTGTTGAAGCTTCTAGAGTTAGAAAATTCTCTCATTCTGCCTACCCCTAGCTCAAAGAGTAAAATGCTTTACAAAACTAAGTGAACATTTGGGATTTTTAACTTGATTTTATCTTTTCATTCAACCAGAGGGGGTATGTGTGTGGGAGATGCACTTGTCAACTAAAAGCAATTTCTCTGCCTCCCTGGGGACTGAAGCGTAATCGTAGCTCTGTCTTCCTGGTGTCAGGATGAAACCTGCATTTTCCTGAGTGGTGTCAGCACACTGACAGACAGCTCCTGGGATCTAGTGAGGGGTACTGGAAAAGAACGGGGTGGTGACAGGAGGTGGGGGGGACAAGATCTGGAGGCTGGTCTTGGCTCATCTCTCCTCCTCTGCCGGGCTTTGGGCTAGTCACTTACTCTCTTTTGCCTCAGCTTTTCTAACTGTAAAAAATGGGAATAATTTTCTCCCATTTCTACCTTATGAAGATAGTGCCAGGACCTTGTCAGGCTTTGGCTATATGAAAATGTTTGGAAGCAATAGAGTTCTGGAAGGAAAAATGTGCTATGGAAGCAGTGTATCCTAGGAATGCTAAGTAGCTAGAAAGGAACTTCAAGTTTCCCTTGTATAACCCCATTTGAGAAATATGAAGAAGCTCGCCCCATCCCCATAATTTCGTTATGCTACCATGAGCCCAGATAAATCTTTCCCAAACAGAAAAGCAGAGAGACAAAGTCCTGGGGTCCTAAGGCTAACAGCCACTTTGCAAGAGCACATATGATCCCTGTGCACACCATGTAAACCTTTCTAATGGGACTCCTCAAAAGGAGGTACTGGGAGACAAGGTTGCTAACCTACCAATTCTGTCCAGGGCCCTGGAGGCAGAGTCCTTTGTCATCTCACCCCTAAAATTGCAAAGACCTTCATAACAACCTGTTGAGGGATGGGGATCCCCATTACATAAAGGAGGAACCCAGTATTCAGGTTGGGTAGCAGACCTACTTGCACTCATTCAGCCAGTCAGTCAACAAGCTCAGACTCCCACCTGATATTTTAACTTAATTTTTAAAATTTTTTAATATTTTTATTAGCATATAATGGTATTTTAACTTTAAATGCCCTCCAGCTGCCTTTGCATAATTCAAGGAACCCAACAAGTAGGGAGTCCAAATGAGATAACCAGACTGAAAAATGCTATATAGACATACACCAGGATTCTCAGAAAATCCAAATGGATAACTTATGGAAAATCCAAATGGATGACTTTTATGCTCACTTTGAATACCACTGGACCCCATCAAGTTTTGAGGTTTGCTCCATTTTTCCTGCTACATATTTACCCACACCCCAAAGGGAAGTAGAGTGGGGTTCAAGGGATCAAGCTCCCCAAATGGCTGCCCCAGCGCTCCTTGGAGCTGGAGTGCAACAGGAAGACATCATATTCAAGGGTCAAGGGTTCTCAGGGAAATACATCTTTCTACTATACTAGAGTTTCTTTAACTTTATTGGCTGTAAGAGCCTCTCTGGGAGGCTTGCTAAAAATGTTTTCTGGTCCCCATGCCCAAAAATTCTCATTCAGTAGGTCTCAAGTGGGGACAGGGAATTGGCATCGTTACAACACATCCAAAGCGATTCTGACACATCGGTGCAATGGGCCATATTTTTGAAACCCCGATTCACGATTCACGATGAGCTGTCGTTCTTGGAATCTCATTTAATTAGCAACTGTTTGCCTGGTTGACAACTACTTTTGAGCCTTAGGGAAAAAAGATAGGAAGGTCTGAAGTCTTCCTTCTCACAGTCAACAAGCCCCTAGTTTGATTTCATCTCGTGCCTTCTTCTCAGTTAAAATTTGTTTTCTTCCTGCTAAGGACCTCATGGTAGACAACGACCTAAGTAAGGAGCAGGGTGTTTGGCACTTAATTGGAATTGCAATGAAAGACCCTCCAGAAGCAACAAGCTGTCAGGCTCTAGGCTACTAGAGTGAAGGCAGATAGACCCAACATGCCCCTTGTGAGTACACCTTAGGGTAAGAGGTTGCGAGTCCAGGCTAGCAGGCTTCTGATTGTGTGAGGTGGATGCTAAGGGCCTTTGCATTCTTGGGAATGAGGTATCATAGCTGGTTATGTGCCTCTGCACAGCAAAGGAGTCCTGCATTTTACTCACAGACCAACCTTCAGCTTTTTCTGGGTCACCAAAGCCAGCCCCAGTGCCTTGTACCAATAATACAATCCCAGCCAAAAGGTACCAGTCACTCCCCTATCCTTTCTTTAGCAGAGACAAGGCTGCAGATTTTCTTTTATATAAGTTGTATTTTCTTTAACTCCAGAAATAATATATGTTTATTAAAGAAAGATTGGAAAATACTAAAATATGGAAATAATAAAACAGTTAAAAATTGTCCATAATTGCATTGCTTAAATACAATCAATATTAAGATTCTGGTGTGTCTCCTGTTAGCTTTTTTCCACCGATGTGTAGGCTTATTATTTCTTTGTACTGTTTATGTAATATTGTACGCACATTTTGCATTTTGATTTTTTCATTTAAAATAATCAAAAGCGTATTTCCAGTTTATCATATAGGCTTTCAAATTATACACTTAAAAATAACTGCAGTCATTCACTGAGTGAACCGACATTATATACATAGCTCAATATCTTGCATACAGAGAATATTTGATAAATATCTGTCGAATGAATGGATGTATTCCCCTTTTATGTGACATTTAGTTAAGGGCAAAGGTTCTCAAAGGAAACTGAGCACTAATTAATTAAGTGGCAGAGGAGGTGGGTCAGAGAAAAAGAGGGCAGGTGAGAATTGCTAATTCAACTGTTAAGTACATTTTCTTAAGATTTCTGAACTTCATCTCTCTCTCTCTCTATTTTTTTCCCCCAAAGAGTTGGCCTTGGTTTGTCTGAAGCTTGTTCACAACTATTAATATCCCCATTTTACAGATGAAGAAAACCAAGCCTCAGAAAGTCTTCCTAAGTAATATTCCTGAGATGACATAGTACAAAGCAGAACCGGGCTTCCAGTCGAGGTCTGTGAAGGTCCCTGGCTTTGTCCCTTTACCACATCACATCTCTTGCCGAAAAAGGCAACAAAGGATAGCTGTCATGGGTTTGTGGCTCTCGTAGAGCTATTCTGGAAGCAGAGAAACTTCATTTACTGAGGCCCATTGGATGGGACTGGGCAGGCAGCCTCCCCATGAGGGAGCCAAAAAAAAAAAAAAAAAAAAAAAAGTTCATTCAGCTGGGGAAAAAAAAAAGAAACCCATTGATGCCATGACAAAAGCTGGTGGTGGATAAGCTCATGGGAAGAGGTAAGGCCAAGATTTCAATATCCAAGGCCTGAAACTGGACATTTCTAGATGTCAGACTTGTTTGGCTTAGATGACTGGGTATTTGTACAACAGAAATTGGTAGAAGAGCAGGTCTGGTGAGTGTTTGTTGTCTTTGATTGCTTTTAGAAAACAGAGAAAATTGGAAATGATTTAAAAATTGGTGCAAAGGCATGGAAGTACCATGTTTCCCAGAAAGGCAGGAAAATGAGTGGAAGGAAGCCCTTTAAACTGACTAGAGCGCAGCTTTGCTAAGAGTTGCATAACAAAGTACAGGTTATTCTTCCCTGTTATGCACCCCTTCTGCTGCATTAATGCTAATATCAGTGATTAACAAAGCAAATGTAATAACTCCTCTCCCCAAAGGACCTGTGTTTGCAGTTTGCACTCCTCAGGCTGGCAATCAAGCTGTTGGAAGAGGATTTTTCATATTTCTTGCTACCTCCTCACTAGAATTTTGATGGACAGAGCCCCATTTTCCCAGTGGAGAAAACCAAGGCACAGAGTCACGTCCCTACAACTACCAATGGAGGACTGGGGGAGAAATTAATTTGGGCTTCATGGACTTAAGCAGCTCAGGGCTGGTCTACTACTACCAGATGCCCTAAACACTGAACCCCTTATGGTACTTGCCCCCATATGTATTTAAAATTTAAAAATACAAGGTCACAGAAGAAGTGTAATAAAATCCAACACAGTACCACCCCCCATTGAAATATCAAATATCAAATTCTTTCTAAAAATAAATGTTGGTGCCCCTCCTATGCCAGTGCCCTGAGCAAAAAGTATAGGCGGCGGAATCTGTACGTCAGCGGCAACTGACCCCCCCCCCCATACTTATACATACTTGACAATGCATTCGCAACTGACCCCCCCATACTTATACATACTTGACAATGCATTCTTTATCCTCACTTGGAGATCAACCCCCTAAAAACGGAGGTTCTCAGGAAGCATAGCATCTCCCTCTTCCCTGAGGGAACCGCAGGGCAGGGGCAGTAAAAGTACTCTCAGCTTCGGGGCTCCATGGGGACAAAGCTCTCTTTCCCCTACCACATTCTTGGTTCTGTAGAATGGAACAGTGATTTAAAATCAATTTTGGAGCTACCAAGAGCTGAGGTGATGCCTCCCCTAAAACAGAAGGTTCCGATTCAGGGCTCCTGGGGCAGACACTGCTTCCCCCCTAGACTGGGTCTCCCGAGGGCAGAGATGATGTGTCCCCGCAAACATGGGAGTTTGTAGGGCTGGGATACAGCCTCCCGCTCAGATCTGAAGCTCCCTGGGACAGTTGCACCATCTCGCCGGCAAACTCCTTGGGGCAGGCTGGCTTTTATGCACTCGATCGAGGGCTCCTGGGGGCAGAGCTCTCCCCTCCCACTCAGATTCGGGGCTCACTGGGGCTGAGGTTGCGTCTCCCCTCAGACTCGGGGCTCCCTGGGGTAGGGGCAGGGTCCCGCCCTCAGAGTGAGCTCCCGGGGACAGGAGCTGCATCCTGGCCTCCCTCCGGGTGGGGGAAGGGGCTGTGGGATCCGCAGCCTCTCCTCCGGCGGGAGGGTGGGGGTGCTCCCCTGAGGCCCTGCCCCCTTCGTGACAAGCCCGAGGTGTCCGGTGACCAAGACACTCCGAGCTGGGTGCAGGGTGCGGCTCAGGGCGTGGTCACCGGGGGCTACTTAGGGCGGCCCTGTGCGGGGACCGCGCGGAAGCCAGCTGCAAGGCGGCCGGCACTCGGCGCGGGTCATGGCGTGGATCCTGGACTGCCTTTTCGCCTCGGCCTTTGAGCCCCGCCCCCGCCGTGGTGAGTGGGGCCCACGACTAGGGGGGCTGGGGTGCTCTGGCCCCGGGCGGCCGGCGCTGCAGCCCCGGCTGGGCGTCCTGGGGCTTGGCTCGCCGCCCCCTCGCCTCCCTTCCCCGCTGGCTTTTAGCTAATTGTTCCTGGCTCCAGGGACTGCCCCGTCGAGGCCCCGCATAAATCACCAGCTTTGCCGGGAACCGCGAGCAATCCCGCTAATGGCCCGGCGGGACTCTGGGCGAGCGCGGGGGCGGAGTCGCTGGCTCTGCCGTGCAGGGAGACTGCGGAGCCCTGGGGCCCCAACGCGCCGTCCCGCAACCCAAGGACCCTAAAGCCCCGAGGGGGAACGTCCCTGGCAGGGCGGTCAGGGCCCAGGGACTCTGAAGATGGGAGTGGAGGGGGTGTCCTTTCGTCTGAAGCTTGTCCCTCGCATCCCAGTCTCAACTACAGAATATCACCGTTGGCCCCTTACCGTCGTCGAATTCAACCCCTTCATTTAAGAGATGGCGACACTGAATCCCAGAGACGGCAAAGGCCTGCCCAAGGTCATATAAGGAGTTGGCAGCAAATCTGGTTCTGCTGAAGCCCTGCCAACAGCCCACTGCCCCAAACAGCCCAGGGTCGAAGGCCGGAGGTCTTTAGTCTGGGTATTTCCTTGGGTGTCTGAAATCAATGCTCGGTTCCCCTTTGCCTGGGGAATCGAGGCCATAGGTGTGCAAAGATCACAGCACGGATCAAAATGTGTGGGTGGCATTTCACCTCTTTTCTGGAACGGCTTCTATGAGGCACATTTTGGAAACCGATTGTTTTTATTTTTCCTTAAAGTTTCAGGAGACTGACTTTTTTCTTTTTGAGATTTCCCAGGACCCCCACCCACACTGTCCTTCACTCCCCCTTGGTAGGCCCCACCCCTTCCAGGCTGCCACCTGCCCCCACTGCCACCTGTTTTTCCATAGTCTCCACCTCCAAAATCTATATTGGTGAGAGTGCGTCATTGGTCACCAGCCATAGACCAAACCTGGGGCTGTCTCTTCTTTCCTCTGCCCCCTCACGGGCGGGGGAGGAGAGGCAGGGAGAGGGTGGGCCTCAGCTAACTTATTTCAGCAAAAATTTGCTTTTAGTTCTTGTCAGCCTCAGCACCCTGCTGAGAATCATCCCAGGAGTCTGACATACTGTTAAGGGACTACAGCATGCTTAGCAAATTCAAGTACAGTCTCTGGCAAGCCTGAGAAGGAAAGAAAATTTAACTTTTTGTTCTGTATGTTCTTTCAGGTTTATGTGATCCTGATAAATTGGAATAAAGGGGGGGAGGGAGTTTTATAAATGCCTTTTAAGGCCATATGGCTCAGGCACCCGATACCAAAAGGAGTAAGGGGGACCCTTCCACCCCTACCTGGTCTACAAGATTGTGGTGTGACTCCAATGAGATCAAGGATAAGATGGTTCCTTTATGAATACCCTATTGGGAGCGGGTTAGTATCACACAAGGAAGCCCACTCCCACCTAACAACATTCTTGTCCATTAGAATTTGAAGGCTTTTTCTTAAACCAAACCCAAATCTATGTCCTTCTGGCCCTGGTGCTGACCTTCATGATCCTTCCAAGGGAACAGTGCCAACCCTCCCTGTTCCGCCACCCCCACTCACCCCGGTTCTTATCCAGGCCAAACCTCCCTAGTTCCTTCATCTGTATAACATGTGACATGGCTGCAAGTCTCCTACCCGCATCTAGCTGCTCTTCTTTGAACACTCTCCAACTTGTGAATGCCTAGTGATCTGGCCAAAAGAGGACTTCCAGCTGTGCCCCTGTAAATAGAGTCCTGGACGGCTGACTTTCCCTCTTTTGGAAACGTACATTGCACTCATGGTACACAGATAAGTAGCCATAAATTCACACATATATACACATTTCCACACTTAACACATGCCCATATACAAATCACTAATGTGCAAACACACACGCTTCACATGCATAGCGTACTTTTCACACAGAGTACAATATGCCCACACCACACATGCACATTCTATACACAAATCCCATGGACATGCCACACAGTTCACACAAATAGTTTATTTTGAAAGTACTTTCGACTGAAGCTTCCTTAAAAAAAAAAAAAAGAAGAGGAAAACCCAAGTTCTTTTTAGAGTCTCCATTCTGTATTTAGTAGGTGTTTGTGTTTGAACCCAAGTGCAAGACTTTAGATTTGCTACTGAATTTCCAGTCTGGTAAGACCTGTGTCCCCACATATGCTGGTGGCACACCACTGCCTACCCCAGCTCTAGTACTCATCCAATAGCAGCCAATTATCTATGACGCGCTTCCAAGATGCTGGGCCCTAGGCTCAATCCTTTATGTGTATGATCTCGTTTAAGTCACACAACATCACTCTGCAATAAGTAATTAGTCTTTGAGTACAGTTTTGTTTTGTTTTTTTTTTTTGACCAGGTAAGAACCCATTCATTGCATTCCCCCCTGACAAATGCCGTGTAACACGAAGCTTAATTATTGATATTCCATAGGGTTATAATTGCCCAGGGTGCTCCCTTCAGATGCCTTCCAGAAATCCTCTGGCATCAGAAGTGGGGGAAAGTAGCTGGCCACCGACTGAAAAGAGTGGAGGAAGTATTCTAAATGTTCTTTAGACCACATATCCCTGCTTTCTGAGGAGACAGTTGGTATGTCAGAGTAATCTTTTGAGGTTGTCAGTGGACAATGGACAACCATACGAAGACATCTGGACAAGGCATCATTGAGATCTGGGAAGAATGGTGGCTTAGAAAGGTCTTCATTCCCAGAGAAAGGGACAGCAAAATTGATCCACTTGAACTTGTCTCTTCCAGTTTGCTTTTGGCATTGGATTTAGTCTCAGACAGTTGGGCTTCTGTAAAGCAGCCAAAACTCTTAAGCTGAAGGGACCTTGGGGCCCACTTTATATACAAATTTGATCCTTTCTTGGAGATGGGACCCAATCAATTTGCTATGACCAGGCCTGGTTGAACTGTAACAGGATAATTTTTCAGAGCTGGAGCAAGTTTGCCAGTGTGACAACCCACTCCCCTGGTCATGCTATCTGACTAGCACCCCCATTCACCAGTAGCAGGACTTCCCAAAATTCCTTTGTAAATCATTTATTTGCACCTCAAAAGACATTTATCTGTAGGGAAAAAAAATGTGCAGCTCTTGAGCTTAGGTTCCTGGGTGAGCCCACACTTTACCCACCAGGAGGCTAATATACAGAATCTGTGTGATGAAAACTGGCTGAAAATAAAACTTGCAAAAAGTACCTCAGACTCCAGCAGAAGAGCTGACATTCATCGAGCTTAAATATCAAATGACAAAAAGCTTATTGGGCATTGATAGAGAAGGACACCAGGTCCCTGAGGGTGATTATGGCAATGTGAAAGCAACATTGTTCCTTTGTTCACACTTATCTACTAAGATGACCTAAACATCCTACACTAGCGGAATGGTTAAACAGACTGGATGACATACCACTTATCAGACTAGTCTACAGCCATAAAGATGGTGTTCATGAAGACTATGTAGCAATGTGGGAAACAGTATGATTACAATTGTGTCAAGTATGCATTTTTGAAAGAGTGGAAGAAAATTCAGCAACAAGGTCAAGTAAGAGATTCTATGAAGTGGGGGTCAAAATAGTTATTTCTGTTTCTTAAAATCTTTATCAGGTTTGTTTTTACATCACTTTTGTAATTTAAAAATGTTTTCAAAAGGTTATTACAGGGCCTATGATATGCAAATAGTCCAGATGACAACCTAGAATCCCACTATAAAGTGTTTAAGGGCTTTTTTCCTTCAAATTTTAGTTTAAATGTAATTTCTAGATCAGTCAGCTAAATGTGGTCTCCCTAATGACCATGAAGTGTCCTCTAAAACTGGGTGGGAAGAAGCAGAGCTGGTTTGTGTCCCAGGCCTGTTTTTGTAATGTTGCTGCGAGCAAGTTATTTAGTCTCTCTTCAAATGATGTAATAATGCCTACATTTCCAGGTTATAAATAAGAGTAATCATATTCATATGGTAATATCAATTACACTAAATATCCTCTCTGGTTCAGGTATCAAAGATGTGCTTTCCTTCTCCAAATATTTACCATGGACCAGTCATTTTACATAAACGATTTCATTTAAAATTCATTACAACTCTATGAGGTAAGTATTATTACCAATATTTTAAAGACAAAAGCTCAAACACAAACCAAAAGAAGAAGAAGAAGACGACGACGACGACAAAATCTCTGAGAAGTTAAGTAACTTGTTCACTGCCACACAGTGGCTGAGCAAGGATTCTGGCCCTGTTTGATGTGATTTCAAAGCTTGAGTGAGATTAAAAGAGAGAACATCTGCAGAGCTCCTAGCCCTGTGCTGATATACAACAGACAATTACTGGGTGGTCTGTATGAGGTTGCTACTGTTCCCTTGCCCAGAGTCCAAATTCTGGTCTCCGATCTATTTGATTACTTATAGATTCCTTTCTGCGAAGAAGTGCACATTTCAGCTGGAAGATGCAGTGCAAATACCACCTGTGTCCTCATTGCCGGGGCTCTGAGTCACTAGGAAACGCTTTCTGTTTCCTCCTGACAGTATCATTTGTTCTCACATGTATCAGCAGAAGTAGGTAGATGGCATGTTTGATGAGCCTTGGCAGCTACTGTCAAGTCTCAGATACATCTCTTGGAAACCACACGGCTTGCTCAGCATGGGTGCCCAATACCCAGCCACCAATAGGTCCCTGCACTCAGGGAAGCTTTGAAAGTGGCCAGGGACTATGCTAAACCCCTGGGTCGCCAGAGGTATGGTATGGCTGACCCTTCATTGCTTCTGCTCCCTCTTCCCTCCTCCAAGTAGAGGTGGCAGGGCCTCCTCAGAAGCAGCTGTGAGTAAGCACTGGAGAAGTTTTTCTAAATTCCTAAGACCTCAGAGGGACTCAAGAAGAAATAATGCTGCATGCTGGAGTCTGGGGGTCAGTGAGTGGTAGCATGCACATGCACGATGAATAAGAGGGGTGGGGGAGGGGAGAAGGTGAAAGCATCTTCCAGAGACTGGAAACGCCTGGAGCCCAGTCTCTCAGAGCTTTGTCTGGCCTCGAATCTCAGTACTTCTCTGCTTATTATACTTCTCTGGCATTATATCAACCCCCCATCAACTTTTTAACCTTCCCCTACCACCTCCTGCTTAAAATGCAGCTTTAGCTTGTAGTGACTTGCTTTTGTCTCTAGAGGGAGGCAACAGCACCAGGGAGGAAAGAGCACAGATGGGGGTCTTCTCTCACTTTACCATTTTTGGCAAAGGGTAGATTTTACTTCCCTTTAACTGAGCACAGATAAACAACTAATTGGAACTTTATTTGTGTGCTGCAAAGTTTATCTCAGAAAAATACCCATCATCTCTCTCCTCATCACCCCATCTATCTCCCAACTTTGGTGGCTACTAGAGAAAAGGTGGCCTTTGAAATCCCTTTTAATTTCTAAGGTAGCGGTGAATAAACAGAACAGGAATTGTGGGGGGGGGGCAGTTTAGCCAGGAAATAGTCACGCTGCAGTGAGGGTTGGGGAGTTCAGGACATAACTGGGGGCGGTGGGTTGGGGGGGGGGGAGTCTAGACATTGGGCAGGTAGTTTGAAACTTTCCTCCATGGAGTATTACCACTGAAACCTTGGTCTCATTAACACTGCCAGGAGAAACTGCAGAGTGAGAATTGGACTAAGGGTCCAGTTCTTCCCGGGCTGCATTAGGCTGATCAAAACATTGTCCTGAAAGAAGAGGGACTATTTCAAGAGTGTCAGACACATCAGTAATGAGGAAAATTGGCAGCTCAGTCAGGCAGCTTCAGTCTCTGAACAAAGTAGCTGAGACACTCAGGGCTATATAACGGGGGGAGGGAGTGGTCGAGGGAGGGAATTAACCTCTTCTTGAATGTTTACTGTGCATGTTAGGCATTTGGCTGGCACTGTCCACAGTCTACCCCTTTCAGTCATCCGAGCATTTCTAAGGCAGGTGATAGTATCTCCAATTTACAGATGAAAAAAACAGATTCAGAGAGATGAACTAGCTGTCCCAAGATCACACAGCAAGTAAGCAATGGAGCTGGGATATAAACTTAAAGCTTTCTCACTCCTAAGCTCCTCTGCTCCCATGGAAAAGGTGAAGATTCTCATAGGTAAAGGGCTTTACTCTCATGGGGAAACTAAGATCTCTCTCTTCAATAAAATTCACACTAGTGCCTTGCCCCTACAGGTTATTTTAGTATGAAAACAAGCAAATTTCTGTTTACCTTTGGGAGTAATGGGGGTTATTAGAGCATTTCTCCACCTTTACAATTCCCCATGTAATCCTCATGTTATGAACTCCAAAGAGAGAGAGATGTATAGTGGGAATTTTAAGCTCCAAGTAGTGTGTGTGTGTGTGTGTGTGTGTGTGTGTGTGTGTTGGGATGGGAGGCAGGAAGAGAACCTTAGAAGAGGGAGAGACTCACAGGAGTGACTTTGAGGAAGTGCAGGTGAAGCCGGTATATTCAGAAGAGGTGTCAGACTGGCCCACAGTAGCAGGAAAGCCAAATGTCTGAGACTAGATGGTGGGAGACGCCGAAGTTTCCCTCAACTCCTCATATGGGCGGTGAGTGACTTAGACTGGCCTCTCTATCATCCTCGCTTCCCTTTTTTTCAAAAGGAAACTTTCTGGCTACATATTAGTTTAGGCAATGTTTTTTTTTTTTTTTTTTTCTGCCTGCCCAGGATGAGGTGCTGACCCAGACCCAGCTTGGCAGAAGCTTTATGGGTGTTCCAGCTGCTTTCCCAGTGCACACCAGGCTCATTTGTGCCAGTCGAAAGGGCGCAATAATAACAGCAGCAATTTAATCGTGCTTCTCTCTTCCCCCCTGAAAAGTGGTGAAGTGACTCACCACAGTTCAATTGTCCCTCTCTATCCACCCCCTGACCCCTTCGCAGCAGTCTAGGCTGGTTCCCCGGGGGCTGAGCTGGAAGCCGTGACTGGCCTGACACCCCCCCAATAAATGTGTTTCCCCAAATGCAATGTATTGTTTTAATTTGGATTTCTCCTATGAAGCTGCTTGGAAAGCATTAGACCAGCATGAACCCCATTAGGCAAGTACAGTGCTCCCCACCAAACATGAATAATACAAAATGGGGCCATTCGGGAATCTTTTCTCCCGGAGGGGGGGTCTGCTTGTTTTTCTATGTGCAGCTTCATATGAAGATGCCTATTCTGTTTGAAATTCATTGCATACCAAGTTCTGGTGGTAATGCTATAAAAACAGATCTGGGGGAGCTGTGAAATCGTTCCCTCACTCCATCCTGACCCCTCACCTTCTCCATACCCAATTCTCCTGATCTTATGGCTAGAAAATACTCATTCTCTGATCTTTCTTTCAGCACCAGCCTAAGGAGAGCTCCCAGAACTAGAACTGGTGAGATGCTTATGAGCCTAGAGTAATTAAAGATTTTGAGGTGTCAACAAAGCAGGTAATTAGGTGGAGAAGGTATCAGCTGTCTGAGAGACAAAAAAAGTAATTATGCTGAACACTCTTGGTGCTGTCAGTAAACTCAAAAGAAAGATTTGTTAGGAAATGATACTGTTTGATAAAGATTTCAATGCCTAGCAAGAATCAGAAGGCTCTTGGTGAGGCTGCCTGGTATAGAAGAAAGGATTGGGGAACATAGCAAACCTGTATTTAAATACCAGCTCCACCTTCATCTGGCTGTGTGATCTTGGGGAAGTTACTTAACTTCTCTGAGCTTGATGTGTGATGTGTAAAATAGCAATAATCATAGCTCCACGTACCCCACAGAGTCATTGGGAGGACTCAAGAAGGTAATGCATGTAAGAGCACTTAGCCTGATGCCTGGTGCACAGTAAGTGCTTAATAAATGGTAACATTATTATGATGACCACTACTATTATTCTTACTATATACCGGGCATTCTCTGCAGGAGCTCAGAGTTTAAAAGGAGAGACCAATAGTTGCAGTACGATCATGTCATGAGAAATAAGAAGAGGTAACTGTGGTGGCTCAAAGGAGGGAGCCCTCAACTGGGAGGGAGGGGTACAGAAAAGCAGAGAAAGATTTGTGACTCTTAGGTTAAGTCTTACAAAAATTAAGTAGGAGCTTGTCAGGAGGCCCAGGAGGAAAGGGATAACAGGCAACTGGATTTGCCCACACAAAGCCAAGGAGGTGTGAAACAGCAAGGCCCTGAGCAAATAGTTGGGCTCAGCTAGCAAGGACTGGGATGTCCTGGTGGGGGAAGGGTTGTTGGGCAAGTGACCAAGAATCTCTCCAGTTTACTCCCACCAGCCCCTGCACCTCGCCCCTAGGTGGCCTACCTGGCCAGTCACGTGCAGCGCCCTCCTCTTCTTTCCTCTAAGCAGCCAGGTAAGCTCACACCCTGCCCCAGCGGGCCTGGAGGGCACCAGCCAGGGGCAGGCAGACCCAGACAGGACAGGTCAGGCCAGAGGACGACCCTGCCCCAGTCGCGGGCCCGGTCCTCCTTCCTTGTCCACCACCCCCAATTAAAAACAAAACAAAACAAAACAAAAACACCAAGCACACAGTCACTTGGATTCTCTAGACAACCCTGTTCTCTCACACACCGTACTCACAGACTCAGGCTGCAACCCCACTCCAAAATACACATGGTCTCCAACCCTTCATCTGAACACATACACTAGCCACATGCGTCCCCACTACACACATGAACACATCACACCCAAAGACCCACACACCCTACGCCTTCATGCACATGAACCTTTGAACACACACCTTAAGTAAGCCCACATAAAGACATCTCGCTCATGAACTCACACGTTATACACTCCAACAAAGGCCCCCTGTAAACTCATATTGCATAGCACATCTAAGGGTAAACACCAAACACACGTATGCACACGAGGTTCAACAGGCACACACATGCACACTACACACATATACACACTCACCACAGCACGGCCACAAACTCCGGCAGAAACCATACATCAAACACACCCACATCCAGATCGCACCTACATAGTCACACTATAATCAAGCACAAACGTACAATCTACAAGCGTGCACACACAAACACCGCACAAAACACACACTCCATGTCCTAGCGCAAACCAAATACACTCCACACCAAGCACTCGGGTTAAAACGTGCGCCGCGCACACACACCCCACAACCAGCCACATACCGAACGCACACACAGACGAATAGCACCAGCGCGCGCGCGCGCACACACACGAGTACATGCATACATACACACACACACACAGCCCGCCCCTCCTTCCCGCCGGGCGGAAGAGTAGGGGGCGAGGAGGGGAGGAGGGGAAGGAAGGAGCGGGGAGCGATGGGCTGGCCAGGCAGTGCAGGCATAGACGCTTTTTTCCTTTGACCTGAGGTGTTGCCCCCTTAACACGCCCCTTAACGCGCCTGTTCCCCCGTCCCAAGCAAAGGGGTAGAGTTGGGTCCAGGCAGGATCTGGTCGCAACCCGGGAAAACTGGAAGGTCTGGGGAATCCGCCGGCGGGTGGAGAGCGTGAAGGCTTCGCAGGGACCCTGCTTCCGCGTATAAACGACCCCCCGGGTGGCTCCTCCTCCTGCACCATCCCCCAGACCCCTACACCGCATTGACCTTTGTCCCCCCAAGGGGTGTTTTTAACTCCCCTCCCTGAAAGAGTGGACAACTGTTAGGGGTGGAGGGCTTTAATGGTTTGAAGAAGTAAGGAGTTGATTTCTGCAGAGAAGCTTCTTGCGAAACCTGTCCTAACCTAACTTGAAGACGTCTCTTAATGGAGAACTCACTATTTTGCAAAGCAACTAATTTTCTGCATAAAAATCACTGACCCCGCGCTGGACACATAGTAGGACACATAAATGTTCCTCCCTCCCGCTTCTGTCACCAAATCTGGTAGAGCTATCTGCAGCCCGCACCAGCCCGTTACAGCTCTTGGGCAACCGGTGAGTTTTTTTGTGTTTTGTTTTTTTGTTTTCTTAGTGCACAAGCCCTCCTGAGGACGGCGGCCAAGGCCAGGGAGCCACTGGCGGCAGGGGGCGGTAGAGTCGCCAAAGGTGCTTTGTACTCCTGGCAAGGTAGCCCCTGCAGGGAGCTCTGGGATACAGGCTACAGAGGTCACCCCAGAAGGCTCGCGGCCAGACGACCATTTGGCTCCCGTTGCTTGCTTTCCTCCTTTCGGTTGAGATGCGCAGCGGGTGGAGGAGAGGTGGAGGAAGAGGCTCTGCCCCCTGCCGCGCATTGTGTAAAGCGCGGTGCCCAGGCTTCCGAGACTCGTTAGAGTTCGAATCCCTACTCTGTGGGGTAGCTGACTAGCTTAGCAAGTCCCTCAATTAGATCGGCGGGGTGGTTGTGAAGTTGGAAGGAGGAAGCGCAAGCAAAGTGCTTATCCCGGATAAGATCTGGAAGATCTCCGTTCCTTGCCAGGCCCTCCTCCTCTCCCCAACCTTCATCAAAGATAAAGATTTGAAAGTTTGAGGCATCGAGAACTCAGAGGGAGGGATATGTGGCTCCCAGATGATGCCCCCAAGCCAGGCCAGAAAGCCAGAGGACGGACAGTGGCATTCAATTATGTAAGCCACGGTCTGTGTTTAAGGGAAAAGCTTGCATCAGTGATTTTAGTGACGCCACTCGGGAGTCTTAAGACATTCCAGGTCACAGACCCAGTCCTTGGGGCAGCGGTGAGGCCCTTCTGCCCATCACCTCCACTCCTCACAGGTACTACCTATTTTATTTCTACCCCTGTTCTCCTCCCTTCCAAGTAGCTATGTTACTCTTTTCAAAAAACTTGTGGTGAGCACTCATTGGATGCCAGGGACATCTCCTCCTACCTGGGTGCCTAGCACAGTGCGCGGCACAGCGCTGTGGCTGTATACAGGCGGCAAAGACATGTCCTGGGTAAAATCTTTTGGAAACGCCGAGACCTGAGGGCACCAAAGGAGTTATCATAAGGAATCCAGAGAGAGGATTCCTGAAGTGGCACCCCAGGCACTGTGGGGAGGAAGAGGATGAAGGCTTTGGGGGAGGGGGCTTTTCCTTTCCTCCTCAAAGTGGTCCATTTCTAAGCCTGCCTGGAAGGATGTTGTTCCACTGCTTCGGAGGTTTCTGCGGTCAATTAAGAAGAAAGCCTCTTTCCTGGAGGGCAGAGGCCCTGGCCAGCTAGAGGGTGAGTCACTGTCTCAGAGCTCAGCAGCAGAGGTGGCGCTAAAGTGGCAATGAATCACTCCAAGATGACATGGGGAGATTACCTGAGTGAGGATGAGCAGGTGGATGAAGCAGAAGCCCGAGCCCTTGGGACTGGTGCTAAGTGGTAGTCACTATATACAGACGCATAGAATCGGCTCCTAACCCACTTCCCTGCTTCCACTCCAGCTGGGTCCCCAAGGAAAGCCTTGGCAGCCTTCTCAGAGGAGGAAGTAAAGTGGAAAGCACCCTTCTTAGGGGGGTGTTTGGGATACTTGTGTTCCAATCCTGAGTCTGCTGCTTGCTATGCAACCTTGGGAAATCTCTTTTCCCTCCTGTGTCCAACACCGGAAGGAAATTCATGAGGTAAGGGTCTCTGTGCCAGGCCATGTACTAAGTATTTTACTGATGTTATTTCACATGCTCTTTCCCACAAGCTATAGGGTGACATTTACTCCCCCATTTTGCACATGAGAAAATGGACACGGAGTGATCTTCAGTGATCTACCTTTTCACTAATATATCACGCAGTATTTATGTATTTATGTTACCAAGGTGATCACTATAACCCAAGCCAACAATCTGCTGTTTTTCTGCATAAATCGGCTCCGTATGCACTCGGGTTCAAATCATTTCTCCCAACTGCTCCCAACACCGACCTGTGATGCTTTCCTGACAAGGCAGTTGGCTATCTGAATGGGTTTCTCTCTTCATCTTCTGTGACACCCACCCACTCTTAACTAAAATTTTTCTGTGGTGTGTTAGTCTAAGATCCCACATTAGAAAGCAAGCATCACCAGGAAGATGCACCCCAATATCAGTCCTGTATCACAAAGGTGGGGGAAGTGGCTTAGGATGCTGCAGTGGGGAGGGGGGGCAGAGCTGCCAGGGCCAGAAGGAGGGGCTACAGAAAATTCCAACGGGGGGGGGTTGGGGGGGAAAAAGAGAGAAAGAGAGAAAGAGGGAGATGCCAGGACAATTTGGACCAGCCTCAAATTGCCACTCCCTTCCTTTCTCCCCCTCTCTTGATCTGGTGCTCTAGAATGTACAAAGGGGGAGCACCCAACCCATTTTCTGCAGGAGGAGAGGGAGAGATCCTCTTCTTCTACGGAAAGGAAAACTGCCCTGAGCATTCAAATTACATTCCTTTTTTGGGTAAGATTTATTGAATAACTGCGGGGCGGGGGGGGGGGGGGGGGGGGGGGGGGGGGGGGGGGTGAGGTGGAGGGAGGAAGAGGAGGAAAAGAGAGCATCTTCCTGGTCCTAATGGTGGTGAGGTGGTACTTCAAGTGCAAAGAGCGCCACCCATGCTGCTACTGGAGCCAGAAGCTCTCTCCCTTTGCTAGGGCATAAGAGAGACTTGCCACTGGGCTTCTGGATCTCACGTCCAATCCAGGTCCCTGAGAGCAACCTCCCTGAACCTTTGGGGAGTCATCCTTGTCTCCCTGGTCTGCCCCAGTATCTGTGTCCACCTGGAGTCAGCATCTCCCCACTTTCCTCTCCCCTCTCTTTCATTCCTTCTCTACTTTGCCCAGGCTTTGCTTCCTGCTCCTTCCCTCTTGCCAGGGTCACCCATAGTCTCTGGCATTCTTGACTCTACTCTTTCTTTTTCCATTCCTGTCCCTCTGCATCAACAACACCTTCCCTTTGTCCATTCACTTTGTCCAGGAGAGGAGAAAATCCAATTGGGAGGGGGTGTAATTGCATATTTGAAATTCTCCCCACTTGAGAGCTTGTGTTTATAAGATCGAATTATCCTTGTTGCATCAGATGTGAAAATTTAGTACGTGGGAATATTATATTTTTGCTTGGTTGAACAGTGATTTGTACATATAAGTGCTGGGCTGCAGATTGGAAGGGCAGCATTTTTGGAAGAGGTATTAGAAGGTAAGATGTTCTGGGCAGGTGTGAGTGCCTTCTGATTTTGCAAGGTGCCAAGGAGGTACAGAAAGAAAGATGAAGACTATGGTTTTGTGTATATGTGTTGTGGGGGTTGGGGGGGGGGCGTTACTGAGGCCATTCTCATCCAGGTGGGTGGAGGACTTTGCGAAGTCAGCTTCTGTTTGCTCTTGCACTGGACTTTGAACAAAATGACCTTTTTGCCTCTGAGGTTGCAAGAGCAAAGGCCCTGGACAAGATGGGAAACAAGGAGCTGGAAGCACGAGGCAAGGAGGGGAGGGGGTTATTGCGGATGCAGCCCCTGAGTGCAAAGGGCCAACCAGAGATGTCCCTTGCCCTCCAGTGCCAGACAAATAAGGCCCGAGGGGAAGCAATGAAAGGGAGCAAAAAGTGTGCTGAGCTTCGATCCTGGAGTTCTGGGTCTTCCTCTTGATTCTGCCACTAATGATCTCTGTGCCCTTTGGTAAGTTTCTTAGCCATCTAAACCTCCACTTCTGCCTTTCCTTCTCCTGTAATGTGAGATTGTGTGGCATGGCTAGGGGAGGGGAAATTTGCAAAGCCCTCAGAGGAAGGGACCCTTGGGCTGAATCTTGAAGGAGAGATCAGCTTTGAATTAAAGGAGAGAAGATTGTGGGGTACAGGGAGAAACAGTGGGAGTAGCCCAGGGAATTTAGCAAACAGGTATGCGTAAGGCAATCAGCTGGCTGCTGCGTGGAAAATTGCTATGAATCAGCCCCTGCCCCACCGCGGAAGGCTTAACAGAGAGTGGGGGAATCCGAGCCGCAGAGCTTAGCGCTCGCTGAGCCTGCAGCTCCTCGTCCCAGGACGGGCTGTGGCCGAGCCGCAGGACTGACCAGCGGGTCACGCAGCCACTCATTCCCTGGCCGGACCAGGAGAGTCGCCAAGAGGTAGTGCAGGGGCAGAGCCCCAGGGGCTTGAATGCAGCCCAATGAGGGTGGGGAGGCGAGGGTCGTCCAAGGGAGGACCCGACGTGAGGGAGGGAGAGGAAGCCCGCAAGTGCTCACAAGTTCTAGGTTTCTGCGTTCAATGTTCAGACCTCGAGCTCGAGAGCAAGATTTAATCTTTCGCATTCTTAGCAGGGAGTGGAAGCTGAGAGGGGTCTTTGCGCGCCGCGCGGCTTTGTTTAACTTCGTAGCTTCTGCGTTCTCTCAAGCCACATCGGGGCGGGACGCGTGTGGCGCACCCCGGCCAGAAGGCCGCGCTCTGCGGCACGGTGGCAGCCAGAGGCCCAGGCAGAGGGCACAAAGGCCACGCCAGGCCGGGTCTCCTCTCTGTCCTCTTCCCCCTCCCTCCGCCGTCACCGAGCGCGGGGGGTGAGGGGGGTTGGGGGGGGGCAAGGGGGGTGTGAGTCAAGGGCAGACAGCGGAGCTGCGGCTCCAGGAGGGAGAGACTGGGAGACCCGCTTAGACTCCTCTCCTCTCAGGAGCATTTAGGCCTGCGGAGGACTAGGGGCGCCCTTGCTTCACAGCTGTGGACAGCAGCAGTATGGCCCCGTGTCCTGGAGTTGGTGAAGTCCTATGGAAGTATCAAGGACTCTGCAGACTTGAGAGTTGTGTTTCTGCCGTGCTCTTAGATAAACAGGATGATAATAAATTACCCCAGTCGTGTTTCGGCTTAGAGATGCTCACCGACTTTCGCAAGGTCACTCAGCTGCCTAGTAACTAGGCAGGCCTCCTGATTCCTGGTCGAGGATTTTTTGTTTTTGTTTTTTTTTTTTTTCACTGCATCATAGCTGAGAGGGTGGTCTAATTTTGAAGAGGGGATAGATAGACATTTAAAAAATATGGTTATTTTAATGTACTTTTAAAATACCATTCTTAGAATGACAGCTACCCGAGAAAACATCTCCCACAGCCCCAATTCTCTATGACAGCCACTTAGACAGGATTTTGAGAAAGAAAACTGGCAGCAAATTGGGTGCTTATTGGGGGAGGGTACCATCAAAGGAGATGAGAGGCAGGTTGGGGGTGGGGAAACAAAGATGAGGAAAACACATCTCAGCACAGAGTCTGAGAAGAACTTTATTCTAGAAGTTTCCTTCCTAGGGGTCTGTTCAGATAGTGTGAGGGAGTGTCTCCATTGGTCTTTTCTGTCTCATGCCCACTCTGTAGAAGCCCCAGCTGTGGTCTGCAGGTACAAATGCTTGATGGCAGAGTCTTATTTCTTCTCTCTGTTGTAGCGAATACATTCTGTGTGTCTAAATATACATATGTGAAAGAGCTTGAGGGTGTGTGTGTGCATGGATGTCTATGGGAGTGAATGCAATGTGTTTGAAAGGGAGTGTGTCCTAAAGAGGGGTCTTCCTAGTGCTAGTGGACCTGAGGAAATAGTCAATTCTTAATATTCTTTAAAGGAAAAAAGGAGAGGAAATCTATTTAAAACAGTGTAGGGAAGAATGATATTAGACCTGTGGGCCTTTCTCGACAGACCTGCAGGGTCTTAACGTTTATGTGACTTCCAACTAGCCTGCAAGATCCCAAGGGCAGAAACTGGGGCTTTCCACTCCAGATGACTCCCCACTTTCTTCTCCCATACCTAGCATGGATGGCTTGCACACTGTGCTGGGGAAGCCAAAGGTGGGGCCTAAATCCTTTTGGTGGGCCAGTTCATTTTTTCTATGCTTCACAGCCATGACTAACCCCTGTGCCCCCCTCACGCAGAGTTGTCTTGCATCTCTGATCACTGAAAGACACAGTGAAGAAGCAGTTTAACTCGTCCCCTCTAAAAGTGTGCCTCCTGCTGACAAGTCCTCACCTCGGTACAGCACTGTGTCTTTTGGAGGATTTTTTCCTTCTGCCCTGTCTTTTATTTAATCTTTACCACAGTCACAGCTAATAATTACGATGATTCTTATTTTGTAAGGTGATGGAGCTTGAGGCTCAGAAGCACGAGATGATTTGCTACGGGTCACTTGGTTAATGAGTGCGTGAACTTACATGTGGCGAGGCTGGGATTTGAACCCATGTTCCAGTCTAGATCTCAGGACCTTTCCAGGAGGGCATCCTCTCAGCTCAGGAGTAGGCCAGTGTGAGGGATGTGATGGGAGGAACACACAGGACCTTTGGTGCCCTTTCCCTCTATCTACTCTTTCCCTCTATCTTTCATAATAGTCTTTTTCTGAGACAGCTCTCTCATCATCACCATCACCATCATGATTTTATTTACTCTCATCATCACCATCACCATCATCATTTTATTTATTTTAGCCAACAATCAGTCGATCAACTGATCTTTGTAATCTATCTCTACTCTCATTTCCCAAGAATAGTGTGTATAAATAAGACCTTAGAAATCTAGCTGCGTTCTTAGGAAAGAATGTAGTCACAGTTCAGACTGTCCCAGTTCTGGACAGCAGACGAACAACCAAGAAATACCATGATTTGGTGGGAAGGCAAGACCTGGCCTGAGGATAGGTTCGGACAGTTGGTTCTCAGATCGGATTTTTCCATAGCTTTTTTCGTGCAACTTCACGCAAGTCACAACCTCTCCCGAGTTTGTTGTTATCTGTAAAATGGGGAAACATAATACCCCACCTCCCTCCTTTCCAGAGGTTGCTGTGAGAATAAAATAGCATGATTCATTTATCCATGAATCACGAATAGCTGTTTCTGTTTTAATTACAAGACTTTTATGTTCTTTCAAATCCCTCAAAGTTCATAATCCTATGATTCACCTAAGGAACACTTGTTGCACACCTACTGTGTGATGGGGCCCAGAGATAATGGGCATATTGAAAGCTTTTGAGAAAATGAAAACACGAGGCAAATTAGATATTTAAACGCAGGTTGCCTCCTATTGATGGAACATTTTATGTTTTACTTTTTTGACCATGACATACAAGAAGCAGCAACCGAAAGGGGAAAACAGACAGTGTGACATGGCTTGTGATGCCAGCACTATTATGCACTCTGACACATTCCGCAGATAATAGTGAGAATACCTGTAGTTCCTTGTATTTGGTGTCGCATCACCGTGTTTACACTATCATTTGGGATATTTGTAGCATAAACATTGCCTTTCACTATCCTGGGCTGTAGTGGTTTCTTTAGCCAATAACATTTTAAAAAGGGCATCCCACACTCTATAGAATGATGACTGTACTGTTTTTTACAAAAAGCTTGTGATTTGTGGTGGTTGTCTGCCTTCAGAGGTGACTTCCCCTGGTTTATGGAATCAAACTTTGATTATGTGTCCATTATTTTGATTTGGGTAGTTAACCATTTGTTATTTGGCAGCTATTAAGAGTAAGGGTGGATGGAGCAGTGGAGAAAGCTCTAGGACTGAGAAGAGGTAGCTTCTTGTCTAGATTCTGCTGTCGGATTGCTGTGTGGCTTTGGGCAAATTCCTGTCCCTCTCTGAAAATCAGTTTTCTGAACTGTGGAATGGAAGCTTTGGACTAGGTGATGGCTAAGGTCCTTTTTCTCTCTGGTCCAGTCTAATACACTAAGTAGTTCCTGAAAATTCCTTTTTTCTTCTTCTGAAGCCAGAGCTTTTCTCACTATATTTTAACAGACTACCTCCATTTTATGAGCTTCTACTATGGTATGATGGGCTGACTCTACGTATTGAAGCACACTGTCCCCAAATTTAATTATCCTGGGGCACCATCACTGCATAGGAGAAAATGAGCCATTTTGTTCATCACAACTGCAGCCTTTGCTGAAATGGACGTTATAGGATAACAACTTAAAGACTAACTCATTAATGCTCAGGGATGGATGAGGTATTGTGCCAGCAAACCAAAGTGGTACCCAAATGTTTTCATCTAAAAACCTGAATCTCTTTCCCATGTTGCGATATGTTAATGGGGATGTCTTCATCCATTGTCACTGCCTGTGGACGTTTGAATAACCCAGACGCAATGCCTGTCTCATCCACTATTGATTCCTCAAACTCTGAGGAGCAATCAGAGGCTTGGAACAAAATTCTGATGGTGCCATAAAGTGTCTACTTTATAAGGATTCAAATGATGTAATCAGTGCAGTCCCTGCTTTTATTCTCATAGGTGTTTATTAGTGAGCTCTCTGCCACCCCCAACTATTTGATGGTAGCAATGGAGTAAATTAGTCCTCCAAAATGTGAGGGCTGTGGATTTATGCTTCCCTGAAAGCATTCCTGTCCTCACAATGTCAAAGTGGGTGACCTTTCTGATGTTAATTTGTTTCTCCATCTGTGCTATGTGTTTCAAGAGGACGTGAGGAACAGGCTTGGTGCCACTTATGTGTGTTTCTCTTTTTTGTATTGTTGGAGACTTGCTCTGGGTGTCCCTCTGCTCTGTTCAAACTCTCTCCTTTGGCATCTGCTAATATCCTAGCCCTTTGACTGATCTAAATATAATTATGCCTTCTTTTGCCAGTGACAATGTAAAATGGGATGTTTGAAAGAAAAATACATTTTGAGACATATAGGCACTTTACTAACCTGAATAATAGCATTTGAAAAATGGACCTATGCAGTTAGTTTTCCAAAATTTTGTAAGATAGTTGTTGTTTTTTTGACGACTTGCCCCTGATGCCATAGGGGATTGAAGAAGAAATATCTATTCCCAACAGTCTCCCAAGATCTCTTTGCCTGTTTTAATTTAATTCAAATTTAGTAGAGCTTGACAGAGTAGGATGTACTCATTGATGCAAATTCTAATTTTATGTAATTACTTTTGATACCTGATATTTTCTGGTAAACTCGGGCCCTTTGCAAATAATCTTCAAGAGCAACATGTTTATTAAAAGCTGATGCTAAATATCACACATATATTATTCATTTAATTCTCACACAACTACTGAAATGGGTATTGTATCATTTCCCCACTTTATAGAGGAAGTCATTGAGGCTCAGAGAACTCAACTGATTTTCTTAAGGCCACACAGCTAAGAAATTGTAAAGCTCTGCTTTGCACTTAGCTCTAACTCTGGGGGCCACTACAGATACATGTCTAAGGATATTGTTTTTGCAAATGTTTTGAATTCTAGGCTGAAATTTAGAGGTCCTGCTTTCCCCCTTCCTACTGTATTTTTGGATGTCATGGTCACTTCAGGCCAGCCCCATGACATGCTGAAGGGGGAAAGGGGAAGACACTTTGGAGCCAGAGAGATTTCTTGGCACTTTGTTCCCTGTGAGGAGCTTGGAAAACCAAGTCCAAGGACAAGTATTCAGATCTCAAGAACCTGCTATGTAGCCACGTCTCTTGGTGATGTTGAAGCCTGCTTACTTGTCCTCCTCCCCATCCTTTCCATCTGCTTCCTGTCTGGGCACACTGGCCTCGCTAACTCTGCTTCTGTCTTGAATTCTCTTGGTGCCTTGAGAGACTTGAAGGCAAGCAAGACAGTGTCAATTTTACTGGCAAAACTGCAGCATATGATTGCTCTGAAGTTTAGCCCTCTATCTTTGAGCAGGAGGCAATGACAAACGGTTTATTCTAAGGCCTTTGATTTCCTTTGTAATTGTAAGCATCCAGGCTGACTCATCTCTCAAAGGCTTTTCTCTCTCTCTCTCTCTCTCTTGGCTGGTGTTGTTTTGAGGTTTTCTTGTTTGTTCTTACCTTATTTTGGGGGGAGAGAGGGGTTGATTTTCATCTTGATTTTTGGGTTAAAGAACCAGCCTACTCTTTGGATGACCAGATCTGGGAAGCCTTAGAAGAAGTAGCTGAAGCTCCAAAGCAGGTACAAAAATGTCTGAATTGGGGCAAGGGGAAAAGGGGCAAGGGGAGGAAAGGGAAGAAAGAGGGAAAAGGGGGGGGGAAGAAATGGGGGAAAAGGGAGGAAGAGAGAAAAGGAGGAAAGAGGAGAAGAGAGGAAGGGGGGAAAGGGGGGAAAAGGGAGTAATGTCAGAGAAATTCAGAGCCAGGTTGTATGTGTCAGGATGAGACCCTGGGCTAATAGGTTCTGGACCTGCTAGAGATTCAGTCTGGGGCTGAGGTGGGTGCGGTGCATGTCTCTTTGGTTAAAATGATCATTTTTGTGGATACAGTTTGGTGGGTGGGCTTAGGCATTCACCTTGGGTCCAGGGGATGGTGCTTTGCACTTGAAGTAGCTTTAAAAAAACATCCATGCTAAGGATGTTCCTCCTAACTCAGTTCTGAAGCCATAGAAAGACTCCTTGTCTTTTTCCATACTGCACTTCAGTTACCTGGCAGGAATTTACTATTGACATGCATGACTTTGGCCATTAAGGAAAGTGGGCAAAAGAGAATTTTGGAAACAGAAGAGGGGTAGGATTTTTGTGGGTCTGTAGGTTTGTGTGTTTCTTTGGAACAGAGCTCATTTATTAGATTATTGGATGACAGACTCCTCCCTACTTTTCTCTGTTAAAGCCACATTCCCTGCTCTTTGAAATTTAAGGTTCCCCCCAACTCAATTATAATATATAGAGTATTACCATAAAACTCCATGGCAAACGGGAGCTCAGAAAAAAAGATGGCATGTGACCACTTCCTTTCTTGTCAAAAGGTCTAATTCCCCCAAATTATCTTCTCTGTCAAGAACCAGCACCCACTCACTCACCCAAACCATAACTTAGGGAAACCGTAATAAAAAGAAAAGAATTTGGAACAGCTCTTGGAGCTGTTCCAAATTCTTTTCTTTTTATTACGGTTTCCCTAAGTTCCTCAATTCTACCCATAAAATCCATCCCCTGCCCCAACCCAGTGACACTGACTTGTATCAGCATCCCTTTGCGTCTTGGCTGATCTACCTACTTCAGACTCTACCCAAACCAGGCTTTTCACTGCTCCCTGTGCTTTTTCCAACTGCAGCGCTGACTCTGTCACTCCCCAGTAAAAACTCTGCAGTAGTTCCCTACTGCCTTCAGGAGAAGGGCCAGCTCCACAACGTGGCTTAAGGGCCATTCCTGAGCTCATCCCTGCCTAAGCAGATTTCTCTCCTTCCATCCCCTTTAGACAGCTTTAAGAATGTAAAACCTCTCTGCCTTGCACAAGCTGATCTCTTTCTGGACGTTCCCCACCACCACCCCATCCCTGTCTCCAGGCAGACTTACATGTCTCCTCCTTTCTGCTCTCACAGTACTTTGTTTATATCTTGGCCACTGACTTATCACCAAGTTTGGTAAATTGTTGCCACCCTGTGTGTCTCCTTCACTGCACTGTTAGATCTTTTATGAAAAGAGTTGTATTATCTTGCTCATAGTTGAATCTTTAGTGCCTGGCACAAAGTGGGCAGTTCATATAAATTTTTAAAAAATGAATGAATGAAAGAACAAGTGAGTAGAGGAGGCCAGGATGTGCAGGAAAGAATGTTCTATGGGGTTTAGGGAGATCCCCACTGGGGGATCCTAGGTAGCCTGGGAGCCGTCTGAGATAGTGGAAACCATGGAGAAGGGACATATAAAACAAGTTTGCCAATAGACTAAGACAAACTTCGGTCTGATCACCAAACCTGGAGTAGGGAGTCCCACTAGAAATGGCCTCAAAATGATGTTTGTTTGTTTTGGTACAAACTGATGTTTTGTTCATGAAAAAAAAATCATATAATCAAGTTGTACAATTTTTGGTAAATAGAAAAAAGGTAAAAGGCAAACAAAATCTCACCACGTAATACGGATGCTGTTCTTACTGGGGTGCATTTCTTTCAGTCTTTTATTTTTATGCATGTTTTTCTTCACATGGTTGTAATCATAATTAATACAGTTCTATATTTTGTATTTGTTGTTTAAAAGCTCTTTGTAAGCCTCACTTTAACGATTACATAATTTTCCAGACTGTGGTCATTCCATAATTTATATAACTAGTCTTGTTGCTGGCCTAGCTTTCCCCCCTTACATGTTTTCTTGTTATGGCTCATGTACATATAGTTTCTACTGTCCAAAGTAAGATTTCATTAGGATAGATTCCTAGAAGGGAATTACTGGGTCAAAGGGCCTGGGGATGATGTTTGGCTCCATACTTATGTGTCCAGTTTGCTTTCTGGAAGAGCTGTGCAAATTTTCAGTGCTCCTAACCTAGATGGATGTGCCCATTTCATCCAACCTGGCCAGCATAGAATAGTATCATTAAAAAATAAAAATGAACTCCATCACTGTTCTAATTAATTGATGGAAAATATTACCTTATTCTTGTCTCAGGGTACATTTTAAAATTATAGATAAGGTTGGTTGATTTTTCTTTCTAATCTTTTTTTTCCTTCTTTTTTCTTTTTTTCCTTTTCTTTCTTTTGTTTTCAGAAAACCGGTTTTCTGGTGGGTTTTTGTTTTTGGTTTTTTTTTTTTTTTTGGTTTTGGTTTTTTTGCCTAATTAGGTTTTTTCTTTTCCGGACTGTCGGTTCAGGGCTGATTTTTTTTTTTAAGCTTTTCTTTTTTTTTTTTTTAGGTTTTTTTTTTTCTTTTTTTTTTTTTAAAATAAGCAACCAGAGGCAGCTCTCCTTGAGGGCGAAGCCGCCTCCCAGTCTTCCCTCCCCCTTTGCCACCCTCTCCACCCCCCACAGTTCCTTCCACCAGGTCCAGTGACAGTTGGATGATGCAGCCTTGATAATCCTCCGATTCCAGAATGGGCGGCTGCATTCCTTTTCTGAAGGCAGCAAGGACACTGTGTCCCAGAATTATGCCCCCTTTGCTGTTATTGTCCGCTTTCATTTTTTTAGTGAACGTCCTGGGAGGAGCCCCAGGACACAATCCGGACCGCAGGACGAAGATGATATCAATACACAGTCTGTCGGAGCTGGAGCGTCTGAAGCTGCAAGAGACTGCTTACCACGAACTCGTGGCCAGACATTTCCTCTCTGAATTCAGACCTGACAGAGGTGAGCCGGCCCGGAGCGCGGCGTCCCCGCCTTCGGGCGAGCGGACCCCCGGGCGACATGGGCAGAGTCTGGGGTCCAGGAGGGTGGGAGGGGCTCCCGCTCCCGTCGCCGGCGCCCAGCCCGCCGAGGAAGCGGGAGTTGACAGGTGTCTGAATAGTGGGAGACGTCAAGATTAGTTGAGTTGGGTTGAAGCCTGGGGGGCTCGAGGGGCGGTCAGCCAGCCAGGTGGACGGAGGGCAGGTGAAGAGACTGACGCACCAGGTGCGGTGCGCGAAAGAGTCAGAGGGAGGCGGTGGCGCAGAGGGACACTCTGAGCAGGTACCAACACGCACAGAGACCGCGCGCTCGAGAGACGGCGAGTGCAGGGAGATACCGAGGCAGTGGGAGAGACAAGCGCCAATCCGGGCGCAGAGCGGGAGGGCTGTGCGGGCGCCGGAGCGTGGCGGGAGGTGCGCTGCGCGCGCTGCCCCCCTCGGCCCGCTGCGGGGGAGCGAGCGGGACAAAGCCCTGGATGGGGTCCGAGCGTGTGGGGAGGGGGTCAGGGGGGACTGGCGGAGGTGGGAGGAGGCGCGCGGGCCGAGGGGCCCCCCTGCGGCAGTGAAAAGGGCGGGGGCCGTGGGCTCGCCAGGCGCGCGCCGCGGGAGCGGCCTGAGGGCGCCGCGGGAGGGTCGAGGAGACCCCGCTGCGGGGGTCTGAGCGCCGCGATGGCGCAAGTCGCGGTTTCTCGGGTGCGGCTCGTGAAGCCGACGGCAGCCGGGGCGCGAGCGCGCCCGCGGGAACTTGGAGACCCCTACTTGCTGCCGCGGCGCAGGTGGAGCCCCTCCCCTCGCCTGTTGCTCTGTTCCGGCGCCTCAGAGCCCGCAGTTGATGCCTGAAGCCTAGTGTGGAGCTACTGCCGTGCTCGACACGGTGTGCGGTGCGCACGCGGCGCCTCCAGTCGTCTGATCCGGTTCAATGCTCAGAGACTCGGGTGTGATAGATAGGCTTGTTCCCGTTGTCAGACGGGGAAACTGAGGCTGGGAGAAAGCACAACACTCTGAGCGTGCTGGATCGGACTGGTTGCCATCCCCCTCCCGGCAGATCAATCCACTGAGATGTTTTCGACACTTATTAAATCCTTTTGGTGCGAGCGTGCGTGTCTTTTCTTTTTCTCTTTCCATAGCTCTACCTATTGACCGTCCAAACACCTTTGAGAAGTGGTTTCTGATTCTGCGAGGACAGCAGAGGGGTGAGGGGCTTTCTTACTTTTCTTAGGAACTAAATGGGCTGCTGACCCCCCCATATTGTGTCCCTAGCTACCGGAGGCTGGGCGGTGCCCTCTGCTCCTGGGGGTCCACCGCCCCAACCCCCCTAGGGGATGATTTCAGGAAATGGCGCACTAGCTACAGACACGCAGCGGTCCTAGCTGATCTGCCTAAGCCTTCCCGCTGCACCCACTCCAGATCGATCGCCTAGAAGAAACTGCCCTCGTTGTTCCGAGACTGTCCCCTCCTGGCAGGGCTCAAGGCAGGGACCTTGAGCTCCGTCGGGGTAGTTTGAGTGGAGCTGAGTCCTTGCGCCACACCGCTGCAGGGTTTTTTTTTTTTTTTTTTTTTTGGCCGCTCCCCGGGGAGGGGCGCTGTGGGTCTGGAGGGGTGGGGTTGGCGGCGGGCGGTTGCTTAGAAGTGTGGGTGCTACAGCCCCTGCAGTTCCTCCATATTTAAGCGCTGCGGAGCGTTGACGTCTCTCATTCTTTCTCTCCCTGGCTTCCCAGTCGTATCACTGAAGACATTTGGCATTCGTCTGGAAGAGGTGCTGGTGAACGAGCTTACCCGCCGCAAGCATCTTGAACTAACAGCCGCGATGCAGATTGAAGATTCCACCGGTCAGGCTGCGGGCCGTCGTCGGGGAAATGTGGTGCAAAGGATGTTTGGCCGCATCAGGCGCTTTTTCAGTCGCAGGCGGGATGAGCCCTCCTTGCCCCGGGAGTTTACTCGCCGTGGGCGTCGAGTGAGTTAAAGGTTCAGGCTGTGGTTCAGGCGGTGGCCCTAAGGCATCCAGAGATGCGGGGTGAGGGAGGGGGGCGGCAGGAAGATCAAGTCCAGTGTCCTCGGAGGAAGGCGGGAGATGAACGGAACATGTTGGAGGGGTGCAGTTGGCTTGCCACGGAGAGACTGCCTCTTGCTAGGAATGTAACGCAATCCTCCGGGAGGTCTGAAGGGACCCTCATGCCCCCCACCCTCATTTTTAAGATAGTCTGGGTTTCTCCACAGGGTGCAGTCTCTGTGGACAGCCTGGCTGAACTGGAGGACGGGGCTCTGCTGCTGCAGACCCTGCAACTTTCCAAGATTTCCTTTCCAATTGGCCAGCGACTTCTAGGATCCAAAAGGAAGATGAGCCTCAATCCGATTGCTAAACAAATCCCCCAGGTTGTTGAGGCTTGCTGCAGCTTCATTGAAAAACATGGTAAGGGGACCTGGAAATGATGTGTAAATCAAGGTAGGCAATTAAAGGGAAAGAATGGTGTTCTAGAAAAGGGGAGAGAAAAGAGGTCATGTGGTCAAGGATGGGAACATTCCCCTGCCCCCAGTTGGTGTTGGGATTCAGCTGGGGAAAGGGGAAATGCGGTGGGGAAGGGGACCAGAGATACTTAGCATCCCTTGGTCTTTTCTTTCAGGCTTAAGCACGGTGGGGATTTTCACCCTGGAATACTCAGAGGAGAGAGTGCGTGAGGTAAATTGGTTATGTTTATACTTATGTTCCCTGACTGAGCGAAAGCAGGTGGGGGTGTGTGTGGGGTTCTTCCCTCCCCCCCCCCCACAGACCTGGGGGAGTTTCATGCTTGGGGTGTGTGTTGGGAGCCAATGAAAGTCTTCTTTCTAGCCCCCCCCAGGCACACCATATTGCCAGCTACTTCCACTGAAGCTTGAGGCAGGAGGTGGCCTGTAGTGGGCAGGTCAGAGGATCCATGTATTCTCTCCCTTTTTCCTAGCTCCGTGAAGAATTTGATCAAGGGCTCGACGTCGTGTTGGATGACACTCAGAACGTACATGATGTGGCTGCACTCCTCAAGGAGTTTTTCCGTGACATGAAGGACTCTCTGCTGCCAGATGATCTGTATATGTCCTTCCTTCTGACAGCAAGTAAGTCTTCTGCTTTCCCTTTTCAGGCAAGAAAAGTAAGTAATATGGGGGTGTGGGGGTCTCGGGACAGAGCTCTGGCTGCAGGACCCCAAAGAACTAAAACAGAATAAACACCAGAAGATGAAAACACCTATCCAGATTGCTTTTCTTGCATCTCTTAATATTCCATTGTAAGTCTATTGTTTGGAAATTTCTCTAGAGCTTCTTGAAGCTTTGTGTGCCTCTCAGGGCAAAGAAGAACCTAGGTTCTATAGAAGGGGTCTGATTTTGATGGGATCACCTTCTTGCTTTTAGGGTTCTTGAGCTCAAGTACTTTGGGAATGAGCAAAGACAAGATGCCTGGATTCTTTCTCCATAGCTTTCCTTAGTTTTCAAGCATCATCACACTCTCTTGATACCAGGTTGCTGCCAAGGTTAGACCCCTGAGCCAGCCCTTGTTTTCCTTCTTCTAGCTCTAAAGCCACAGGATCAGCTTTCTGCCCTGCAACTGCTGGTTTATCTGATGCCACCTTGCCATAGTGACACCCTGGAGCGTCTGCTGAAGGCCCTGCATAAAATCACTGAGAATTGCGAGGACTCCATTGGCATTGATGGACAATTGGTAAAAACAAAACAAAACAAACAACAACAAAAAACGGCTCTGGAAAAGAGTTATGAGAGTAGTAGGGGACATGTGTGGGAGTATATGAGAGACAGAGACATACAGTAGGAGAGGGAAACAAGAACAATAAGAGACATTTATAATTTTATCATTTCCATCAGCACCTCAGAGTTGGGCACTTTCTGTTTTCCTTTTCATAGGTTTCAGGCAACCGTATGACTTCTACCAATTTGGCTCTGGTGTTTGGATCTGCTCTGCTGAAGAAGGGAAGATTTGCCAAGAGGGAGTCCAGGAAGACAAGACTGGGGATTGACCACTATGTTGCTTCTGTCAATGTGGTCCGTGCCATGATTGATAACTGGGATGTCCTCTTCCAGGTAAATGGAACCTCTGGACAAACTTACTTCACAGCTTTCTCTCTCCTATTCACAAGGCAAGGGAGAGATGTACATGCATCCCTGATGGTAGCCAAAGCAAGCAGCCACCAAATTTTCCAGAAATTCCTCCTGCATTAGATGGTTATGGTGCCTTCAGTCCTAGGTACCTGATAGAGATGAGTCTAAATTTAAAATGTCATATAATAAAGGCTAACATTGCTCATTTTACCCTCAGGTGCCTCCCCATATTCAGAAGCAGGTTGCTAAGCGCGTGTGGAAATCCAGTCCTGAAGCCTTGGATTTTATCAGACGCAGGAATTTGAGGAAGATCCAGTGAGTGTTTTGTTGGTTTGTATAAGCTTAGCCTGAAGAGCATTGCCTGTGGGAGTTCTAATCCCAGACCACCGTCGTGTTAGACAATCTAAGTATAGAAAACTGACTTACTTTTTAAAATTCATTCCCATCCAGGAGTGCACGCATAAAGATGGAAGAGGATGCTTTACTATCTGATCCAGTGGAAAATTCTGCTGAAGTCCGGGCTGCTGTCCTTGCTCAGAGCAAGCCCTTTGATGAAGGTCAGTTCCCTGCTGGAGGTCAGGCCCTTGGTGAAGGTCAGGCCCTTGCTGAAGGTCAGTCCCTTGGTGAAGGTCAGGCCCTTCCTGAAGGCCAGTTCCTTGCTGAAGATCAGCTCCTTGGGGAAGATGAGTCCTCTGAGGAAGATGTGTCAGTCCATGAAGAGCTAGTATTTGAGTATCTCAATCAAGGAATAGTCTTTGGGGAAGTTCAAGGTCTCAAGATCCCAAATGATCTTGAGATTCAAGGCCCACATCTTGAAGGCATCCCAGAGCTTGATGAAGAAGATGATGATGACAATGACGATGATGACGACGATGATGATGATGATGATGATACCCTGAATTTTGATGATCTTCCTCCCCTTGAAGATATTCTAGACCCTGATGATGAAGTTCCTGAACTCATTGAAATCCCTGACTTTGAAGAAATACCATATTTTGATATGGTCCCAGACCCCGAAGGAGCCCTAGATATGCAAGAAATCCCAAATCTTGGAGAAAACCCAAACTCTGCCCTTGAAGAAGGACCAAATTTTGAAGATAACCAAAATCTTGACCTCGCACAAATTCCTTATCTCCATGTAATCGCAAACAACGAAGTCCCAGACACTGATGTAATCACAGACCACACAGATGCTTCAGGTAATGATGAAAACCCAGACTCTGAAGAAGATCCCAATCTTGAAGAGGTCCCAGATCTTGACGAAATCCCAAATGATGAATCCTCACATGCTGAAGAAATTCCAGACCATGAAGAAACTCCAGAGCTCAATGGGATTTCAGATTCTGATGAAAACCTTGATTTTGAAGAAGTCCCAGCTCTTCACATGGTACCAAGCCCTGAAGAAGCCCCTGGGGGTCATGAAATCCTAAATCACAAAGAATCCCTGGAGAATAATGGACTCTCAGACTCTGAAGAAGATCCCCACCTTGAAGAGGTGCCAACTTTTGATGGAGTTCCAAATAATGAAGAAACCTCAGTTACTGAAGAAATTCCACATCGGGAAGAAACTCCAGAAGACTCCAACTCTGAAGAAGTCCCAGCTCTCCATGTGGTAACAAGCCCTGAAGATGTGTCTGATTTTGATGAAATTCAAGACCAAGAAGAATCTTCAGATGTGAGTGAGGTCCCAAACAGTGAAGAAGCCTCAGATGCTGAAGAAATCTCAGAACGCAAAGAAGCCTCTGATGTCAGTGGAATCCCAAGCTCTAAAGAAAGCCTCAATCTTGAAAAAGACTTAGTTCTTACTGTGGTTCTAGAACCTGAGGATGCTCAAGTTCACAACAAAATTTCCATTTCTCAGAAAGACAAAGCCAACACCTTTGAAGAGGATGAAGTTAGCAATGTGGTTCCAGAACCTGAACAAATGTCCATTCTCAGCACAGTTCCAGACCCTCAGCCAGACCTGGCCGTCAGTCTTGCAGAAATCATGAATGTGGAAGCTGTCCCAATGCCTAATGATCGTGGATCCAAACAATTTTGGAGTCCAAAGGCAATCCATAAGGAAGATGCAGATGTTACATTTCCTGTAGATACAACCCTCCTTAAAAATAAGTCTTGGCCTGGCCAAGTCATGAACCACACGTCCTCCCCAGAGTTATTGATGACTGACACCTGTTTTCTCCCCTCCATGAAGTGCTGTAAACTTCCAGCTCCAACTATGTTACTCATTTGCTTAGTGAAATTAGTCAGGTTGCTTATAGGGTGGTGGTGGTTGTTAGGAGGGCACCCTCTTCCTCGCCTTCCTGGTGGTGGTGTACGTTTGCTCTGAGCACAGGGTATCTGTCTCACTCTTTCTGTTCTTTAACTCAGCCCTACCCCCAACACCTTCCACAGTGGGCCTAGATTTAGAGATCTATATTCTACTGTTAGGCTGCAGTTTCCCTAACATGTCTAATGGGGATACTCATTCCTATCCTAACTTCTTGCCTTGTATTGTATTTGAAGGGCTAAATTAGGTCTTAGTCCCTTGGGTGCTGTGCAAAATATAAAGTCTAGAAACATAAGGAGTTAACATTGTTACTATTTTCCAGGTTCCTCTGAGGAGCCAGCTGTGCCTCCCGGCACTGCCCGTTCCCATGACGATGAGGAAGGAGCGGGTAACCCCCCCATTCCAGAGCAAGACCGCCCATTGCTCCGTGTGCCCCGGGAAAAGGAGGCCAAAACTGGCATCGGCTACTTCTTTCCTTAGATGTTTTTCCTTCTATAAGGTGCCGGACAGGGGAAAAGGGTGGGGGTAGACCTGGGATGTCACAGGAAACATTGAGGAGAATGTTGAAGGTAAAGATCTGAGGGTAAGAAGGATTTTCACCTGATGCTCGGGTCAGGCTGAGAATTCCAAACACACTGCCAGCCCCTTCACTGGGGATGTTTGGTCCCTTTAGCCAGCAAAAGCAGAGATGTTTCCTTGTCATGCCCAGGCTCCCTGGTGCTACCTTGCCTTTCTCTTTTACCCCTGATCTTGGCTTTTCCACAGTGCAGCCCTTTCTTTAATTGATGTGACATTTGTGGTAAATACCTTCTCCCAGAGAAGCTCACAAATCTCGAGGTGCTTTCCCTCCCCCCAAAAGGGAATTGCATGTTTTTCCTGACTTTCCTTCCCTCCTCCCGAGAGCTCAATTGGAAAGGCCCTCAAGAGGCATGCTAGGACGTAGGTCAGCCTACTGATAGCTGACAAAAAAAAATTAATGCTAGACCATGTCACACCAACTCATAGCCATGTCCCCGCAGCAACTCCACCACCTCAGGATTTCCTCCCCCTAAATTATTTAGACCAATGGTTCATCCAACAGCCACTCCCAAAATTCTGTGCAGTTTGGCTCAGGTCATGCTAACAGGGAAACCTTAAGTGTAAGCCTAACTAGCCTTCTGGGATCAAAAGTTAGAGGAAAAATTTGATTTTATTACCTAGATCTGTTTTACAGACAACTGGAGTTAACATCCTGTTGTCAGCAAAACAACTAGTTAGGTAGAAACACATAGTTCCAAGTAGCTAAAGTCACCTGATTATAAATGTTCTTAACTATCGTCTCTGTAGTTCCTCTATGCAGGACGGTACAAATTTGCGGGACATGCTCTGGTAACACACAGATATGGGCTATGTACGACATCCAAAATTATAGCTGATATTGATGGGTAACAGCTGCTAAGGTCCATAGAATGAAGAATGTATTGTATTGAGGGATAGAAATTGATCACACAATGGGTAACAACCGCAGAGCTCGAAGATTTGTGATTGTTAAAACTTCTCTGGCATTTAATCATTAATAAACATCTGTATTGTGACAGCAGCATATTCATGGCTTACTGTGTGTGTGTCTTTTTTTTAATTTGAAAATTGTGTTGGTGAGTTGGGAAGCTCTGATTGGAGCTGAAAAGGGAAGAGAGGTAGGAAGAGGAATAAAGGAGAGGGCTGACATGGAATAATGGGATGGAGAGGAATGGAATAAAGCAAAGGGGGAGATGTGGAATAAAGGGGAGGGGTAATGAGGACTAGCTGGGTGTGATGACATGGAATAAAGGGGAGGGGTGATGGATAAAGGTGAAAGACGATGTGGAATAAAGGGATGGAGGTGATAAGGACAAGAGGGGAGGGGTGACGGGGAATCAAGAAGTAAAATGGAAGACAGGAAAAGAGTTGTGGTCGAATAAAGAGAATGGAAAAGTTAAAGTAGAATAAGTAGATAAGAGGGAGGGGTGATGGGAATAAAGGGGCAGAGGTGATGGGGTATGAAGGGAAAGGGTATGTGGGATAAAGGAGAGGGCACGAGGTGGGATAAAGGGGTGGATGTGATAAGTACAAAAGGTGTTATGGTGAATAAAAAGCCAGGGTGATGGGGAATAAAGAAGCAGTGATGGGGAATAAAGGGGAGAGGTAGGTGACATGGAACAAAAGGGAGGGGATATGGGATGAAAGGGAGGTGTAAAGGGGGTGTAAAGGGGAGGAAGTGATGCGGTATGAAAGGGAAGGGTGTTGTGAGATAAAGGGATGGAGGTGATGGGGACAAACGGGGGTTATGGGGAATAAAGAGGGAAATAAAGAGGCAGAGGTGGTGGAGAATAAAGGGGAGAGGAAATATGGGTGGAGAGGAAGAGGGCGACAGGGTGTGACAGGGTGTTGTTGAATAAAGGGAATGGAAGAGTTAAAGTAGAATAAATGGGATAAAAGGGAGGGTATAGGGAATCAAGGGGCTAAGGTAATAGGTTATGCAGGGGAAGGGTGTTAAGGGATAAAGGGGAAGGGTGATGTGGGATAAAAGGGTGGATGTGATGAGGACAAAAGGGGGGTTATGAAGAATAAAAAGAAGGGGCGATGAGAATCAAAAGCTGGAGACGATGGGCAGGTGACATGGAATAAAGGGGAGGGACATGGGATAAAAGGAGGGACGGGTGATGGGGAATAAAAGGGAGGGGAAACGTGGGATAAAGAGAAAGCGGGGGTAAAATGGAGTAAAATGGAAGACAGGGGAAGGAGTGTAGTTGAAAAGCTAAAGTAGAATAAATGGTTAAGGAAGAATGAAGGAGAAGTAGGGGGGAAATGAAGCTTGAGAGGAGGACCTCTAAAGGGGGAAAGGAGAGGAATAAAGACTGCTAGATGTTCTCCACTGAGAAATTCCCCTTGCTCTTGTGAAAAATGAAAACCTGAAAACATCTGGAAATCTGTGATTTTTAGGGGTAAGAGAAGAACATGTAGCTGTTTGATTGATGGAACCTCCAACCTTTTTTGAAAACTTAAGGCTTCATGACATGCTTGGAAAATTCCCATATCTGGGACAGGGCCCCAGAAAGTGAAGTGTTGTGTATTTTTATTTTTGTACACTTCGCTTTAGGATATGTCCTGTGTAGAGTTTTACAGAGAGCAGAAATGTCATATTGGCTCCCTCCCATAATAATTATAATCATTATGATGATAGTTGACACATATTGAGTTCTTCTGAAGTGTCTGCCACTGGGTTTGAAGTTTTACATGCTTCATTTTATTTAATATTCACTGCTCTATGAGGTAAATGCTACTGTATTCCTCATTTTTGTCTTGAAGAAAATGAGATACAGAGAGGCTGATAATCTGCCCAAATGACACATCTGGTTAGTGGAAAACAACCAGTGTCCAAAGCTGGAGTGTTTAACCATTAGATTGTGTTGGGGCATCTATTTAGAATTCTTCCTCTGACAAGAAGTTGCACAGTGATATCTTTGGGCAGTTTTTTGGATGGGATTTGCACTTCAAGAAGCAAGTTTCATGTTCTTTCCTCCAAGGTCCTTCTCTCTAGATAGGACAAGATGCTAGACAATAACTGCTATGTCAGGTGGATCCTAGCATTTCTATCTAGGGCCCATAGATATTAAAGCCTGTGGGAGATACAGAACTCATGAATTTCAACTCTTTTGTTATATAAATGGTCACACAAGGTCTTCTATTGAGAAACAACTTGCTTGAGGTCAGAGATCTGGATTAATATTCAGATAAACATCCTGACTGCCAGACCCAGAATTTTATGGGTCTACATAGTAAAATGTGTCCCCAGAAGTGTTTGCCTGTTCTGTCCCCACTCAGCTTAAAAACCAACACATAAGCCAGCTAATAAGCAGGAAAATAGATTGTTTCAAAACATTCCCTTTTACTGCTTGGCCTTCCCTGAAACCAGGTTTTTTCCTAATCTTATTGTTTTCCTTACTTTCTTCCCCGGTGCTGATTGCTAACCAGAGGGTATGAGCTGAGAGTGGTGAGTAGATGTGGGTATTATCTCCACTCTTCCCCATACTCTCAGGGCAATTTTAATAAGCTTCTTCAACACTCCAAGTCCTGTCCTCATCCTAGGTAGACCTCATCAATAACCACATGGAAGACGGATCCCACACACTCTGACTTCACCACCTTGCCCTTTCACTTCTTAGCACTTCAACCACCCCCAGCCACTTGGCATCACTGGGGATAACTGGACTTCTGAAGACTCAAGTTCAATATCCCACTGTGACTCGAATTTCCTAACAGTGGCTGGGTCCTGTGTCATTTGTTATTTGGCCTCATTCAGGTGCTCAATACCGTAAGCCACATGTCAAGGCATATTGATATAGAACTGACCACATCTTCAACCCCTTGCCCTCCAAATACCACATCTGTGTTAGTCTCAACTTTGAGGTCCTCTGAAAATCTGATCTCTTCAATCTCATAATGACCACTGTGGTGCATCTAATAGAATTTCCAACATGAGCTGGTTCCTCGGGCCACTCAGCAATCTTTTCATATGCCCCAGGTCATCTCCTTCTCTAATTCTTTTCTCATTCATATTCCATTTCTACATTATTCCCATTAAATAACAGCCCTTTTGACTCTAACTCACCTCAAATACATCCTCTCTTCTGCCTTTTTTTCTGGTTTTCTTTCCTCTTCTTTTCTTGTTTCTTTAGGTAGGAACTTACATTACTGTTTTTCTGTTTTCTAATGTAAACATTTGGTACTTTCACAGTGTACCACAAGTTTTGATATGTCATATTTTCATTCTGTTCAATGTATTTTTTATTTCCCTTGAGACTTTCTTTCTCCTTGACTCATGGATTATTTAGAAGGTTAGTTTCATTTCCAAGGGTTTTAAAAGTTTTCTCTTATCTTTCTGCTATTGATTTGTAGTGCTGTCTGGCTGACCTGTTGTAGGTGGGAATTCCTTTTGATCTAGAGGAAGAATGAGCCTTCCTAGGTTACCTTCTGTTGCTAAAATGAAGCTGGCATTCAGGAATTGGCAGGTCTGGGTTACCTCTTTCTGTTGGGTGAGAAGACATAGGATGTCTTGATACTGTCCTGTTTCTCCAGTCCTGGGATCCCAAACAAGTACAGTACACCTTCCTCCTTCATCTTTCAGAATTCTCCTTCCGTTTGCTCTGAAGTTATTTCCAGGGTTTATAGTTGTACTTAGTAGGAAGGAGCTTGGGCAAAAAGGTCCATGTGATCTTGTCCTGAGTGGAAGTCTCCTGGCTATTTTTTTAAAAAATGTTTTTAGATATAATTTCCATATTATACAATCTATAATTTAGAGTTTATAATTCACTATGTTAAGTGTAGTCACAGAGCTGTGCAGCCGTTGCCATAATTTATTTAGTCTTATTTTCAACACTCCAAAAAGGCAACTACATACCAATTGACAGTCACTCTCTATCCTCCCCCTCTCCAACCCTAGGCAAACATTAAATTACTTTCTATCTCTGCATACTTTTCCTATTCTGGCCATTTCATGTAAATGGAATCATAGAATGTGTGATATGTTGCTTCTTTCATGTAGCATTATCATTTTCCAGTTTCATCCATATGATAGCAGGCATCAGAACTTCATTCCTTTTTAATACCAAATAACATTTTATTATATGGATGTACCATATTTAATTTGCACATACCTACTAAATAACATTTTTCATATTTTGCCCCATCTTTTGATCATGTTTCTGTCCAAATATTCTCCTTATTTTTGACTGAGTTTTTTTTTAATTTTTAATTTTTTATAAACATATATTTTTATCCCCAGGGGTACAGGTCTGTGTATCACCAGGTTTACACACTTCACAGCACTCACCAAAGCACATACCCTCCCCAAAGTCCATAATCCCATCCCCTTCTCCCAAACCCCCTCCCCCCAGCAAACCTCAGTTTGTTTTGTGAGATTAAGAGTCACTTATGGTTTGTCTCCCTCCCAATCCCATCTTGTTTCATTGATTCTTCTCCTACCCACTTAAGCCCCCATGTTGCATCACCACTTCCTCATATCAGGGAGATCATATGATAGTTGTCTTTCTCTGCTTGACTTATTTCACTAAGCATGATATGCTCTAGTTCCATCCATGTTGTCACAAATGGCAAGATTTTTGACTGAGTTTTTTGATAGAGATTTGAAAATTCTTTATTCATTCTGGATTATTTTTTTTCGGTCTGTGACTTATCTTTCAATCTCTTAACAGAATCTTTCAAAGAGCAGAAGTTTTTTATTTTAATGAAGTTCTGATCATCATGTTAAAAAATTTTAAGATCTTACTATTGGTGTCATTTGTAAGAATGTTTTCCTATCTTCAAATCATTATGCATTTCTTCCAAAGCCTACACTGTAATGACAGATGAGGAGCCTAGGGCACAAAATATTTGATATAGAAGGATCTCACTTGAAAATTGTGCAAATCCCAGAGAGTGAGAAGATCCTTCAGTTTTACACCCTAGGCCCCCTACTGTTTTCTGGTATGTTTATTCCATTAAGTTTTATAGTTTTATTAATCCAATCATCAGTTGAAAGCCACATGGGTTGTTTCCCCTTTATCTTATCATAAATAAGGCTGGTATGAAATGTATGTACAAATTTTTGTGTGAAGATATGGTTTTATTTCTCTTAGGTATTATACCTAGGAAGGGAGTTTCTGGGTCATATAGCAACTCTATTTTTAACATTTTTGAGAAACTGTCAAACATTTTTTTCAGACATGGCAAACATTTATTTTAATGTGTAATTTCTCAGTTCTGAACCTATAGCTAATATTCTAAGTAGAATTTATTATGCTAAGTGAAATAAGTCAAGCAGAGAAAGACAATTATCATATGGTTTCACTCATATGTGGATCAATTTTTTTTAAAGTGACTGCACCATTTTATATTCCTACACGTGATGCACGAGATTTTCAATTTCTTTACATCCTTGCCAGCCATTTTTATTTGATTTTTATTATGTCTTTTTGATTACAGCCCTCCTATTGGGGTGAATCATTTCTCATTGTGGTTTTGATTTGTATTTCTCCAGTCTAGTGACGCTAATTAGTGTAATATATTATATTAAGAAAATAAAAATAAAAGTTATGTTTTTAGTTTTTATTTTTCTGTCCACAATATATTTTGAGTTGATTTTATATGTAGTGTGAGGTATGGATTGAAGTTCAATTTTTTGTCTTCCACATGTATTCACATTTTCCAGAACCATTTATTGAAATGACTACAATAATAATTTTACATTCTTTTTGTGTATTTTTCTGCTTTTTTCCCCTGTGTCTGATGGTTCTGTTTGTTTTCTTTTATGTCAGTATCATCTCTCGATTGCTGTAGAATTTCCCCCCAGCTTTATTGAGATATAGCTGACTTATAACACTGTGTAAGTTTCAGGAGTGCAATGTGGTAATTTGATACATATATAATGCAAAGTATTTACTGCAACAAGGTTAGTTAACACATCCTTAACACCACATAATTACCATTTCGTTGTTGCGTGGTGGTGGTTGTGGTGGTGAGAATATTGAAGCTCTACTCTCATAGCAACTGCCAAGTATACAACAGAGTATTATAAACTGTATAAACTGTTTGCATCATGCTGTACAATAGATCCCTGGAACTTAATCATTTTATAATTGGAAGTTTGTGCCCTTTGATCAGTGCCTCCCTATTTTCCACCCCTCAGCTCCTGCAACCATGATTCTAATCTGTTTCTATGAGTTTGATGTTTTTAGATTCTACGTATGAATGAGATCATACAATATTTGTCTTTCTCTGTTTGACTTACTTTACCTAGCATAATGCCCTCAGGGTGCATCTGTGTTGTTGCAAATGGCAGGATTTCCTACTTTTCTTATGGCTGAATTTTTATACATATATATTTATATATTATATATTTAATATATAATTATATATTATATATAATATACTTACATACACATATATAGAAAATAAACATTATTATATATAATGTATAATTTAATATATATTTTTAGTTTTATATGTATTATAGATATAGTTTTAGTTTTCAGTAGCCTTGCCTTTCTGTCAGATTTATCTGTAAACATTTCACATTTAGAACATTTTATCTCCCCCCTAAAAGAAAACTTATACACATTTACAGACACTCCCCTTTTCTCCTTAGCCCTCAGCCCTTAGGCAGCTCCTAACCTAAGCTCTATCTCTATAAATATACCCATTGCAGTCATTTTCTATATAGGGAACCTCACAATATGTGTCCTTTGTGACTGCATTGTTTTACTTCACATAATGTTTTCAAAGTTGACCAATATTGGATTATATATAAGCACTAGATTCACTTTTTATGGGCAGTAAGTATTCTATATCATGGACATATTGCACTTTATTTATCCCTTCAATAGCTTATGGGCATTTGAGTTGTTACCACTTTAGACTGCTGTGAGTAATGCTACTATGAACACTTTAGTGCAATTTTTTGTGTGGACACATATTTTTATTTCTCTAGGGTCAATACATAGAAGAGGAATCTAGGGGTCAAGTAGAAACTCTATTTTTAATACTTTGAGGAAATGTCACACTGTTCTCCAAAGTAGCTGCAGCATTTTCTCATCCCACCAGCAATGTACAAGGTTTCCAATTTCTTCATATTCTTGCCAATATTGTAATTTCTTTTTTTTTAAATTATAATCATCTTGGTAGGTGTGAAATGACATTTCATTGTGCTTTTGACTTACATTTCCTTAATGACTCACAATACTGAACATCATTTCATGTGTTTGCCATTTACGTATATTCTTTAAAGAAATGTCTTTTTAAAGCCTGCCTATTTATATATAAATATATTTTTTGTTTCTAGTTTTTATTTAAAGTATACCTAGTCAGGAGCACTTGGGTGGCTCAGCTGTTTGAGCAACTTCTTTCCGCTCAGGTCATATTCCTGGAGTCCCAGGATGGAGTCTCATATATGGCTCCCTGCTCAGTGGGGAGTATGTTTCTGCCTATTTATATATAAATATATTTTTGTCTCAAGTTCTTATTTAAAGTCTACCTAGTCAGGAGCACCTGGGTGGCTCAGCTGTTTAAGCAACTTCTTACTCTCAGGTCATAATCCTGGAGGATTATGACCTGAGGGTAAGCCAGTCTCATGTCTGGCTCCCTGCTCAGTGGGGAGTATGTTTCTCCTTCTGACCAACCCCTTCTTGTGTTTTCTTTCACTCATTCTCTCTCTCAAGTAAAAATAAATAAATAAATTAATTAATTAATTAATAAGTAAATAAATTCTAACTAGTCAACATACAGTGCAATATTATTTTCAGGAGTACAATTTAGGGCTTCATCATTTACATAAAACATCCAATACTTGTCACAGCTAATGTCCGCCTTAATACCCATCATCCACCCCCCCCCAGCTGCAACCCTCAGTTTGTTCTCTCTACCTAAGAGTCTATTTTATGATTTGCTTCTCTCTCTGTTTTCCTTTTCTCTATGTTCATCTGTTTTGTTTCTTAAATGCCACATATCAGTGAAATCATATGGTATTTGTCTTTCTCTGATTGACTTATTGCATTCAGCATAATACACACTCTAGCTCCATCCATGTTGTTGAAAATGGCAAGATTTCATTCAAATGGTGCTGGGAAAACTGGACAGCAACATACAGAAGAATGAAACTGGACGACTTTTTTACACTACACACAAAAATAAATTCAAAATGAATAAAAAAAAAACCTCCTAAATATGAGACAGGAAGCTATACAAATCCTTGAGATCACTGGCAGCAACCTCTTTGGCCTCAACTGTAGCAACTTCTTACTAGACATGTTGCCAGAGGCAAGGGAAATACAAACAAAAATAAACTATTGGGACCTCATTAAGGTAAAAAAGCTTCTGCCCAGAGAAGGAAACAACAAAACTAAAAGGCAACCTTCAGAATAGGAGAAAATATTTGTAAATTACATACTTGGTAAAGGGTTAGTACCCAAAATCTATAAAGAACTTATCAACCTCAACACCCAATAAACAAATAATCCAGTTAAAAAAATGGGTAGAAGATATAGACATTTTTTTCAAGGAAGATATCCAGAGAACCAACAGACCATGAAAAGATGCTCAACATCACTCATCATCTGGAAGATATAAATGAAAACTACAATGAGATACTTTGCACCTGTAAGAATGGCTAAATTTAACAACATAGAAAACAACAGATGTTGGCAAAGATGGAGAGAAAGGGGAGATCTCCTGCACTGTTAGTGGGAATGCAAGCTGATGCAGCCACTGTGGAGAACAGTATGGAAGTTCCTTAAAAATTAAAAATAGGCGCGCCTGGGTAGCTTGGTAGTTAAGCATCTGCTTTTGGCTCAGAGGCCCACATTCAGCTCCCTGCTCAGTGGGAAGCCTGCTTCTTCCTCTCCCACTCCCCCACTTGTGTTCTCTCTCTGTCAAATAAATTAAAAAAAAAAACTTAAAAAAATCATAAATTGAACTACCCTAAGAACCAGCAATTGCACTATTAAGTTTACACAAAGGAAACAAAAAGTACTAGTTCAAAGGGGCACATGCATCCCCATGTTTATAGTAGCATTATCTACAACAGCCCAAATGTATACGCTGTTATATACATATGCAATGGAATATTTTTATATTTTATTTTCTTTTTTATTATTGAGATGTAAGTATTCTTTTTTGAGATATAAATATTCTTTTTAAATAGTAGATATATGTATCTTATAAAAAATATATGTTTCATGTGTTTTTTCCCAACCTATGGGTTATCGTCTCACTTTTATGATAATGTACTTAACTCTACAAAAGTTTTTAGTTTTGATGAAGTCTATTCGTTTTATTTTTTATCACCTGTACTTTATTTTCATATTATTATTTTTTTACAATATAGAAAACGACACTTACTAAGTACTCATTCCTGTTCCAGGAACTCTGCTATGTACTTTGTATATATGGTCTCATTTAATTTTTAAAAACCATCATTAATTAAAAAAATACATTCTACAAATGAAGGACCAAGATTCAGGAAGATAACTAATTTACTCAAAATCATAAGGTTAGCAAGTGATTAAACTGGAATTCAAAATCAGTAGATATTCAGTTTAATTTCTGCTGAATCCGTCTAAGTATTTTAGAAGGCCTCTTATTTTAAAAAAATAACCCTTGCTGATGGGGATTAAGAATACACTTATCATAATAAGCACTGAGTAATGTATAGAATTGTTGAGTCACTATATTGTACACCTGAAACTAACATGACATTGTATGTTAACTACACTGGAATGAAAATTTAAAAATAATTTTTAAAAAACAGAAATAAGAAACCACCTGTTAACACCGAAATAATAAGAACTAAATCCTACATTTTCTTCTAATAGCTTTGTAGTTTTAACTTATGTTTATGTATGTGATCTATTTGAGTTAATTTTGATGTATGGTGTGCGGTGGTAGTCTAATTTCATTTTTTTGTATATAGATATTTGGTTGTCTCAGTAGCATTTGCTGAAGAGACTATTCTAGGCCTGTTACTTAGTCTTGGAATCCTCATCAAAATCAGTGGACCACATGTGCAGAGTTATTTCCTGAATTTCAATTCTTTTCCATTGATCTATGTGACTTTTTGAGAAACATACTTTTTTTTTAAGATTATTTATTTTTTTTTAAATTTTTTATTTTTTATAAACATATATTTTTATCCCCAGGGGTACAGGTCTGTGAATCACCAGGTTTACACACTTCACAGCACTCACCAAAGCGCATGAGAATGATACTCTTAATCAGTGTAACTTCGTAGTATGTTTTGAAAATGGGAATTGTCCAACTTTGTTCTACCTTGTCAAAATTGTTTCGGCTGCATTGAATACCTTGTGTTGCCATTTAAGTTTTATGATGAGATTGTAAAATTCTAAAAAGCAGTCAGTTGAATTTTGATGGGGATTGTGTTGAACTTGTATATCGATAACATGTTATGTATTCCTACCCATGAATATGGAACGTCTTTCCATTTATTTAGATCTCTTTTAATTTCTTTCAGCAATGTTTTCTAGTTTACAAAGCATGTATCTTGTATGTTTTTTGTTAAAATTTATTCCTATGTATTTTCTTACTTTTGGTACCATTGTGGATGGAGCTGATTCCTTTTATTTTTTTTTTATTTTTAAATTAACATATAATGTATTATTAGCCCCAGGGGTACAGGTCTGTGAATCGCCAGGTTTACACACTTCACAGCACTCACCATAGCACATACCTTCCTCAGTGTCCATAACCCAACCACCTCTTCCCTACCCCCTTCCCCCGGCCCCCCAGGCAATCCTCAGTTTGTTTTGTGAGGTTAGGAGTCTCTTACAGTTTGTCTCCTTCCCGATCCCATCTTGTTTCACTTATGGAACTGATTTCTTAATTTCATTTTCAGATTTTTCATAATTTGTGTGTACAAATACAACTGAAATTTGTATCATCATCTTTTTCTGACATCCAATTTGTTTATTTCAAGAGTTTTCATGTGTTTTGTAGGATATTCTATATATAATATTCTATAATCTACAACTATATATAGCTTTACTTCCTACTTTCCAAACTAGATGAATTTGATTTTATTTTCTTGTCTAATTGTCCTAGATTGTGCTTTACTACAATGCTGTGCAGATGTGTAAGAATGGACATCCTGTGTTGTTCTTGATCTTAGGATGAAACTTAAGAATCTTTCACCTTTAAGTAAGGTATTAGTTGGGGTTTTTCATAGATGTCCTTTGACTGGTTGAGGAAGTTCCTTTCTGTTCCTAGTTTTTTGAGTGTTGTTAGCATAAGTGAGTGTGGGATTTTGTCAAATGCTTTTTGTTCATCTATGACTGTGTGGTTTTCGTCTTTTATTCTGTAAATATGGTATATTGCATTGATTCAATTTTGGAATGTGAATTAAGCTTGCATTCCTAGGATAATCCATCTTATATCCAATGTTGCATATTCTTTTGTATATGTTTCTGGATTCAGTTTGCTAACATTTTGTTGAGGAATTTTTGCCCACATTTATAAAGGATATTAGTCTGTAGTTTTTTTCTTATGTTATATTTTTATGGTTTTAGTATGAGAGTAATATGGGTCTCAGGATTAGTTGGAAAGAAGTGATTCTCCTTCATTTTTTGGAAAAGTTGGAAAAGGATTGATGTTGACTCTTTAAAAAAATACCTTTTTAACTTTAAAGAAGTTTGATGGTATTCACCAGTGAAACCACTGCGTCTTGGGCTTTGATTTATAATTATTCATTGATTACTAACTCAATCTCTTTACTCTTATGCATATTTTTCTATTTTTTATTGAGTCATTTTCAATTGTTAGTGTTTTTCTAGGTATTTGTTTATTTTATCTTATTTATCTAGTTTGTGATCGATATTATGAACAATTGCTCGTAATATTCTCTTCTCATAGTAATCCCTTTTATTTCTGTAAGGTAGGTAGTAATAGCCCCTTTCTTGTTCTTTAGTAATTTGAGTATTCTCTCTTTTTTTCTTGGTCATTCTAGCTGAATGTTTGTTAATTTTGTTGATCTTTACATGGAATAAAATTTTGGTTTTGTTTTTCTATTAATAACTACTTTTTCCTCTAATCCATATTTATCTTTTCCTTATATTTGCTTCATTTTCCAGTGTCTGAAGGTGGAAGGTTAAGTTGTTCACTTGAGATTTTACTTCTTTTTCATTGTGCATTTTACATCTCTCAATTTCCCTCTAAGATTTACTTTCACTGCATTTTAAATGTTTTTAATGGATAGTCTCTATATTTTCTTTTTAGCAGTTTAAGTTTACAGAAAAAAATGAGTGAAAAATATACTGAGATTCCATTACCCCTCAAGCCAACCCCCAATTTCCCCTATATTTATTTTTTTAAGATTTATTTACTTTTTTTGTGTGTGTGAGATAGAGAATGCACAGGATGAGGGAGAAGAAGAGGGAGAGAGAAACCCCAACAGACTGTGCTGAGTGTGGAGCCTGACACAGGGCTTGATCCTACAACCCTGAGATCAGGAACCTAACTGCAACCAAGAGTGGAAGTCTCAACTGACTGCACCACCCAGGTGCCCCTCCCCTGTATTTAATATTTTGCATTATTTTGATATACTTGTTACAATGAATGATCCAGTATTGGTACATTATTATTAAATGAAGCTCATAATTTACATGAGAGTTCACACTTTGTGTTACAAATTGCATTTTGACAAAAATATATAAAGACATTTATTCATCATTATAGTATCATACATAATAATAGTTTTATTGCCCTAAATCCCTTGTTATACTGCTTCACTTATTCTTCCCTTCCTCCCTCCTACAGAACTCCTGTCAACTACTGATCTTTTTACTATCTCCATGTATTTGCCTTTCAGAATGTCACATATTTGGAATCATATAGTATATAGCGTTTCAGAATGGCTTCTTTCACTTAAGTTTCCTCCATGTCTTTTTGTGGCTTGATAGCTCATTACTTTTTAACACTGTTTAACATTCCGTAATATGGATATAATACAATTTGTTTATTCATTTGCCTCTTGAAGGGAATCTTCGTTGCTTCCAAGTTTTGACAATTATGAACAAAACTGCTATAAACATTTGTGTGCAGGTTCTCCCTATATCAGAGCTGAGGATCTGAGCACAGATGGGACTGTGAAGATATTTTCTTGTCCTCTACGACTTGCTGCCCACTTCAAGAACTATGGAAGATTTCTTTCTGTTTCAGAGCTTGGATAACTTTTTAGTTCTTTGGTTAGTTTTCTAAGCTCTCCAGTCCTGCCTCTGTTTTTTTGTGCTTCAGGAGATGTTACATCACATTGATACCCTGCCCCCAGTCTTCAGAGAACTACTTTAGCTGCTATCTTGTACTAGTTCAAGGTTTGGAGTGTTGTGGAGAGATGTCTTTCAATTATTATTAGTCTTCGTCAGCCTCTGGCTTGTACTCCTAGAAGACCTGCTGTGACTTGTAACAGTTTCTCTCAGTTCTCCTGCAAAACACAACTTGGGGTGGGATATCTCTGTCATCTTTAACCCTGTTACCAGATTTTACTCTATTACCTCTATGCATAGGAAGACTTTGGGAAGCAGTTGATGTGTGGGTACAAATTAACTCACCAAATGAGATTCCTTGGGAATCCAAAATGTCACACTAATCAATAAGATTTCTTTGAGGAGTTTAACGGATTTCTTCTTAGCCCTATCCACATTCTTATAGGGATGAAATGGCCATGGGTCTCTCAGGAATAGCTTATCTTTTTCTGGAAAATAGTTCATTTTTGTTACTTTGCAACCTCGACTTTCTGACAGTATTGGAAAAACACCATACTTTTTAATGTTATGTAGCTTGGTTTCATTCATAGGGTGGGAGAAATGGTCTTTTGCGATTTTTTTACATTATAATTGAAAGTGTAGGGTCTACTAACCTTTATGTTGGATTTTGTCAACTGCTTTTCCGCATCAATTGAAATAATGTGTTTTTCTTTTTTTAGTCTATTAATGTGTTGTATTACATTGGCTGTCTTTCATATGTTTCATTTGTTGAGGAGTTTTGCATCTATATTCATCAGGAGTATTAGTGTGCAGTTTTATTAAATTGTCATGTCTTTGTGTGGATTTGGTATCAGGATAATGCTGGTCTTATAATGTAAGTTAGGAAGTGGGCCCTGCTATTCTGTGTTTTGGAATAGTTTGAAAAAAATTGGTATTGATTCTACATCATTTTTTCAAATAAATTATTTTTATTGAATTATACTTGATTTACAATGTTATATTAGTTTTAGGTATGTGACATAGCAATTTGACAGTTTTATACATTATGCTATGCTCACCATGATAAGTGTAGTTACCATTTGTCACCATACAATGTTATTGCAATATTATTGACCATATTCTCTATGCTGTACTTTTCATTCTTGTCACTTATTTATTTTTTAATTGGAAGTTTGTACCCTTAATCCTCTTCACCTATTTTGATCATTCTCCAGCTCCTTCCCCTCTGGCAACCACCAATTTGTTCTCTGTATTTATGATTCTGTCTCTATTGGTTTATTTGTTTGTTTATTTGTTTGGTTTTTAGATTCCACACATAAATGAAATTATATGGTATATATCTTTGCCTGATTTATTTTCACAGCATAATGCCTTCTAGATCCATCTATGTTGTTGCAAATGGCAACATTTTATTTTTATGGTATAAATAAAAATAATATAACTGAGTAATATTCCATGGTATGTATATATCACATTTTCTTTATCCATTCATCTGTCAGTGGACATTTACGTTGCTTCCATATTTCTGCTATTATAAATAATGCTGCAATAATCATATGGGTTCATATGTCTTTTTGAGTTAGTGTTTTTCTTTCCTTTGGGTAAATAGCCAGTAGTGGAGTTACTGGATCGTATTTTTATTTTTATTTGCAGAACACCCATGTTATTCATTAGTAAAGACACCTCATCCTGGATTTTCTTTTTTTAGGGAAAAGAATCAATCTCCTTACTTGTCACAAGTCTGTTCAGATTTTCCATTTTCTTTTTAAATTTTTATTTACATTCTAGTTAATTAACATACCGTGTGATATTGGTTTCTGGGGTGGAATTCAGTGATTCATCACTTACATACAATAACGAGTGCTCATCACAAGTGCCTTCCTTAATACCCATCACCCATCTAATCCCCTACCCACCTCCCTCCATCAACCCTCAGTTTGTTCTCTATCTTTATGAGTCTCTTATGGCTTCTTTCCCTCTCTCTTTTCCCCCCCTTTCCCCTATGCTTATCTGTTTTGTTTCTTAGACTCCACGTATGAGTGAAATCATATGTTAATTGTCTTTTTCTATCTGACTTATTTTGCTCGACATAATACACTCTAGCCCCAACCACGTCATAACAAGTGGCAAAATTTCATTCTTTTTGATGGCTGAGTAATATTCCATTGTATACACACCACATCTTCTTTATCCATTCATCAGTCAGTGAACATTTGGGCTCTCTCCATATTTTGGCTATTGTTGACAATGCTGCTATAAATATAAGGGTGCATGTACCGCTTCTAATCTGTATTTTTGTATCCTTTGGATAAACACAATTTAGTGAATTGCTGGATCATAGGGTAGTGCAGTTGCTGGATTATATGGTAGTTTTACTTTTGCCCTTTGAGGAACATCCATACTGTTCTCCACAGTGACTGCCCCAGTTTGCAGTCCCACCAGCAGTGTAAGATGGTTCCCCTTTCTCTGCATCCTCACCAACACTTGTTGTTTCTTGTGTTGTTAATTTTAGCCATTTTGACAGGGGTGATATGGTATCTCACTGTGGTTTTGATTTGTATTTCCCTGATTATGTGTATTGGTGAGCATCCTTTCATGTTCTGTTAGCCATCTGGATGCCTCCTTTGGAAAAGTGTTTATGTCTTCTGCCCATTTCTTAATGGAGTTATTTGTTTTTTGGGGGTGTTGAGTCTCGTAATTTCTTTATAGATTTTGGATATTAACCCTTTATCAGACATGTCATTGCAAATACAGTCTTTCATTCCATAGGCTGCCTCTTAGTTTTGTTGATTGTTTCCTTTGTTCAGATTTTCTATTTCCTCTTGAGGTCACTTTTGGTAGTTTCTGTGTTTCTAAGAATTTTCCTATTTTATTAAAGTTATTTATTAGTTTACTGTTGTTCATAATATTTTCTTATAATCTTTTATTTCCATAATATGAATAGTAAAGCTCCACTTCCACTTCTCTTTTTTAACTTAATTTAATTTTTTTCAGTGCTCCAAAATTCATTGTTTATGCACCATACCAAGTGCTCCATGCAATATGTGCCCTCCTTAATACCCACCACCAGGCTCACCCAATCCCCCACCCATTCCCCTCTAAAATCCTCAGTTTGTTTCTCAGAGTCCACAGTCTCTTGTGGTTTGTCTCCCCCTCTGATTTCCACTTTGATTTCTGATTATAGTTATTTGTGTCTTTTTTCCCCTCAGTCTAAAGTTTGTCAATTTTGTTGATCTTTTCAATATACTTGTTGTTGGTTGTGTTACCTATTTTTTGTAGTATCTAATTTATCTCTGCTTTAATTCTCATTATTTCACATTTACTTTTTCATCCATTTTGAGTCTATTTTTGTGTGTGGTGTGAAGAAATGGTCCAGTTTCATTCTCCTGCATGTCGTTGTCCAATTTTCCCAACACCATTTGTTGAAGAGATTGCCTTTTTTCCATTGGACATTCTTTCCTGCTTTGCAGAAGATTAGTTGACCATAGAGTTGAAAGACCTCAGTGTGAGACAGGAATCCATCAAAATCCTTGAGGAGAACACAGACAGCAACCTCTTCGACCTCAGCCACAGCAACTTCTTCCTAGAAACATTGCCAAAGGCAAAGCAAGGACAACAAATAACTATTGGGACTTCATGAAGATAAAAAGCTTTTGCACAGCAAAGGAAATAGTCAACAAAACCAAAAGACAAGCAAAAGAATGGGAGAAAATATTTGCAAATGACATATCAGATAAAGGGCTGTTATCCAAAATCTATAAAGGACTTATCAAACTCAAAACCCAAAGAACAAATGATCCAATCAAGAAATTGGCAGAAGACATGAACAGACATTTCTACCACGAAGATATCCAAATGGCCAACAGACACATGAAAAAATGCTCCACATCACTCGGCATCAGGGAAATACAAATCCACATCATGGCAAATGGCAAGATTTCAGATTTTTTTGATGGTTGCATAATACACACACACACACACACACACACACACACACACAATCATATATTCTCTACCCATTCATCTATTGATGGACTTCTAGGTTCTTTCCATAGTTTGGCTATTGTGGACACTGCTGTTATAAATATTTGGATGCACATACACCTTCAGATCACTACATTGTATCTTTAAGTAGTAATACCCAGTAGTGTGATTGCTGGGTCATAGGGTAGCTATATTTTCAACTTTTCAACATACTGTTTTCTAGAGTGTCTGCACCAGCTTGCATTCCCACCAACAGTGTAGGAGGGTTCCCCTTTCTCTGCATCCTCGCCAACATCTGTCATTTCCTGACTGGTTAATTTTAGCCATTCTGACTGGTGTGAGGTGGTATCTCACTGTGCTTAAAAGAACCCAGAAGTCCATCAATAGATGAATGGGTAGAGAAGATATGATTATATATGTGTGTGTACACACACTCTATTCCTGAGAGACCCATGGCCATTTCATCCCTATAAGAATGTGGATAGGGCTAAGAAGAAATCCGTTAAACTCCTCAAATCATATGAACCCATATGATTATTGCAGGAAGAAGTTGCTGTGGCTGAGGTCGAAGAGGTTGCTGTCTGTGTTCTCCTCAAGGATTTTGATGGATTCCTGTCTCACACTGAGGTCTTTCAACTCTATGGTCAACTAATCTTCTATATGTGTGTGTATGTATGTGTATATATATAATATATATTATATATATATAATGCAACCATCAAAAAAATCTGAAATCTTGCCATTTGCCATGATGTGGATGGAACTAGAGGGTATTACACTAAGTGAAATAAGTCAATCAGAGAAAGACAATTATCATATGAGAGAGGTAGGGAGGGGGATCATGGCAGGTAGGGAGGGAAAAAATGAAACAAGATGGGACCATGGAGGAAGACAAACCATAAGAGACTCTTAATCTCAGGAAACAAACGAGGATTGCCGGGGGTTGGGGGGTGAGATGTGGGAGGGATAGGGTGGCTGGTTGATGGACATTGGGGAGGGTATGTGCTATGGTGGGTGCTGTGAATTGTGTAAGACTGATGATTCACAGACCTGTACTCCTGAAGCAAATAATACATTGTATGTTAATAAAAAATACTTATTATTTCCTTCTGCCAACTTTTGTTTAATTTGCACTTCCTTTTCTAGTCTATTAAAGTGAAAAGTTAAGTTTTTTGATCTCCTTCTTTTTAATGTAGGTATTTACAGTTAAACATTTTCTTCCAAGACTCCTTATAAGTTTTGGCATGTCATATATGGTACATGGTATGTTATATTCATTTACCTCAAAGTATTTTCTAATTCTTGTTTTGATTTTTTCTTTGAACAATTGATGAAGAGTGTGTTATTTTCTTTTTTATTTTATTTTTTCACTGTTCCAAGATTCATGGTTTATGTACCACACTCACTGCTCCATGCAATATGTGCCCTCCTTAATACCCACCACCAAGCTCATCCACTCCCCCTTCCAAAACCCTCAGTTTGCTTCTCAGAGTCCATAGTTTCATTTCTATGTATTTGTGAATTTTCTAGTCTTCCTTCTGTTATTGATTTCTAGCTTTATTCCATTGTTTCCAGAGAAGGTACTTTGTAAGATTTCAAGCTTTAAAAACTTTTGAGCCTGGTTTTATGGCCCAATATGTTCTCTATCATATAAAATGTTCCATGTGCCCTTGAAAGGAATGTGTATTCTGTTTTTGGTAGGTGTGTGTTCTATAGATACATAGTTAGTTTATAATGTTGTTCAAATCCTCTATTTCCTTACTGATCTTCATTCTAGATATTTATCCATCGTTTAAAGTGACATATTTAAGACTTTTGATTTAAAGTATTTGTTTAGGAAGTTCTATATCTATACTCCCTCTTATTTTTTTTTCTTTTTAGTAAGCCATAATTTCTTCTTTGTGTGCCTTGCAATTTTTTATCGAAAACTGGACATTTAAAAAATTATCCTTCATAAACTCTTTGAAAAATAGAAGAGGACACTCCAAACTAATTTATTTCAAACCAATATTACCTTGAAAAAGTAAGTATAAGAAAAGAAAGTATAAGAAAATAAAACTATGGGCCAATATTCCTTGTGAATATAGACCAACAATCCTCAACAAAATACTAGCAAAGTGAATTGAGTAACATATAAAAAGGATTATACATTAGGACCAAGTGGAACTTATTCCAGGAATTCTAGCTTTGTTTAACATGCAAGAATCAATCAATATAATACAGCATATGAATTGAATGAAGGATAAAATCACATGGCCATGTACTTAGTTGTTGAAAAAAAAATTTGACAAAATCCAACATTCATAAGAAAAACATTAGACAAGCAGTTAATAGAAGGCAGATTCTTCAATCTGATAAAAGGGCATCTATTAAAATCCACAGCTAACCTCATTTGCTGTAGGACTGAAGGGGGACTCTTTTTGTACCTTTTTCTGGTTCTCTCTGATAAACTTGTAGTTGGTCTACCTTTTAGTTTGTTGTTGTATCATGGAGCTACCAGTCTTCCCTTAATTAGTCACCAGTTAAGTTTAAATTGTTTTCAACAGTGTTATTGTGCTTGAACTTCCCAACACTCTTTCCAAAACAATTAGTCCCCTTAGTCTGATGTATGTAGCTTTTTGTTCTTCTGTCTGCTTTTTCCCCCTGGGGAGAACTTATGTGCCAATGCAAGGGAGCAAGGGGTAAGAACAAGATCTTTTCCTAGAATTTCGCCCCAACTCAAGGAACAGAGCTCTGGGCATGAAGCAGAGAGGGTCCTGATACTCTCTCCTTGACCCTTTTAGTTTGTCACCTATGCCATTCTAGAGAGTTGGATCCAGTTTGTTCAGGGTCAAACATACTTTGTCTGCCATGCTTGGAACAGAGTTTCCATTCTTTGAGTAGAGACTGGTGGAGGAAAGGAAAACTGGTTTAGCATGACTACCTAGAATATAATTTCTGTAATATGGAGCTTGGGGTGATAAGTGATGCTGGTTTTTCATGTCTCTCAAGATAAAACTGTGGTCCTACACTGGGGGCTAAGTAGAGAGGGAGCCCATCTTCTTGACTGCAGATGCCTGGAATAGAGTTTCCATCCCACTGAGCTGGTAGTGGAAGGGATATAAACATATCAAGGCTCAAATGCCACAAAATCTCATCGTTCTTATTGAGATTTAGATGATTTTCTTAATAAGATGTTTCACCGTTTGCTTTAGGAACTTAAGAAATTTGCCGGGGCTTTAAATGTTTTTTTTTTCCAAAAATAATTTCCAGTAGTTAGAAGGTTGCTTTGCTGGGAATAGTGTCCTCTGTGCTTCTCAAATCATGATTCTGGAAGTCTATTCAAAATTGATTTTTTTTTCATATGGATATTCACCATACCTAGAAGTATTTATTATACAGACCAATCTTTCTCCAAAATAGTACAGAATCAGTCTTCTTTTCATAAATCAGATAATCATATATGTGTGTGTCTTATTCTGGACTCTAGTTTTGTTCCATTAATTAGTTTGCTTATCCTTTTGCTAAACTTACACCTTCTTAATTACTATCCCTTTATAATAGGTATTCTTTTCTGGTAGTGAATTTATCTTCTTTGCTCCTCTTCTACAAAATCCCTATTATTCCTATCTTTTGTTTTTCCTTATGAATTTTAAGATCACCTAGTAACTTCTCCAAAACACACTGGATTTTCATTAAGATCATGTTGAATCTGTACCATTAATTAGGGAGATTTTTATATCCTAACAATATTTAATCTCAATGATAATTTCTTTTTTTAAAAAAGATTATTTATTTATTTATTTGACAGTGTGAGAGAGAGAGATCACAAGTAGGTAGAGAGGCAGGCAGAGAGAGAGGGTGAAGCAAGCTCCCTGCTGAGCAGAGAGCCCGATGTGGGACTCGATCCCAGGACCCTGAGATGATGACCTGAGCTGAAGGCAGAGGCTTTAACCCACTGAGCCACCCAGACACCCCCCCAACAATAATTTCTGGTCCATAATACAGTCTCCCTCTCCATTTATGTCTTTAGAACATTTCTTAAAATGTGATTCAAGTTTCAGTATAAAGGTGTTTTGCATCTGTCATCAGATCTATTTCTAGAAATATTTTTATCAGTCTGGATTGCACTAGAGAAAAGGAATTCTCTCACTCTCTCTCTTTCCATATATATATATTTATATAAATTCATATAAATTCATTCATATAAATATTAATTATATAGTATAATTGTATATATTATATATATTTACACACACACACACACACACACACACACACACACATAAATAAAATGGGGCTAGGAAGTCTGCAATCTACAGGGCAGACTGACAGGCTGACTGGAATTCTTCAGCACCAGCTGAAGTTGCAGACCAGAGTGGAATACGTTCTTCAGAGAAACCTCAGTTCTACTCTTATGACCTTTCAGTGGACTCAGTCATGCCCACTCATTTTTAGGATATGCTTCTTTAAGTCAACTGATTATATATGTTTATCATATCTACAAAATACATTCTCAGCAACATATAGATTAGTGTTTGAATAATTGGGGACTATAACTTAGCTAAGTGGACACAGAACTGTAACGCAATGTTACTAAATTTTCTTTTCAATTTATTTTTGCTATTTCTTTAAAAATTTTTTTTCCTTTTTAAAAAAATTTAATTTCCTTTTTTAAAAAAATTTAAAAAATTTAATTTAATTTTTTCAGTGTTCCAAGATTCATTGTTTATGCACCACACCTAGTGCTCCATGCAATATGTGCCCTCCTGAATACCCACCACCAGGCTCACCCAACTCTCTCCCCCCAAAACCCTCAGTTTGTTTCTCAGAGTCCACAGTCTCTCATGGTTCATCTCCCTCTCTGATTTCCCCCAATTCAATTTTCCTTTCCTTTTCCTAATGTCCTCCATGTTATTCCTTATGTAAATGTTGCTAAAATAAATAAAATTGTACCATTAAGTTATTTCTGTAGAAAAAAATAAGAAAATTATCTTTAGACTCCATTCTTTTGAGAGAGAGAGAGAGATGTGATGAGGGGCAGAGGGAGGAGAGAAAAAATCTTAAGGAGTCTCCACACCTAGCATGGAGCCCAATGCAGGGCTCAGTCTCACAGCCCTGAGATCATGACCTGAGCCAAAATGAAGAGTTGGATGCTTAACTGATTGAACCACCCAGGCGGCTCTAGAATCCATTCTCGATGTCTATTGCACATACAGAAAGTCAATAGCTTCTTAGATTCTACCTTTCTGACATGTCTTTGATCAATCTCCTCTTCAACCTCACAGATTCTGCTCCATTATCCTCTGTTTGAACTCTTTCAGAAGATTTTTACTTATTTTTTATTTTTATAAACATATAATGTATTATTAGCCCCAGGGGTACAGGTCTGTGAATTGCCAGGTTTACACACTTCACAGCACTTACCATAGCACATACTCTCCCCAATGTCCATAACCCCACCACCCTCTCCCTACCCCCCTCCCCTCAGCAACCCTCAGTTTGTTTTGTGAGATTAAGAGTCTCTTATGGTTTGTCTCCCTCCAGATCCCATCTTGTTTCATTGATTCTTTTCCTACCCCCAAACCCCCCCCACATTGCATCTCCACTTCCTCATATCAGGGAGATCATATGATAGTTGTCTTTCTCTGATTGACTTATTTCGCTAAGCATAATACCCTCTAGTTCCATCCATGTCATTGCAAAAGGCAAGATTTAATTTCTTTTGATGGCTGCATAGTATTCCTCTCTCTCTCTCTCTCTATATATATATATATATACCACATCTTCTTTATCCATTCGTCTGTTGATGGTCTTTCAGAAGATTTTAACTGGCTTTCTTTTTTTTTTTTTAAAGATTTTATTTATTTATCAGAGAGAGAGAGGGGGAGAGAGCGAGCACAGGCAGACAGAATGGCAGGCAGAGGCAGAGGGAGAAGCAGGCTCCCCGCTGAGCAAGGAGCCCGATGTGGGACTCGATCCCAGGACGCTGGGATCATGACCTGAGCCGAAGGCAGCTGCTCAACCAACTGAGCCACCCAGGCGTCCCGATTAACTGGCTTTCTTTTCTTTCTTTTTCTCAGTCTTATAGCTGTTACCAAATTTTATTTTATTTTATTATTTTTTTACTATTATGTTAAATTAGCCAGCATATAGTACATCATTAGTTTTTGATGAAGTGTTCAATGTTTCATTAGTTGCATATAACACCCAGTGCTCATCACCACATGTGCCCTTCTTAATACCCATCACCTGGTTACACCATCCCCCCAATCCCTTCCTTTCTGTAACCCTCAGTTTGATTCCTGGAGTCCAGAGTCTCTCATGGTTTTTCTCCCTCTCTGATTTCTTCCCATTCAGTTTTCCCTCTTTTCCCTGGTGGTACTCTGTGCTATTCCTTATATTTCATGTATGAGTGAAACCATACGATAATTGTTTTTATCTGCTTGATGTATTTCCCTTAGCATAATCCCCTCCAGCTCCATCCATGTCAGTTCAAACGGTGGGTATTCATCCTTTCTGATGGCTGAGTAATATTCCATTGTATATATGGAACACATCTTCTTTATCCATTCATCTGTTGAAGGGCATCCTGGCTCTTTCTACAGTTTGGCTATTGTGGACATTGCTGCTATGAACATTAGGGCACAAAACTTCTAAAACTTTATTTTACTTAATTTTATGTTTTTGTGACACCCACCTACACCAAGACCAAACAATTTACTATAAAGGGCTTCAACTGGTTCATCTTTGTATAATTCAGTATTGAATTTGGCAATTATTAGATACATAATGTTGTTTTATTGAGAAAATGGAAAAAAAATTAAAGGTATATACAACTTGCTGTATTTTCCTTTCTTTAATGTTAACATCTTGTAAAATTTAGCAATCTTAATATATTAATCTGTTCATCTCTTATTTTTTAATCAGAAACACCCTTATTCCGTGGAATAGCCCTGTTCTGTCTGAAATCCCAAGTGCTGTAGGCTATGTCTGGTATTTCAGTTAATCAATTAAGTTACAATAGGGATAAATGGAAGGATAAATGATTTAGACAGAACCTGTGACATCTTTCATGAGAACTGGTTTTTCACTTTACCATGTAGCAGAGTGGAGAAAGTAATAACAGCCAGGTAAGATGATGCTGAGAATAACTGTCTTTAGAAATCCCATAGGTTAAGCTCCTCTTCCCACAACCCACTCCTTTTTTCCATTCTGTGCCACAGTGAGTGGCATTACCATCCATGTAGATGCAAAATCAAATTCCTTTGGGTCATTTTTAAACTTTCTTCTTCCCTTCACCCTACATCCTCAAATCCTTTTTTAAGTCTTATTGGCCTTACCTGTAAAATATACCCCATATCTGTCTATTTATTTCTATTTTCACTGCCACCACTCTCATCCAAAACACCACACCATCTTACAGCATATATAATTCCTCAGCATAATATTTATTGTATATTTTATTATTTCTTGTGTCTCACCTGTAGATTGTGAGCTCCCTGAAAACAATGTATATTTCTTATACTTTATCTCTCCAGGAACATGTTGCCATGAAATATGAAAGTGGGTGCTAATAGTACAATTACTTTCTCCCAAGTATTCTATTTACATTTTAACAATGGACTTTCAGAAATAATGTTTTAGAACAATGTATCCCAAATGGTGGTCTATGAAATACTAGTCACGTATTTTCCAGATTAAATAACTGGGAACACTGCTAACTTTATCTTTTCTTGGGTAATTTTAGTACCCATTCACTATATTAAAGGTTTTAAATAAAGCAATAAAGCATACAGTTTAACTATATATAGCCCAGCAATTTCCACACTCATTTGACCAGAGAACTTATTTTTCATAAACACATCTACTAGCATCTTGCTGTAAGGTGTATTTTGGATATAGTTTACAGAATGACTCATAAACAACTTCAGACTTCAACTTCCCACTGTGGGGCAGTTGTAAAGGGAAGGAGGGGCACGGGTTAGCCCTGACATTATCTTGAAAGGCTGAGGATGGCTCTCAAATGACCCCAACAACCTCTTAATAGCTTGGCATGACTAGGCCGTCGAAGAACCAACTCTTTAGTCTAACTTTTGGTCTGTCCAGTGTTGTTTCATCTCCGAGTATCTGAGTACCCTTGATGACTTTATACAACAGTATATCCTTTGGGAATACCAGGTGATCCAGCCTATTTCTCTTTCCCATAAAAATGAAGTTATTTTTAAATTGTTAGTCCCATTTGTTAGTCCCACGACCAAACTAGGTCACTAGTTTGATTATTTTTCCTGGATAGAATAGGTAGCTTTTTTCTTGAACTGTTGAGTTCTTGAACTATTCAGTTGTCTTTATTCAAACTTGGTCTTAATAATCTTCAGAGAAATGCATTCCTTACTGTCATAAGAAGGCTCTGGTTCCTGTGTTTGTGTCAGGGTGGGGGGAGTGATATTGAAGATTTATATATATAGCTGCTTTAGCTTCTGTGAAAATCACAATAGTTCAACAGCTCAGAAGCTTCCTTGGCCCATGAAAACCATTATAGGCCATGTCTGTCTTTCAGTGGTCATTACTTACAAATCACCCTACAGCTGACCAAGGGTCATACATATCTTACCTCACTGTCTTGCAATCCTCAATCTTATTACTGTCCTCTACATCCCCTAAGAAGTCTACAGGCATCACATCTGTCTTCGAAGTAGAACTCTCTTGGAAGAAGTTATTACTTTTGTGTTAGCTTCTCCTCCCAAGAAAAGTATGTCCATCTCCTTTATAAGACAGATTTCTACCCTAAAATCTCTTCTCTTTCAAGTCCTGAAATACCTTGTTTCTATATTTTCCATTTATTCATGTATCAATTCACAAATAGTTATTAAACAATTCTTACCTTCCACATACTGTCCAAGGTACTGGGGTTTACAATTGAAAATAAAACAGTAACTGTTCTTGTCCTCATGGACCACACCCAGTTAAGTTCTTGGATGTTTTCCTTTCCACTATCTTCTTCCTCTTATCCCTCAAAAATAGACATGAGTGTCCTATATAGAAAAAAACCAGGTGTATTCTTAATGGCCATCCAGTCTTCTCTTTTCCACTGCCCTCACTCCTTTTTTTCTGGTTTGTAAGGTGAAGTTTCTAAAGCAAAAATATGACTAGTTTTCACTCTAGGTTAAAAAGCTATCCACCACCTACAAACTAAAGCCCCAACTTCTTATGAAAGCATGCAAGACCCTACACAATATGGTCCCAGTCTGGTCTCTTGATTTAATTTCTCCCAACTCTCCATTACAAACCTTATGTTCAAAGGTGAGACTAAGGTGAGCTACCTAGGGCATAAATCTAAGAGTGAATGACTCCTTAAATTTTTGTGCCCTGGGTGTTTCACTCAGCTTACCCTAGTCCCAATCCTGTTTTTTTTAAATATTTTATTTATTTATTTTATAGACAGAGATTACAAGTAGGCAGAGAGGCAGGCAGAGAGAGAGAGGGGAAGGGAAGCAGGCTCCCTGCTGAGCAGAGAGCCCGATGCGGGGCTCGATCCCAGGACCCTGGGATCATGACCTGAGCCGAAGGCAGAGGCTTTAACCCACTGAGCCACCCAGGTGCCCCCCAATCATGTTTATATTGGAACCACTCATGATAGGCTCTGTGTTCTTAAACACATGAGGTGCCTTTATATCTCGGTGTCTTTGTGATGTTTCCTTTGCTTTCACCATCCCCCCCTTTTTTTCATAATTAAAGACAATTTTAGTTCTTTTGCTTATGTTTACTTGACTCACACCTAACTAGAATATAAACCCCAAGAGGACAGGGGTCATGGCTTTTTTTGTGTTTTTGGGTACAAGCTTGTACTATTTTATTTGTTTTGTTATTCAAGTTATTCCAGCTTTGGCCATTAGGAGCCATTTCAATTGGCTCCTGTATTCCTTTTACACAGACCCATTTTATTTATTAGCACATTTTTATTTCTGGTATTAGAAGTTACTTCAAAGTAGTCATGCACAATTACTACTCCAGTGCTAGAATCAGCTATTTCTTCATGAAACCCTAGTTTCTTTTATTGGAGAATGATGTTAGAAACCAGATCTGGGTGCTATGTGTGTTTATTGATTGTCAGATTGTTTTAAGGCTTCTCATTTCACTCAGTAAGAAGACATAAGTGTGTGAATTTAACCACTGTGTATACATATATCTATAAATATTTCATTTTATTGAGATATAATTGACATATAACATTGTGCAAGTTTCAGCTATACAGTATGTTAACTTGGTACACATATATTGCAATATTATTGCCATTGTAGCATTAGCTAACACATCCTTCAGGTTACATTAATTTTCATTTATTTCTTGCAGTGAGAACATTTAAAATCTAGTCTCTTAGCAATTTTCAAGTATATGATACAGTATTGTTAATTATAACCACAATGCTGTGCTTTGTATCCCCAGAACTTAATTATATTCTAAATGTAGGTTTGGTTCTTTGACCAACATTTAAATTTTCCCATGGTAACTACTGTCCTACCTTCTTTTTGCACAAGTTTGGCTTTTTTAGATTCCACATATATGTGCTTTCACACAGTATTTGTCTTTCTCTTTCTGACTTATTTTTTGAGTTAGTATTTTCATTTTCTTGAGATAAATACTCAGAAGTGGAATTACTGGATTATTATGAGCTCTATTTATTATTATATATATTAGATATTATATGTTATTGAAATATAGTTGACACATAATGTTGCATTAGTTTCAGGTATACAACATAGTGATTCAATAAGTCTATAAATTGAAGTTTGCTCACATAAGTGTAGCTATCATCTGTCACCACACAACACCATCACAATACTATTGACTATATTCCCTATGCTGTACCTTCAATTCCCGGAAGTTTTTTTCCCATAACTTATAGGTTGTATCTCCCACTCCCTTTTACCCTCTTTGCCTATCCCCCCACACCCTTCCCCTCTGGCAACCATCAGTTTGTTCTCTGTATTTATGGGTCTGTTTTTGCTTTTTGTTTGTTTATTCATTTTGTTTGTTTGTTTAGATTCCACATAAAAGTGAAGTCATATGGTAAGCATCTTTCTCTGCCTTATTTCATTTAGCATAATACCTTCTAAGTCCACCCATGTTGTCACAAATGGCAAGATCTCATCCTTTTTTTACGGCTGAACAATATTCCATATTGTATCTATATATACAGCACATCTTCTTTATCCAATCATCTGTTAATGGATGTTTAGGTTGCTTTCATATTCCACTATTGGGTATTCACCCAAAGAAAACAAAAGCACTAATTAGAAAAGATATATGCATCTCTATGTCTAGGGTTGTGTTTTTGTTTTTGTTTTTGTTTTTGTTTTTGTTTGAGGAGACTCCATACTGTTCTCCACAGTGGCTGCACCAATTTACATTCCCACCAACAGTGCACAAGCCTTTCTTTTTTTTCACATCCTTGCCAATGCATGTTGTTTCTTGTCTTTTGGTAATAGTCATTTTAATAGGTATATATCTCTATCTCTATCTATCTATCTATCTATCTACCTGTCCTCTATAAAGGTGATATCTCATTGTGCTTTTGATTTGTACTTTTATGATAAATAGTAATATTGAAGACGTTTTTGTGTACTTATTTTCTGTTTACATGTGTTCTTTGGAAAAATGACTATATTCATTTCTTATGTCCATTTTTAAATATGTTTTTCCAGCTTTATGGAGAAAGAATGTTATTCTGTAAGTTCCTATTATCAGATGGCCCAGTCCCTCCACTATTTTCCCTCTGTCTGAGAACATCGCCTCAGAGTAAAATGAGGGATGACCCTCCAAGATATTCTCAGACCCAAATCAGATGCCAATTGAAGATTTTTCCTGTGAAACCCTGCCAAGACCTAGGGTCGATGACCTCTTTTTTTTTTTCCTAGAAATGTGGAGACATTTTGGGGAAGGACAAATTGGAGATGTTTTCTTTGGGAGGTCCCTATGGCTTTGGGGAACAGGGTGCCCAAGAAATACAGAATCACTCAAGGGAGCCAAGGAAAGGATAGGGAAAGGGAAAGGCAGTGGATAATAAAAGAAAAATAATGCCACCCATGGTTAACATATGTTTTTTATACTCAGTTAGACTCAACCACCCCAATGTGTACACACATACACACACATACACACACACACACACATCCTTTCAAGGGAATAAAAGGAAAGATGGCAAAACTAGAAGCTGATGACTTATCTCTCAATATCTACAGCTGTCAGTTACAAAATAAGCTTCAATGAAAATGTAAATCTTCCTTCCTACTTTCCCTTGCTCACCCTACCACTTTCCTCGGACTGTTAACCATGGTTGTCCTTGCAGTATTGGGCTGCTGGTTTCCAACCTGTCATGCCCATTACCCACCTCTGCCCCTCAGGAGGTCATAATTTATTATCATCTATCACCACCAGTGCCCACAATCTAGAGATAATGTGGCTTTGTGCCTTTCTTACTTCTTTGTAGAGTTCACAGTATTCCATATCTCAACTAAATGTTATTGGTTAATATCTATTTCACACAGATACACTTCAGTCATACAATTAGTAAGACATTGAGTAGGGAATTGAAACTTTTTAAACTTTTTAAAAAAAACTTTTTTAAAAAAACTTTTTTAAAACAAGATTTTATTTATTTATTTATGAGAGAGAGAGAGAGAGAAAGAGAACTCACAAGCAGGGTGGGTGACAGAAGGAGGGGGAGAAATAGACTCCCTACTGAACAGGGAGCCCAAAGTGGGGCTTGATACCAGGATCCCATGATGATGACCTAAGTGGAAGGCAGACACAACTGATTGAGCCACCCACTTAACCCTGAACCAATCTATTATGACTTGGTCCAATTTATTGGTTTATGGCTCTTTCCACTTATCCTAGAAGGGAACTTTGGTCTTATTTTCAACTTAGCTTCTGAGTATTTCCTATGTGTAAGGAACTGGGGCTTAGCACTGGAGATACCAAGATAAGGAGATTGAAGGAGTCATCAACAATCTCCCAACAAACAAGAGCCCAGGGCCAGACGGCTTCCCAGGGAAATTCTACCAAGCATTTAAAGAAGAATTAATACCTATTCTGAAACTGTTTCAAAAAATAAAAATGGAAGGAAAACTTCCATATTCATTTTATGAGGGCAGCATTACCTTGATCACAAAACCAGACAAAGACTCCATCAAAAGAGAGAATTACAGACCAATATCCTTGATGAACACAGATGGGAGAATTCTCACCAAAATACTAGCCAATAGGATCCAACAGTACATTAAAAGGATTATTCACCATGACCAAGTGGAATTTATTCCAGGGCTGCAAGGTTAGTTCAACATTTGCAAATCAATCAATGCGATATAATACATTAATAAAAGAAAGAACAGGAACCATATGATACTCTCAATAGATGCTGAAAAAGCATTTGACAAAGTACAGCATCCTTTCTTGAACAAAACTCTCCAAAGTGTAGGAATAGAGGGTACATACCTCAATATCATCAAAGCCATCTATGCAAAACCTACCGCAAATATCATTCTCAATGGAGAAAAACTGAGAGCTTTTCCGCTAAGGTCAGGAACATGGCAGGGATGTCCATTATCACCACTGCTATTCAACATAGTACTAGAAGTCCTAGCCTCAGAAATCAGACAACAAAAAGAAATTAAAGGCATCAAAATTGGCTGAAGAACTCAAACTATCACTCTTTGCAGATGATATGATACTTTATGTGCAGAACCCAAAAGACTCCACTCCAAGTCTGCTAGAACTTGTACAGGAATTCAGTAAAGTGTCAGCATATAAAATCAATGCACAGAAATCAGTTGCATTACTTTACACCAACAACAAGACAGAAGAAAGAGAAATTAAGGAGTCAATCCCATTTACAGTTGCACCCAAAACCATAAGATACTTAGGAATAAATCTAACAAAGAGGCAAAGAATCTGGACTCAGGAAAATATAAAGTATCCATGAAAGAAATTGAGGAAGACACAAAGAAATGGAAAAATGTTCCATGCTCATGGATTGGAAGAACAAATATTGAGAAACTCTCTATGCTACCTAAAGCAATCTACACATTTATTGCAATCCCTATCAAAATACCATCCATTTTTTTTTCAAAGAATTGGAATAAATATCCTAAAACTTATATGGAATAAGAAAAGACCTCGAATAGCCAGAAGAATGTTGAAAAGAAAGCCAAAGTTGGTGGCATCAGACTTCAAGTTCTATTACAAAGCTGTCATCATCAAGACAGTATGGTACTGGCACAAAAACAGACACACAGACCAGTGGAATAGAATAGAGATCCCAGAAATTGACACCCAACTAATCTTCAACAAAGCAGGAAATTAATGTCCAGTGGAAAAAAGACAGTCTCTTCAACAAACAGTGTTGGGAAAATTGGATGGCCACATGCAGAAAAATGAAACTGGACCATTTCCTTACAGCACCCAAAAAAATAGACTCCAAATGGATGAAATACCTCAATGTGAGAAAGGAATCCTTCAAAATCCTTGAGGAGAACACAGGCAGCAACCTCTTCGACGTCAGCCACAGTAACTTCTTTTTAAAGACATCGCCAAAGGCAAGAGAAGCAAGGGCAAAAATGAACTATTGGGACTTCATCAAGCTCAAAAGCTTTTGTACAGCAAAGGAAACAGTTAACAAAACCAAAAGACAACTGACAGAATGGGAGAAGATATTTGCAAATGACATATCAGATAAAGGGCTAGTATTCAAAATCTATAAAGAACTTATCAAACTCAACACCCAAAGAACAAATAATCCAATCAATAAATGGACAGAGGACATGAACAAACATTTCTGCAAAGAGACATCCAGATGGCCAATAGACACATGAAAAAGTGCTCCATATCACTTGGCATCAGGGAAATACAAATCAAAACCACAACGATATACCACCTCTTGCCAGTCAGAATGCCTAAAATTAACAAGTCAGGAAACGACAGATGCTGGCGAGGTTGTGGAGAAAGGGGAACCCTCCTACACTGTCGGTGGGAATGCAAGCTGGTACAGCCACTCTGGAAAACAGCATGGAGGCTCCTCAAAAAGTCGAAAGTAGAACTACCCTATGACCAACTACTACTATTACTGGGTATTTACCCTTAAGATATAAATGTAGTGATCCGAAAGGGCATGTGCACCCGAATGTTTATAGCAGCAATATCCACCATAGTCAAACTATGGAAAGAACCTGATGTCCATCAACAGATGAATGGTTAAAGAAGATGTGGTATGTATATACAATGGAATACTATGCAGCCATCAAAAGAAATGAAATCTTGCCTTTTGCAATGACATGGATGGAACTAGAGGGTATTATGCTTAGCGAAATAAGTCAATCAGAGAAAGACAACTATCCTAAGATCTCCCTGATATGAGGAAGTGGAGATGCAATGTGGAGGTTTGGGGGGTAGGAAAAGAATAAATGAAACAAGATGGGATCTGGAGGGAGACAAACCATAAGAGACTCTTAATCTCACAAAACAAACTGAGGGTTGCTGCGGGGAGGGGGTTTGGGAGAAGGGGGTTGGGGTTATGGACATTGGGGAGAGTATGTGCTATGGTAAGTGCTGTGAAGTGTGTAAACCTGGCGATTCACAGACCTGTACCCCTGGGGCTAATAATACATTATATGTTAAAAAATAAAAAATTAAAAAAATTGTATATCAAGTATGTTAAATAAAAAGAACATATGGAAAGGAAATTAAAAAAAAAAGAATTTTGGTCTAAGCAATTGGGTAAGTGATGCTGGTATTCGGTAAGATTGGGAACATAGAATAGATTTTTTTCTTATCCTCTCATTCCACATGTGAGAAAACGGAATCCCTCAAAGGGAAAGTGGTGTGGCCAAGGTTAAACAAAAGCATTTGGGATGAATGAAGGACCAGGACTAATTTTTTATTTAGTTTTTATTTAATACATTTTCCACGGCACCAAAAATTTCCTCTGCTCAGCAGTCTTTGTATATTGGTAAGAGATAAATGAATCGAATTAACATCAAAAGCCCAATATCAAAGTAGGGAGAGTAGATGGCTGGGTCATAAATCTGCAGTTTTGTTAACATGACTCACATTAAAGAGAATTTATTCACTAGGCATTGATTTTTTTTCTTTTAGCATTGGACTTTCAATGAATGATTTCATATAAAGCAAAACATTATCGTTGGTATTTAATGAGAGAAGAATCACAGCATAGTCAGGAGGAGGTATGGTTCCTGACCATGAAGAAAAGTCTTGCTAATGAGAGAAATATAGTTTTCTTCTAGGGAGTCCAAGGCTTCCAGAACCTCCAGTCAGATGAGGGTAATATTCATTCATCCAACATATATCTATTGGGAACTTACTGTGTTCCAGGCACTGTTCAAGGCACTGGGGACATGTTGGTAGGAAAACAGATGTGGCTGATATAACTGAGCTTACATTTGAGTTCAGGAGAAAAACAATAAATACACTTAATATGTAAGTAAAATACATAGTATGTCTCACAGAAAAAAGTGCTAAGGAAAATATAAGGCAGGTGTTGTGAACAGAATTGTGTTCCCCCACCCAATTCATATGTTGAAATCCAACCCCCAGTGCTTCAGAATATGGCTTTATTTGGAGACAGGGGCTTAAAAAAGGTAATTAAACTAGAGTCATTGGGGTTGGCCTTAATTTAATATAGTAGGTGTCCTTATAAGAAGAAATTTAGACACAGACACCTACAAAGGGAAGATTGTGTGAAAACACAGAAGGAAGATGGCCATCTATAAACAAAGGAGAGAGGCTCCAAAATAAATAAATCCTGTGTGATTTCAGACTTCTAGTCTCCAGAAGTGTGAGAAAATAAATTTCGGTTGTTTAATCTACTCAGTCTGTGGTATGATGTTATGTCAGTCCCAGCAGAGTCAGGGATACATATAGCAGGAAAGGAGGAAAGAGAGTGCTGGGGTAGGATTAGGGTTACAATTTTACCTAGAGAAGTGAGATGATATTTGAACAAAAACACTAGAAGTGAGGGAGCATCACACAGAGATATCTGGGCAAGAGTGTTCTAGACAGAGGAGATAGCAAGTACAAAACCTTGAGGTGGGGGTGTGCCTGGTGAGTTTGAGGAATAAGAGAGAAAGTCAGAATGACTAAAGCAGAGTAAATAAGGTCAGAGAGCTAATATATGGTAGGGGAAATCACATAGGACCTTTTGGGGTTTTGTATAGAATTTTGCTGGAAATTTTTTCTAGAATTTAGATCCAGTCACTGTGGAAAACAGTTTGTCATTTCCTCAACAAGTTAAAGATAGAATTGCCGTATGACTTATCAATTCTACTCCTAGGTATATACTCAAAATAATTGAAAACAAAGACTCAAACAGATGTTTATATATGAATATTCATGGAATCATTATTCAAAATAGCCAAAAAACAAGGAATACAAAAGCAAAAATGAACTTTTGGACTTCATCAAGATAAAAAGCTTTTGAGCAGCAAAATAAACAGTCACAAAGCTAAGAGGCAACCCATGGAATGACATTTGCAAATGATATTATGGATAAAGGGCTGGTATCCAAGATTTATAAAGAACTTATCAAACTCAACACCCAAAACAAACAATCCAGTCAAGAAATGGGCAGAAGACATGAAAAGACACTTCTCCAAAGCAGACATAAAAATGGCTAACAGACACATGAAAAAATATTCGACATTTTTTCCATATTCTGATCACCAGCCATCATCTGTATTTGATTTGAAATACAAATCAAAACCACAAGATTACACCTTACACCACTGAGAATGGCAAAAATCAACAAGACAGGAAACAAGTGTTGACACGGATGTGGAGAAAGGGGAACACTCTTACACTGTTGGTAGAAATGCAAGCTGGCACAGCCACTCTGGAAAGCAGTATGGAGGTTCCTTGAGACATTAAAAATAGAGCTACTCTATTACCCAGCAATTGCACTAATAGGCATTTGCCCCAAAGATACAGATGTAGTGAAAAGAAGGGGCACATGCACTGCAATGTTCATAGTAGCAATGTCCATGATAGCCAAACTATAGAAAGAGCCGAGATGTCCTTCAACAGATGAATGGATAAAGAAGATGTGGTTGGTCCATATACACAATGGAATATTACTCAGCCATCAGAAAGATGGCCATCCTTTTGCATCGACATCATTCATTTGCATCGACATGGATGGAACTGGAAGGGATTATGCTAAGTGAAATAAGTCAAGCAGAGAAAGACAATTATCATATGGTTTCACTCATATGTGGAATATAAGGAATGGTGCAGAGGACCATAGGGGAAGGGAAAGAAAACTTAATAGGAAGAAATCAGCAAGGGAGAAAAACCATGAAGGACTCTGGACTCATGGAACCAAACTGAGGGTTACAGAAGGGAGCGGGATGGAGAATGGGATAACTGGGTGATGGGTATTAAGGAGGGCATGTGTGGTGATGAGCACAGGGTGTTATATGCAACTAATGAATTGTTGAACACTACGTCAAAAACTAATGATGTACTGTATGTTGGCTAACTGAACATAATAAAAAATAAGAAACACAGAAACACTGATGATGTACTATATGTTGGCTAATTGAACATAATAATAAAAAATAGTCAAAAAGTAGAAACAACTCAGATGACTGGATAAACAAATTGATATGTCCTTTCAATGGAATATTATTTGGTCATAAAGAGGAATGAAGTACTGATCCATGCCACAGTATGGATGAACCTTGAAAACATCATGCTAAGTTAAAGAAGCCATACACAAAAGGCCACATTTTGTATGGTTCCATGTATATATTTATGTACATGTATATTTATATTAAATATGTATATATATTTATGTAATATACATATTTCCATACACACATACAAACTATACATAATTTATACTTATATCAAGATGTATATTAAATATATATATATATCTAGAATAGTCAAATCCATAGACACAGAAAGCAGATTAGTGGTTTCCAAGGGGTGATTAGAGCATAGAAGTGAATGTTTAACAGGTATGGGGTTTTCTTTGAGGGTGATGAAAGTGTTCTAGAACTAGATAGTGGTAATGATTACACAGCAATGTGCATGCACTAAATATACCTAATTGTAAATTTTATGTTATATGTGTTTTTACCACAATGCAAAAGTATTTAGATCCAAAGAAGTGTTTTGAAAAAAAGAATGTCATGGTCTGATTTATATTTTTAAAAGATCATTCTATCTGCTCTGTTGGGAAGGGACAGTTAGGTGAGTAGCAAGAATAGAAGCAGGGAGATCAGTTAGGGGCTCTTTTAATAATCCAATAGAGAGATTAGATGGGTGGGTATAGGAGTCTGGAGCTTGGAGGAGAGGTCTTCAAAAGGAGATTTTAATCAGAAATCTTTGGCATATACATAATATTTAGAGCTATGAGACTGATATCTAAAGCCATGAGACTGGTTGAGATCACCAAGATATGTTTCTCCCCATATAGGCCATTCAGTCTTTCACACGATGGAGCTCCAATTTTCATAGAGGAGACAAAGTTTCTTTACTCTAAGAAGCCTTCAACTTTTAGCAGATGATCTTCACTCTGGTGAGGCTCATCTGTTGGGAGAAACTGTTGTTACCCTGATAGGTTCTCATGGTAATGCAGAAGCAGTGGTCTCCTTACTCTAGAGATTTCCCAGTCTGACTAGGGAAACACTGTCCATCCATTTAAAGTAGTCCCTAGCCAAAGAGAAAAGCATTATTCTGCATGAGGGAGCCTCCCCGAGTATAATGGGAAAGATACGCCTCCCTGGGTTCCCTACTGCTTATGGTTGTAGCCCCGAGAAGAAAGCATAGAGAGCACTAGCATTGCCTAAGCAGCAGCATTAACTCCCAGACCTAAAGTTGACAATGAAGAGATCCATATATGTTGCAGGCCAAACCAGAATACCACTTAATGTCCATGTCTGGAAATAGCAATTAGAGTTTATTAATTGAGTTGCTGTTAATCCTGCCACTATCAAGGCTAATTATCCTTAACTGGAGTTGTCTACTCTGATAATAAGCATTTAGTTTCCTTCCATTCAATTTAACAATATTCCAGGCACTGTCCTAGATACTTTGGGAAATACCATACTTTACGAAGTTTGATGTTTTGTTGTGGGATCAGCCTTGTACATAGATAACTCCAGCTTAAGGCAGAAAGTGATGAGTGCTGTAGAGAGTCATATGCTAGGGTACTTAATGGGAAGATTAATTCTGCCTGGTGAGGAGCAGATTTGGATGGAACTTTGTAGAAGAAGCAATATGTGAGCTGGAACTTAAGAGAATAAGATTTCCATGGGCATTCCAGGCAGATGGAACAGCATAAGCAACTGATTGGAGGCCAAAAATGCAGAGTATATCATAGTTACTAAATATCATTAATTTGTTTATTTATCTCATTTACCCATTAATTTAGCAAATTTTCGTTAAGTACCTATTATGTCCCAAGTGTTTTGGATACAGCAGTGAACAAAACAAATTCCCTGTCCTTGTGGAGTTTACATTCTAGAGGGCTGGGTTACATTATAAACAAACAAACAAAAAAGCAAATAAATATGTTATTTGTTAAGTAATAGTAAATATGTTGAAAAGAAAAACAGAATAAGGGGTAAAGAGTGATGGGGAGAGGTTCTGTTTTATGTAGGGCGGTCATGGAAGTTATCTCTACTAAGATGTCATTCAGGTAAAGACCTAGAGTCAAATATATATTCAGTGGAAAAATGTTTCAGATGGACAAAATAACAAGATCCTGTGGCAAGGGTATGCTTGCTATGTCCTTGGGTCATAAAGGCCTAAGCAACAGGAAGAATGGAGCCACCATTTACCAAAATGAGGAAGCCTAAAACAGGAATAGGCTTAGGTCTTATGGAAGATCTGGAGTTTGGTTTAAGGAATGCTAAGTTTAAGATGTTTTTAGCCACCCAAGTGTCCAGTTGGCAGTTGGATACATGAATCTGTAATTTATGTTCTGGTGCTAATAATTAGGGAGCTGGTGTCACTTATAGTATATTTAATATGATGATACTGGATGAGATCACAAGGGAGAAACTGTTGATAGAGCCATAGCTTAATGACTGAGCTCTGAGTTACTCCAATATTAAGCATTTGAATTGGTGAGAAGGAACAAATAAGAGACTTAAAGAAATAATGGATGGTGGTTTTTGTAGAAGTGAGGGCAAAAAATAATGAGGCTTTGAATTACAGTCCTTACACTATAGGGAAATAGAAATAGGGTCAGTATTAAGCAAGGCATTATGGAAATAAAATAATCAGGATTGAACATGGGATAGGGGTGGAAGTGAACAGGGAAAGAGAAGGGCACAGGAGGCCTCCTTGGCATGATTCTGGCTCAGACAACGTGGTGGATGGTGGTGCCATTAATTAATATAGGGGACATTAGCAGGGGAGTGGAGAATTGGTTTGAGCAGAAGGAAGTAGAAGGAGGAGTTGGAAAGATGTTGAGTTCAGTTTGGGACATGTGAGTTTGAGATTTTTTATGAGACTTTCAATAGAGTCAGATTGGTAGCTGTAAATGCAAAGATCCAGAACTATATAAAAGCTGACACTGTTTCTTTAGCCACTAATCATTGTGTCTGTCACTTAGGCTCATAATGTAGTGACCACTGATAGGTGGGGGTTGGAAGAGGGAGATAAGAAGGAGGAAGTTCACATTTCTGAATCTGCTCTGCCACTTATTAACTGTGAGACCTTAGGCTGGTTATGCCAACTCTGAACCTAGATTTCCTCATTGGTAAATGGGGACCATATAAATACCTCATGGGGTTGTTTTAATGATTAAATTGGCCATTGCATAGAAAAAAACTTGAGAAAAATAAGTGCTTACAAACTTTGGGTTGAGTAGGGCTGTGAATGGATTGATTTGAGTACCCTCCCAGGGAACACTAGCACCAGGGAACACTAGATAGGGGGCTGCAAGCCAGGTAGGGCATGTCTGGGGCATGAGTGAAGATTGAGAATAGAAAGAACCTTTCTAGAACTTTCTCACAGTAGATATCTTAGAATTTTTTGTGGTGGTGTTCAGGAAGGACTTTAGGGAGGTCTCATCTCACATGCCTACTGTAGCTTTCACATACAGAGCATGTACCAGCTGGGACACCTCACTGGTGGTGCAGGGAATAAAGCTCATTGGGAAGACATGATGTTGGAATGTTTGTGCCAATTTTTCTAGGAATGGAGCTGTCTCTGGGGACTAGATGGATCTCAGAGAAGGAATAAAGTGCTAGGAGCTCAGGGTGTGAGGACAGAGCAGCTCTGAAGTGAATTAGTCAGTCTGGGGCAGAGGGAGATGGAGAAACTGGGAGAGGATAAAAGAGGATATAAAATCAGAGCAATAATATAAGAAATTAAGAGAATGAGAGAGAAAGGAAGACATAATGAGACTGGAATCAGACTGAGAAGCTAACTTCCACTACAGTATTGTTTGTTAAAGCCTAACAGAGGGCCTGACACTCAGTAAATAAGTAGTGAGTATTTGTTGAATGAATGAATATATGAATGGGGCACAGGGAAGACTAAAAGGAGACAGAGAAAGCAACAGGGAATGGTATTAGTGCTGGAAGAGTGGATCTGTAACTGAAATCAATTTGACAAACATTTATTGATCCCCTATTGCCTGCCAAGTACTGAGGAAATTAGAGGCTGGAGGCATAGCAGGCATAGCTCTGAGTTACAAATAGCTGAGCTCTAGCGTGCTGGTGGCTCTGTTAGAGAGCATCATTGGAAAGTGGTCCCTGTTATCAGTTGTCAGCAGTGTGTGCATATCTCCCAGAATGTGCTCACTCTGCCTACTTCAGTGTGCTTAGTGTCTTTGTCCCTACTATAGGTCAAACTTGAGGAAAACTAACAAGCATATTTTAATATTGGATGTTACTGTGTAAAACTAGAAAGAAATCTCAGTTGGAATGCCAGGCACTGTCACCTAATATAACTCTCTTCTACTAAGAATTTAAACAAATGAATATCATAAGTTGAATGGCTTGCTCAAGATCACATGGTAGCAAGGCCAGGGTTCAAACCTAGTTTTCGTATTTGCTGTCAGCCTTCTGTCCTCTGGCTGCCTTCATAAGTTTTATACCTACCTAGACCTCTTACCACCTTCCAAAAACTAGAAGAAAATGCAGACATCTAAAGGCAGCATATGATGACATACAGATATCTAGAAGTATGTGCTGCATGGAGGAATCTTGACTTTACAATAAATCTGATCATCGGGGACTCTAATACAAGAAGTTTCACAGTGCAATTCATTCATTCATTCCATCATTTGTATATTCAACTATGCTTCGAACATGGGTTGATTTCATACTATGTGTCCAAATCCATTTGTAAGTGTAAATAGAAGCAAGTCAGAAATGGGGAGTACCTGGAGAACTTCTCACTCCAGTGGGTAATGGAGAAACCAAGGATAACAATGATAATAACCATCATTTATTGAGTACTTACATTGTTCCAGTGACTTCCCATAGTTTAATTTTTTTTATCCTTAAAGTAACCCTATGAAGTGTAAGTACTATTATTTCCCCCATTTTATGGTTAGTGAACAGAGGCCCAGGGAGATCACACAACTTGCTTAAGGTTCCACAGCTGTGAGGCAGAACCAGGATTTGAATCCAGGAAGCCTGACTTTAGAGTCCCCAAAATGATAACTCCTGTCTGGGATTAAGTGCTAAATTCTCCATTCTCTTCTCTCACTCATCCTCACATTACTTTCACTCCAATCAAAGAAGATCTGTCTCCCCTTCCTGTATCATTCTCTTTACCATTCTCATACTTTTGTTTCTCTTGTTGCCTTTGCATGGGATGCTCTTCTCATTGTTTTATCGTCTCACATCTAAGTTCTCTTCATATGAAAAATGGAAGTTCAGATGTTGCCAACTCCATCACAAAGCTTACTATGAACCCACCTAAACAATGTGAAGTGAGCTCTTTCTCATCCTTTTTAGGATGCCATGGTTTTAACCTAGGTTTTTTTGCAACATTACCAGGTCTTATTTATATTTTTGCTCTTATATTTTTGTTAGTGCTACACTTATCTTTCCTCCCTTACCCCTGGCCAGATTGCAACTCCCTTAAGAGCTAGGACCATATCTGGAGCCCTTTGGCATGATACTTAGAGGTTGTAGGTATTTATTTGTATAGAAATAAATGATCTGTTATTTGGTTCCCCAGACATATATATGTGTTAAGTAGTAATTCTTGGTCCATGAGTCTAAGTTACTTCTCCCTATTCCTAAAGGTATTCTTCACTTCTTTGCTGAAGGCTGTAGGTGATGGTGTAAAGCATAGATGTAATGATGCCGAAGAAGATAGTAATGAGCTTGTTTTCAACTTGGGACACCTGTGAATGAGGTTTTAGATATGTAGAAATGGCTGTGCCCAAGAAGATGGCCACCAGATCAAAATGGGAACTGTAGATGGAAAAGACTTCAAAATGGCAAGATGCAAGGAGGTAGTCAGGAGGTGAGGACGAAGCCAAAGGGCCAAAGCAGGCTCATGGTACTGCTTTATGCTACCCACTAGCATCAGTTCACTGAAGCTGACATAGAGAATGTCAGATTTAGCACAGCCTGGATCTTATAGATGAAATGGTTGGAAACATTGGAGGTACAGTAATGACATAATGGATATGAAAGTCTACTGAAACTGCTGTCATCCAGCAGCTGGCCACCAGGCCCTTGCAGGGACTCTCTATATGTGGGTAACATAGAGCATAACCGATGACTATAGCCCAGATTCAGGTCAGGACCTCCAGGTGGAAGCTCTCCATGATGCTGAAGGAGGGGGAGCTCATTACCAGGAGAAAGTAGGGGGTCACAAAGGAGTCAGCACAGAAGTCAGGCCATGTGTGGGTATGTGTGAATTGTATGTGTGGTTGCTGCTATGGCAGTAACAGGTGACCAGGAAGGAGAGATTGCTATGGAAAAGATGCAAAAGACTGTGCAGTTGTGCACCAATGGTCCCCTAGACCCTGTCCATATACTGAGCCTATGAAAAGGGTCACAAACTGAGTACCCTGAACACAGACTATCCTTGAGGGAGTTGCATCCAATCAGAATTTGAAATGCCTTTACTCACATACTTCCAAGTCTTCTTCTTTAACCTTGTCCTCCCCTGTACAGATCTGGATACTATTGAAGGAACTCACAGAGAGTGTGTTTCCTCCTACAACTTCGGTTTTTGTCAAGCCATCAAAGCGCATAAGAGGGGAACAGTGACTGGTAAATGAATGTATGAATGAAGAATGTAGAGGCCTCTGAATTTTTTAGAAGTTGTCTGCAGTCAGATAAACTTTGAGTACATTCCATTGTGCAACCTTCATCCCCTTTCCAAAGTCCACTTCTCCTCATATATTTTTTTTTTAAGTTTGGTAATTTCTGCCTTCTAATTAGGAAACAAGATTTCTAAGGAGGCCACCGTAGAGGTGGGGAAAATGAAATAAAGAGAAAAAAAAGATCAATTGACCAAACTTATCAATTCAGTCAGTTTTGTTCAAATAGTTGTGTCAAACGACTAGAAGTTAATTTGATTATTTTGGATTGTAGGGTCACAGACACAGAACATTTTATTTTTCATCTATTCATTGTTGATGTGTAAGACATAGACAAAGAAACAGAGGCAAAGGCTTGAAACTAAGTCATACTTAAGGTTGGGTTTCTAGTCACTTAAGTAACTAGTTGATTCAGTGATAAAAATGCCACTGAGCCAGTTGTACTGGTGGTGTATAGACAGAACTGAAGATCTTGGCTTTCAATTTGTCCTTGATTGGTGTGACTGGCATAATTACAGTTGAATTGCACTCTGCTTGAAGCCAGCATGGTAGGTAAAAAACTGGATATATATATATATATATAATTAATTTGATTTCTCTCCCTCATAGATATGCCTTTTCCAGAAAGTAATATAACTGGAATAATAGAATTGTATAGTCTTTTGTGTCTGCCCTCTTTCACATAGCACAATGCTTTTGAGATAGATCCATGTTGTGCCACGTATCAATAGTTTGTTCCTTTCACTGCCAAATAGTGTTCCATTGGATAAATACACAGTTTGATCATTCATTAGTTGATAGAAATTTGGGTCTGTCCTATTTTGTTAGCTCTTTTGAATAAACTGCGAAAAGCATTTTGTTGTAGCTCCTTTGGACATGTGTTTTCATTTCTTTTGAATAAATACATGGGACTGAGGTGACTTGGTAACAAGTTAAGTTACATATTTAAATCAGAAGAAACTACTAAACTGTTTTCCAAAGGGACTATGCTATTTTGCCTTCTCAGTAGCAATGCATATTAAGTTCTGGTTGCACTACATCCTCATCAGGTATCGTTAGGGTAGTTTTGTTTTGTTTTATTTTATTTTGTTTTTGTCTTTTAGGAAATGTGTATTTCCATTTATTGTGGTTTTAAATTGGATTTCCTAAAAAAATAAATTGGATTTCCTTGAAGAAAAATTATATTGGACATCTTCCTTAGAGTGTCTATTTAAAGCTGCTCAAATTTTCACTGGGTTATTTGTTTTATCATTGTTGAGTTGTGAGAGTTGTTTACATATTAGAGATACAAGTGTTTTATCAGACATGTCTTCTGAAATATTTTCTCCTGTCCTTTGTGTTTCCATAACAGTGTCACTCAAATAGCAGAAGTTTTGAATTATGATGAAGTCAAATTTATCAAGCTTTTCTTGTGTTGTCTGTGTTTTTGTTTCTTTCTAAGAAATCTCTGCCTAACCCAGGCCACACTGAATTTCTTCAGAAGTGTTATAGGTTTTGGTTTTATATTTGGAACTGTGATACATTTGGAATGAATTTTTTAATATGGCACATAATAGGGGTTAAAGGTAATTTTTATGTATATGGTAATCCAATTGCTCCAGCATTATTTGTCCAAAATACTATCTTTTCTTCACTAAATACTTTGTCATTTTTGTTAAAAATCAATTGATCATATGTATTTTGGGTTTCTTTTAGATTCTCTTCTGTTTTGTTCAATTGATCTGTATGTTTATCCTTCTGTCAAGACCACACTTCCTTGATTACTGAGCTTTATACTAAGTCTTGAAAGTAGGTAGTATAAGTCTTCCAATGTTTTTCATTTTCAAAATTTTGGCTATTCTAGTTAATTTAGTCCAATATAAAACAGGACTCTTAAGGATCGAAACTCATTATACAAGACCCGTTTAGAGAAGGGGTGATTATCTTCCCTGCTTCTCCATTTATCAGCCCAATTTGGCTTGTTCTTAATTTGGAAAGAGTGAATGGTACTTCATGATGGATTATTTCAACCTTAATTCCTGGTCCCACCCATTAAATCCCCTGTTAATTTCATACTGCTGCTATAACAAATCACTATAAATGTAGCGGCTTAAAACAACCCAATTTTATTTTGTTGCAGCTCTGTAGATGAGACATTTGATTCGGGTCTCTCTGGGCTAAAATGAGGTGTTGGGAGGCTTGTGTTCCATTCTGGCAGCTCATGGGGTGAAATTTGTCTTCTTGCTTTTTCCAGCTTCTAGGGGCTTCCTGCATTAGTTGGACCATGAAATCCTTCTATCCTCAAAGACAACAATGGCCAGTTGAGTGTTTCTCATGTTGCATCACTCTGACACTGACTCCTCTGCCTCTCTCTTCTACTGCTAAGAATCCTTAAGTATCCATTTAGGCCCACTAAAAATCCAGAATAACTTCTCTATTTTAAGGTCACCAGCTCAGGAATCTAAACTCCATCTGCAACCTTCATTCTCTTTTTTCATCTATAACATAATATAGTCACAGGTTCTGGGGCTTAGAACATGGACATCTTCTTGGAGCCATTATTCTGCCTACCATGATCATGACGTATTTTTGTTTATATATTTGCTGGATTTAGTTTACTGACATTCTGTTAAGACTCCCTGCATTTATGTTTCTGAAGGATATTTGCCTGTATTTTACTTGTGTCACCCTTGTCCAGTAATGTCAGAATAATGGTGATATAACAATATGTACTGGGCAATGTTTCTTATATTCTTCTGGAAGAGTTTTTTCATAATTGATATTGTTGTTTCTGTTTGTATGGAGGTTTCTGTGAGTTTAATTTCTGTAGTAGATATAGGAATATTTATGTTGCTTGTTTTTTCTTGAGTGAGCAGTGGTAGTAATCTTTCAAGGAATTTTTCCTTTTATTTAATTGATCAAATTTATTGGCAAAAGTTTTTTCAAAATAGTCCTTTATTATCCTTTTTAATTCCTGAAATAACTGTAGTAGTGTCTCTCCTTCCTTTGTTATATTGGTGATTTATATCTTTTTTTCTTCTTGATCCATCTGTCTTGAGGCTTATAAATATTGCTCTTAGAGTCAGGCTTTAGTTTCATTGATTTATATTGTTTTTCTATTTCATCTGCCAAATCTGAGATTTGTGCTCTTTATATTTTCTTAACATTTTTTGACTTTGGGATTTAATTTGCTTTTTATCCCCTCATTTCTTAAGCTGGAATTTTAGATTGTTGATTCGAAAAATTTGCCTTTTCTAATAACAGGGTTTTACCACTGTAAATTTCCCCCAAAGCATGTTATATATTTGCCTCAAATATTTTGATATGATGTACTTTAATTTTCATTAAATTAAAAATATTTTATAATTTCCAGTGACTCCTTGTTTGGCCCATGGATTTTTTCAAAGAGTGGTATTATTTATTTTCCAAATAATCACATATTTTCCAGGATATTAATTTCTAGTTTAATTCTGTAATGGTCAGAATATACTGTAGCTTTAATTATTTTAAATAGCTGTGTTCCTTCTTACCAGATACACCTGTGAAGTGCTGAAAAGTTGGAGGAGCACAAAGGGCTTTTGCTGTACTGAGTGTCCAGTTCAAGAAGACCCCCAACTGTTCTCAAGTGAGGTACTCTGATATCTTGACAATGTTACCAAGAAATGTCTATGCAAATTGAAGAAACATTTTAAAATCTCTAAAGGTAAAAGAGTCTTATCTGAGCCCAAATTAGGACAGCTAATTGGGATACATGCCCTTCACAAGGAAGAAGTTGTTCCAGAGAATGGACAGTTTTTATAGGATTGTATACATTTTTACATCTTGTAAAAGCTCAAAATATTATACATTAGTACATAGGCAGGAATCATGAGATTTATCATAGGGGAATGCAGGGAGTAGGAGTATTAATTGATACCTCAAAGACAAGATGATTTGCCTTTAGGCTACTCATTCACAAAGCAGATGTATAATGTATGTGTGGTGGGCAATAAATCAGGCTTTTGGTTTGAATAAAGTTTATATACAATCATGTTGAATTGGGAAGAAATCTAAAATGGCTTCCCTTGTATACCAGGTCTTTAGAGAGTTTTTTCCTCTTATCATTACAGAGAAAGTAAATATGGTTCTATTAATAAACTTGATTCACATTTTATTAAAAAAATTGTACTATGAAAAACAGATGTTTCTAGAAATCTGGAAATGTATTCATAAATTTGTTAACCTAAAGAATGCTGATAAAACAAAAGTTTGCTTACTAGTTTGTTTTCACTAGAAACTAAGGGTTCTAAGATTTAAGAATTGTGATAAGTATAACTCAGACTACTAGAAATAAGGGAAACAACTCTATATGCAAGAAAAGTAAAATAGGTATTTTTGAAAAAAAAAAGGAACTGGAATACATTTTTGTTGAGGGAAAAGAAAGTAATTTTTTTCTAAAGTGAGAGTGGTTATTTAAAGAAGGAAAACTTGGTACAAATCTGAATGCATAAAGTTGTATGAGGTTTATAGGGAGGGAATCTTTAGAAGGAAATTGTGTGTGGTCAGTACTGGCTAGTACTGGAACTAAATTTAAGTAAATGAGTTTTAATATCGAAAGTATACTGATGTAACAGTCAACAAAACAAAGAGACAACCCACAGAATGGGAGAAGATATTCACATATTCAGACAAAAGGCTGATATCCAGGATCTATAAAGAACTCCTCAAACTCAACACACACAAAACAGATAATCATGTCCAAAAATGGACAGAAGACATACAAATGGCTAACAGACACATGAAAAAATGTTCATCATCACTAGCCATCAGGGAGGTTCAAATCAAAACCACATTGAGATACCACCTTACACCAGTTAGAATGGCCAAAATTAACAAGACAGTAAACAACAAGTGTTGGAGAGGATGTGGAGAAAGGGGAACCCTCTTACACTGTTGGTGGGAATGCAAATTGGTGCAGCCACTTTGGAAAACAGTGTGGAGGTTCCTTAAGAAATTAAAAATAAAGCTTCCCTGAGGGTTGTGGGGGGTGGGGGTAGGGAGTGGGGGGAGGCTAGGGAGAGGGTGGTGGGGTTATGGACATTGGGGAAGGTATGTGCTATGATGAGTGTTGTGAAGTGTACAAACCTGGTGATTCACAGACCTGTACCCCTGGGGCTAATAATACAATATATATTAATCAAAAAAAATAGAGCTTCCCTATGACCCTGCAATTGCATTACTGGGTATTTGCCCCAAAGATACAGATGTGGTGAAAAGAAGGGCCATCTGTACCCCAATGTTCATAGCAGCAATGGCCACAGTCACCAAACTGTGGAAGAGGCGCTTCAACGGATGAATGGATAAGGAAGATGTGGTCCATATACATTACGGAGTACTACACCTCCATCAGAAAGGATGAATACCCAACTTTTGTATCAACAAAATTTGAACGGGACTGGAAGAAATTATGCTGAGTGAAATAAGTCAAGCGGAGAGAGTCAATTATTATATGGCTTCACTTATTTGTGGAGCATAAGAAATAACACAGAGGACATGGGGAGATGGAGAGGAGAAGGGAGTTAGGGGAAATTGGAGGGGGAGATGAACCATGAGAGACTATGGGCTCTGAAAAACATTCTGAGGGTTTTGGAGGGGCTGGGGGTGGGAGGTTGGGTGAGCCTGGTGGTGGGTATTATAGAGTGCACTTATTTCATTGACCCCCGGGTGTGGTACATAAACAATGAATTCTGATACAGTGAAAAGAAATAAAAAATAAATAAATAATTTTTAAAAAGTATACTTATGCAAAGTTAAAATTTTTGTTTTCTCTTTGTTAAAAATGTTTTCTTAAACTATAGATCCCCTCTTAATAAAACATTGTAAATATTTTTATCTTTAAAGTTATATGCCTAGAAAGTAAGAATCCTGTGTTTTACAAAAAAAAAATTACCTATTTTTATCAGGTGTTTGATTTACTCTAAGAAAAGTCTTAATATTTTTAAAAAGATAAATTTTGCTCACAACTATGTGATCTTATGTATTTGTCTTTGATATCTTTTATTGTCACTTTGGTTAAATGGGCAATTAAAAACCGGTCATAATGATCTGTTATCCTAGTCAAGTCTTCAAACCTTTGATAATTTTTGACACATTTCCCTCAATCAAATTCTAAAATGAAATATTTTGTCTACAATCTGAGGTGTTCTGGAGAGCTCCTGGAACGTTTTGAAGATTTTGTAAGGAATTAAATGAATTAGATTTATCTGGTATGTTAAAGTAAAAATATAAGAAGAAATTATTGCATTTCTTTTATGCACCAGAAAATAAGCCATTTTTGTGAATGTACCGTGTGTATCTAAAACCAATGCATATTCTTCTGTTGTTGAGTGAAGTGTTCTATAAGTGTCAGGTCAAGTTCACTGCTAATATACATATCTTCTATATCCTCATTTATTTTCTCCCTACATATTCTATTGCTAAATGAGAGAGATGTGGGAAGTATCCAGTTATAATACTATATTTGACTTTTTCTCCTTTCAGTTCTGACAGTTTTTGCTCTATGTATTCTGAAATTCTGAGTAGGTATACACAAATTTAGGATTATGTTTTCTTCTTAACAAACTGAATTCCTTATCATTGCATGATGTCCTTCTTTATGTCTGGTGGTAATATTACTTGATCTGAAGTGTTCTTGGTCTGATAATTCATACAGCCATTGTAGCTTTCTTTTGGTTAAGGTTTTCATGGTATATCTTATTTTCCTTCATTTTGTTTTTCATATATCAATATTTTTATGATTATAGTAAACTTCTTGTAGAAAGCATATATTCAGGTCTTACTTTTATGGTCAATATGACAATATCTATCATTTTGTTGGTGTTAAAACCATTTACAATTAATGAAATTATTGATATGGTTACATTTAAAGAGACTAAAATATTCAAATACCTTTTATGTTTACTTTTATTTTTATCATTCCTGGCCCTCTTCATTACTTGCTCTAGATTCAAGTTTCCGTCTGGCATCACACTTTTTCTGCTTAAAAAACTTCCTTTAACATTTCTTGTAGCCCATATTTACTAGAAGTAAATTCTCTTACCTTTTGTTTGAGAAAGTTTGTATTTTGTCTTCATTATTGAAAAACATTTTAATAGATAAAGGTTTCTGGGTTGACAGGTCTTTCTTTCAATACCTGAAAGATGTCACCCAATTATCTTCTGGCTTGCATAGTTTCTGATGGCAAGTCTACTGTATTTCTAATTTTTGTTCCTTTGTATGTACTGCATCCTTTTACCATCAATACTTTTGTTTTGTAGTTGGGTTTCAGAAGTTAGCTATGATGTACTTGAAGTGTGTGTATTTATATTTATCCATATTCTTTTTCTCTGAGTTCCTGGGATATGTGTTTTATAGTCTTTCATTATTTTTGAAAACTTCTTAGTCATTAGGTTTTTTAAATGATCCTTTTGCCCATATTTTTTCCTGCCTTCTTTTCTGAGACTCGAATTACTGCATGTTAATCAACTACATATTATACCACAACTTTTGGATGCTTTGTCCCCCCCTCCCCCACTTTTTTCTCTTTGCATTATAGTTTGGATAATTTACAATGATCTATCTTTGAGTTCACTAATTACTTCTTTGGCTGTATCCATATGTTAATAAACCCATCAAAGGCATTCTTTATTTGTGTTACCTCACTATTGTATTACTTTGTTACCGTGTTTTTTTTTTGTTTGTTTTTTTGTTTCCAGAGAGGGATGGGGGTGCAGAGGGAAAGGGAGAAGGAGAGAGAGAACCTTGAGCAGGCTCTATGCCCAGTAGAGAGGGCTTGATTTCACAACCTTGAGATCATGACTTGAGCCAAAATCAAGAGATGATTAACTGACTGAGCCACCCAAGAGCCCCTGTTACTGTGTATTTTTTTTTAATTTAAAGTATTTCCATTTTACTATTTCATGTAGTTTTCATTGCTGTACTGATATTCTCCATATGTTCAAGCATGTATGTCCATCTTTTATACTAGGTCATTTATCATATTAATTGTAGTTATTAGAAAGTCTCTGTCTAACCATTCTAATATTTACAAATCTCTATATCAGGTTTGGTTGATTGCTTTATTTATTGAAAAGAGATTATTTTTTCTTGCTTTTGTGTTTGTGTCTTAATTTTTTACTTAGTACCATGCAATGCATTTAGAAGAACAGTAGAAACTAAGATAAACTGCTATGTCTGGAAATGACCCTGTCTCTATAAGGTTGTTTAATTGTGAAATTGAGTCAGTCCACTCAGTAGCTGAGCAGGCTTTGTGCTATCATTACCATCATTGTACTTTGAATTCCTGCAGTAGTAAGCCACTGTTATCAAGTCCTTAGAGTGTGAGTTGTGGTGCCAGAGGGTTTTTCTCTGTCTTCCTGCTTCTTCTGTCTTTGGTCTTGAGTGGGAGTTTCCTGTCTTCCCCCAGTAGTAGGAGACCTATGCTTGATATGTGTGTAACATCCTGGGCTTAAGTTAGCTGCTCCTGTTTGAGATGTAAAGGGTTTTGTTGATATTCTTCTCTGAGGACCAAGGGAATTTTTCTGCAGTCTGGGTAAAGGATTCCATATTTTTTCCTTAGAGGCAGACAAGTTTTGCTTTTACTCCTCCCCCTACAAGCAAAAGATCTTTCCTGTGCCAAGGAAGTGAGAGGGTTTTTCTGCCCCACCCTATGCATCTTTAAGCTTTTGCTTCAGAAAGAGTCCAAGGAAGCTCGCAGGGAAGTACTTCCCATCTTTTTTATGAACACCCAATATGGATATTTGGAAAACAGCATGTGTGTGAATGCAAACTTCTCTTGTGTTGTGGACAATCACCTCTTCCAAACTGACACAGTATTTTGAACTTTTCAACCTCTGTCTTTTTTTCCAATTTTTAAATTTTTCATTATGTTCAGTTTGCCAACATATAGTACATTGTAAGATTTTGTTGTAGTGTTCAATGATTCATTAGTTGCATATAACACCCAGTGCTCATTTCAACATGTGCCCTCCTTAATACCCATCATCTGGTCAACCTGTTGTCTTATATTGAAATGAAGCTAGTCTTTTTATTGTTCCCACACATGGATTATTCAAAACTGCTTTTATCTCTATGGCTTTGCTCATACTGTTCCTTTTGTATGGAGAGCCCTCTTTTCTTCTCTATAAGTTTCCAAATCCTTAATTGTCAGGCTCAACTTTTACTTCACTCTTAATAATTCCAGCTAGTTTTAATTTCTTCCTTGTTGATCTCCCTTATAACCCATTCTTTAATATATTATTACCTCCAATTTACAAGTGAATATTTAAGCACTTACCATTTAGTATTTTATTACATTGTGTCATATTGTTTCCTAATTGTGTCACTGGGTCTAACCGGATATACAGTACATGCCCAATGTACTTAGTACATTTAGTTAAAAATGTATTAAGTTACTCTTGTATCACATTGACTGCAATAATAAAATAAAAACAGCTATTCCAACTTCCTTTTGATTAGAGTTGCTATGCCATTAGCCCATTAACATATTAGTTTAACAAATTAGTTCTGAAACTCCATGTAATGATGCCGGAGGAGGATAAGCACTGAAGTCCAATGACATATCATCACATCATCTTGGACTTCAGTTTCTTCATCAGTAAAATGGAGGCAGTCATTAAATTTGCTCGAACAACTTCAGAGAGCTGTTTCAAGGACCAAAAAAGGAACAGAAACAATGGGAACAAAGGAACAGGAGCATGTTGTAAACTGTAAAGAGCTCTACAAAAAGGGGTTAGGTTTGTAATCATAGTGATCCAGATGGTGACGCAAATAAATACCCTGCCCACTCCCCAACTCTTGGCAAAGTCATAATGAGTCAAGTTGTTACCCACTTGAATCCTGACCAGAATGAGATTTGGGACAGTGATCACAGACATATTAAATAGGATATTAAGTTTTTGTTCCTTCCTTAATGTCCGTCTCAGATCTAGGGCTGCTCCAGGGAAGCTGGATATGAAGTTGCCTCAATAGGGCAAGACTGGGGCAAGGATTTGGGAAATGTCTATTCAAAAATGAAACATGAGGGGCGCCTGGGTGGCTCAGTGGGTTAAGCCTCTGCCTTTGTCTCAGGTCATGATCTCAGGTTCCTGGGATTGAGCCCCACATCGGGCTCTCTGCTCAGCGGGGAGCCTGCTTCTTTCTCTCTCTCTGCATGCCTCTCTGCCTATTTGTGATCTCTGTCTGTCAAACAAATAAATAAAATCTCTAAAAAAAAGTGAAACATGATTTAGAAAAATTTGGATCTGTCAAGACATCCTGTGGACAATGAGATATGGTGTATAGAATATGGTTAACCAATTAATAATATAATGAAGGAGAAAAATCTGGTTTTTTTCTATATCTAGCTCTGAATTTTACTTTATTCCAGAGAGGGGTGTTCCCAAGTAAACGCTTTCTAAGTTTTCAAACACCAGCTGTCAAGGATAGGTAATAAATTATATTGAGAGTTGTGCCTTTTTTTTTAATTGAGCAAGTTAGGAAAACCTTAAGTGTTGGAACAGATAGAGAAAGGGTTGCGAGTAGTAGTGGTGCCCTACCATTTGGGGGAGCATTTGGTTCTTCCATATAACCCAGGAACCGTGAGTAGTCTGTGTCTGAAACTGTGTGTGTGTGCGCGTGTGTGTGTGTGTGTGTGTGTGTGTGTGTGTGGTGTCATTTGTGTGCTTTCATAAGTGCATGTTTATGAATTTGTATTTGTGTGATAGTGTGTGCCAGCCTGATTGGTTTTATTACAATCTGTATGTGTTTGAATCTGCATGTGTATCCTAGGAACATTTAAGTTTATATATGTATGTATGTATGTATCAGGGTTCTGAGATTCTTTTAAGGCTTTGGTAAACTATGGACTCTTTTTTATAGGGTAAGTAAGCTTGCAGGCAATAAAGGGTGCTTAATGTTCCTGAGAAAGTTGCAGAATAGACTGGAATTTGCTCTAATACTTCAAGACAATTCCTTTGATCCATGTCTCCTTCTCATCCCTGCTCCCACAACACATGTGGCTCTCTGACCGCTTCCACTCCCACTCAGTCCATTCCTATACAAGACATGGGGTTCTGATGAAGGATGGTTGGAACCATTCCACATCTTTCTTTTGAGTGAGTGGCAGATGAGATGTCACCAGAATAGGAGGCTTTATTCTCTCATCTCTACTTCCCTTCTGTTATCAAGGAATTATAGTTCTGGGCACAGCTCTTTTGTTTACCTGACTGGAGGTTTGTTTATCATTCTTTTCAAAAATTTTTAGGGTGAGGCACAAGGACTAGACTTTTTCACTTTTGGAAAAAGGCTTTACCTCCTCCAGAGAAGGTCTGTTCTCCAGGTCTAGGCTAGGAGTTGAGAAACAGAACAGCCCACAGGCTGCTTTGAAACTCAGCCTTACTCCTGTGTTTCGGAGAGACAGTAGAAGGATCTCTCTAGACAGGCATTGATCTATTGATTTGCTTATTCAACAAATATTTCTGGGGTACTTACTACACATAGTTTCAGCTACAGAAGCAAAGTTCTTTCTTGTCACCATGTTCCTTTGGATAAGAGTTTTTAGGAGACAATGACTGGGAATGATTTGTGGTGGGAACTGGAAACCAACCTGTGGGAGAGAGCAGTGGATTTCAAGAGCAAGCAGGAAAAGTGGAACCCTGTGAAGTTCTGTAATCTCCAAAGATGGGGTTGACCAGTGGTCATGGTTTTGCATTTGTTTCTACCTTTGTTTCCAAATTGGCTATGAAATCATGGTGAATCTTGTGGACTGTTGCTCTCTTCTTTCTCCAACTCCTTCCCTCTCATGACCCAAACCCATTTCCTAGAACTCCTAGAGAACAGTAGCATGGAAGCCCAGGGAGCTTCCATGACCTATAGCCACCCTGAGTCTGAAGCTGCCCTTAACATTTGCTAATGTGGGATTGAGAATGGCTTTTCTCTCTACCCCTTCTTTTTTTTTTTTTTTTTTTTTTTTTCCTGAGTAGGCTCCATACCCAGCGTGGAGGTCAATGTGGGATTTGAACTCACGACCCTGAGATCAAGACCTGAGCAAAACACTTAATTGACTGAGCCACCCAGGTGCCCCCAAAGTGGTTTTTTCTCAGCCACCAGAGCACACACACTTAAGGAACAAGAACACCTTAGTTCTAGTATAGTCTTTGTGGTAGAATCAATAACAAGTAGGTATCTCTCTTTTCTATCTATTAAGGAATAGGACAGTAACAATCTCTAAGGTCCCTTCTAGTCTGACATTCTGTGATTACTTCTGAAAATCATTGCTACAAGATTTCTTTCAAATTGCAAACAGAAAACTTCAAAAAGCACTAGGGAGAACACTTTTTAGTCTTCTCTGAGAACTGGAATCCTTGTCATTTCCCTACAGATTTGAAAAGGAAGAGAGCTGACATTTATTAAGTGTGCTATGAATCAGGTACTCTCTTATATTCTGTATTATTATTTCAATAATAATTCATAACTTGAAGAAATTTGGGGCAAGTAAAGTGATTGTGTATGTGAAGTACTGGGTACAATGCCTGGCATAAAGTATGCACCCAATAAATATGATGCCCTGGCTCATGGTTCAACCTCTCTCTACCTTGCTCACTGCCATTTAAAAAGATGAAGAAACAGAAACTCAGAGGGATTAAGTGACTGCCCCAAGGCACCCAGATCTTCAGCTCCAAAGGCCATGTGTATGTTGTTATACTACACTGCCTCTGGAGTATGAAGTCTGCAGTTATTTCCTCTGTGGACTTGCTCCATTAGTATGTGCATTTTGAAGAATTTGCTAGAAGGTTTCTTACTCTCTGACCCAATTGTCCATTGTGATCCAGGGCCTGCATTTGGGAGGTGGCTGCCCAGATATTTTAGATACAACACAAATTTCTCTAAGCAGGATTATAACTGGTCCCATGGAGCTTGAACCCTCCATCTAGGCCTCATTAACATCAGACTCTCATTCTGGGCCAACTGTCCCTTAGGGCACTCCTTGGTCACCTAGGCAAGGATTCCCAGGAACTTCTGTTCCCCTGATGCAGGTATAGGAAGATGGCTTTGTGGGGGAAGAGCCAAAGGGGCCACTTTTAAATAAAAGGAAATGCAAGTTTGCTTGCTCAGAATTAAATCCAGAAAATCATATCCTTGACTGGCAGAATATTGAGAATTTTTACAAAAGTGGAGGATATGGGAGTAGTTATGACTAGAAATAAGAATGACCATTAACCCTAGGGAAGGAAGAAGTTAAGTTGGAGCTTGTCTACCTAGAGGTGTGGTCATTGGCCTATGTATTAGTGGGGTTAAGCAGGACGTTGCTGGGATGAATGACAGAAGACTGAACTTGGAGGCAACTTCATGACTTGAAAATAGTCTTCCTGTGAAACCCATCAAGTCCATTCATTCTATAGCATGCTTTCCTGTATTGTTCTTTATTTAGCAGGAAGGCTCATAGAGTTCTACCTCTAGTGGTAGAGATGGTTTTACATGGACACACTCTGGTCACACTCTGGTCTGGTACCCATAGTGTGCATAGAACAAACCTGGGTTTAGGATGGCTTGATATATCTTTAGTATGAGAATAGGCAGGTGGTTCAGATGTGATGTTGTGCAATGCAGATATCTAGAATTAATGTTTTTTTCTTCCACCTCCGGGGTGACCAGCATGATTAAGCACCCCCCCCTCTTTCTCTCTCTCTCTTTCTCTGTGTTTTATTCTTTATCTCTGTCTCTTTTTCTTATAGATTCCAGAGGTCAGTCTGTGTAATAGAGTCCTAGTGCTGGAGACCAGATATCTGAGTTTCCTAATGGTGTCCAAAATGATTAACCATAAGTGACTCTTAATCTCACAAAACAAACTGAGGGTTGCTGGGGGGAGGGGGTTTGAGAGAAGGGGGTGGGATTATGGACATTGGGGAGGGTATGTGCTTTGGTGAGTGCTGTGAAGTGTGTAAACCTGGTGATTCACAGACCTGTACCCCTGGGGATAAAAATATATGTTTATAAAAAATAAAAAGTTAAAAAAAATATTTTGCTTTGCATATGGGGGGGCATGATTTGCCTTCTAGAAGTAGCATGATATACTTGAAAGAGTACAGGTTTTGAAGACAAGCAACTCCATTTTGGATCCTGAATAGCTAATGTTTTAGTTTAACTTCCTTAAGCCCATTTTTCTCATCTCTAGAATTAGGATAATCCTGGTACCTGTCCCCTAGATGTGTTATAAAGATTTACTGAGATAATTTATGAAAAGAATTTAGTTTAGCTCCTGGCAAAGAGTGTGTGCTGAAGGCATATTTGTTGAATGAATAAATGAATGAGTAGGTATTGGTATCTTTCCTTCCTTCTGTCCCACGATGAAGTGCTGTTAAAGAGGCTATCTTTTGCTATCTTTTAATTGACAAGAACATGAAGGTATAATTCAGTCAACTCAGGATCTGTGCTCTCAACCATCTACTAACTGTATGATCTTACTAATTAAAAATTTGTCTGAAATTTAGTATCTTTATCCATAAAATCTTGATGGTAAGGCCAGGTGTCCAGGGATGCTATGAAGATTAAAGGAAATAATGTATGTGATGGGACATTGCACAGAACTTGGAACATGGTACATGATCTATAACACTAGTTCCCTTTCTCTGTGTCCCCTCCAAGGATGTGGGCTTGCTTAATCTTTAGAATATCCATGTAAGGTATGTATTATCATCATAATGAAACAATGTATGTGGAGGTACAGTACAATAAGATGCAGGTAGTCAATAAATGTTTGTTTCCTTCCCCTCTTTTCTTTAATTAAGCTAGTTATTATCCTGCCAACAATCATGCTTTTGCATGAACTATGTGAATATTTTAAAGACTGAGGTGCTAATCTTATATTATCATCAAATTAGAAGGCAGTCTGGACAGCTGGACTATAATCAGAATTATGGTGATTTTAATAAGATGACAAAAGATCACAGAGTTGATAGATATAAAATGCTTACCTAATTCTTCCCTATTATAGTGAGCTATGAATAGATTAATTTAATATTTCAAAATGTAAAAATCATTAGAAAAGTGTTTTCATGTAAAGTATAGTTTTACATATTAATGTCATGCTTTCCTTAGCATTTAAAAACGCTGTTCTTTACTCACCATAAGACCAAAGACCAAAGTATTTGGTCTAAGTTTATAGAACTGGAGATTGGTTGGGGTTGAGTTCCTCTGACTTAAACCTGGCCTCTTATCTGGTTTCCCAACGTACCATCTAATCTCTACTAATTTGTGTGTTAGCATATGATTTGGATAGGGCCAAAGAGTGGCTATCATTGTGATTTGGGTTAGAGAGAGCTTCATGACAAAATGAAATCTGACCTGTGGTCACAGACTAGCTTAATTTACTCTGAATCACCCTGTTAGTAACCATGGACAAGTCGCTTAACATCTTTTTTCCTTATTGAAGGAATTTCCTTATTCCATCATCTACAAAGTAAATATAATATTAGTACTTACCTGATAGGGTTGTTTTGAGGATTAAATAAGATAATTTATGAATAAATTAATCTATCTACAAGCTTTATCACAGAGTTCACCATGTTGTGAGGTCTCAGTAAGTGTTAACAGCTGTCACTGCCACAGGCACTATCACCACCACCCTTACCACTACAATAATAATGATGTGACAAAACCATCGCAGAATGGCTAAAGAATTTGGTGTCCTGTCTCATAAAGTATTCCTGATCTCCGAAGGGTGGACTGAGAACTTTCTTGATTTCAAACCTCATTTTTAAAATCTTTCGAAGATGTCTGTCCACATTGTTTTAATTACTATGGAAAATCTGAGATCACCTTGAATCCTGATGCATGGAGGCTTTTCAAGTCTGTACAGGGATCATTCATACCCCCCACCTTTTTTTTTTTTTTTTTTTTTTTTACCATTATCCAAATCGTAACAAAGCTGTACAAGGAAACTGGGCTGAGTGTCATTTGAATGCAAAAGAGCCTTTGAAAATCTTTGCAATTTTTTTTTAATTTTATTTTTTATAAACATATATTTTTATCCCCAGGGGTACAGGTCTGTGAATCACCATGCTTAGTGAAATAAGTCAAGCAGAGAAAGACAACTATCATATAATCTTTGCAATTTTTATTGCGGTGGCTTTATTTTAAATTTTCTCCCCCCCCAAAACAAAGTATATTAAACTTCCTCAGTTTGTCTCAAATAATCAGAATTTTACAAGAACCTTTCCTTGTCTCTAAATAAACCAGACTGACTGTTATATAGAGAGATTTATTTAGGTGCTGTTCTTATTCAGACAAGTAGGGAGAAGAGAATAGAACTGGGTTGATTGAATTCTTTTTCTTTTGAAAATTGACCAGTTGTATGGTTGCTCTGGAGACTAAATTAATACAGGTAGATTTCCTAAATAGCACATTGATAGCTCAGGTGGGAATAGTGAACCTGGATATGTAATCTGGGAATTTTCAATAAGTTACAGATCAGTGTGTGAGCAAGACTTTGCAGCAATAAAAATGGTAGGCAAAGAGAGTCATAGAGACTTTTGTCTGATGAATTCTCAAAAATGGAATGATGAGTGGTTCAGAAAATCTCTTGTGTGAATGCAGAGGGCTGGACTTGAGTGGTCTCTTATGGTTCCCTTTACCTCCGGGACCTTAGAGTGCTAAAAAAAATCTTATTCCAGCACTATTTCTTCTTTAGCTTTAGTTCTTAGAATCTTCCTTCTGTCTTCCTTTTATATCTTTTATATTTTAGGCATTTGGGTGCAGCATAATCAAGCCAGACACTGCTTCTATTCTCACAGAGTTGACAATTTATGGTGTTCTAGGAGGTACTTAATCTGATGTTTGGAGAAGGGATAGCTCTTTAGTCGTGTTTTAAGCTCTGTGTTTTATACAACTCCTTATGTATGAGTTTTCTTCCATTCCTTCAACTTGTAGGATATAATACTTTAGACAAAAGGATGATTTTTCGACTGGAGCTGATCAGGTTGAGGTGGCAGAGAAGTAGGATTAGGGTGGGACCAGAGGTACTGACTTCTTGCCTCTAACATAGCCTCATAACCAGCTTATGGCATCTCCTGCTTGCTATATTCCCCCAAATTATAGAGGAGGCAAGGTGTGTATAATTAAAACAAACTAAGCAAGCAAAGAAACTGAATCACAAAGAACAAAACACCAAACAAAACACAAAAAGAAAATAAACAAAAAAACTCTTCTTTCTAGTTGGCCCCATAAAAGTTGTCTTCCTCTGGCTTTGAAGGGATCATTTGTCCTTAGTCATCTGGGGTTGAGGCTGCAGCATTAACACCTAATAAACAAGTAAGATTGTCAATCCACTTCCTTTGCCTAAAAGAGAAATTAGGGCCAAGCTATCAATTCCCACCAAAGCCCCTCTCCCTTGTAAAAGAAAAAAAAATTATCCATCTTGGGATCAGTTACTGACACTGATTCAGATGGCCCCAGGGTACCGCCAGTCTCCCAAAAGTTTGTGAAATACTTTCTTGAAAGAATAGAGGGGCAAATCCAGGTTTTCTGTGAATGTGGACTGAAAATCAGGGCTCAAGATTCTGGGGCTCATGCTGGAGCCATGGGGCAGGACTTGGGAGCTTCAAGCCATTGTGCTGAGGAAAAATAAAACCTATGACAGATTTTCATCCACTTATTCATGAGTACATCAAAACGGTATTAAGTACTGACTAGTATTGGGAATAAAACAGTAGGCTGAAACACCTTCGTTCACTTTTCCAGACTCAACAAACATTTCCACGTGTTAATAACCTCCAAGGGGGCAGTATTCATCAGTCGAGTAAACAATAATGTTGAGAACAGAAGTGTGAGTGTGCGGATGTGGTACTTCTTTTATTTAAGGGCTTTTGAGTTGATCAGTTTTCTTTTAGCTTAGAAAAGAGAAAATCTGAGTGTAGGGAGAGAATGGGATCACAATATCTCTCTTCAGTTATCTGAAGATGATACATATTAAAATGATATCTATTACATATAGAAAAATAGTTGGGTCTATGTTGTATAGAACCAGTGAGCAGACCAGGGACAAATGGACAGAATTTAAAGTGATTCTGATTTTGGTTTATTTCTAATAGAGCTTATGAACTATGGAATATGTGGTCTTGTGGGCTAATAATAACATTAACTATAGTATTGATACCTGTTATTTTAATGTATTTTGTATATAACACTTCAAGTAATTTTTAAAAGGACATGTCTCACTTAATCCTTATTATAAATTGTGTGTATTAGTTAGGGTACATAGCATTATCCCTATTTTACAGATGAAGAAATCAAGGCTCAGAAAGGTTAAGACAATTACTCACACAGCTAAAATGGTATAAGTTGGGAATCAAATCAGTACCTATTGATTGGTCTTGAGGGAGTGCTTAAGGAAGGATTCTCTTCCTTGGCTTCTTTCAGAGTGTAAAGAAGCTGTCATCAAACAAAGAGGAATCAAACATCAGCTCTGAATTCCAGTGAGGAAAGAGACATTTACCAAGCGAGAATCCAGTGTGGAACTATGCTCTGCATACCAATCTGGATGAAAGTGATCTATTTCGTTTATTGCCATTTCTATTTTAAGGTTGTGTTCTCTGATTTCAATGTAAAAATGTAGGTCTGGGCTGGTGGATCACATGAAGTAAATCCCTTCTCGCTCATGATCACAGCTATGATCACACTGTGTTTTGCGTGCACAGATGCATGTTTGTGTGCACAAATGAAAATTATTTTCCTGAGCCTGTGGACACACAGCAGTTTCACAATTTGCCTGAAACAGTGAAGGTTACAATGAAAAAGAGGGAGCCAGGTTTTGCCATTTCCTGCATGAAAACAAACAGCTGAGTTAATTCATTTGATCAACTTGCCCATTTTCCCAGTAGTTTTCTTGGCATAGGGATGAGAACTTTTCTGTGAGCACAGTCTGTGTGTGTGTGTGTTTGTGTGTGTGCGTGTGCATGCGCGCGCGCGCATGCACCACCCTATAGCTGTTTTAAAACTTCCTATTTTCTTTGATTATTTTTCAAAGTTATGTCTGATAATTGTGGATTGTATCTGGAGGCCCACTTGCTAAAAGCACTTTGAGTCATAGGCGGACTTTAAGAGTCCAGGAGACCTGCAGCGGTGACTAAGAGAGTCATTATTTGATAAAAAGGGAAAAACTAGGTATTGGCTTGAAAGGCAGGCTGAGGGAGCATGAAGAACTTCTTGAACAAGGGAAAAAAAAAACACTTGGAAGCTAGCTGGCAGGGTGAGTGGAGACCGGAGAAAACCAGTCTTGTGCACTAGGACTTGCTGCTGCATTTTAATGGCATCTCTGTGTGACTGGTTTTTTTTTTCCCCCTCTTTCTGTTTTTTCATCAAGCAAGAAAGAACACAGAGGGGATTCATCAGAAATTTAGCTCTTTAAACTTTGCAATGTACTCTGCTCCCTTGAACAGTTTCAAACTGATATCTAGAAATTTTTCATTGCAGGTTCAAACAGATGCAAACACACCTTGTAAATATTGACAGGTTAAAATTACAACACAATTAAATTTGTGCCTCAATCTTTTCACTTCTTCAATATTATTTTATTTTTTCTCCCTTTCCCCTGTGTTCATTTGTTTTGTTTCTTAAATTCTACATATAAGTGAAATCATATGGTATTTTTCTTCCTTTGGCTGACGTATTTCACTTATCATAATACCCTGTAGTTCCTGGGTAAATTCTAAATCCTGGAGTATTTTTATATCCACTGTCCCCCACTAAAATGGAAATGTGCAAGTTTTCTAACAGTCAGGCACCTCACACCATTACCTTTTCTTTTTGAACCCACATTTCCACTCACTTTGCCCACCGAATTTTATCCTAACATTATACATACATACATACATACATACATATATATATATATATTATTTTTATTATTTTTTTTCCACTGAGATTTTTTTTTCATTATTTTCTAGAAGTTTTATTATATTTTCTCTTATAGTTAGACCTATAATTTGCCTGGATTTTATTTTTTTTTATTTTATTTTTTATTTTTTTTAATTTTTAATTTTTTATAAACATATATTTTTATCCCCAGGGGTACAGGTCTGTGAATCACCAGGTTTACACACTTCACAGCACTCACCAAATCACATACCCTCCCCAATGTCCATAATCCCACCCCCTTCTCCCAAACCCCCTCCCCCCGGCAACCCTCATTTTCCACTGAGATTTTATTTATTTATTTGACAGAGAACGCGAGAGAGGGAACACAAACCGGGGAGTAGGACAGAGAGAAGCAGGCTTCCTGTGGAGCAGAGAGCTGGATATGGGGCTAGATCCCAGGAAGGCAGACCCTTAATGACTGAACCACCCAGTATTCACTAATGTTATACATATTTTTATACTTGAAACTTCTCTCGATCATCGTATCATACATCTCTATAGAAAGACGTATATAAAATTAAATTTTAAACGGAAAAAGTCCCTGTGACCACAAGTCTCCCACCAGGTAAAATAAGTAAGCAAAGTAAGTAACTCAATATTATATAGTGAGTAAGTAACAAAGAAGTAATTAGAACCAGGGACTATCCTCCAGCTTTTAAGAACTTACTCACTCTGCTCTGCTGTACTCTGAGACCTTAGTGAAGAAAATGCCTACAGTCAAGGTAGGATTCAAATGCCTAATAGGTAGACCTTTCTTTTGTAAATTAGGAGAAGGGTATTTGTGAAAGTACCGGTGAGAAAGGGGAACAGTAGGACTCTGCAGTCTCCTGCACATTCATGGCACATCAGTTTTGGAGAACACTCCATTATAAGTTAGAAATTCATTCTTTTAAAATTTTCTCTGTTTGCATACCTCCTGGGGAGGCCATTGTGGACTTTTAGGGCATGGTTCCTCAAGGGCAACATCATTCACATCTGTGCTTTATTGTAGGCGACTGTTCTGTGCATTGTAGGGTATTTAGCAATATCCTGGCCTCTGTTCACTAGCTGCCAGTAGTAGCCCCCTCTCCAGCTGTGACAACCAGAAATGTCTGCAGATATTACAACATGTTGGGGTGTGTGTGAAATCACCACTAATTGAGCACAAGTTGCCTTGTGCTATGCATACTCCAGTTTAAAGATTGCTTATCTAGTTTGTTAGGAATGTGAACAAGGCCTTAATCAGCCAAATGTGTTATTTGTGTTTTTATTCAGGAAAAGGGCAAAACCTGGTTGTTTGCATTCAAATTCCATTCCCTAATGAGTGGGGAGTTATTGAACCCATGGAGATAGAGAGTTGTTGAATCCATATTCAAGTTGTTGGGCTTAGATGTCTATTGACAGATGAATGTATAAAGATGTGGTGTATATATATACTGTATAAAGATGTGGCACCCACACACACACACACACACACACACGCACACTGGAATATTACTCAGCCATTAAAAAAGAATGAAATCTTGCTATTTGCAATGACACGGATGGAACTAGAGGGTATTATGCTAAGCAAAATAAGTCAGTCAGAGAAAGACAGTAATCATATGATCTCACTCATGTGGAATTTAAGAAACAAAACAGATGAACATGGGGGAAGGGAGGGAAAAATAAAATAAGATTAAAGCAGAGAGGGAGGCAGACAACAAGAGACTGTTAACTCTAGGGAGCAAACTGAGGGCTGCTGGAGGGAAGAGGTTGGAGGATGGGGTAACTGGGTGATGGACATTAAGGAGAACACATGATGTGATGAGCCCTGGGTCTTATATATAACTGATGAATCACTAAACTCTACCCCTGAAACTAAAATATAGTATATGTTAACTAAATTGAATTTAAACAAAAAATTAAAAACAAAAACAGAATAGTTTAAAAAAAAGTTGTTGGGCTTAAGGGAGCATTGGTTCTTGAGGGAAGCAAGATTTGGTTGGAAGAAGATATTTAAAGGGGCGCCTGAGTGGCTCAGTGGGTCAAAGCCTCTGCCTTCGGCTCAGGTCATGATCCCAGGGTCCTGGGATCGAGCCCCGCATCAGGCTGTCTGCTCAGCAGGGAACCTGATTCCTCCTCTCTCTCTTCCTGCTTCTCTGTCTATCTGTGATCTCTGTCAAATAAATAAATAAGATCTTTAGAAGGTATTTAAAGATGCCAGAGAAGGGGAAGAATGGAGATGAGTAATGAAGTCACTAACAAATTATGACAGCTGTCATGTGTGTTTTGCCAGCCATTGTGCTAAGTACTTCACATGAATTATCTTGTGGAATAATCACAATAATCTAGGAGATAGTCACAATCATGTGTTAGGGTACAGGTTAAGCTGTTGTAACAAAAAAACTTCAGTGACTTAGACAAAATAAAAATGTATGTATCTCTATGAAAAGACCAGGTAGGGTGCTTAGGGTTACCCTGGTATATACCATGTTGAGGATTTGTGCCGCTTCTATGCTGATGCTCTGTTCCTTCAATACCCAGCTTCCATGGCAGGTGCTGATTCTCTTATCAGGTCTGTATTCCAGCCAGTGAGAAATGTAAAAAGGAAAAGGTGAGGAAATGTACTTTTCTTTTATGGGCACAATCTAAAAATTATACACATCATTCAATTCACACCCTGTTGACTTTGCTATGTATATATATATATGTATCCAGCTATAGGATTTGAAAAACTATAGCTTAAGGCCCAATGGCTTTTTTTCTTGGTAAATGAAGTTTTATTATATACAGTGACTCCCATTCATTTATGTATTATCTATGATGTTATCTCATGACAATAGCATTTTTCAACAGTTGTGACAAAGACCAGGTGACCAGCAAAGCCTAAAATCTCTGACCTTTAAGAAAAATTCTGTCAATTCCTGCCTTAGAAGAAGGAGGAAATGGGTATTTGGGGTCTACTAGTAGGCTTTTCCATAACTCTTACTTAACAGATGAGGAGTTGGAAGCACATAGAGGTTAAGTGAATGGCCCAAGGTGAAACACTGAGAAGTGGTAGAGCTAAGATCCAAATGTGGCTCTGTTTGGCTCCAAAAGCAAAAGCACTATATATCATGTCATGCTGCCTTATGAATTCATTCAGCAAATATTTATTGTGTCTACTCAACTTCAGGCAATGTTCTAGGTGTTTGGGATTCAGTGGTGAATAAAAGGAAGGAAATCGATACTCTTGTGACGTCTACATTACATGAGACAGACTATTAGGAAGGAGTTAAACAAAATATATTCTATGTTAGAGGCAATTAGGCTATAAATAAAAAAGTAAATCAGGAAAGAAGGGAAGGCAGTAATAGAGTTGGGGTGAGGATTCATTTTAAAAAGGAGTTAAAGATGGCTGCAGTATTGGGGAAACTAAGTAGAATGAATTTGGGCAGTAACTCCTGAGGAACAGGTGGGAAGCTGGGCTGAGAATACCCAGGAAAAGCCCTGAGTTTTCCCTCAAAGGAAGCTGGCCAGGAACTGGAGCCAAAAGAACCAAGGCTGTCCATGGCTTACGTGTGGTGGGTACCTGGTGCAAAGTAGATGTGTCAGAAGAAGTCTGATGTAAAGGTATTAGATCATGGTGGAGCATTTGCTTTTAATCCTTTTAGACAGAATTCCAAAAACCTTTCACACAGAGACAAAAATGAACATGTACTCCTATATGTGTAAATAATAGCAGGCAGTAGAGTCAGTTCGTATGGTAGAAAGACCATAAATGTTGGAGGCACACAGAACCGTGAATGTCAGCTCAAGCTTGACAACTTAAGGCAAATTGTTACTTGTACTATTATTAGCCACGATTTAGTGACCATTTTCTATGTGACAAGCACTTTATATTCATAATCTCATCTAATCCTTACATAACTATAAATAGATATGAATGTTATCTTCAATTATCTTTAAGTTAAATTAGGTGGTGATAGGTAACAGTTGAGAAGTAATGAGAGCTAAACAATTTCCTCCCATGCATTTATATTGCTTTATCTTATTTAAGTATAGTGATTAGTAATGTTGGTTAATGCTTCTGTGGGGCTGTTTTCATGAAGAATTTTATTTTGTAAAGAAAAACTTTAATGTTTATTTAGTGCCTACTATGTGTCAGGCACTGTTTTAATTACATGTATTTATTTTTCAAAACAATACTGTGAGGAGTTACTATTATCCTTGTTTTTTGAATGAGAAACTTAGGCCCAGGGAGTCTAAATAACTTGCCCAAAGTCACACAGCTAGTAAATGAAGAGGCTGGAATATGATTCTCTGCAGTTTGGCACTGGTGTTACACTACCTCACAAAACAGATAAATGAAACAATTGAATGGGGAAATTGTGCTAATTTATCTTCCACTGCCCCTGATGTATATGGAAAGCCTCCTTATCTGGGCTTTGTGATCTAACCCATGGCCACTGCCACCTCCCTAATACCAGCATATCTGAATTGTAGGCAAAGACCCATGGAGCAAATATTTCACTTCTAGAAGACTGCTCTGGGAAAACAAAATTTTAAGTGATGGCAAAGATGATAGCATGTGTGACTATCTATACCTGACTGTGTAACTCCAGATGGATGTGTGTGTATATATGTGCATTCAGATGGGTGCATATGAGCAGTTTTAGGTGGCTGCTACTAGGCTTTCCTCCCATTAGCCTAAAATCCAGTCTTTCATGTGGCAAGATTAAAAAGTAAGAGATCTTTATTCTGTTTTAGAATGCAAACCTGTTTTTCCAGAAACTGCTTTCCAGAAACTACCATTCTGCAATTTCATGGATGTCACTACCAAATAAGCATGGATGGCCCTGTACCATCAATGAAATGATTCTTTGCCTCAGTCTTGGCATTTCAGCTCCCATTTCATGCTCTGGTGAAGAAGGTCATAAACATGATTTGCTATCTGGCCTGTCATTTCTTTGAATTGCCAACATTTAGTAAGGATTTTCCTTGGGAATTTCTTCTGTCCAAAATGACACCAACGATGCCAAGCATGGGCTCTACATGCCTCCTTTAGATGTGAATTTGGGGTTCTTGACCTGCTACCAGTACAGTTGTGTTCTGGATTGTTCCCTAATGGATGGGTATAGATTTTCACTGAGCCATTCTTTCTATCATTTAGTCTCCTCATCCTATTTCCCCCGCCTGACCAAATGCCAGATTCAGCTGATTTCTATAGAACAGCTTGCCTGATGGCAAATTTAACTGGCTACCATGAGAAACAATCCCCAAGAAATGCCCTCATTAGTGTAGAGATCTAACTACTGATAGAATTGGACTATGTAGGAAATCTTAGTGGCTGAGGGATCTGATATAACTTCCCCAGGAACTTCTGATTTCTGTGGGGCCAGGAAATACCACTATGATGGTGACTGAGTTCATCATACTAGGGTTTGGAGACTTCCAAGGAATTGGGTCCCTTGCTCTTCTTGGTGTTTGGCATTGTCTACCTAGCCACCATATCTGGGAATCTTCTCCTCATGGTCCTAGTGAGCACTCAGTGGGGACTCCAGACACCAATGTACTTCTTTCTGGCAAACCTCTCATGCTTAGAGGTCTGTTATACATCAAACATTGTGCCCAGGATGCTGCTGGACTTATTGAGAAAGAACAGAGTGATCTCCAGGCAGGTTGTGTTATGCAGCTCTATTTCTTTGGGGCTCCGGGCAGCACTGAATGCTATCTTCTGGCAGTGATGTCTGGCTGTCTGCCAGCCCTTGCACTATCCAACACTGATGCATGGAACCATATGTATGTGGTTAGTAATTGATTCATGGTTTAGTGGCTTCACAGTGGCAGCTGTATTCCAGGCTGTTATGGTAGCCAGTTTGACCTTCTGTGGTGGCAATGAGATTGACCATTTCTTCTATGACTTGAAACCTCTGCAGAAGCTTCCTGCTCAGATCCCCCACTGGTCAACGTAGTCTGCATGAGTCTAACAGTGCTGGTGAGTTTGGCCCTGTCTAGACTAAACCTAACCTCATACTGGAAAATTCTTTCCATGGTCTTGCATATATCTTCCATGACTGATAGGCAGAAGGCATTCTCTATGTGTTCTTCTCATCTAGTTGTTGTGACTTTATTTTATGGAAACTTGATCCTGGTCTATGCTGTGCCCTTTGCTGGTTAGGTGCCAGTTCTCAATAAAACCTTCTCCTTGTTCTATACTGTTATCACTCCCGTGGGTAACCCCCTTATCTACAGCCTCAAAGACAAAGATGTCTAGAAGGCCCTGAGGAAGCTGAGGATTTGATCCTACAATGATGAGTTCCATTAAATTGACAGAAATGATGGCAGTCTGAAGGTTAAGGCACTGTCTGTTTTCATCCCCAGGGAACTCTCAGCCTAAGAAAGTGTAGCATAGATTATACTATTTTTAAGGTAAAATATTGATTAGTCTCCAAATCTTCTATTTAGCTGATTTGGGGGAAGAGTTAGTAGATTTGTCTTGGTGTCCTTGAAATTTTCTAGTTTTTCTTTTGTACTGTGAGCATATTTATAGTGTGAGAGGAGAGGAGCATCTCCTAGGAGTGGAACTATTCTGGGATAAAAAATAAATAGTTGCTACATATAATCTCCCTCAAAAGCCCAATCCTGAAAGTAGGTATTTGCAAGTATGCTTTAGTTGTCTTCAATTTCCTGTGTATGTGTGTTTTAAAATGAGACTGGGAGATTTTAAAAATGAGACTGGGAGATTTGGGGTTGGAGGAGGAGTTGTAACTGTGCTATTCCTATAAGATTAAAAAAAAAGATGAAGGTGGGATCTAATAAAACATATGGAAACTCACTAGAAGACTAGTTTTAAAGAAATGTGCATCAAACACAATTTGTGAGGCATGTGGATTGCCTTGAGTCACTCTTTTCTAAGTTGAATTTTCCCTAGAATTTACAGCTACCCCCTGTGTTTTCATTTTGTTCTTTCTATTCCCCTCTCAGATCCTCCTTCTGCTGTGTACCTGAGTTTGCTTTGCTGTGCTCATTTGTGCTTTTGTTTATTTTTGTATCTGTTGTCAGATACTTAGCATTATCAACTGGTGTATTCAAGCTACACTTCAAGAGGGAGGGAAGGCAAAAACATCCTGCTGTGATAAGGGAGAGAATACATGTATTGGTTTTTGAAAAAAATTACCTACTGAATATTTATTGAATGAAAAAAATTTATTGAAAAAATATTTATTGAGAGCCTAATATTATCCAGGCATTGAGGGTTAGGTGCTAGGAATAGAATAGTGAATAATATAAGTACAGTTTCGACCTCAAAGATATTACAGCCTTGGAGACCTTCGTGTTCAAATTGCTCAGAATTTATCTTTTTTACATTATAGACTATATAATTCTTGAAAGTACTGTCTATAAAGAGAATCTTTATATATTGCATATAAAATCCCAATATTCTTATTTACCTTAATTTGAGAAGTAATTATATAATTAATATGAAATAACCTAATGTAAAGACCTAACAGAACATTTAGTGGGACATATGAACAAATACAAATGCTCAGAACGTCCCTTGCTTATTTAGTTAAATTTGCCTCATTTTTTTTCCTTTAAGACCCAACTCAAGTCCTACCTTCTCTCTGCTTGACTGTCCTGTTCATGTGATTCCTTCCCCTGAGAAATTGTTTATTTCTCTTCATTTGACAAGTAGAATTCACTGCTCTTTATGTTTTATGTATATGCCCTATCTTTCTAGTGAGATTATAAATCCTTCAAGAACAGATACAGAAAGTCTTTTTAGCTATATACTCAAGTACCCAGCCTAGTGCATTACACATAGCAGACCTATCTTCAAAGGGTAAAATCTGAGCTCTTCAACATGGAAATCAAGGTCTTCCATGACCTTTCTTCTGCCTCCTTCCCCATTCTCATTTCCCACCAGGCTCCACCTCAGTTTTCCATAATCACATTATCTGGTGGTTTGCCACTGCATCTTCAGTGCCTAGAAGAATGCTTGGCATAGAAGAAACCCCAGGAATACTTGCTGAGTGACTAGCTAAATGGTTATATATCTTCCTTCCCTAATAGATTACTATTTCCTTCACCTCAAGTACCACCTATATACTGATGATTCCTCCATAATTTGATGCTATGACAAGTGTTGTGAAGGAAAATCAGTCTGCTGGGAAAGCATATAACAAGGATAACTAATTTGGATTGGGTTGGAAGTTTCAGAAAAGACTTCTCTGAAGACATGGCATTTGAACAGAAACCAGAAAGATGAGTAGGAATAAGCCAGGCAAAGATAGGTTATAAGGTGCGGGTAGAGGAGGGAAGAATTTCAAAAGATACATTAGCCCACATCAGGGTCTTGCAGTGGTAAAGATCTTGAAGAGTTTGGGATCAGAGAAAATGCTAACATGGTTACAATGTGGTGACCAAGGGCCTGGTATAGGGCCTGGGAAGGTAGCTAAGAACCAGATAATACAAGGTCTCGCTGGATTTCATTTTAAGTAAGATTGGAACTCTTTGGAGGTTTTTTTTTTTTTTTTTTTTTTTTTTCAGAGTGACATGGTCTATTTTATGTTTCAAAATCACCCTGGCTGATAGGTACAAAATGACTTTTAATAGGACTGGGGCTAATAGATATTGAGAAGCCAATTAAGGCATTATTACAATGTTACACAGTAAGAGATGATGGTAACATGGACTAGAAGAGTAGCTGCAGAGATGGGGAGAAATGAATTCAGCTCTATATATTTACAGGCAGAAATGATAGGGTTTGGTGATGGATTATAGAGGAAGACATCAGTAATAACTCTCAGGTTACTGGTTTGTGAGTTGAATATGTGCTTGGGCCACTCACTGGGATGGGAGAGCCTTGGAATAGATCCATATTTGGGGAAGAAAAGAAATGATGAGATCAGTTTTGTATGAGAGTATTCTGATATAGCAGTGGATATTAACTAGGTAGTTAAATATACTGGCCTGAAATTCAAAAGAGATCTGGTCTAGAAATATGAATTTAGAAGCCATCAGCATGTAGATGGCATTTAAAGGCCAGGAAATGGGTGAAATCATGTAGAGAAGCAGTTTAGAAGGAGAAGAGAACTCAGAATGGATCCCTGGGAATTCCACCATTTAGAAGTCACATAGAGGAAGAATAACCAGTAAATAAGACTGAGGAGGGATAGAGAGATAGGAGAAAATCCATACATGCAAGTAGAGGGAAGGTACTTTTTTTTTTTTTTTTGAAAGAATTGTTTAGGTAGAAAAGAAGGCCGGTAAACTATACTAAAGCCTGATGGTTGGAAGTGGAAGCTGAGGACAGAGAAGAGTCCATTGTCTCTGATAACATGGAAGATACTGATGACCTCACTAACAGAACTTTTGGTAGAGTGATGTAATGGGTGCAGAAGCCACACTGGAATGAGATGCAGGAGTGAATAAAAAGTGTAGATATCACTGTGTATAGATAATTCTTTGGAGGAGCCTGGCTATGAAAAGAAATAGATTTGGTGACAACTGGAACAGAGAACTTAAGGGAAGATGTTTATTCCTCCGATGTAAAAGAATAAAAAATGTTTGAATAACACAAGAAGAATTGATTAGAAAGGGAGATATTGATGATGCAGGAGACCATGGGGATATAGCATTTTATGGCTCCTGCAAAGGCTGGAAGGTCCAAGGTCCAGAACATATATAAAGGAAGTGGCCTCTGATCAAAGATTATTATGTGACAAATACATATGGAATACTTACTGTGTGCTTGATTTTGTTTCAAGTACTAGGGTTATGACAATGAAGAAAGCATTGTTTCTGCCTTCATGGAGCTCACAGTTTGGTGAAAAAGACATACAAGTAAACAGACGATTATAATCAGGTTGATTAATGCTCTGATAATTTTGGGATCCTATGTCAGTCCTGGGGAGAATCATTGTTATGGGTTCAAATTTGTCCCCCCCAAAAAGATATATTTTGGAGTCCTAATACCCAGTACCTCATCATGTGACCTTATTTGGAGAGGGTCTTTACAAACCTAACCAAGTTAAAATGAGGTCAGTAAGGTAGGTCCCAATTTAATATGACTGGTGTTCTTATAAAAAGGGGAAATTTAGACACAAAGACACACACACACACAGGAACAGAGGCAGAGATTGGAATGGTATGTATGCGAGCCAAGACACGCTGAAGATTGCCAGCAAACCACCAGAAATTAGGAGAGATACATGGGACAGATTCGTCCTCACTGCCCTCAAAAGAAATCAATGCTGACTTGATCTTTGTTTTCTGGCCTTCAGAACTGTGAGGAAGTAAACATTTGTTGTTTAGGCCAATAAATTTGTGGTATTTTGTTATAGCAGCCCTAGCAAACTCATACAGGCATTCAAACCAACCTGAGGGAGGGAGTTTTTTCAGATTAAGAGAAGACTTCCAGACCTGTACCCCTGGGGATAAAAGTATATGTTTATAAAAAATAAAAAATTAAAAAAAAAAAGAGAAGACTTCCCAGGAGAGGTGTTACTTGAGTCAAGTCAAGATAAATAAGCAGGATTCTATGGGTGGGACCTGGGGAGACCATTTTATGTAAAGTGATCATCACCTGCAGTGGTTTGGAATTGAAAGAGTGTACATGTCTAAACTATTGCAGGTAATCCAGTGTGGCTGCATGTAGACTGTGTGGGCATGATGGCAATCACTGAGACCCAACAAGCTGGAGCCAATTCATAAAAGGCCTCTATTCCTGGCCACAGAATTTGGATTTGCCCTGAAGCCAAGTGATTGGCCTTTACATATTCCTTCCCCTCCCTATTATTCAGCTGCCTAAATTCACCACCCCCCCACCAAGAAGCCTTCTCTTACATCTACTATGGAACTTTTCACACACAAATATGAAAAAAAACTTCCTTCTTATCTCCTCAAATATACAGTGAGCTCCTTGAGAGAAGGAGCTATGTCCTGTTTACTGAGATATATGCCCAGTGCCTGGCAAGTGCTTGGCATATAGTAGTCTCCCAATAAAAGGCTATCTGGTATGTTCTTAGGGAAGCAATGGGTTGTCTTTGGAATGGTATTCAGCACACTCAATATTTTGCTTTTCTTCTTCTCTCTTCTTCCTTCCTGTCACTGATGACCCAGCACCCTCCACCCTTGGCTCTCATTTCACTTCTCCACTTGGTTTTCTCTTTGATCAAGGACTCTGGGAATTCCCAGTATGCTTTCTCTCACCCAAAATTGACAATGCCCACATCAGGCAGTCTCTCGTGCCTTCAGGTTCCCACTGTCCCCAAGAGAGCCTGGTTTGCACTGTACAAAATCCTGTAGTCCAACCTTGTCACCTTGCTTCTGCCCCTGGTTCTGCCAGAACTAGTGCTTAACTTAGCCTAAGCAGGGTCATTAGGTCAGTTTCAAGGAAGTAGCTCTGCCCAGAATGGGCCAAAGAACAGGTGGCAGCTTTGGCAATAGGATGCAGTTGAGGCTACAGGATGCAGGAAAGGGGTTGCTGGCTCAGCAGGTGGGCAGAGTCAGATAATCTGAGCAATCTCCAAGTGGGCCAAACTTGACCCATGGGATCCCCACTGAACAAGGCAAACTAGGGCACCAGAACAGGAAATTAGAAAGAATGATATTCAAGGCAAGATGCTGAGCAGAAACCATGTGTACTAGGTTGAACTCTTAAAAAGTACATCCCCTCAAAATAAAGTACATCCCCTCATACCCACCCATTCCTACATGCACAAACACACCCAACTTGAGCCAGTAAACACACACACACACACACACACACACACATCCCACAGACACAAAATGCTGACACAGACTTATGCCCATACTGGAAAAATCAAGTGCCACATGCTTTGTGTTGGCAGATATTGTAACACCTGATGTGTTTACAGTTGGTAGGGATTGAGGTGCTCTTTACAATTGCATGTCCCAAATAATAGAGGTATCCCTTGAAGGGAACAAAGTCTTTTTCATTGTAATTGTTTCAAACAGATAGCTTTCTGTCTTATACCAACTAAATCTGATATAATTTAACTTTTTCTGGATGATTCCAAGCTATCTTTATGAACACTCATTATTGGAGGCTGGGCTGATACATAGGGTGTTATCAGGAGCTATGCTGAAGTGTATTCAACTCTATCCCCTCACTAAACAGCCCCAGTATTAAGTACCTTATTTACACAGACACCCATATTATCATATATATAGGTATGAATATATATGCACGCCATATTTCATATAAGTGTTGATATAAAATGCACATTTAAGTGTCAATATAAAGTGCACACATAAGTCATATTATAGATACAGACACAGTACAGTTACTTAAAAGCAACCTATTTGTAAGTGGCTCCTTTTCTTATAGCCAATAGCTTGCTTCTTTCTGTCATTTTCATTCCTTTTTTGTATGCTAATTGTTGGGATTAAGGAGTTAACGCCTCATTCACTGCAGAGTTGGTAGTTTTAATTGGTCACACTTGACTTACCTGAAGAAGGCATTTTTTTTTTTAACTATGAAGAACTTCTCTGGGAGATTGGCTCAGGGGGAGTTATTAAAAGCAAATGCAAAAGAGTTCCTTGGGAGGCCATCATTTTGCATTTCCCCTCTGCCCCCACCCTCACATGTTTATTACAGTAATAAGGTGAGAGAAAATTCCCTGATTTCTTTAGAAACCTGGAAAAATACTTTTTCCTTATCAGTATCTTCCTTTCTTGCTAGGGCACATTTCTTCTGGAATGTGGTATGGCAAAAAGGCCAACCTTTTTTGTCCAAAGGACGGAGTTGGGAGTCTGGGTGGCTCAGTGGGTTAAGCCTCTGCCTTTAGCTCAGGTCATGATTTCAGGGTCCTGAGATCGAGCCCTGCACCAGGCTTTCTGCTCAGTGGGGAGCTGGCTTCCCCCTCTCTCTCTGCCTGCCTCTCTGCCTACTTGTGATCTCTCCCTCTGTCAAATAAATAAATAAAATCTTTTAAAAACGTGAAGGGCAGAGTTAATAAACCCTCTGGAGCTTCAGGGCTCATCCCTGGAGAACAACACCATGCTCCCTGCCCTTCACCCCCCCCATACCTGCAGCAAAACAGCCACCTCATTAGCTCAAAGTTGTAAATAACTTGGACACCACCTAGGCTGGTGGTGATCACACATTTGCCACTTCAGGAAGGAGAGAGAAACAGTTTCAGACTGTTTCACCAGCATCTGTTTTACTTACATACAAACAAAGAGCTTACCACAAACCCTGTGTATTGAAACCAGCCTGGCAGAACCTAGTGTGACATGCCTTGGTTGGCAGATACCTTAACATCTGATCTGTTTGCCATTGGCCAGGAAGGAAATGTTTGTAAGAGGATGTCCCAAATAATAGAAGCTTCCTTGCAGTAGCCAAGTCCTTTTCATTGTAATTGTTTCAAATAGATAGGTCTCTGTCTTTTCACACCAAGTGAACCTGACATAATTTGCCCTTTTCAGGTTGATTCCAGCCATCTTTATTGACACTAATCATTGAGTTGGGCTGGGATGTAAGGGGTGTCCTTAGGAGCTATGTTGAGGTGGATCAGACTGTTTAATCATCCAATAAATGGCCGCAGGCTGTCCATTTTTTTTTTAGAACAATTCTGTCTTCTTCCCAAAGTCTTTACTTGCTGATCATGTTGTTTATGCTTCCAGTATCCCTTTGACATTTTCTGTTCTGCTCTGGACTCAGAAACCAAGCCAAGTTACAATTGTGTATAAAGTAAGATTAAGAGCCTTAGGAGTTTTTCTATAAGTACTCTGCATGAGTTTTGGTGTATAGATTTTATATCATCTCTTCTGCCTGCTCTAAGATTTTTAAAGGTTAAGTCAGAGGTATTTTTTAGCTCTGAGAGTACTAGATAATTATGGTTTCCAGGAAGGGAACATTCAGGTAAGTGATATATCATTGTAGTTGGGGTTAATACACATAAAGTAAATCTCACAAAAAGAAAGGATGTGTTTGGTAAATTAATACCTTAAACAGAATCATAAGGATAATTAATGCAAGTTTCATTTACATGTGAAACTTGACTATAATTTTCTATTAATATGGATCCCATTAAGTGATCTATTCTGCAATACAAGTCACTGTACATATTTAGAAGGAGCAGTAGCAAAGAAAAATACCTCAATCAATCCATTGATAAGAAAGTTCATTTGCAGTAAGCCTGTACTTAGAAACATACAGAATTCATGGAAGTTCTCAGTCCTTGGGTAGTCATAGTGGCAGCTGAAAAAAAGAGAGAACCAAGGCCATGTTAGCGGGGGAAGTCAAAGGTCCAGAGTGTCATTAGCTCAAGAATAATTGGTGGTGGTCATATCTCAGGAAGACAGAAATAGTCCCACAAACCTGAGTCACAGTCTTCTCTTGTAACATGATGGGAATGGAATATGGTTTTGAAATTACTCTGAAAGAAATTCCTTTTTCTTTTCTTTTCTTTCTGATCTTTTCTTTTCTTCTTTCTTTCTTTCTTTTGAGAGTGAGCATGTGCAGGGGTAGAAGGGTAGAGGGAGAGGGAGAGAGAGAATCTTAAGCAGACTCCATGCCCAGTGCAGAGTCCAACTAAGGGTTCAATCTCACGACCTGAGATCATGACCTGACTCCAAATCAAGAGCTGGCCACTTAAATGATTGAACCACCCAAGTACCCCTGTGCAGGAAATTTCTAAGCAAGAGGAGTCAATATTAGTGGGGGACTTACTTTACAGTTTTGAAAGATATTCTGAGCTTTTACTAAGTCAGACAGGTCTTTCCACCAATAAATAGCAGGTAGCTCAATATGTGCCAGGTAACATGCTAAGTTTTTTGCATGTGTTATTTCATCTAGGCCTCATGAACTTTACAGGTGGATGTCATTTCCATTGTGCAGATAAGGAAAAATGGTTTTGTGAAAGTGTTTCAATTGACCAGTCTTTCAAACCCAATACTAAATCTATAGCCCACTATCTTAACCACTACCATATGCTGTAGTTCCTTAAGAGATGGGATAAGACAAATACTGTAGGGTACTATAACAGGTAAATGTCAGTAACTAAGCTGAGATTCATGTCAAGAGGCCCTTTCGAACCCTATTTTATCTCCCTCCAAACCCACAAGGCAATGACCATCTAGTCCTGAATAAGATGACAATATATGAAAGAGAAAGGACAATATAAGTGTCTTACTTTCTAAAACAATCATCCTTGAGGCCAAGTCTATACAACCCAAAGAGAAGTTTTTATTCAACATTTGGAACTGCTATCAAGGTCAGACTAGCAACATGTATTAACTTTCAGAAGCAAAATTTGCAACATCGGCCAATCAGTCTCCATTAGTTAGCATCAACAGTGCAGTGTAGTGCATGTTACTTTCATGTCACTGAAATAAATGAATGGCTATTGTTTAGAGCAAAGGATCAATATCAAATATTGTATGAAATAAATTTCTACAAAATGAATTTCTTACTAAATGAATTTGCAAGTGAGATACTTTATGTTTTAAGAGATACTTATGAGGGGCTGAATAATATCAAGAGCAAGAATTGGGACTGCCAGGAAAGGTTTAGGAACAGTGTTCTTGATGATGCATGAATTGGTCATCTCATCATCCACAGGATTGATGAAAATATTGAAAAGGTCAGAGATTTGCTTCATTAAATGTCTTAGTGCCTTGCAACTGTGAGAATGATGGCTGAAGAATCCAATTTGGAAGAAGAAGCTAGCTTGTTCTGGAAAAAATCCTAAACACAAGCAAAGTTTCTGAAAAGAAGTCAATGCATTTTGAGTGATGAATGAAAACAGGAAGGACTTGACATTTGTTTTGAACTTTCAACGGAAACTTGACAAAACAAGGTGTTCTCAAGCAGAATAGTAACCAGGGTGGAAAATGGGCTTTCTAATATGGCCAAGAAACAATGATGGAACCTTCAGAGGCAAACTGTAGCATGCCAGAGACCCTAATGTGGGTGCAGAATCTGACTATGGATGAGGATAATGGGCTTGTATTGTTGTCCCAGCAATGACACGATCCATGTAGAATTTACTTCTCAAAGTCTAATAGGATAAAAATTCTAAAGCACTAGATGAATTCTGTGATTGGCTTTTCTTCTTCTTTCTTTTTAAATTTTATTTATTTGTCAGAGAGAGAGAGAGAGAGAGAGAGAGAGAGCGCATAAGCACAGAGAGTGGCAGGGAGAGGGAGAAACAGGCTCTTAGTTGAGCAAGGAGACCTGTGTGGGACTCAATCTCAGGACCCTGGGATCATGACGTCAGATGAAGGCAAACGTTCATCTGACTGAGTCACCCAGGTGTCTCTGTGAGTGGCTTTTTCACCACAACAGGGCCATAGTTGGTAAATCACTTTCACAATTTTAGTTGTGCTGAGGGCATTCAAAAATTCCTGTGGGTTAAACTCTGTCCTTGATTCTTGGAACAATCCATTTTGCACAGGGGAAATCCTAGAAACACAAGCTTACTCTTTGTCATCTCATAAACTTACTTGGGGTCCTACTTCATTTCCTATAACTCTCTTATGGACCCCAAATCTCTTATTTGGTTTCCCAACTGATAATCCATTCCCTCTGAAAGTAGTGTTCTGATTTACCTCTCTCCAGGCCTTTCTAATCCTTACTTTAATACTATACTTCTATCTGCTCTTGGAACCCCTGGATACCGTTTACCTATTTCTTGCCTTGACACTATTGCTATTATTAGGTCTCCCTGACACTTTGGTCACCCACCTGCTTGAGCTAGGTCTATAATGCTTAGGCCCCTCTTAGAGTTTATGTAAGTCCTTCCTCTTTGTCTGGATCTAACTTATTTGAATGGTACCACTCAGCTTAGACTCCAGGGTCATTTATCAGACCAAGCTCAAAAAGACTTTTGACCAGTTGTAGAATGCAAATTCATCCTCAAAAGATGAAAAAGTTAACCTCAGCTGAGGAAATAAAAAAAAGGGGCCAAGAATATAAAGTAAATACTCAAAAAGAAGTTCCAGTGATTTTGATTTTAGCATCAATGGAATATATAGTTTCCCAGTGGATTTCTGTGAAGGGGATAAGTCTCATTTGGATTTATAAATTCTGATGGGTTTGTCACACAATCCCTCTTATTACTTTAGTAGTTGTGTGAAACACAGTTTGATATCAGCTTTATTAAACTCCGATATTGATCAGCCTGAAGAGTAGTGAGACCAGATACGATGTCTCCAAACTTTGTGTCTTCATTCATTTTTATACTGGCAATGATCTTGCACTACTGGTGAAACTGGACATAGAAAGTAAATTTGAGGAGCCTATAGAGTTTAAGAAGAGGAAGCAGGAAGATATTAAAGTTTAGAATACCTGGGGTGCCTGGGTGGCTAAGTCAGTTAGGCGTCTACCTTCAGCTCAGTTCATGATCTCAGGGTCCTGGGATTGAGCTTCATATTGGAGGTCCCTGCTCAGAGGGAAACCTGGTTCTCCCTCTCCCTCTGCCACTCTCCCTTCTTGTGTGCTCTTACTCTCTCTCTCTCTCTCTGTCTGTGAAATAAATAAATAAATAAATAAATAAATAAAATCTTTTTAAAAAGTTAAGACATCTTGGAGCCCCTGCCAGAATGCCCTCCAAATCCCAATTCATTTGACTCAGTTCATGATACTTGTCTAATTTTTGGCAGTTCTCTGTTCCTAAGGTCCTGAAATCTGTCTCTAGGTCCTCTCTCTGGATTTCTACTTCTAGATATAGTGCTCTGGAATACAATTATAACCTTTCTCAATTAGTTTCATTACCCTGAGAACCACCCAGCCTTTCCCCACTTCCTAGCCTGGCTCCTTTGTAGAGAAACGCTAATGTGGATGGGTTTCCAATGTTGAGACAGGCACTGTTGGCAAGCTTCCTTCAGTCCAAGACTTAAAAGTCCATTTTGCTTCTTCCAGCCCCTGACTTACCCATTCCCTATTTCCTCTCCTTCTCTCCTGAGCAACCACTGAAGTAACAGCAAGTCATCTGGCCAAAACAGTGAAGGCTAAAGTGTAAATTGAAGCTGGAGCTCTTCTAATCTAGTATGACAGTTTGTGCTGATCAGGTTAATGGGGATAATTTCTCTCTGGCTTGTATAGAGACATGAAAATTTAATCTGATTTGCTATTAATTACTCTGTCCAATCATTAACATAATATTTCACTAAATAGAGGAGATCTATTCATGTTGCAGAGGCAGTGTGTCAACCGAAGCACAGTAATAGAAAAGTGTTGCCTTTTATGTTCATCAGGGAAGCTGTACAACCAACGAGAGGCCTGAACTTTGACACATTTCTCACCAGTAGGGATAGGCTATATTGAGTTATACACTCTCTTCTAACTCCCTCAGGGAATTACATATATTTGTGAGAGATAGGCAGAGAATACAGAGGTACAAAGTGGTTTGGGGAACAGAGTGAAACTAATTGGCCCACAAAAAGATTAAATAACCACATCTGGAGTGAAAGCAAGATAATGCTTTATCAAAAAAATGAAATGACTTTAGAAGGCTCTTTTGTAGTCTTTTACTAACAACTATCTATTGAACAATGATTCTGTGTTAAGCACATGCTGGGTACTGGAGATGTAATGTTCAAACAATACAGACACAGATACTGCCTTTGAAGTTTATAATCCAGGTGGAAGATGTTTATTTATGTGCCTATACATCTATATCCGTGATCACTCAGATAGTTCAGTTGCAGAGAAATTTATAATGAAGTAATAAAAAAGTCAGGGTGCTCTAGGAGCATATCATAAAGGGACTTGGTGGCACCCAAAGAATAAACCAGGTGATAAGTGGAATGAGGAAGGGGAGAAAGCACAGTATGTGTGAAAGTGAGGAGGCATGTTTGGGGAACTTAAAGAAATTCTGAGGGGAAAGAAGCTCTGAGAGCAAGAAAGCAAAAAATGAGACTGGAGACTGAGGCAAGTGTGATATGTTTTTGGCCATTAAATGGGTTCTAGGTGGACTCCATGTCTTTGGATATTATGACAGATAATGTTGGCCATTTCCATGGGGCATTTGGGTTTCATCCTAAGGGCAATGAGAAGTCATTCAGAATTTCTAAGTTTAGTTCATCTTAGACTAGTAGATTTTTTAAAAATTTCCCAATGGCCAATACACTAAATAAACTCCTCAACCTGGATGCAAGAAAAAGAAAAAAAAGACATGTATGCATGGAGCAGATGAAGCATTTCCCCTCGGCGTCTGCACAGAAGGCTAGGCAGAACCCCTGAGAGGCTGAAAAGTAATTACACTTCTACTCTGGGTCCATGTCTTAACCAAAGGAGTGTGTTCTGCAGGCTCTATTTCCTAATTGAGGGTAATTACAAGAAGTTAAAACTAGATTAGTGACAATTAGACCCTATACAAGAGGGAGCTCTGTGGGTGGTTGAGAAGAGAGTAGGAAGAACTAACTGGGAAAGTGTTTCCCAACCTGCTTGGCATTCTTTGTCTCATATTGTAGGTAGAAGTTCTTGGAAGATTTATCTGTGCTCCTGATGGTGCCCATCAGGAGGGTGGGCAGGTTAAATGAGGTACACACACACTCTCTCACACACATCACTAACAGCCAAACAAGATTACTTTTCTTCAAGCTAAAGCACTTCATATGCCAATAAATGGAAACAAAGAGGAAAGGAAAGTGAAGGTTGCATTACAACTTGACTGAAGATGTCTTGTTTGAACAAATACCATTTTTGCCCCTCTCTGGATCTAGGCACTGTGGGAGAGACATGGCAAGTATATGATCTTGTCTTTAAAGAGCTTCCAAGTCTATGTGAGAAATTTGGTGTGGGCTGGAGCACAAAGGGGAAAAGGAGACTGGTAAACGATGAGCTCAAGAGATGTCCAGAAGCCAGGCTGAGGAGCTCTGACTCCATCCCAGGGGTAGAGGGGGACCATGGGGAGTTTGTGAAAACAGGGAAAGGACAGGGCCAGGTTTGGATTTTAGAAAGATACACCTGGCCAGTTTAGAGAAAATGGATGAGAGGAGCAAGGTTGGGAGGGGGGCTCGGTCAGAGCTGCCTGTGGAGAAAGATGGGGGTATCTATGATCATAAGGAGGAAGTTGGGGAGAAGCCTGTATAGACAGAAGAAAAATTGACTTTACTCTCTTCATACCAACCATTGATTGCTTTGATTCATTCAATCAACAAATTATTTTGCATCTGTTCCGTGTAGAGTACCATATTAAGGGACTTTAAGAGGAATAAGAATGATGTTATTCCAGTCTTCAAGGGGGTTGCATAACTAACTGTTCAAGTGAGTGGAACAGTCAATAGCTGTTCTAGGATTTTAGAGCCCAGTTTTGCACAGTGGAGGGGCAGATGATGTAAGGAAAAACAAAAGGGGAGGTGAATGTGCTTGAAGCCTGAGAAGAGACACGGTAAAGGGCATAGGGAAGTGTATGCTGACTATGTGTGTATAAAAATGTGTATATGCATGTGTTGTGTATACACATGGGCACACGTACATAAGGCAGCCAAAAACCTTAGCACCAGAAGATATTTCTGTAAAAAAGAAAGACAGAAAGAGAGAGAAAGAGACAGAGAAGGAGAGAGATTTTTATGGCACGCAAATTGGGTCTTTCACATTTTCCCCTAAAAAGCATCTATATATGGTGTTATAACCTGATGGAGTTGCATTTGTCTGGTAAACTCAATTCTATCATGCAAGGATTAACCTGGAGGTCCCAAAGACTTATGTTTTAGGGCCTGAAGGAGGGTCCCTGCTCTGCTGGCCAGTTTCCTGGAAGGACAGAACAGCAGTGGCCTGAATCTCTAAGTACTTAGTCTAGTTCTTGGCACCAGGACAAAGGAGCCCAGGAGGAAAGTGGCCATCCCCACCATTTCAGGATTAGAACAAGCCAGATTTAAAACAGGAGCCAGGTCACTGGAGAAGTGGTCAATCTCATAGGCTGCATGGAATGGCAGATAGAAAGTCATGGCAGCAGGTACCACAGGAGTTAGGAACACATCCAGACAAGGCCCACCTGCAAATAAGATACATGTGTGGAAGTCCATGAGGGATGGGTACTGGGGGAGCAGCAGATAGCAAGGCGGCTGTCAGAAGATATGACTGGCAGCACAAAGCACTTGACTACTGTAATGAACTGAAGGAGTAAAACTGAATCACACCACCTGCAAAAGGAATTGCCCCCAGGATCTGAGAGAGAGAGAGAGTCTGCAGCATCTTAGGGGCAACAGAAGTAGCGTTCCAGATCTCAAGGAAGGAAAGGTTGGATCAAAAGAAGTACGTGGGGGTTTGGAGGCTGAGCTCAAAGCAAATTACTGTGAGGATGAAAATGCTCCCCAGCATGGTCACTACATAGAAGCCCAGAAATATCCCTACATGAAAAGACAGTAGCCCATGGAGATTCCCAGACCCCAGGAGGATAAATTCTTTGATCATGGTCAGGTTACCCTTGTCTGTGAGATTCAAACTTACCTGAAAAAGGGAGAGAAGTATTGCCAACTGGACAAAGAGCTGTGCTCCTGGAGGGAAAAAATAGTACCAGAAATGCCATATACTATAGAACTCAAAGATTTTGTCTTTTCTCCTCTGAAATGAATTTTCTGTTTTATTCTACTAAGTATATTTATCTAATACTTGTAGCAGAATCAGAAACTATGCCCTGGAGAGTGAACACAGAGGGCGTCTCTTCTGCTCTTTTTGGCTCTTTTCCTTGACATAACATGTGACAAGTCTACCTTCAGAAGTCTAATAGTGGGAGGCAAACACTTCTTAATAGGGACATCGTGCAGAAGCTTCTCTGAACTTCTGAAACTCAGCTTTTGAGACTCAATAAAAGCAGGAGTCTAAGATCCTAAAGTGACATCAAGAATTTCAGACCACCCTATCTCCCACTGAACCCCTAAATCATGGTAGGTTTTACCAGGAACATAGCTAGAGGGAGGAGGGGAATTCAGAGATATTGATCTTTAATGTACCTGTAAGAACAATAAGACTCTGCCAGGCTCTGGGGACCTGTAGCTGATTACTTCCATGGCATCAAATTCCTATGGAAATCAGGGAAAATGTATGTAAAGTTATTCACTTGAAATGTTAGAGAAAAATAATGTTCCATCCTTCATAAATGAAAATGACATTCCTGACTCACAAGCAGTAGGATGTGCATTTAGAGTTATTTTTTTTTTTTTCCAGCAGCAGGGATGGGTTTTCAGTGAGTCATAGCTGCAGTTCTCCCTGCCCACAAGCCCCGCTCCCTTCCCTCTGCCAACACTCAAAGACTGATAATTGTGAAATGGCTGCCTGGTCTTAGTGCCTGGGCTGTGATAGAGTTGAAAATCAGGCTGTGTTGTGGCCTAAATTAGGGGTAAGGGTGAGGCCAGAGTTAGGGCCTCGGTTGAGCTGATGTTCTAAGTTGAAGCCTCAGTCTGGCCAGGGAATAAAGCAAAACGATCTTTGCTGCTTTGCTTTGGTAATGGCAATGTGTCCCTAACAGGTTATGTTTAAGTCATATTTTTTTGTAAATGAAATCCCATTTTAAATCTACTCAGGGACCTGGCTAGTCAAAGGAGTCTTATTAAGAATGCTTCTGTGAAATGAAAAATTTCTTCATAATTTACCCTTTGTACTAATCTGGATTGTTAATACACTAGGCTTTTGTAAAGGAAGGTTCACCTATAACGGGGTATCCAGGACATTTAGGGTGCCAAAAGTGGTACTGAATATAATTACAGTGTATAAGGAAAATCAATCAGCAACTAGAGTTGTCCCTGGGGGTGACAGCTGCTTCCTAATTGGGGGATTAAACTGCAGTGTCCTATTACCATTTTACTTTGTCTTCAGAGACTGCCAGCCAGCATTCAGATCTGACATTAACATCATTTGATTTTTATCATTCAATCCCATCTCATTAATTAATAATGAAATAAACTTGATTTCCCCTTTTAACTTAGAGGCGTACTCCTTAGTGCCTCTGAATTCAGAGGCACACCAGCCTCCCTAAATCTTCTCGCAACCTCTCTTTTCTTGCAGTGGAGACAGATTCATGCTGATGGAAAGAGAGGCTTCGTCTGAGAATTCTATTCATTCTTTCGTTCAGTCTTTTCTTCACTTATCAGATATTTTTGGACAGCTGCTGTGTGCCATATATTGGATGAGGTAGGCATTGGGAATAAAATCAGGAGCAAGAAAGTCATGGTCTTAATGTTCCCAGAGCTTGCATGCCAGTAGTGGAGGTGATCTTAAAAGTAACTGTAAAATTACTACTGTGAAAAATGCTATAGGGAGAAATATGGGGTCCTAATACAAAGAATAATATGCCTGGAAATGAGATGTTCAGGGAAGATGACTGTGAAGAGAAAGTTGTATTTCAGTATGATGGATATGTATAGCCAACTATGAGAACAATCAGAGGGGAGGCATTGCAGGTAGAAAGGTGGCATGTGCAAAGGCCCTGAGTGAGGTGAGCACCTGAATGCTGGAAGAAGCGAAAGAACCAAGCAAATAACAAAATCAACCACTGTGGCTGGAGAGCAACAGTTGAGGCAGGCACTGAGAGAAGAGTGATAGGAGATAAGTTTGCAGAAGGTGTGGTCTGATTTACAGTTTGAAAAGATCCCTTATGCTTCAATGTGAAAAATAGACCATACGGAGCCAACAAGGAGAGTGGGAAAACTGGTGAGGAAGCTAACACAGTAATCTAGGTGAGAGATGGTGGCTAGAACCAGGCTGGGATGGAGCAAGGTGGATTAATTAGGGGGCTTTTTAATAATAAATAAATGTTCGTCATTTGTGACAACATGGATGGATCCAGAGGATATGCTAAATGAAATCAGTCAGACGGACAAAGAAAGATACCATATGATTCCACTGCTATGTTGAATCTAAAGAACATAACAACCAAAAAACCCAAACAGACTCAGACACAGAAGACAGACTGGTGGGAGGTGGGTGAAGGGGAAATAGGTGAAGGGGATTAAGAAGTGCAAACTCCCAGTTGTAAAAGAAATAAGTCATGGAGTTTTGAAAAGCACATCATAGGGAACATAGTCAATAAAAATAGCCATAACACTCTATGGTGACAGATGGTGACTACATTCACTGTGGCGAGCACAGCGTAATTGTATAAAACTGAATGTCAAATTACCGTGTTGTACACCTGAAACTAATATTACATTGTATGTCAACTATACTTCAGTCATACATTATTTTAAAAAAATTTAGGGTTTTTTACATAGGAGAACCGATACATTTTTATACTTTTATGTGTACATATTATATTTTAATAAAAAGTTTACTCTACCAAAATGACATGGATTAAGCAAGTACATGAATGATCATGTCTTTTCCTGAGATGGGAAGACCAAGTAGGTAATTTAGTTTGGGGGGTATTTTCTTTTATCTTTCATCCTTCATTTCTAACTTTCTTCCTTCCTGCCTTTTCAAAAAATCTAGTGGGGTATCATTCATGGCTAGGATGACAGTTTCTTTTTTTTAAATTAAATTTAATTTTTAAAAAAAATTTATTTAAAAAATTATTTTCAGTGTTTTGAAAAAAAATTTTATTTTTTTAATTTTTATTTATTTTTTTAATTTAATTTTTTGGTGCGTGTTCCAAATTACATTGTTTATGTACCACACCCAGTGCTCCCTGCAATATGTGCCCTTCTTAATACCCACCACTGGGCTCAATCCTCATATGGGTCAACAATCTGGTAACAGAGTCTCAGCCCCAAGAGACAGAGCTCTCACAGTGGTCACACAGCCAAGTTCTTAAGCTAATGCCTGACAAATTCCTGCCCTTGGTTTTAAAAAGAGGCCAGGGAAGACAGTGAATGGGTCAGTGTAACTCTTTACTCTATAGAAATTGCTCAAAGCTCAGGATTAGCGACAGCATATCAGGAACATCCTCTGCAAATGAAGCATAATTCCATGGGTACAGTTAGACTCCCTTCATCATGAGTCTCCAAGAAACCTTTATTAATGGCAATCCAGCTACCCAGAGCATTCAATTATCTGAGATTAAAAAAAAAATTCTGTTTTATCTCATTTTGCTTTTACATGAGAAAGAGACAGATAATGAAATGAAAATAATGAAAAAAAAATTCCAGGAGATGTCCGACGGTCAGAATACATTCAGTTCTACTCTTTCTTTCTTCTCCATCTCCTTTTGTAGTTCTGTCTAGTGAGAATTAATGCTCAAAATAATGGTAGGAAGCTCTGAAAGATCCTCAATCAGTAAGGAATGATTCAAGTATATCATTATAGTTGATTTCTAGTCTGGGACAGTGTACTCAAATATCTTAGTTTTTTTTTTTGTTTGTTTTTTTTTTGTTTTTTTCAAACATGGTGGAAAACAGCTTGTTCTTAACTTTCCTTTACCCAGAAAATCTAATTAAACATATACCCTTTCTCCTGGTATATCCTTAATCAGATTTTGCCTTGGTATTAATTCTCCTGTGTCCTTAAAATCACCAAAAGGTATTCATTAACATGAAAAATTGTTTGGTGCCCAATATAAAATAAAAATTCCAAATTTACCTCCTCCCAACACCTCTGAGGTGTTAATAGCTGCAAAAGTACGATCATGAAATTGCAAGTGTAGCAGTATAGCTAGGAAGTAAGAGACTAACTATGGAAGCCCAAACTCATTACCTCCTCTAAAGTCAATCCAGGGAAACCTCTTAGAATAGAGGGTGATGAGGAGGAAGCCAAAAAACATGCGACAATTACAATTTCTGGAGGGGAGAAGTATATAGCTTGATAAGGAGAGCAAAGATGTGGTTATAGCAATCAGATACCATATGATCCAGCAATCCCACTTCTGGGTATATATCCAAAGGAAAGGAAATCACTATCTCAGAGAGATCTTCTCTCCCTATGTTCATTGCAGCATTATTCAAAATAGTCAAGATATACAAACAACATAAATGTCCACTGATAGATGAATGGATAAAGACAATGTGGTGTATATATGCAGCAGAATATTATCCAGTCTTTAAAAAGAAGGAAATCCTGCCATTTTCAACAACATGGATGAACCTAGAGGGCATTGCACTAAGTGTAATAAGTTAAACACTGAAAAACAAATGCTGTATGATTTCACTTGTATGTGGAATCTAAAAAAGATGAACTCATAGGACCAGAGTGGAACCATGGTTACCAGGGAGTGGGGGTGGGAGAAATGGGGAGATTTTGGTCAAAGGATACGAACTTCCAGTAATAAGATGAATAAATCCTGTGATCTAATGCCCAGCATGTTGACTTTAGTTACTAATACTGTATTGTATACTTGAAATTTGCTAAGAGAGTAGATTTTAAGTGTTCTCACCTCGAAAATAAGTTACTGTGTGAGTGAAGAATATGTTTATTAACTTGATAGCAGTAATCACTTCATAATACATGTATATTAAATCATGTTATACATCCTAAAAACATCAGATATCCATTGCTCTCCCTCCCTCCAAACTCTTAACTCTATCCATAAAACGAAATGCTAAACAACAAACACAAATTATTCAAATGTTCTCTTAGATCTTTATTCTCCCCAAAGTTATTCCAGGCTGATATCTGGGATAATTATTTAATGATACATGTCAGGGTTAATCGGTAGTGCAGAAGATGATCTGGATTAACCTAAGCCTCACTTTTGAAGTCATCCCTTAGTCCAAATACATATAAACCTGTTCCGGAAAGCAAGATCTGAGAAAGAAAATGCTGGTGAGCGGAAAAACTACCAGTAGAGGAAGTTGATTTTTTGGGTCAACTCATATTAAGTAGTGTCTTTCTTGAATAATTCCTGTTTGTGTCATGCAGCAGGAAATTTTTATTAAAAGTTTCTTTTTCCTTTGAATACAACTTGTGGAACATTATAGACAGCTCACTTTTTACTTTAAATTTTTTATTTAAATTCAATGACACATTAATGTGAGAAATAATTTTGTTATTTGTGTTTATGCACTTTGAGACTTAGAGAGAGAGCGCCGAATCCTAACCACTAGACCACCAGGGAGGTTAGCACTTTGAGACTTAGAAACAGGCATTTCTGAAATGCCTGAAACAAACGTTGCTGGGACCCAGAAATAGACTGGAAGTAGACATTATTGAGACCTGGTGACAGATATTTTTAATTCAACTATATTCTTTAGTGCCAAATACCCTTTTTTTTTTCTGTTCTGTTCCATTTGTCAACAAGACAGATGATGAAATGGGCCAAGAAATATCTTGGGCCAAATGATATGTGATGTGTCGTTATGTGACATACCTAGCCTAAATGTGAAGTATAGCAACAATTACTCTAGTAAATTATGCAAAGAATAATGAGCTCATACTTTAAGTCTCAACTGTCATATTTCATATAAAAATTTGGGAGTCTTAATAATCTGTTTAAATGTAATTTCTCAATTACCATATCAATATGGCTATTACTGTATAGCCACAATCCACAATTGATGGAATTCAGGAAATATTTCATCAATAAACCATCCTAGAAAAAAAATTGGTCTCCACAATGCTAAATACCCAGTTTGAATGAAGAGTTTACCTTAGAATAAATTATATTTTTCTAATTGGTTTCTTATGTTTACCTTGTCCTCTGAGTTGTGAAAGAGAATTTGCCACACTTTTTATGCCTGCTCCATTCCTTTATATCCAGGATAACTGAAATATCCTGATCCATCATTTTAATACTTCTCTGCTCATATGCTCACGGTGCCAGGCATCTGAATAGCAGTGACATTTATTTTCTTGCATCTTTCACTCATCATCCTGGTGTTTGACTGTGACAATGGGAAAAATCTTAGTACCCCTCCCACTTGCTGCTCTCTAATCTCCACCCTGTAGCATTCAAAAGCTGTATCTGTCACCACTCACATTTTCTTTTCTTCTTTTTTTAAAATTTCTTTTCAGTGTAACAGTATTCATTGTTTTTGCACCACACCCAGTGCTCCATGCAATCCGTGCCCTCTCTAATACCCACCACCTGGTACCCCAACCTCCCACCCCCGCCCCTTCAAAACCCTCATTTTTTTTCAGAGTCCATAGTCTCTCACCATTCACATTTTCTTTGTGAAGCTTTCTTCTTCCAGACTCCTCTTCTTCATGGATCGTGATAAATTTACAGCAGTGAGGAAGCTGCAATAGTCACAGTCACATGGTATCTTTAGTCCATACTAGAGGATTTATCATGTCACAGGGAAGTAGTTTTGTGTAGAGAAGAGCATAATCTTTTGTGTCTGACAGACCTGAGTTTGAGTTCTGGCTCTACCGCATATTCTCTGTGTGACTCTGGGCAAGTAATTTAATCTCTTGGTGCTTTAATTTTCTCAGCTGGAAAATAAACAATAATTATAATTATGAAACTACCTCATAGTGTTTTTTTTAAGGTTGAATGAGATAATCCATATGAAGTATTGGTGAGGTAACCAGCTTTATAAGTGGTCAATCTCATTCACATTTTACATTATATACATAGATATATGGATACACACACACACACACAGACACACACACACACACACGTAATTTCATTGTGTCGTCTCCCTCACAAAATATAAGTGCCTGAAAAGTAGGTGCAAGCTTGGAGTTTTTCAGTTGCTGTCCTCTGATTTCTTTCACAAATCTAGCACAAGAAGTGAATGTCCAGTAAGATCTTAGTATTTATTGGTATTACATTTTCCCATCCCAGCTCAAATCTGCAAGCTTTATTTCAGTCACTGCTGACAGAAACCTAAATAGATTTTTCTTACCTCTCATTGTCCCTGTCCTCCATAGAGGAACCAGCCACCATCACCCCATGGTTCTAGATATTTTGTTTATACTGACAGAGAATCAGAATCCACATTCAAGAACATTCTCAGTCGAGGTGCTGCTCTAACTGCCCAGCTTAATATCCTACCTTAACTTCTTCCCATTAAGGAGTCAGGTCCTGCCTGATTGTTTAGTGTGTTGTTCTCATGAAAATCAATTACCCATAAGCCTGTTTCCCAAGGGTAAGTTTTTCTCTCTCTGCTGGGACAGTTAGGTAAAATGGTAGAGTGTACGAAGAACATCCAGAGTGTCTCGTGCTAACAAATTTCTCACCAAAACCTGAACTCTGAAGTTTGTGGGTTCAGAGGAGCCAGTTACTACTCTGAAAGTCAAATTTTCCTGTTGTGATGAATAGGACCAACCTTCAGCAACACTAGGATATTGGAAAACGATGATCTGCAGCTATTACGTTTTCTCTTTCTTTCTCTCATTCATTCACCTCGGTTGACTCCACTTTCATCTTGTCTCTGGACCCTTTTCCTCTCTCTTCACCTTTAGTTCAGTATTTCTAGAATTTTCTTTCAAATTATTTTCTTTTTAATCTGTAGTTAAATACACATTGATTTATGAGAAGCTCATCTAATATAAAACTGAATATAGGTCTGTGGTGGAAATCTTTGCACACAATAGGCATTTAATATTTTGCAGACTAAAGATCTGGAAATACAATTATTTCCTCTTGAGTATGTTCAGTAAGGAATCAACAGCTAACCAAAAGTATTTTCAAATTGTCCCAGCCAACAACACTTGGTTCAATACCGCTAGGTGACCCTTCTACCACAACCTGCGGTTCCATTCTTAAACTCATTATATTTGGGTTGTATGAATGACAAGCTACAGAGCTTCACTACTGCACTAGTTATGAAGGAAGAGTTTACTGAGAAAATTAATATTGTAAACAAGGTTGCAGGGGTCGTGCTTAACCTCCTCAAGAGAACTGAGCACACCTAGTATAAATCAATATTGCTGATTACAAATGATTTATGTTTATTCATTAAAGCAGATACCTCAGACCTCTGACAACCTTTTAAAGCTGTTAACTCAAGTTATTGAATATATTCAAGAAGAAATGGCTGCATTTAAGATTTCCATTGTATTCTTTGCTCAGAAAATATTTACCGAATGCCTGCACATGCAAAGTCCCATTATAGGTATATCTTGAATTCTATAATAGATGTACTCCTTTAGGGGTGCCTGGGTGGCTCAGAGGTTAAGCCTCTCTGCCTTTGGCTCAGGTCATGATCTCGGGGTCCTGGGATTGAACCCCACATCGGGCTCTCTGCTCCACGGGGGGCCTGCTTCTTCCTCTCTCTCTGTCTACTTGTGATCGCTGTCTGTTGGATGTACTCCTTTAAAAAGTATTTATCTTCTGGGGTACCTGGGGGCTCAGCCAGTTAAGGATCAGACTCTTGGTTTTGGCTCAGGTCATGATCTAAGGGTTCTGGGATGGAACCCCATGTCAGGGTCTCTGCTCAGTGTGGAGTCTGGTTGAGATTCTACTCAGTGTGGAGTGTGCTTGAGATTCTCTCTCCTGCTCCCTCTGCACCACCCCCCCTCCCGCTGCCCATGCTCTCCCTCTCTCTCTGTCTCTAGAACAAATAAGTAAATATCTAAAAAAAAAAAAAGAAACAAAGAAAGAAACAAAGAAAGAAAGGCAGCTGGAAGAACAATAATGCTGTGATTAGGAGTCAGGAACTGAGAGATCCAATGTTTCTCGGCAAGCAGCATGTAAAATGCAAAGTTCATAAAAGCTTAATTTACAAGATACTAAATTCTTTAGGGGCAAAAGGCTGATCATATCTAATTTGTTTCTCTAATCACATGGCTTGGTGAATGGTTGAAAATTCAAAAGACACCAATCAAACTTACATGTAGGTGATCCTACATGGTCACAACTTTGTACTTAGCAGGACTTACTTAGAAGATGGCAAGGAAGGAAAGCCTGGAAATTGGATGACTAGTTTTCAAAGTTTAGTTGTAGACTAAAAGCAAAGTTTGAGCTAGGTAATCTTCAAGAGATGAAGAATGTTATTGATACAGAGTGGTGATTGGTATCTAGGCAGGCTAGTAAGTGCTGTTACATAAAAGAATCTAATTTCCTGCTCTGTGTTTTTATCAGAGGTTCCAGATGGAGAATTGTATAATAAGTTTAATGAACCCCTCTTGTAAGAATTTGTAGTATGTAGAAGGATGGTTTCCATCAAATCTTAAGTGGTAAGGACAAAGGGACAAGATATGAGGTTGTTATAGGAACCTCTTTGCTCTCAAGGGCCATCAGCAGGATTAAATAATGGCCATGGTGCACACTGCACTAGTAAGGATCACAGAGTCTGGAGAAGAACAGGATGGAAAAGAAAATAAGTAGGAGTAGGAGACAGGGGAAGAGTGAAAGAAAAGGAGAGAGGGTGCTAGTGCCACCACTAGCAACTTTAATCACACCATAGACATGGTTTACCAATCTCTGAGCCTTCTCCATTGCCTCTTTTCACCATGTGAGCCTGTGTTCTCAAGCCACAGTCAGGCAACAAGATAGTTACTCAGTGTCTGTTCTGTACTACCTACTGTGGTAGGTGCTGTGAGTGATACAGGCATAATTAGAATATGGTTTGCGCGGGGGAAGAGCTCTGCTTTGTTGGGCACAGAAGGCTGATAGCTTTATTCCAAGGTGGGATGAAAAATGCCAAGAGAGGGATTCAAGCAAAGTGCTCAGGTTGGAGGAAGCAGAGAAGACTACCTGAAGAGGGTAGTATTTGAGGTGTTCCTTGAAGGGTACAAAGGGCTTTGGTAGGTTAGATTGGGAAAGAACATTCAGGGAAGAAGAAATGGACTGAACAAAGAGAGGAGACAGGTATAGTGGTAAAATTATAGCAAACTCTTGCTGTTATTTTCAATGTACCAGGCACTGTGCTGATAAATTCTGGATAAATGATAAAGGATCATTTAATCGTTATAATAACCCTACGGGGGAAGGATTCCTCTATTGTCCCTATTGTATGGATTAGAAAACCGAGACCAGAGAGGCTATATAAATTGTCCAATGTCACACAACTATGAAGTGGTAGAACTTGGGCTTATCTAAATCCAATGCTGATGCAGCAACTATACAATAAACTATTTGCAAGTCAGGGTATGGAAAGCAACAAAAGCATAGTGTGGCTGGAGCATGTGGAAAGGAGGAATGGCACCTGCTGCCAAACTGTGGAGCATCTTATTGGCAGCCTGAGGAGTGGGGGCTGGATCCTGTAAACAACAGGAAACCATGGTAAGTTTTAAAGTAGTGGAGTGACTGTCGAAGTGGTGCTTTAAGAAGATTAGTCTGTCAGCAGTACAGAGGATGGATGGGAGAGGGGAGACTGGAAGCAGTTAAGAGGCTATTGCAATAGAATAGTCTGGTTATAAGGTAGTGTATTAAGCACTTGAGCTAAGAAAGCCAAAGAGGGGAATGGACAAAGGAGAGACATTGCGAGGGGAAAAGAAAAAGAAATCGTGACTAACTGGATATGGGAGTTGAGGGAGACAGAGAGGTGGGAATTGAATAGTTGACCCTGAGGTGTGGGGGAGACTTTCTAACTAGAATGGTGATGCCATCACGGATTTGTGGGACTGCTAGTTCAGACTTGATATTGAAGCTCAGAGAAATCAACAGAAACTGATCCTGCAGCTATGGAAATGACTGAGATTAATGTGGGGAGAGACAAGAGCCAAGGGTAAAGCTTAGGAGATGCCTCCATTGAGCTGATGTGGCAAAGAGGTACAGTCATAAAGCAGATTGGCAAGAAATGCTATGGGGAAGGGGAGGAAGTGGGAAATAGTGGAATAGGGATTTGGAGAAGATGGAGTGATCAACATTGTAGATATGGTAGAAGGGTTAGAGAAAAAGGAGGATGAGAAAATATTATTGATTTGGATGACTAGAAGGTCTTTAGTGGTAAATAACAAGCAGTTCCATAATAGAGTCAGATCTCAGTGGGATGATGAAGAGAGAGAGTAGGGGTCACACATCAGAGACAATGGCTATAAGGAATGCTCCGAAGAATTTTTATGGTGAAATTAAAGGAACAAAATAGATACTTAAGGGGTCTCAGGATTATTGAAAGACCTTAGGGTAAGCATGATCCTAGCGCATTTGTTAGTTGAAGGAAAATGTTAATTAATATTTGCTAGTGCACATGTAGAGATTAATGAATTGGGGTCAGGTTAGGAGTACTAGTGGTTGGAACAAGATCTTGATGAATGTATGAAAGGGTAAGATCAAGAGCTAGGTGTAATGTTTGCTTTGGCAAATATGGGGGTGATACCTTCTTTGGAAAATAAAAAAAAGAAAAGAGATCAACTGAAGTTACATAAATATTTAGAGATGGAGAGATGACATTAAACTGGAAATATTCTGAATTTCCAAGGAAGTTTGTATACCATGTGCTGACTGCTATTGGTGCTGCCAGTAGATTGTCTACAGAAGGGAAGGAGAGTGGGCATAGTGTGTCCGCAGCAACTGGCACAGTGCCTGGCACACAAAGTGATCAATAAATAGTTTTTGAATAAGAAGTGAATAAGTGGACAAGAGTTAGGGCAATTGCTATGAAACACGAGTCATGATGTCATAGTAAGTGAATAAAAGTATTACAGAACAACAGTCACCGGAATGGAGAAGATGAGAAAGATATCTACCAAAGCTGAACATATGCATGTCCCATGATCCAGCAATTCTACTTCCAGGTATATACCCAGGATAAATAAGCACAGTAGTTTACCAAAAGACATGAGCAAGAATGCCCATAGCAAGACATATAAAATTCATATACCTATAAAAGTTAGATGACCTGTAGATGACCTGCCTGAAGTTGCTTAGGTCATAAGTGGAAGAACTGGGATTTGAAGTCAGGGCTTTCCCTGCCCCATAAAGCCTATGCATTTGCCTCTACACCACATTTCTACTGGATGCCATTTATTATCCCCTTCACTTCACTTGTATTGTTGCAAATACTTACAATCTCACAATATGTATAGCATTATCTACATTTTACAAGTTAATAAACTGAGGACCAGAATCTGCTTGCACAAATTCACACAGCTAGTAAATGGTGGGTAAATTTTTCCCACTCAAGAACTGAAGTGTGAACTCAGATTTGCCAAGCTCCAAAATCCACGATCTTTTTCTTCCATAAAGAGATGAAGGCTTTTCTCAAGTTTTGAGAAGTTTTAAGAAGGAAGTATGGTAAACTGATGTAGTTGAAAACATAGGGGTGGTTCAGTGAAAGAATCCTGGCTAGCCTGGTCTTTACTGCCCAAAAGGCAAAGACCAACATCACAGTCAAGTAATGTCCTCCTCCAACCTTCTGTGATCTACTCACTTTATTATAAGTACCTGGGAGCCAATGATGGCTCTAGGTATACTGGTCAAGAGGGCAACAATTGTTTTAGCAATAACCACTCACTTCCTTTTTCGATACTTTCACTTACTGTAGGTAACCCTCTCATCTCTCTCTCTCTCTCTCTCTCTCTCACACACACACACACACACACACTCATGCACAGTCCTCTAAAACAATCTCCTTACCAATCAACACTTTACTACAGAGGATTTGTTAAATACTCAAAGAAATGTTAAGGCCTGAAGTGACTTAGTGGCTTTAGCCATCCAAGAACTATTCTTACTTGCCTATAATCCAGTTTGAACTCCTTCTCAGAGGGGATGTTCAGAGTTTTATGGTAAGTATCTCAGACTGTAGTTCTTCCCCATGTCAAGAGCACCAGTACACTTCAAGTGTAACCCTGATTCCCCACATCCTAATATCTTTTCCCTAAAGAGTCCCCTCTTTTACCTTGAATCATTGCTTTAATAGAAGTAATTCTGGGAAGGGAGATCCCAAGGTGGATTGAGCCCGAGGGTCAAGCAAATTTTAAGGATAAAGCAAATTTTGAGGTTTGGGCATAGGTGCTCTGATCTCCGCCAGGTCTTCCCTTACTCTTAAACCAGAACCTTGCAGAACAAGCCCTATTACTCTTTCTGTCCCTTCTGTCACCCTCCCTCCCCTGAGTGGAATATATGAATTTGTTGCCATGGCAACCTGTGGTGGTGCCTGATAGTGTATTTTCTCAGCCAGTTCTGGGCCCTGGACATAGGTTCTCAAGTTCACTTCTTCAAATATTCCCCAAGCTAAGCCCAGTACCATATCCCAGGTTCCACAGTATTTGTGTGTAGGTGATGGGGAGACACTCACCTGCATCCAAGGTAAGACAAAAAGAAAGAGGAAGCAGAGTACTTAAAAGTTGCTTTCTGGGGACAAGGAGGCGAGGACCACTAATTTAAGTTAATTAAGGGCTTACTACCCGCCAGTCCTGATAATGTCCTTCTCCTTCTTTTATTTAATTCCCTCAAACAACTTTGTGAAATAAGAATCACTATCTTGATACACTGCAGGAATGAGGGAAATGGAAACAGAGAGAGGCAAAGTGACTCGCTTAACATTGCACAGCTGTGATTTCAGCTTAGTCTTTATCTGAGTTTCTAAAACACAGTCTCATTGGATGACACTGACTTGTTCTTCATTTTTTGGAAGGAAAGTAAGAGCTGCAGAGAAGTCTTTGCCCAATCTATGTGCCTATGAATGTCTCATAGTCTTTCCCTGGGAATAGGCCCCCTCCTTCAAATGTGGCCCTTCTTCAGACATCACCGTCTCTTTCATAGCTCCTTTTCCTCTCTTCATTAACTTCTTTCTACCTTCCTGAGGCTGTCTACAATTTCTGGCCACTTTTCTCACATTCTCAGGAAGATCCCTGACATGAGGCTTCTTCCATGGCATGGGAAGGAGAATGGGATGGGCTGATTTTCTTGATACAAGCAGAGCAGAGGACACTTTCATTAGTTTCCTATTGTTATAACAAATTACCACAAAATTTAGTGGCTTAAAGCAATACAAATTTATTCACTGGGCTAAAATCAAGGTGTTGGTAGGGCTGCATTCCTCCTAGAGACTCCAGAGGAGAATCTGTTTCCATATGTTTTATAAGTTCAAGAGATGCATTCTTTGTATTCCTTGGCTCATGCCCACTTCTTCCTTCTTCAAAGCCAGTAGCCTATCATCTTTAAATCTCTCTGTGAGAGATGTCTAGGGCCTAAAACTGGCTGAGAAAAGAAAATAGCAGACCTACCTGAATAACCCAAGGTAATCTCCCCATCTCCAGGTTGTTAATCTAATCACACCTGCAAAATCTCCCTTATTATATATAAGGTAACATTCAGACTTTACAGGAATTAGGAGCTAAATATCTTTGGTGGTCATTAATCAACTGACCACAGCCTCCATGACAAACAATTATATCCTTATAGTAGGAACTGACTACCCTTCATCTCAAATGAAGGGTCCCAGATGAACTGGGACCTCAGGAATTAGAGACAGAGTAGGAGGCACAAGAATGTATGAAGTTAGGAGAGTAGATAAACTTGAATTATTTTCAATTGAAGTGAAGGATGGAGGAAGTAACCCCTGCTCTCTGAGGATAGGTCTCTTTGTTTGTATATTACCCCTGCAGAGAGATATAAAGGAAGGTAGGACTTAGAGGTGAAGGCTTCTCCCATTCTCTTTTCCAAAATGGTTGCCTTCTTGTCAATTTTTGCTACTCTAACTGACTTAAGGTGGTACTTCAATGTTTTGTTGTTGTTGTTGTTTTTGCTTTTTATTTATTTTTTTTATATATAATTTTTTATTTTTTATAAACATATATTTTTATCCCCAGGGGTACAGGTCTGTGAATCACCAGGTTTCCACCCCCTTCTCCCTTCAATGTTGTTTTGATTTGAATTTCCCTGATGGCTAATGATGATGAACCTTTTTTCATGTGTCTGTTAACCATTTGTGTGTCTTCTTTGGAGAAGTGTCTGTTCAGGTCTTCTGCTCATTTTTTAACTTATTTGGTTTTTTTGGATGTTGACTTTGAGAGGTTCTTTATAGATCTTGGATACAAGCTCTTGATCTGAAATGTCATTTGCAGAATGTCTCCCATTCTGTGGGTTGTCTCTTTGTTTTGTTGACTGTTTCTTTTGCAGTACAGAAGCTTTACTTGTGGAGAAAGGGGGATTCTTTTACACTGTTGGTGGGAATGCAAGTTGGTACAGCCACTTTGGGAAACAGTGTGGAGGCTGTTCAAAAAATTGAAAATAGAAGCTACCTTATGACACAGCAATTGCCCTACTAGGTATTTAACCCAAAGATACAGATGTAGCGAAGAGTCACCTGTACCCCAGTGTTCATAGCAGCAATGGCCACAGTTGCCAAACTGTGGAAGGAAACAAGATGCCCTTCAACTGATGAATGGATAAGGAAGATATGGTCCATATACACAATGGAGTATTATGCCTCCATCAGAAAGGATGAATACCCAACTTTTGCATCAACATGGACAGGACTGGAGGAGATTATGCTGAGTGAAATAAGTCAGGCAGAGAAAGTCAATTATCATATGGTTTTACTTATTTGTGGAACGTGAGGAATAACATGGAGGACATTAGGAGAAGGAAGGAGAAAATGAAGGGGGGGGATATCAGAGTGGGAGTTGAACCATGAGAGACTGTGGACTCCAGGAAACAAACTGAGTGTTTTAGAAAGGAGGGGGTGGGGGAATGTGTGAACCTGGTGATGGGTACTGAGGAGGGCACATATTGCATGGAGCACTGGGTGTTATACACAAACAGTGAATCATGGAACACTACATCAAAAACTAATGATATACTGTGTGGTGACTAACATAACATAATAAAAAATAAAGTATTGTTATATTAATTTAAAAAAATGGTTGCCCTCTTCTGTCTGCCTGGGTACTTTCCTGGCAGAGGAAGTTGGAGGAAAGGGTGAGGCTCTGGCTCCAGGGACAAAGGGGGACAGCTAGAACCCCTTTCTAGTTGAGCTTTATTCTCCCTCTCCCTCTTCAGTATTCACTTCCCTATCCTTGTGGCCAAAGAGGCCCCTCCTGTTTGTTGGTAAGTGAGGCTAAAACAAAGTGAAGTCAAGGGTGATAACGGAGAAAAGGAGGATTCTGTAGGAAAAGCCTTCATGTTAGCTCATCTCAGGGCAGAGAATCCTCTTCCATCAAGCAGTCTGAGGGAGGAGAGGAGTTGGGGATGTCTGCCAAGGAGGGTAACCAGGAGTTACAGGGTCATTCCTTAATAACAATTAAATTATTTCCTTAGCACTGAATATTGTTATCTAGGATATGAAGACCTTCAAAAGCCCCTTTCCACAAAGTTCTCTGCCTAATGCTTATCACAAGGAAGAGCTGCAATCACATCTGACAGGATTTTGGGGTACTCAGATTCTGAAAACCATGAAAAGACTAGTTGGGATGGGAGTTTGCCTGGCCCCAGACTAAATTTTCATGGTCTTGGAGTGTCAGCAACAACATCACAAGCTCAGTGAGTTTTTGATTTATGAGCACCAGATGCAGAGTTGTGAACTGAAGTTTTTTTTTGTATAGTTTACAGCTGGCTTCCCATATTTCGTTCTTGTTCCAGGATATCACATATTATATTGCTCAGTGCTCCTCCTTATATAAAACCTCATGAAAAATTCTTATCCAAAATCAGCGCCAGGAAAAATGTTTGTTTTTCTTAGTGAATGTGTCTGGTTTCCTCTGCCAAACAATGAAAACAATGAAACCCCTCATATGGAAGTACCCCTCCTTCACACCCTAGCCAGAGGTCTGACAAAAACTTTCCAGCTGTGTGAAAAATGTGGGGTCTGCTGGGAGGAGGAGTGTCAGAGGTGAGGAAGAAGCCAAGGACAGCTCGTAGAGCTCCCTCAAAATTGGGGAAACAGGGTAAGCCACAACTTCTGAAGAAGACTGACCAGCCATATCAAAAAACCTAACAGATTGTTATGATGAGCACTAGGTATTAAATGCAAGTGATGAATCACTAAATTCTACTCCAGAAATTAATATTACACTATATGTTAACTAACTAGAATTTAAATTAAAAATTGGAAGAAAAACAAACAAACAAACCTAATAGGGAGTCCAGATAATTCCCCTGGTAACAATGATGGTATCATCATATTCTAAGCTGAATCATGCTGGGAATTCTCTACCAGAAAATTAGAAGCTGGATCTGGCCTCCAGAGTTAAGAAGAAGCAGGAATATGTAGGAAACAAATCTCAGGTGGGTCTTCCCTTTGAGTATCACTGATTTGAAGGACGAAGAAACTCTGGAAACTGGTAGTGCTCAGGCAAACAGAGGAAAAGGCCTAATTGTCCACATGAAGTATAGGAAGATCTGTTGATCTGATAGCTTTATAGAAGTATACTGAGCTGGCCATGATGGGGTATAAGAAATATTTGATTTTCTAAACCCTACTACCTCCCAATTCAATTATACTTTCTTACTACCCTTGTTAATTGATCATGAGACAAATGGGTCACATATTGCAAAAATCCATGTGGAGACTAGCATGAATGACACTATCATAATCCAAGTGTTAACATAGTATTTTGATTTTCACCTTGTTACCAGGAAACTCAGTTCTAGATTGTATGCTCAATTGTTTTAGCATTCCAGAAATAGGAAGGGGGTTAGTGTACTTTTTCTCCATCTTCTTCCCTTTGCACTGCTTTTATTCTTTGTTAACAGATTTCCATCAAATCGTACTCAGAATTTATCATTTTTTTAAGTTTCTTTTTTAAGGTAGATAAAGAATAAATAAGCATATAGATATATGATATTTTCTTTGTGGGCTCATTAAATTCCTCATATGCCCTTACTTGGATTTAATGTGTTAGGGATACTGACTTTGACTCAGTCTATGCTCACCTTTGTTCTGAAGATTTGTTGCTATTGGCAATGAAGGGGTCTGGGCCAGTGTGTGGTTTGTTAGCAATGGGAACAGCCATTGCTGCAAAAGAAAAAAAATACCTCATTTTGTTAGATTTTTTTTTTTTTTTTTTTTTTTTACCCATGACATTACAATAACACTTTCCTCAGGCTTCTTGCCTTGGGAACACCTAATGGCAAGATGTTTTTGGTACTTCAGTAACTAAAGCTCCTTTAATGGGGTCCATGATGGACTTGCCTTGTTTTGTTCTATAGTGAAAAATGTTAAAAGGAAGTCGCAGTATATATTTTGTTGGTAACAATGTCTTAAGCTATTAAGGCCATTTGTTATTTTCTGAAAAGCAAGAGAGATAATGCTCACTAATAAAATTCACCACACTGCCAGTAGCTCTAAGTTTCTTCCCTACAAAGTGTTCCATACCTGCTGTGGGTCTGCTTCCTGTATTCATCTTTCTCATGTCCTAAGAAGATGGGGAGGGGGCAAAGCTTCTTAGGTGCTGGGGAATTGGACTTCATCTGAATCACAAGTAAGTCACACGTAAAAGCCAGCTTAATGCGAACTGCTCCACCTCCTTACAGTTCCCCTTTCTTGTCCCTGGTGTTCCTCTTTGCTTCTCCCAGTCTCCCAAGTCTAGCTTGCTTGGGCCTCTGATTCTGGCACCTCCCTGAAGATCCTATCCTTTATTCCTGCTCCCTATCCAAGATTCAGGCATTGAAGTTCGCCTTAACCCAATTTCTCCCCGAATTGAAAATGCAAATGTGCCTGCTTTATTGTCTGTATGTATTAAGCTTCTACAAAAGGCTTTGTACTAGGCACAATGCTCTGTATGGGGCAGTACAGGAAAGTGGGGGTGGAGTGAGCAGAGTGGCCTCTGAACTGCTGTGGGTCAGCAGCTGGAGTGCTTTGCACTGTTTAGGCATTGATTGGGGTGAGAAGAGCAGAGAGGGTGGATGGGCACAGAAGCAGGGAGAGTCACTGTGGGCTCCATCAGGAAATCAGAGGGAGTTGAACTGGAAATTTGAAAACCATCTCAGGGAGATGAAGCTGGAATTTCCATCTTACTCCATCTCTAGGCACAAACTATTCACAATTCTACTGTCATAAGAACTTCAGCTCCCAGTAATGAGAGAAAATCACAGAAGAGGAGAAAAGGAGAAAGGTTGTGGGTTTCCCATCTTTTTTTCCAGACCAAATCCAAGAATCTGGAGAATGTACTTTTCCTCAGATACAGTTCTGTGTTATGTTACATAGAGGGACCTAAGGCCAACTCCACATGAGTGGGACTCTGACAACTTTTTGTGCTAATAGTCTACCTGTAATATTAATTCTAGACGTTTATTTCTCTAGTTTCTATTTTAAAAAGCCACTAGAAGTTTGACAATATCAAGTTTCTACTTTGACTTCTGATAGATTAAACCTACTCTAGAGGGCTAAAATTTTATAATCACTATCTGATTGGACTCGAGTGTATTAAAAACAGAGGTTTCACAGCAAACAGGCAGGGGCAACGGCAGTATGAAATACATAGGTGAAAAAAACATAAAAATTATTTTCAGCCGAAATTCTCAGAAACACTATAGGAAATTAGTATAACTGATTGATGTGATCTAATCTAATATAAATGGGAGTTGAAGTTTTATCCATCCAGAACAGGTGATTAGAGGCAAATGAAGGGCAGGTTCCCATGGAAACCATTTGGCTCTCTCAGACCTAAAGGAGGTCTCTGAAGAGGAAGCTTTGAGAAGGAATATGGATTTTCAAAGGGAAGAGTCTTTTAGGCAAATGGTTAGGGAATTAAGGCAATGTGGAAGTACCTCTAGAGTAGTTCTTTGAGTGCCAGGGAAAGATTTTACTGTTCCAGTCTCTTGATGCCTGAGAATCACTCCTTCTTACAGTTATTCCTCTCACTTGAACCTCCTTTGAGGGGAGCCAATGTCTCTGGACAGTACTGTAAGCCTGCTCAGGGCCATGGTGGTTGTGGTTGTCAGATGAATTCATTATGCTCAGACCCCTCAATTTTCCCCACAGATCTGCCTTCTTCTTGAACTCATAACCAGCCATTCTAGCCCAGAATGGAATTAGGAGAATCTTTGGGGTGGCAGTGCTTGTGCTGAGGGAGGTGACGCAGGATATATGACATTTCTTTTTGTGAAGATGTGTGACTGGGAGCTCCCTACTGGTGTCCTTTTAGTCAGTTAAGGTCCTATTTCATGGTAGCCACCAGGGGTGGGGGAGTACACACCCAAGGGGCACTGCTTTTCTTATTTTGGAGACTTCTCTAGTTTCCCTTAATCACTCCTAAACTACAACTTCTGCCCTGTCAAACTCTCTGTCCTGCCTTTCTCCTCCCTCCTTTCGTAAAAGTATCACATGGACTTCTGTTCTTTTCTTTCCCTAGCTACTTTCACTTCTCTGTGGTTCCACCTGTCACTCTTACCTGTTCTCTTCCTCCCGCACATACTCCCAAGGACTTTGCTGACATCTGAGATGTCAGATTTGATAAAAATGTCTGTGTGTCTGCCCCCCAGGAATCTCTGGAGCTTTAAGGGGTTCCTGATCTAGGCCAACAGTATCACTGAAAAACAAGGATATGGGATAGGGTGTAATATTTTCTAAAGTCCTGCTATGTGCCTTCACATATGCTGACTCACTTTATCTACAGAACAACCCAGTAGAGTAGACTTTATTAGTCACTACCATTCTGAAGATGATGAAACTGAGACGCTCAAAATGCAAGTGACTTCCTCAAGGGATTAGAATTTGTGAGTATAGAATCAGGATTTGTATCCCAGTCTTCTAGCTCCAAATTTGGTTCTTCTCCCACTCCCTTAGGAGAGTGTGGAGCTTTGAGGGCAACTTGTTCCCAGGAGATGTTGCTGTCAATTCCTGAAGGCCACTGGAGCATGGGAGAGGAACCTTCAAAGACTCATTCTGATTGACTGTTACAGCTCCAGGAGCCTTGTCATTGTGCCTGAACTTGAGGCCTCTATTTTCACTCAGGGTTACAGCAAGTAATTCATTCTCATTCTCCCACAGGAGAATATCGTATTCCCACCATAAGCCTTAGATGACCTGAGTCAGGAGTTCTCACTACTCTGACTTATTGATTTCCATTTAGTCATTTTTTCCTTCATTTGCACATTCATTCATTCAACTTCATTGGGTATCTTTTGGGTGCCAGATACTATGCATAGAGTTGGGGGTCCATTGATGATAAATCCATAGTTTCTGCTTTTCTGTAGTTTATGGATTTCTGAAGATTAGAGACTTTGGTAGATAAGGGCAATGTGATATGGTAAGAACAGTGATACAACTATGGACTGATTTGTTGTAGAATGGAAACTTTGACCAGAGTGGGGAGAGAGGCCAGTTGTGAAGGTTTATCTTCATAGGAAACAACCTGGCTCCCAGCTACCCCCATCTTCTCCTCTTCCCCAGGTTCTTATGAGTAGCAAATGCTCAAAGTCAATACTTTATTTTTAAAATAAGGTTTATTTTTTTGTAGGATGGGGAGGGTCTGTTCGTCATATGAATCATCAATCAGTGTCTTCAAAGAAAACAGAAAAATGTAATGCCCAAATGCTCTTTCCCATTGAAATTCTGGGAAGTATGCCAGGAAATTAGCCCACAACTGACTAATGCAATCCCCTCTAAGAGAAATTGTCCTGTACAAACATATCCAATCAGTCTAGAGAATGTGGATTGCCTAGGTTCGTAAAGAAGTAAAAGGAATGTATTTTTTTTTATTTACCTGCTTTGTAAATAAATGTACCTGCATTAGAACATGGTCTTTAAGTGCTGTCCTCTATTCAACCATTTTCCTGTCTTTCTCCCTAGGGGTAGGTGCCCATGTACACAGCAGTGACCTTTTCTCCCATCTAATCTCCTTCTTTGAAAGCTTGTTTACTCTGGGTATTTTTCTGGAACAGACCTGATATAGAAATTTACACTGTGGTGTGAATAAATGAAAACAACTTAGCTCTGTACCTTTTATATTTGCATTTTAATAAAGACCAGTCAATTTGGAGACAAAAAGTCTTTCTTTTAAAGTTTTCATGTCTACAATCAGTTTATTTTTTAGGAACTCATGCAGAAGTCTCCAAATTACAGGTCTTTCAGACTTAAAATTCTAATGGGAAAATTTCAAGCAACTGTAAATTTGATTTATGGGAACATATTTCGGAGTAGAGGTAGCTCTTTCTCTTCCCTATAAAATCCCAACTCTGGCAGAGTTGCTTGAGTGATAGCTACAATTTCTCTCCCTTCCTGGAAGTACTTTTGGCTTGGTGGATCTCTTATACCTTCATAGTCAGCCATTGAATACTTCTAGTCCATGCAGAGTGGAGTGGTGCCTCTTTCTTTTTTGGGACATGATGATAGGGAAGATATTATAATGCTGTTGAATAATCAACCTGATTCTGACTGGTAGGATGAGAATTAGCTTCTTCCTGTGCATAAGCTCTGTGCAGATACGCTCATATGTCAGTTTATATATGTATGTGACCACATGTGCTTTTGTATGTATTGGAAGATAAAAGGGTTTGGGGGTATTGCTGAAAGATGGGTAATGATAATGGTTTACTATGCTGTAGACCCTGTGCTAAGGGAGTTATATATCCTCAGAACATCCACATGAGGTAGGATGATTATTACTATTTATTAAGTAACCTCTCTGCCCAATGTGAGGCTTGATCTCATGATCCTGACATCAAGAGTCATACACTCTATGGACTGAGATAGCCAGGTGCCTGTGTTATTGCCGTTTTAAAAATGAAGAGACTGAAAACCAGATACATTAAATTTCTTAAGATCACATAGTAAGTGTAAAAGTCTCGATCCAGAGCATATACTTTTTTTTTAAGATTATTTATTTATTTATTTATTTATCAGAGAGAGAGAGAGAGAGAGAGCGAGCCCAAGCAGGGGGAGCATTCAGAGCAGGCAGAGGGAGAAGCAGGTTTCCCGCTGAGCAAGGAGTCTGACAGGGGAATCTACCCCAGGACCCTGGGATCATGACCTGAACTGCGAAGGCAGCCACTTAACTGACTTAGCCACCTAGACATTCCCCAGAGCGTATACTTTTGGCCACTACACTGTACTGCCTTTCTGTGGCAATGGGTAGATGGATGAGGTTGACTATTTTAAACTGGGGGGAGATACAACTCTGAACAACGTTCTAGGGATAAGGATGGCCAAGAGGTGCTCCACAGACACCCAGTATCCTAGTCCAGTGTGACTAGAGGCAAGAGTTCTTGTAAGGTAGTAGAGGGAAGAATTCCTATAATGGTTGTCTGGAGCCATGTTGTGAAGGGTCCAAAATATTTATCCAAAGAATATACCCTTTTTACTTCAGTTATTAAAGATCCAGTTTCAGGAGCTAAAGAAATTTTCAGAAAATATTTTTCAGAATTGTACAGAGGACTTTGCAGATAGATCAAACACTAAAGACTAAACAGATACATATTTAATAAAAGTAATCATTCGGCACCATGAGGCATTAGATGAGGTTTATTGTGCATTATTTTCCTTTGGCTCATCACAGAAAAAAAAGCATCCAGTATTGTGATTACCAAGGTAATTTGTCTTAGGGTTAATAGGTGGTAGGAGAAAATGATGTTTTGTTGTGTTCCATTCTACAGGGACCAAAAAGGTTCTTTCTGTTTGGCTTATATAGCATTTACAAAGAAGGTTCTGGTCTAAAAATCCCTAAATGACAATCCTGGTAACATCACAAAATGACTTCTGTCTGTCTATCTATCTATCTGTCTATCTATCTATCTATCTATCTATCTATCATCTATCCCTCTTAGTGGAACAAGAGGGATTCTAGGTAATGAAGGGAATGACTACCTATGTTCCCTGGCCTGGGAGACTAGGGGTCTGGATTCTAATTCAAGTTCTGCCACTAATGAACTGCATGACTTTGAGGCTGTAACTCAGTTTATTTTGAGGTTGGTTTTTTCACTTATAAAATGTGGGAGTTGCAGGAAAGCCCCTGACTGCCACCCTTGCCCCCTTTTTGTGTGTCTATTTTTTTTAATGTATTCATTAAATTTCATAAGTAATATGTGGGTCTTTTCTCATTGCAAAAATATTAAACAATACCAAAGTTCCCCTTCAGCCCTCTATTTCATAACTCTTCCAAGATAGAAATTATATTTGTAGTGCAATATTCCAAATAACTGTTATATGTCTATAGACATATATATATATATTGTTTTGTGGGGGTTAATTTAAAAATAAACGGTATGAAACCATACTTATTGTTCTACAAATTGATTTTTTCATTCAACAGCATGTCTTGGAGGTAATTTCATGTCAGTACATATAAAACTGTCTCATTTTTAATAACTTCTCCATAGGATGCATATGCTATTGGCTTAGCTATTTTTCCCACTGATAAATGTATGGGTTATTTACAAATGATTGTAGTTAATGATTCTGTGATGAAAAACCTTAGACATTTCTTTGTACACATGTGCAAGTATTTCCCTAGTGTATATTTCTCTGATGTGGAATTGCTGGGTCTGAATATTTCAGTTTTATTAAACATTGTCAAATTGCTCTTGAAACCAATTTGTACATATGATAGAAGTTTCACTGCAACTTTATAAAAAATTTTTCATTTCATTTATTTCAATCACTCAGTGATTCTATTGACATAGGTAAGTACTTTTTAAAGCATAAATCTAGTTGTTCATTATTTTATGCATTTAGGTGTTAATCAAAACTTAAAAAAATTAGAGTGTGAACATGGTTGAATTATATAAGAAATCTGAGGAACCTTGGAAGATAAGCCAATACAACTTTATTGGAGAGATCAAATAAATGATAAGATAGAAACTAAACTCCAAATAAACAAAAATAAAACCTTGGAGAAAGGGAAAAGAAAAGAGTGAAGTTTTAAGACAAATTAACCCAAAGGACCACATTCAAATACTCAATGGGAACATTGGGAGAAGGGAGGGGAAAATGAAGCAGGGGAAATTGGAGTGGGAGTTGAACCATGAGAGACTATGGACTCCGGGAAACAAACTAAAGGTTTTAGAAGGGAAGGGAGTGGGGGGATGTGTGAACCTGGTTATGGGTATTAAGGAAAGCATGGATTGCATGGATCACTGGGTGTTATATGCAAACAATGAATTATGGAACACACTACATCAAAAAATAATGACGTACTGTATGTACTGTATGGTGACTAACCTAACATAATTAAAAAATGAGGTGTAATCAACATGGAAGAGGAGAACTTGGAAGTATGGGTTACAACTAGAAGCTCGGTGAACTGGATAAAAGCAGTAATGTTTTATGGGTACTAAAATATGATCTGCTACAATGGTGTGTTTCATGTTGGGAATAACTCATTTCATGAAGTAATTTGGGGCATCAAATTCTTGGTGATCATACAATTTTTATATCACAGTCTGTTAATGTAATGAGTTGCATTGATGAACTACCTAATATGAAGCCATATTCATTTCATGGGAAAAGTCTTATTGGTATTAGCTCATGTTGTACTTTTCTTTGAACACATTTCTGGACTTGAAGTGCTCATGTTCTGTTTAGTATTCTGCATCTAAGCTCAGAAGAATGCTTGGCTCCATAGTTTTCTGTTTTCTGGAATCTTTGCCCAATTTTTGACATCAAAGTTATGCTAGATGGGCAGAATGAATGGAGAATATTTCTTTTCTTGCTATGTTCCAGAATATTTTATAGTGCATGAGAGTGACTTGTTTAGTAAGAGTTTAATAGAACTTGTCTATTTAACTTTTGGGGACTGTTCCTTTTTTACAAGGTAGATCTATGATTATTTTCCAGATTTTCTACATTTCCTTCTGTCAATTTTAGCAATAAGTATTTCCCTAGAAAACAGTTCATTAAGTATTGATTTTCAAAATTTTACTGTCAGAAACTTATGTATAACTACGTTTAGTACAACATTAAATATCCCCGTATATGTATTTATTCTAGCTATTGTTTCATTGTTTGTGCCTCCCATCTGTTTTTCGTGCTCAGACTACCCCAAAGTTTTATCTATTTTACTACCTTTTTGGAATAAATTGTGTTAGGTTTTATGCATCCACATTACCTTTCTCTTTGGTTGTTTTTGTTCTTATCAAAATTTCTTTAAACTATGCTTTTACATTTATATTCACTTTTATTTTCCCTGAGTTAACTTTTTTCTTTCCCTAACATCTTGAGTTTTCTAACACACTTATTTGGTCTATGGTATTTCCTTTTAGAGTCATTTTGGCCATGTTCCACAGGTTTGTTATACGGTACTTTAAAAAATTTTATTATTATTTTTTTAGTAATCTCTACACCCAATGTGGGGCTCAAATTTATAAACTCGAGATCGAGACACATGCTCTTCCTACTGAGCCAGGCAGCCACCCCACTCAATAGTACTTTTTAAATTTTTTTTAATTTTTTGCTTTTCTATTTTTTTCAATTTATTTATTTTCAGAAAAACAGTATTTCATTATTTTTTCACCACACCCAGTGCTCCATGCAATCCATGCCCTCTATAATACCCACCACCTGGTACCCCAACCTCCCACCCCCCCGCCACTTCAAACCCCTCAGATTGTTTTTCAGAGTCCATAGTCTCTCATGATTCACCTCCCCTTCCAATTTCCCCCAACTCCCTTCTCCTCTCTAACTCCCCTTGTCCTCCATGCTATTTGTTATGCTCCGCAAATAAGTGAAACCATATGATAATTGACTCTCTCTGCTTGACTTATTTCACTCAGCATAGTACTTTTATTCGTGTTTATTTCTAAATAGATTGCAATTTTATTGAGAAAATTGGTGATCATTTGAGTCATTGAGAAGAAATGTTAAAGAATTTTATGGAGAAATTATCAAAACTTCTTTTCATTCAACAGTATTACTAATTTCCAATTGTATTGATATGTTCAGAGTATACAGACTTAATAGTCTTTGCTTTTCCTAATTTGTTGAGATTTTTGTAATCTTACACAGTCAAATTTTATGCATGGCCCATATATGCTTAAGGAATGCCAATTTTCTGCTTGTTGGATACATGCTTGTACATGTCTGTTGTATCAGACTCATGGGTTCTACCAATTCTCTTCTTTTGTATTCATGTTTCCACCTGATCTATCGTTAGGTTTCTGAGTGAAAGCTGTGTCAAAGTTTCCCATTAATGTTGTGGATTTCCAGTTTCTTCTTGTTTTTCTTATCCATATTTATTTTATTTATTTCAGAGTTATGTTTTTATGACTAATTTAATAATTGGTATAATTAATTGACTAATTGGTGCAATAGTCCAATAATTTGTATATTCTCCTGGCTTATACCAGTATGAAATATCCCTTTGTCCCTTTTAATCTTTGTCTTTGTTTTCTTTTGCTTGCTATTACTACTGTTACACCTGACTTGAGTTTTTTTTTTTTTTAAGATTTATTTATTTATTTGACAGACAGAGATCACAAGTAGGCAGAGAGGCAGGCAGAGAGAGAGGGGGAAGCATGTTTCCTGCTGAGCAGAGAGCCAGACGCGGGGCTCTATCCCAGGACCCTGGGATCATGACCTGAGCCAAAGGCAGAGGCTTTAACCTGCTGAGCCACTCAGGAGCACCACCCCCCCCACTTGAGTTTTGTTAGCATTTTCTTCATGTGCCTTTCTCAATTTGTTTTCAAGTTTTATGTGTCATTTTGTTTAAAATGTGTCTCTTTTAAACTGGATATGGCTAGATTTTATTTGTGCAACCTGAGATTATCTTTTAACAACACTTATCTCTGTAGACTGATACAATTCTTGATATTTATGATTATCTTTGTGTTCTTGTTTTACCTTTTCTAATGATCATAACTTCTTGTTTTATTTTTTCCTTTTCAGCAACTTCTTGGAAGATAACATTTTCTATGTTTTATTTTGTGTTCTTTAGTAGTTTTTTTGTAAGTTTTATATAATACCTCATATTCCAGTTGTTACCTTGATTTTTTAAAAAATTATTTAAACATATATTTTCTATACATTTCTAGAATGTATAATTATCTATATCCTGATCTTGAAAAAGACAACAACCATAGCAATAGTTTACCTCCTGTTTCTCTTTTTTCCTAAACCCCTTAATTTTCCATGTAAAGATCATCTGAGATTTAGTTTCATATTGTTATTTTTTTTCAATCAATGGTTACTTAGACTTCATTATAATTTCTACACACTTTTGGATCTCCTGGCTTCTTTTACTGCACATAATTTCCTTGGGTTTTTCATTTTGCTAAAGCACATCTTTGGTAATTTGGTAATTATTCAAAGATAAAACTCAGGTGGGGAAATATCTGAATCTTTATATGCCCAATGAAAAATATCTTCATTTCACTCAGGCCCCAACCCTCCAACTAAAATACTGTTTTTTCTGAGCATAACATATTTAATTCTAAGTTGTTTTTTCTCATTAATTGAGGCTAATCCATTACTATTTTTAAACACTGAGTATTGCTGAGCTATCTGATACTATCTCAATTCTCATTCTTATGTAGATCGTCTATTTACTGCTTTGGAAACACAGATTTCTTTTTCTCTCTCCTTGTAGTTCTGAAATTTCACCATGATGTGTCTTCAGTTTGGATACCTCTCCCAGTAATCGAGGTGTACTTTTTATTTGGAAATTTTTGTCCTTCCTCAACTCTGAGAAGTTTTATACTTTTCTTGTTAGATCAATTTTCCCTTTCAATTTTCTTTGTTGTTCTTTAACTCTGATTTACTCTGTTTCCTGGGGTATGAGTCCTGATTCTTGAGTTTGGCGACTTTTTGTTATACTTTTTCCCTCCCAAATGTTTGTGGATTTTTGGTTAGTGCTCACTTTGGGTTTGGGAACCCCTGTTTGCCTCCAGATGATGTTTCTTTTTCTCACAGCTTGCATACTTAACAAAAGTTTAAGAAAAAAGCAGGGCATACTTCTGGGTGGAATGTTTAAGTAACTCATCTTCGGGTCATGGATGCTTCCTTTTTCTCCTGGGTATGGTCAGGCACTTAAGTTCCTGTCTTGCTTCTCCAGCCCAAGCATCCATAATAATTATTCTAGCCTGGGATAAGCACTTATGTCACCCATTACTTGACACAGCTGTACTGAGAATTCAGGGATTAAACCACTTAGTTTCTCAAGATGGAGTAAATAGGTAAAGTAAAAATCACAAATAATGATTTTCCCATGGCTTCCATATACTATGTGTTTCTTTTGTCTCTGGGCTTGGAAAACATTTGAAGTCATACACACCTTATTCAGCCATCCTCTACAATGTACATTTTTAGGCTGTTCTTTTCTTCATTAATCTTATTCTTTCTACCTTAACACTGAAAAGGACTCCTCAAACTTTGTTTTAGGCAAATTATAATTCTTATTTTTAATTTCTTTTGGAGAGATATTAACTTCAAATATACTTTTTCTGCCATTTATGAAGATTTAGAGCTTGAGGGAAAACCTGACATGTGAGCCCAGTCCATCTTTAGTTACTTTCTGGCTATAGGCATACTGCCTTTACTCCCAACTACATCCTACCTCCAATACAGAAAATTTTTTTAGGAAGTGCTTCATGTGAACTTTGAAATTGTGAGCAAAGTTGAACAATCCATAAGATGATGATTTGTGAGGAATGTTTTGGGTTCAAAGGGAGTAATCCTCATATACTACAGAAAATGACCTGCACTCACTTTTAAATTTGTTGATTTCAGAAACAATGCAGAATCTGCCAAATTCTTAGACAACTTTGCTGGTTGATTACACTCATAGAACACTAATTTAAGACACCTGTCACTGAGAGTTTCTATTTATTTATTTATTTAGGTTTTTAACTTGCCCTAATACTCATTCTTTTTTCTAGGTTAATAACCATAAATCATCATTTTTAATGTCCACATATAATTTCTGCCTATTTCTGTGACATGATTTTTAAATAGTACTTTTTGTGTGCTTAGATATGTTTTCAGAGTTTTTAAATATAAATTTTACTAGATAATGTACAGTGCTATATTGGTTTCTGGAGTAGAATTCAGGAATTCATCACTTATATACAACACCCCGTGTTCATCACAAGTGCCCTCCTTAATACCCTTCACACATCTAGTCCATCCCCCTGCCCACATTTCCTCCATCGACCCTCAGTTTGTTTTCTATCTTTAAGAATCTCTTATGATTTGTCTCCCTCTCTGATTTCATCTTGTTTTATTTTTTTCCTTTCTTCCCCTGTGATCCTCTGTTTTGTTTCTTAAATTCTACATATGAATGAGATCATATGGTATTTGTCTTTCTCTGACTGACTTACTTCACTTAGCATAATATACTCTAGCTTCATCTACGATGTTGTAAATGGCAAGATTTCATTCTTTTTGTGGCTGCGTTATATATATATATGTGTGTGTGTGTGTATGCATATATATATGCATACACACACATATATATACGATGTTGTAAATGGCAAGATTTCATTCTTTTTGTGGCTGCGTTATATATATATATGTGTGTGTGTGTGTGTATGCATATATATATGCATACACACACATATATATGCATATATATGCATATATGCATACACACACACACACACACATACATACATACCACATCTTCTTTGGCCATTCATCAGTTGATGGACACTTGGGTTTTCTCCATAGTTTGGCTGTTGATAATGCTGCTATAAACACCGGGGTGCATGTGCCCTTTCAAATCTGTAGTTTTGTATCCTTTGGGTAAATATCTACTAATGGAATTGCTGTGACATAGGGTAGTTATATTTTTAACTTTTGAGGGACCTCCACAGTGTTTTCCAGAGTGGCTGCACCAGTTTACATTCCCACCAACAGTGTAAGGGGGTTCCGCTTTCTCCACATCTTCACCAACACCAGTTTTTGTTGTTGTTGTTGTTATTAATTTTAGCCATTCTGACAGGTGTGATGTGGTATCTCATCATGGTTTTGATTTGTTTTTCCTTGATGATGAGTGATGGTGCACATCTTTTCATGGTCCATTAGTCATTTGTATGTCTTCTTTGGAGAAATGTCTGTGCATATCTTCTGTCCATTTCTTAACTGGCTATTTGTTTTTTGGGTGTTGAGTTTGATGAGTTCTTTATAGATTGTAGAGCTTTTATTAGGAGGGCATGTGATGTGATGAACACTGGGTGTTATATGCAATGGATGAATTAATGAATACTATATCTGAAATTAATGATGTTATCTAATTAATATGTCATTAAAATATCCATTTTCTTAAGGAAAAAAATAACAAATAAAGAAAAGATAGTTTTAAAATTCAAATTTGCAAACATCTGCATCTTAAAAATTCAACTCTTTCCACAGATCTGAGATCTTCAATTGAAGGTAAAACATGAATCCAGTGTGTTTAGTGTGTTAAGGCAAGACATTTTATTATTTTTTAAAATATTTTAAGGACTTTATTTACTTATTTATTTGTCAGAGAGAGAGAGAGCGAGAGAGAGTGAGCGCATGAGGGGATTGGGGAGAAGCAGAGAGAGAGGAGGAAGCAGGCTCCCCAGTGAGCAGAAACTCGATGAAGGACTCAATCCCAGGACCCTGGGATCCTAATTTGAGCCAAAGGCAGACACTTAACTGACTGAGACATCCAGACATCCCAAAGCAAGAAATTTTAATGGAGTCAGGTCATATTGGAAGTAGTACCAGTGAGGCAGTTTGGTGGAATTGGATAATGACTGTTGTGCAGGGCGCCTGGGTGGCTCAGTGGGTTATAAGCCTCTGCCTTCAGCTCAGGTCATGATCTCAGGGTCCTGGGATCAAGTCCTGCATCGGGCTCTCTGCTCAGCAGGGGGCTTATTTCCTTCTCTCTCTCTCTCTCTCTCTCTCTGCCTGCCTCTCTGCCTACTTGTGATCTCGCTCTGTCAAATAAATAAGTAAAATCTTAAAAAAAAAAAAAAGACTGTCTTGCAGTGTCAAAGTGGCTTCACTAAAGAATAAGGAGAGGTGATTTGCAGCTAAAATCTTCAGATTCATTATAAAATTAGCATACACACCTGATGGGTTCTCATCTAGTAAAACTGAAGGTGAGTGCTTGGTATCCCAAAGGTAAAACTACTTAAAATTAATCTATAGTGTTCCATGTGCTTAAGTACTGCAAAGCTTCAATGGTGCATTTTTCATTAAGTGACTGGGTAAATAAAATTGTCTATGCTAGAAAGTCTAAGTCCCTATTCTAATTTATTTAAATTAGAAATAAAAAGACTTAATAATTCATCAATGTTGGAGAGACAGAGGAGGGCCCATCTTTTTATTGTGGTTCCCATGACTGGATTAAGAGGGACACTTTGAATTCTAAAAAGGCTTGAGCCAACGAGACTATTCTAGGACCCACTGATTGCTTCCAGATACTTTTGTCCCAGTCCAAAAGGGCTAGGCAAAGCTCCTGCTACCCCCATCTAACTTTTCCAATATATGATGAACTCTCTGCCTTTATGTAAGAACCAGACTGAGCCAGGAAAAGGAGAGCAAAGCTAGAGAGTGACCTTTGTATTTCTGCAATGATTTGCAGGATAATCTTAGCAAGGGAAAGGACAGACCAGGAGCAAGGCCAACCTAGCCAGTGATATGTGTGTTGGGGGGAAAGAGAGGACTTAAGGAGCAAGCTCCTGCTTGGGTTGATGTGAAGAAGACCCTAGGATAGAAGTCTCTTGTCCCGAAATATATGCCTCATTTACCAGGCCGTTTTACCAGAGATTCTAACATTTGTTAGTCATTCAATCCTTTAAGAAGTCTCCTTTTCACGTGCAGGAACTCTGGAGAAACATAAATTATTTATATCATACCAGTGCCCTCAAATTCTGGAATCAGAAAGGTCCATATCCAAACTGTCACTTGTCTTAGGTATATTCTTACTCTAGTCACAGTCTACCCATCTGTCAAATGGAGATGATAATCTCTACCTCAAAGATTGATACATTAAATAAGAAAAGCAAATGTGAAAGCACATAGGAAAATGCCTGATGTGCAAGAGATGTATCCTCACTTCATATGAATCAGTCAACTCAGGAGGGAAGTGCCAAAGTGGGGTACGAAAATGGCCTTCCAAGTATCTAGAGGAGTGGGGTCTGGCCAGAGAAAGGAATATACAGAAAGGCCAACCCTGACTCATTTATATCAAGAGGAGGAATTGCTGTGGACTTGGGGCCTAGAGATAACAAGCAGCAGCAGCACAAGCCTACAGTTTAGTAGCACAATGGCTCAGAATAGGACTTCTGGGCTTAGCCTTGGTTCTCAGCCAGTAAAGGAGGATTCTGCTTATTAGTTGGATGATATTGGGCAAGTTACTAATCTCATTTTCCTCTTCTGTAGGACTGAGAGTATCATAGTGCTTTACTAAAAATTATTGTTAGGCTTAAATGAGTTATTCATATGGTGGTTGACAAAAAGTAAGTGCTCAATAAATATAGCTTGCCATTAATATCATCAGCCTCTTCATTATAGTGATTATTTTAATATATATGTGCATATATTTATTTTACAGGACCTTTAAAATATTTATATTTTTCTCAATAAGTGCTATTTCAATTCAATTCAATTCTGGAGTCTTCTGGCTCATCACTGAATATTACCTAAGGTTAATAAATTAGTGGGAATTTCCAGAGCGTTCATTTCTGGGGCCAGATTTCAGATGAATTTGGAGAAAACAGAAGATTCTACTTCTTGTTTCAGGGTCTTTTTAGGTCTGGTGGTACTCTATCCCCGAGGGCCCAATGCCCTGTTTCCCTTTCTATTTGCTCTTTCTGAAACTGTCCTCAGAGTTTCTGTGAGGAAGACTCCAACACTAATTCATGCTAAGTAAGATATGAATGGGTATTAACTCAAATGCTGCAATTTCCATTGAATATACACTTTTTAATAAGGACTTAATTTCAGAGTCCATTAGTTATTTCATTCCCTTCAAACTCCGGGAATGGATTAGCAATAAACAAGTGCCTCATGTACAGACTTTTATGGTCAATTTTTCATACAAACTAGGAAATGAAAAACAGCTTGTGATGGAAGTAGCTTAGACCAACATGACCAGGGCATGTGAGGAATGACCTGGGTGCCAAGAGAGAGATTCTAATAAACCAGGAAAATGACTTTCTTAACCCCCATTGCTCGTTGACGTCAACACCCAAAGCACAGGCCCAGGTGCTGAACAGGTTTGAAAGTCACACCAATTCAAGATCCTTAAAATGAGGGTTTCTTTTCAGCCAGACAAAATGGGGAAGAGAGAGTTTGACGATATGCATTTAAAAACCTCAACTCAGAAGAATGCAGGGGTACATCTTGACCTTCTTTTCGCCATTTCCTTCCCCACAGTACTTTTCATCAGGTAGATGTTAAGTTTGGAGTCAACAGAAGCGGAGAAGGCACTTGGGGCACTGGAATCAACTATTAGATTCTTTAAATAAAAATAGAATACCCATATGTTCTTTCAAGATAAAATTCTCAAAAACACTCCAAAGAAATTAGCATTTAACAGACTGATGTAATTTCCTCTAATTTAAATAGTTCCCTACAAATAAGTTCAATGAGTCTAAAGAGTCTAGATTGCTGAAATTCTGGGAAGGGTGTGTAGGATGACGTAATTTGTGATTAAGCGGCTTGGTACCTCAAAGTGCCATGTTGGAATGTTAGAATTAAGAGTTTTCCTCCGTGCACTCCCTTGCTCCAGCATTCCCTTTACCTCTTTCCAGCCATCCCCTCAAAAATTTTTGTCATAGACTTTTGTTTTGTTTTGTTTTGAATTAGGCAACAAAAATTCACACTGCCATATGAATGAATAAAGAAACTCAGCTCAAGGAGATATTTACATTTTAATAAAGGACAGCAAGTCCTAAAGATAGAATTTCAGGCAGTAGTAATCATGGAGTAGGGGGCTTCTTGGCCAGATGGAGTTTTATTGTATTTCTTTTTACCAATTGCCTGCAATGTTTAATTAGTCTCAGGTCATGTCTATCTAGCCTTTTAAGTTAGCCAACTTGGGTAAGAGGTTATAGGTACAAAGCTGTAGCTGATGAGAAGAGGCTCCCACTGGGTTAGCAGTAGAGTTAACAAAATGTGGCAAACGGTTACTAACTGACTTCCAGCAGTCCTTGTTCACCAGCAGAGGAAACTGAAACCATATCTGGCATTCGTTCAACATGTATAGACTAAATGGTATTATGTTCCAGGCACAGTGTTAGATGTTGGCTTACAACCATTAGTAAAGTAGGTCTCTTTTCTTGGAAGAGCTCAGATTCTAGTGGAAGGGACAAATGAAAATTTAAAAATACGAAGTGATTACACAACTGGCTAGCCATTCAAATAAAATACCTGAATGTGTACCTGATCCCTTACACCAAAATAAATTCTGCATCACTTGACTTAAATATCTAAAAAAGGAAAAACCATAAGGTACTAGATGAAAGCAAAGGTGATTATTTTTATAATCTTGCAAGAAAGAGACATTTCTAAATAAGTGTGCTACAAAAACCAGATATTCTAAAGGAAAAGATTAATACATTCAACTACATAAATATTATCACTTATATATGGCAATAGCAAATGAATAAGGTCAAAAGACAAATGATAAACTATGAAAAAAAGGGCTACATATTTGACAAGATTTTTTCAAGCCCTTTTTAAAATTTAAAAACAATAATTAAAAGTTTGTGTACCAAAAACTTTCACAGTGCATGAAGGGAAATGACCTCACAGAAAAGTGGCTAAATTTTTCAACAGGAAAAAAATAAATGTCAAATGAATATAAAAATTTGACTCAGATGTGCTGATGATTAAGGATAAATCAAAACAGTGAGGTATAATTCCCCCTACCACACTTGAAACATGATAAAAAACTAATGCTTTTGAGGATGTACAGATGCAATAGCTCTTGTTTGCAATCAGCTGGAGTATAATTTGGAGGTACACTTTTGGAGGGCAATTTGATGTGTTTTTCAAGACTGTAAAAGGCCATATCGTTCAATCCGGTGGTTCTACCTCCAAGAATGTATCCTAAGTGCATATGCATATAAAGAAACAAATATATAAGAAGATATATATATAAGAAGATATTCATTACAACACTGTTTCTAACAGCAAAGAAAATCAAAGCAAGAGCCACAGCAACAAACCAAACCAACAACAAAAACAGACTCTTGGATAGGTAAGGAAATCAGGATACGTCTATGCTTTGAATATTTTATAACAGATTAAGAACACATATATATTTCGATAAGGGGAGTTCCCCAAGATCTTCAGAGTGAGAAAAGAAAGGTGCAGAACAATATGATCCTTCCTGTGTGAAAATGAAACATATGCAGATAGTCTTGTATATGCATCCAACATTTCTGGCAAAATACATAAAAAACAATTAACAGAGATTATTTCTGGAGATTAAGACTGTGGTGGGAGGGATATAGAAATATTCTATTTTTCACTTCATAATCTGCACTGCCTGTGTATTTTAACCATGTGCATTTATTGTTACTAATATTATTCTGATTAAATAATACTATTTTAGATGGAACTAACATGCATGCAACAGGTGTTTATATATATGTACATGTATATATATATATATCCATATAGATGATTTAGAGAGATAAAAATAGAGCTGCTCTAATAGCACAGGGGATAGTCCCCTAAGCCAGACCATAGAGCCCTATGTGTGGTAGTATGTGGGTGCCTAGGAGAAGTTCACTGGAAGGAGGTTGGCATCTGTACTGAATTTTCACTGACAATTAAGAAGTAGGTAAAAGAGACATAGAGGCTATTCCAGGTAGAGGGAATATTAACATATTCAAAGTTGTTGGTTTGAGCTGGAGTGTGGTGGGAGGTGTTACGATGGAGAATGGGGCAATTGAAGCTAGAGATGGAGATACTGTGAAGGGCTTTGCCTATATTCCTAACTATGTTAGAACGAGGAAGTCTCAGAGACAAGTTCTCTTGGAAATGATGAACTAAAAGATTCACACTGTGGTGTAAATGAATCAAAACAGGTATTTGCATTTTAATAAAGTACAGAATGTTCCAAAGGTCCAATTTCAAACATTGGCAATTAGGGAGGAAGAATTTCCCTCATGTCCCTCAATTCACACATTTATGAGAAGATGACACACCTGGTTCTCTGGGTACCAGAATGTTCTACTCAGTGGGGAAACTGCCACCCTACTGGAGGTGGAAGAGAATTCTATTTTCCTGAAGCCCCCTTGTCCGGGGTTGATAATAAGAGCCTAGGGGAGAGAGGGTGGCTCCCATGGTAACCAGTCAGCCGTGCTCAGAATCCTGCAGACTTTCACAGACTTCTGTAGCTGAGAACTGGAAGGCAAATAGGTGTCCTAACCAGCTTGGTCAGCTGGTTTCCTCCCATTGCCATTGCATGCCTAGTACAGGGGGAAGTGCACAGGTTTTGGAGTCAGATACATTTGGATTTTCATACCAGCTTTGCCACTTGTTAACCCTATGACCATGGGCAAGTTCCTTAATTTTTCTGAGGTGCAAGTTCCTTAGGGTTGTGTAGAATAATACATCCAAAGCACTTAGCACTGATGTGTAGGGAGTAATTGCTAAGTATTGCTTTTATAATCATGATTATTCCCTCTTCTACATGAGCCTATTAAGGATTACTGTGATCTTTGCCATATTAAGTATAATTCTCATGATTCATTCTTATCTATGAATCTTCCCAGAACTTTAGTCCTCTTCCTTCACAGGACTGCCACATATACTATTCTTGTTGGTTTTATGATCATACTTTGTTCCGTATGAGCCTGTGGTGGATTATTGCTACTGTTGTCATCGTTATTACGGTTGTCATTGAGGTTATTTGTTGCGGTTTTCCACTCTTCCCACCATCTCCACCTCATGACTTCTCCAGGCCCAACCACTGGAGGGAGCAGCAGAACTGACACACCACTCTGCGCTCTTAGCCAGAGCTGCCCAGTGTGCTCTTAGCAGGTGTAGAGGAGGAGCCAAAAAGGCAGACGTGGAGTGATTGCCTTTCTGTGCCTTCCATCCTGCCCCTCCCACTCTTGCTCGGGGCAGGGTTGCAGGGTCTCTGACAGTTTTGGGGTGTGTTTCCTCTGCTTCTTTCCTCCTTGGAGTGATTGAGATAAGTAAGCTCAACGGATGGGTGGAAATATGTCAGCTCGTTTTCCCGGAAAGCAAAAGAGGACCTAGGAGGAAAGAGAATGTGAAAGATAGGTGCGTGCATGGTATCCATGAACACAGCCCTAGAAATTCACAGACTCAGGACGTAGGAACAGAAGCTAATTAGAACAACTTCTTTTTATTGAGCTCCTATGCTCTGACAAACCCACTACATCCTTACTGCAGCCATAGGAATTGGGTACTTGAGTTATTCTTCTTCTGCGGATGAGGGAATTGAGGCTGGGAGAAATTAAGGGACTTGTCCAAAGTCACAGAGCTGGTAAGGGACAGTGCTGGCATGTGATTCCGGGTTTGTTTGACTCCTAGACCAGGGAACTTCATCTGCAGTTTATTTTATTTTATTTTATTTTATTTTTAATTTTTTTTTTTTTAAAGATTTTGTTTATTTTATTTATTTATTTGACAGACAGAGATCACAAGTAGGCAGAGAGGCAGGGAGAGAGAGAGAGAGAGGAGGAAGCAGGCTCTCCGCGGAGCAGACAGCCCGATGTGGGGCTCGATCCCAGGACACTGGGAACATGACCCGAGCCGAAGGCAGAGGCTTTAACCCACTGAGCCACCCAGGCGCCCCTCATCTGCAGTTTAAAGAAAAAGCAAAAATCTTGAACTTCAGCACGCCTGGGGCAGAGACAGCTCAAGGTTATTTCTATTCATATTTCAGTGATTACCTCAGGTTGTGATTTTTATGATTTTTTTTTCTTGTATATTCCTTTCAAATTGTTGTGACTTTGTAGCCTTCAACTTTTGTTTGCGGTTAGTATCTTTTACACCTCACTAGTTGTTTTCTTTATAGTTGCCTCAAGAAAAGTCGAGGGGGGGAAAAAAGCTACTATTTATTGACCATCTACTTATTGCATGCAGTTGATGCACATAATGGCCAATCTCCATAACAACCCTTTCTTTTTTTTTTTTTTCAATTCAGTACTGTTAGTATTCATTTTCATTTGACATGAGGAGGGACAGAGGTGCCAAGAATTCTAGTGGGAAGCAAGTGTGTGCAGCTGGTAAGTGGCAAGGGGAATGCAAACCCTGGGTTTGCTCCCTCACCCTAAAGCTCATATTCTTCACCAAATCATAAAATGAACTGTTTGTGTACTGTGCCACTTCAGAAGGGTTTGTGGCTTGTTTTGTTTCTGGACAGATGAAGAGGTTTAAGAGTATCATTGTGTGCTAGCCTTGGGAGATTGAGTGGGTGCCATCTAACAGAGAGCATGGAACAATGCTTAGGGACCATGCAAGAAAAACCTCTCAGACTAGGGTTGTCTCTTTCAGAACGGTGATCCTTGACCTGCTGATGCCACACTGAGTGGCATCTGGAACGAAAACGTGTTATAAGGGAGTGATTTGTTTGTTCTCTTTGATTTACCGGGTTGATGGAGGGTTTAGGATGAAATGTTGGAAGAAGTGTGGAGGTGTGAAGGGAGTGAGATGGAGGGATGAGCTCAGTTCTGTCCTTGGGAGCTTATCCAGGAGGAAATAAGTCACTGGAAAAGCTTCTAAGAGGGTCCTACCTTCCTTGCAGGAGCTACAAATTCTCCTTCTGAGGCCTTCCATTTTTAGATTCTCTACTGTATGCTCAGGACATAAAAAGAAGGAGTTTGCTGAAAGTTGACTAAATGTTGTAAAATGGTCAGTCGTGGAATAATGGTGATCCTATTAGCAGGCCTCAGAGTGGCCCTTTTCCACATTGTCCCAAAGGATTGTCAGGTCTGGCGCCAGCAAGAATTGCTGCTGAGGGAGGATTCTTGCCTAGAACTTTTTTGAGACCTGCCACCATCCGGTCTGCTCTTTGTTCCTCTTTGAGCCTGGCCTCATTTGGCTGTTCTCCCTCTGGTATGCCCCTAGCTGGAGTGCCAGCCAAGCCATTACCCTTCACACACCCCACCCGCAGACCGATAGGCTTTCTCCCTGTGCTTGGCTGCCAAGAAGAGGATTTACATCAGCATTGCTCAACTAAGAAATGTTCAGATCTGTAAAACTCCAATGACTGCTCTCTGTTACTTTTCTATTCTTTTATAGTGTTGATCCTTAACCTTTATGTTGAGGAATCTTCATGGAAGACTATACCTTTCAATGACTTGTCTTTGAATCTTACGGTTTCATATAATATGTCTCAAATTCTTTCTGTTGCCTGGGCTAGCCTGTCTCTGCTGTCATGAACCCGCTATCAATAAACACAGAATTCATTTAATAATAAAGCATATTCTATTTTACATGTATATTCACTCTGATCAAAAGAGAGATGTTTACTATAAGTGGAGTTTTCTGTCTTTGTCTAAGTCAAACCACAACCTGGCCATCTCTATAGTAGTTTCTAAATTGTTGTACAAGTGGTATTATTATATAATACAACCCACTGAGGAAACAGGAGTTTTTATTGCTACAAATCTATTTCTTTTATTATTATTATTATTATTATTATTATGCTATGTTAGTCACCATACAGTTCATCAGTTTTTGGTGTAGTGTTCCATGATACAAAACTATTTCTAACCTAACCTTCTTCCCACACATGTCATCCTACTAACCCCTCAATTATGGTAGTAGGTAGCAGTAGGAAAGCAAAAGTAACCCTAAATTTACCAACACTGAAATATAGTCTCTTACAATACTTCCAATACTCTTGGTTAACAATATTTACTGAAAAAGAATATCTTTATGCATGGGCTTATAATAAGTAGGTGCAACAGTTGCATGAGTCAAGGCATAAAGTTTGAGTCCTCCTAAAGACTACTGGCTAAAAGATTAAAGATAACTAGTTTTAGGGAGTGCTCTCACCTTTGGCTGTACACTGGGGTAACTCAAGGAGCTTCAGGAATACCTATTCCTAGGTCCCAACCCCAGAGATTTTGCTTTACCTAATGGGGGAACAGTTTGGCCATGGAGGTTTTTAAAAGCTCTTAAGGTGATTCCAGTGTGTAACCAAGGTCTAGAGTGATTAATCTAGAGCCTTGCTATGCAAAGTATCGCCTGTGTAACCACAGCATGGATACCACCTGGGAATTGTGCCTAAATTTAATCTCTGCCCCAGATCTACTGAATCAAAATCTTCACTTTAACAGGATCCACTGGTGATTCACGTGCCCATTAAAGTTTAAGCACTGCTCTAGAAGTGTGAGCTCTTGTAAAGCATCCCCTGGAAAGGACACTTTTCATTGCTAACCAATCTACCATTGACATTCTGGGTTTTCTAAAATAAAGCATATAAACTCTATAACCTCAATTACAGAGGGTGTCTACATCAGTCTAACCAAAATGAATTCTACCACTTCAATAAAATGAGGAAAAGTGAAAGACAGCTTAGGAGCTAGCATTGTTTCTTTTTGGTCTGTCTTATAAACTTGGATGTCTCGGTAGTCTACAAAGACTCATTGATAAGGAAAGAGTTGCCAAAAGACTAAATAAAACAATTACCCCCCCCCCAAGACAAGGAAAATCTACAAATGCTAGCCTGGTGAGTTTGACGTTGATCACTAGCAAACTTCTAGAATGGATTATTAAGAAGATGATTTCTGAGCCCTTAGAAAGGGACTTAGTAATCATGAAGAACCAGCGTGGGTTCATTAAGAGCAAGTCATGCCAGACTAAGCTCATTTCCTTTTGGATGGGCTTACAAGAGGAAGCTGCAAAAAGCATTTACCTGGGCTTCAGCAAGAATCTTGACAAACACTTCTCTGATGTTCTTTCAGACAGAGTAGAAAAATGGGGTAGGCTGATAGTACAGACAGTTGAATGTTTAACTCCTTAAATGATCATATACAAAATGTAGGCATTTAATAAATTACTGCAAACCCAGAAAGACATGTACTTTCAATTTTAATGAGGATGAAGATAAGACATTGACCAAATTTGGGATTAAGGCCAAGTTTGGGGGGATATCTGAGTACACTGTACTATAGAAAATAAGAATCCTTGTTGTCATCAACATTAGGCCTTATAGTGGCATGATACTTTCCTAACTACAGAGCACTTTCACATATGTTGTTCATTTTATCCTCGCTATAGCCCTGCAAAATTAGAATAGTGATTATCTACATTTTACAGATATGAAAACTGAGGCTCACAGATTCAGTAATTTGCCAAGGGGACAAATAGCTGGAAGCCAAACATCCAAAACCAAAACAAAACAAACAAAACAACAACAAAAAAAGTCCTTCTTACTCTAATGTAGTTGGGACAAATGTGAAATTGTATGTTTCAGCTCTAAAATTAACTACATAAACTCAGAGTGAAAGCAAGGCTTAGAAATACTTCTCTAAAAGACATGGGAGGGGTGCCTGGCTGGTTCAGCCCATAAAACATGTGGCTCTTGATCCAGGTGTTGTGAGATCAAGCCCCACTTTGGGTGTAGAGATTAACTGAAAATAAAATCTTAAAAAAAAAAATAAAAAGCACGAGAGTTTTGGTTAGCATGAAGTTTCATCATAGTGTTATGTTGTTGCTATATATACTATTGAGATTTCAGGGTTATATTAATGGAAGTATAATGTCCATCACAATGGAGGTGATTTCTTTGTATTTAAAGTTGGTTAAAGCATCTCTAAGGCATTATTTTACTCTAGTTGCAGCATTTGAAGAAATGTTTTACTTGGAAAAGCAAAAGCTTAAGGATATATTTTGTGTTAAACATTTTCTGTGGGACAATGGGTACAAAAGCTGAAAGAAGGCAGTTTTCAGAACATTCAAAGAATTTCCTCACCATTCCAGTTACCTGATAATTGAAGGAACAAACACTCTTTATAGGTAGTAAGAGTCCTTTACCCTATACCCTCCACCACTCCCACACTGCCTGTACCCCTCTTCCAGAAAGGTTCAAGCAGATCAGCCATTTGTTTGGTATGTTGTAGAAAGTCCTTGCATTGCATCATTTCTGATGACCTTGCCAATTCAAATATTCTTAAGTCTAGGATTCCTTCACTGTGTCCACATGAATATGATCAGTTCTAACTTCGTGATAGCACTTGATAGACTCCCCAGGATTGACTGCTGGGTTAAAATGGAATAACTGCTTGGGTAATGATCCTGCAAAATAAAGGAACTTTGGCTAATTTTGAAAAGTTTCTTAGGACATGCCACCCTTTACAGAATTTATCTCTAGCTCATAATTAATTCTGGCCCCTCAGATATATTTTGCTAGCATCCTTGGGCCTTTAACATGTGCTGCCAAAGATGGCCTTCTGAATTTCCTCACTAAAATTCATCTTCAATGCGCCAATAAGTTGTGTGAATGGCTTCAATTTCTCCATACTCATTTATCATGCAACGTTTATAACATGACTCTAGATATGATCCTATAGACTTAATTTACCGTAGTCTGATATAATGGTGTGTGATCTAGGGGTCTATGGAGTGACAAAGGGACTGAGGGAACATCCTTCTTCTCCAGGCCTCTACTTGACATGCCACCACCAAACAAGTGGGCATTTTTTTTTTCAGATATTTATTCAGAATAGGGGTCATTTAACTGAGTCAGGACCCTTCTTAAAGAAGGGGCTTGAAAAAATTGGTCTTTGTGAGAGCAATGTCATGGAGTCCTGGGAAGGAAGTGGAGAGACCAAGACTAAATTTGGGGACATGAGCAAGTCTTCCTTCTTACTAAGCCTGGAGACCAGGTTTCATCAATAAAAAAGGGAAACAGAAAAGAGGGAGGCCCAAATGGATTTCAGCAGGAAGGCTGTGGGTTTAGTACTGGGCAGTGGACGGTGAGCTAGACTAAGGCACTTCCTTCCCTTGAGAGTGCAAGTTCAAGACCTCAGAATACCATGAGGCAGCATAGCTTAGTGGTTATAAACACAAACTCTGGAGCCAGACTGCCTGTCCCCAATACTTGTTGGCTGTGTCACCTAGACAGGTTGTTTCATCTCTATCTCTGTTGCCTTCTTTGTAGAAAATGTGAATAAAGATAGTACCTATCTCATAAATTTATTGTAAAGATTAAGATGCCTAATAAATATAAAGCTCTAAAACAGAGCACAACAAATACCAAGTGAATATGAGTATCAGCTCAATAACATGAATAAAAAGTAAGATGTGAAGGGGGCAATTTAATAAACATTTATGATGCACCTACTATGTTCTAGATACTGTGCTACCCAAAATTTAGCATGGGAGAATCTGGCTTTGGAATCAGGCAAAATTGGATTCTAGTTCCAACTCTTTCCTTGGTTAGGTGCTCGGTGGCCTTGGGCATGTTACATAACCTGTTCAAGCCTCTGTTTCCTCATGTGTAAAATGGGGATGATAATAGCACGGGGCCACACAGAATTGCTTTTAGAGGTAAACAAGGTAGGTAGTGACTATATGTGTGAAATATTGAAGAAGGCTCACTAAGTGGTAATATATGATGTCTGTAAGCTAGGGCCTGTTTGATGAAATGTAACAGGAATAAATGTCAAGTCTCATATCTGAGATAAAAACTCAGTTGCAAAATAGTACATCACCCTTACAAGTAAAAAACAAGAAAGGATTGAACTGGGAAGAGCTTGTGTGAAAGAGAGCTGTGGGTTTTAGTTGACCACAGATTTCCTATGAGCCAACAGAGTGACCTGGCCATCCAAGGACTAATGTAATTTTAGATGGCATTAATAGAAATGGTGAGTTGAGATCCTGGAAAATGATGTTTCACTGTCCTGTGTGCTCTGTGCCAGTCAGGTCACTTCAGATGTACAGGATTGCATTTTGCTCACAGTGTTTCTAGAGAGACAATGACAAACTCATTGACGAACTGTCTAGAAGTGGTGACCTAACTTGGGAGGGATTGGAAAACTCTTTCTTGAGGATGAGATTAAAATAACGCAGGGAGCGAAACACTAAGACAACATTTGAAACAGTTCTTCCTTCTAATGAAAATGTTTACAGAACACACCCCACACCCAATCTGTTACTATATTCTGTTGGCTCTTGGCTCAGATTACAGCAATAATCCAACCGTTTCTCCTCACCACTCTGCTACTGTACTGACCTATCTCCCCCTCTTTTGCCTGATTATTGCAATTGCCTCCTAGCAGATCTCTCTGCTTCCATCCTCACCCCTCAGTCTACTCTCCATGCAGAAGACCAAATAGTCCTTTGGAAATGTGAGTCTAATCATGTCACTGTGATGACTTCCTATTTTACTCATGGTGTAAGTCAAAATCCTTACAAAGACCTATCAAGGTCTTGCTTGGCCTGGTTCCCACAACCTCTCTGACTTCATCTCCTTCTCTCCCTCTTACTTAATCAGCTCCAGCTACTAGAGTCTAGTCACAGTTCCTCCAACTAGCCAGGCATTCTCCTATCTCAGGGCTGTTGCATTTGCTGCTCTCCCTGACACGAACACGCTTTACTTAGATATTTGCATGCCTTTCTCTGCATGCCCTTCAAACCGTAGGTCAAATTTACCTTCTTGGTGAGGTACTCTCAGCTACCCTTTTATTTTTTTTATTTGATTTATTTGTCAGAGAGAGAGAAGACAGAGCACATGCAGGGGGAGCAGCAGGCGGAGGGAGAAACAGACTTCTCACTGAGCAAGGAGGCCAGCCTGGACTCAATGCCAACACCCTGGGATTGTGCTGAGCCACGCAGGTGCCCCTCAGCTACCCTTTTTAAATTGCAGCAGTTTCCCCACCAGACACACACTTATGTATCTCCTTTCTCTGCTTTATTTTTCATCACATCATTTAATCACTGTTAAATATTCTATAGCATATTCTTCTATACAGTAATGGATATATAAAATATGTAAAAGAGTTGCTGTCATTGAACCTGGCAGGAATTGTGTGGACATGAACTCTACCCCCTCTGAAGCCTGGGTAACGGAGTTAACGACATAGAGATACATTTGCAAAAGAATGTTGGCCAAACCCTGGAAGCACCACTACTGAGATATTCTGAACTCAGGGAGGACAACCCATAACTGTGGGCATTGAAAGACTTTTGTGTGTAAGAAGTAGACTCCATCTGGGTTGTGACTTGAGGCAGAACTAGAGACAGTGAATACAAAGGGAATGTACACAGACAGATGTGGAATCAATCAAACAATTTGAAATTCTCAGCTTGTGTCATGAAGTGGTGGGTTCCTCATCCCTGGAGGTGTACAGAAAGAGACTATTAGCTCTGCTGTGAAGGAGACTGTGCACTGGGTTGGGGGTTGGACCACACCACCTTGACAATCTTTGTAGCTGTGAGATGCTTCGGCCAAAGTTATGTGAGCTCACGGATCAGGGGTAATTTGTATTTGCTGTTTAAACATGGGGAGAGGATCTTTGGCCTCTGTTCCTGGCATCCCTGAGACAAATTCTGTTCCTAAAGGTTCATTCCACCCTAACAGAGATTCCATTTCCCAGAAATTATTCGATGCTAGGCTGATGATTAGAGGCCAGCCAGGGGTAAAGGGACTGATTCCCATGGCAACCAGGTTGAAAAAAAGTGCCATGTGGAGCATTGTCAGCAACAAGCTAAGGTTGCATTATAAATAGATATTTAATTCATTGAGATAGTTTGTGACGACTTCTGCATTATAAATAGATATTTAATTCATTGAGATAGCTCTGACAGCAAGTAGGAAAGTTAGCTCCCAAAGTCGCTCTTTGTCTTTAAGTATTTCACAGTTAATTGACAACTGTTTTTTCCTTTCTAAAACATGTAGAACTTGGTTCTCTAAGTGAAAGAATGGTATATGTGAGCGTTTTTAGAAAACCAACTAACAGTCCAGTGTCACAATATTTCTCACTATTTGTTTCTCATTGAAAGGTTTATCAAAATTTTATCTGATTTCATGAGCACCAGTATTTAAATCTTTTTGACATAAAAGACCCCAGATTCAATGTCTGGATTTCACAAGAGTCTTTTTTTCTGTCATTTTTGCCTCATCTTCTTCCTGCTCTTCTAACTCAGAGGCTTCTCTAGATTTTAGACCTTGGCCCTCTGCTCTTTTCTTCCCCTTTCTCTTTCCTTTGGTTAACAGCTATGGTAATGACTTGTTAACTTGTACAAACCTGCCATTAGCCTTGATAATACACTTTGGAACACCTGATGACTGGAAAACAAAATCAGACCTGAGCAAAGGACTTCTATCCTAAAACCAAGGACCAAGAACAAGCCTCTCGTTAGTGTTCAAAATGTACAGCTTGATCAAGGGTTAGGGATTAACAGTTTGAAGGCAGAGAGTAGTGCTCAGCAGAAAGCAACAATTACATTTTGCTAAATTCAAGTGTAAAAACACTTTTGAAATGCAATTTTTAGAAACACCATAAGAAATTAGTATAAGCCACTAACAGAATCTCATCAGATGGAAATCAGAGTGAAACTTTGTACTTTTACATTCCAAAGAGCTTAATACAAATTAGTCTATAGTATTCGGTGTTTCATTCTGTAAGGATTAAGGGAAATGAGATGCATTTTTTCCCCATTAAGTTGCTGGGTAAATAAGCTCCTTAATGTAAAATTTTATTTTACAATAAAATTTTATTGTAAACTGGGATTAAAAAAAAAACTCACTGTGTGCAGCACCCCTGTGCATTGCTCTACTGAACTGTGTTATCTTAGAATTAAACAGTGTTAGGAGGTAAGGAACTTTAAGGGTTAGGTTTGAGGAATCATGACCTCCTCTAGGACCGGTAGGTCAAGAACAGGTTTGAGGAACTAGGTAAGCCCCCTTCCCTAATCCAATCCCCCTGATGTGTACTGAACTCCCACCCATAGAGCAAATGATATGTTGATCCAGGGAAGAAGATCAGGGGTTCAGAATGCAAGCTGGTATCCATCTGGAGTCCTGGGAGCATGTACCCCCCACCCTTCCTGCTCCAAACAAACCACTTCAACCAACTCACTTGCTTACTCACTCTCTGAGATCCCACTACCAGAGGCCCATTCTTTCAGAAAAATAAAAGTCTCTTCAGGGAACGGCAAAATATTCAGCTTTTATTAATCATTGACACTTAAGAGTGAATTAACGTACACTCCATGATTGTTAGGTAAGGGCCACAAAGCACACTTCATCAATTTCAAAGTTCTGCAGAGGGGCTAATCCTAATGTTTGAAAGCAGGCATATTATGGACCTAGAATTAACACAGTGAAAAGGATATTCTTTCTTTTTATTTTACTTTATTTATTTTATTTTATTTAAATTCAATTAGCCAACATATAGTACATCATTAGTTTTTGGTGTAGTGTTCAATGATACACTTTCAATGTTTGCCCTCCTTGGGCTAAACTTGGAGGGAATATTGCTGTCCATCCATCCATCCATCCATCCATCCATCCATCTGTGAGATTGAAGGACAAAAGGACATTCTCCTCACTGAACCGTGTCTCAAACCAAATTGGGAAGTACTCTTTTGGAGCCTCCCCTCCTCCCCCACCCCATCCTTAAACTCCTTCCTTTGTGCTAGCAGCCCATGCTCTCTTATTCTGCCATGGAGGTCAGCTCCAATATAACATCTCCAAGCTATAAGTGAACAACACACCCATGGAAAAACCACTTATAGTTTTTGCAGTTAAATAGTGAATACTTTTTAATTCAGAACACATTTTTAACAGAATTTCATGCACCAGTAAATCAGTACAGTGAGGAGTTATAGGGGTGGGGAATCTCTCTTCAGGAAACATCTCATCCTGGTAGAGCTCTCAACTCCCAGAATCCCCTTGACCCAGCTCAGATGATTAGTGGCCAAAGAGCAGTAGATGGGGTTGACTCCCAGTATAACCAGTTGGATTTGCAGGTCTCTGAGGATAAAAGAGAGGAGAGGAAAGCTCTTGTAAAGGAGGAGACTATTATATTGGGACTGGCAGTTCCACTGAGGTTCCCTGAGAGCCGGATGAGGGAGAGCTGGTGCTGGTGCCTGGTTCTCCTTCTTGATTACACTCTTCCAGGGCTATGGTCTGGTCTCTTCCATCTGTCTCTGAGTCCCTGTGTGGAGAAAAAGACATAACTAAGGGAGGATCCAAAATCATCAATCTGAAAACAGGTTGTGTTATGGGGCTCAGATATTTGAGGAGCATTCAGATCATTGTTTTTCCACCAGCCCTGGGTTTATAGAAGGAGGCTGACATGAGGCATTTACCTGGTTCGGAGTCGAGGCCACTTCTTCCACTCTATGGCTAGCACCACCCCCAAAGCTACAACTACCACCACAATCAGACTACTTCGGACAATGTTCCCCACAGTGCACTCCTGAGCAGCAGGGCCTGTGATGACAAAAGGGCAGAAACCAAGGCCATGGAGATTAGCACATATACGTTCCCCTGATCTCTTGTTGCCCCCTCATCTGGCCTTCTCCAGGCTTCCCTTGGAGCCACGTTGAGAATGCAGAGGGGTTGATTAGAGCACATGCTTATGCTGAGGCAGACACTGCCCTCCTTTTGGGGGTGGAAGAGGCCTTGAAAGTAGAGGCCTGCTTGTATCTCTGGGTGGATCTGAGGTCTACCGCCTCACCATCCTTAGAAGAAAGATGACCACACTTGAAGTATCAGACTCCAAATCCTCCCTCTTCCATCTTTGATGGTCACCATCCAGACTATCACTGGGATCCCAGGAGGGTCATGCCAGGGCCATGGAAGGACTATCCTCTCACCTGCAGCCCCCACCAGCTCCAGGGCATCGCTAGGCTCTGACCAGATATCAGGGTAGGCCTGGAGGCGGTAGCTGCAGCTGTAGTTGCCAATGCCTTTTCCTTCTGTGTTGCTGATGACGAAGTCCCCATCCTCTGAGAACTGCTGAGGTGCTTCTTCTCCATCATGTTCTAGGACAAATTCAACACCGGGCAGGGGTCCTCGACACTGAAGGGTGATGTCCTTCCCCAATTTGAAGATGGTGCTGGGCCAGGCTGACAGCAAAGGCTTAGGGGGTTTATCTGAAACCAATCAGGACAACCAACCAGAGTTAAAAAGTGGTTTTGAACCTTCTTAGGGATAATTACTTCAAAATTACAAAATCTAGATTATTACTGAGGTCTCCAGGACCTTACCAGTCACCCAGATCTCCAGGAAGTCACTGCGATTAGAGGCCGCAAAGGGAGCAGAGTCCAAATAATAAACACAGCTATAGACCCCAGAATCGTCACCTCTCACAGCTGGCATCCAGAAGTCAGCCCTGTACCCATTTGGGCTCCGTTGCTCCAAAGGATCTTGAATGCCCTCCTTCAGCAGGACAAATGTTGAATCTGGCAGTTCCCCTTGGCATCGAAAAGTCATATTTTCTCCAGGGGCCACAATGGGTCCGGGCTGGGCTAAGAGGCTGGGTTTAGGGAGCAAACCTAGAAGAAATTAACTTCTGGTCAGAGAGAAGAGGCCACTTTCCAGTGTGCCACTCCCAGAGTCTGTTCAATAAATAGGAGACACTATTGCTTGCCTCTCCTTGACCTCTTTGAAAACTATTTCCGTGAGCCCTCTTGCAATCCATTCTCTTCTCTATGCTCTCATGCCTGCTCTAGAGCACCATCGCCTTACCTGTGACTATGAGTTCCAAAGTGTTGCTAGGCTGTATCTTGATAGAGCTGGTCCAGTCAGGGTGGTAGCAGCAGCTGTAACGCCCTGTGTTAGCACCAGATATATTGGTGATGGGAAATGCCCCATCACTACTGGTGGATCCCCAGAGCTGTACTGAAGGGGTTTCTCTTTCTTTTTGTAGAATGTACCCTACTCCATGGACTGGCCCCTGGCACCAGAGAGTAACATTCTGCCCCACAGGAACCACAGAACTGGGTTCAGCAAACAACAATGGCTTGGGAAATGTGTCTAAAAAAAGACCAAAGATGTAGTGAGTAAAGTTACTTACCACTCGCTGCATTAACCCTTCATCTTTCTCCTTCTGGATACAATAGTTCCCCCCTCCATGGTCTGGCCTAGCCTTCTACACTTCCTAACCCCTACTCCAGGTGTCTCTGTCCCCGTCTCATAACTTGTCTGTTCTCTTTTTCCCCATATCATTAGTTAGTTTATTATTTTTTTCTTTCTTTTTTTTTTAAAGATTTTATTTATTAATTTGACAGAGAGAGATCACAGTAGGAGAGAGGAAGGGAAGAGATCACAGAGAGAGGAAGGGAAGCAGGCCCCCTGCTGAGCAGAGAGCCCGATGTGGGACTCGATCCCAGGACCCTGAGATCATGACCTGAGCTGAAGGCAGCGGATTAACCCACTGAGCCACCCAGGCGCCCGTATTATTTTTTCTTTCTTAAATTTTTACTTAAATTCTAGTTAGTTAAATATAGTATAATACTGGCTTCAGGAGAATTTACAATTCATCACTTACATGTAACACCCAGTGTTCATCATAAGAGGTGTCCTCCTAAATACCCATCACCCATTTAGCCCACCCTCAATCCACCTCCCTCCATCAACCCTCAATTTGTTCTCTGTCCTTTAGAGTCTCTTATGGTTTGCTTCCCTCTCTTTTTTTTATTTTTCCCTTCCCGTATGTTTATCAGTTTTATTTCTCAAATACATCTTGTCTGTTCTTACCAGTCACCCAGATCATAATAGGCTTGCTGAGATATGATCCCCTATTTGACATGGTTGTCTCGTAGTAGACACAACTGTAGTTCCCAGAGTCCTCTGTTCCAACAGCATGGAGCAGAAAGTCAGCTGAGTTCCCAGAAGTGCTCTGGAACTGTAAGGGAACACGGGTTCCCTCCTGTAAGAGGGCAAACCTCATGCCTTGGAAAGCCCCTTGGCAGCGCAGGGTCACATTCTTCCCAGGAAGCACCACAGGACCTGGCTGTGCCAGAAGAGTGGGTTTGGGGTAGAATTCTGAAATTCAAGAGATCACAACATGAGAGAAGCCTGCCCTCCACTTTCTGCAGATTACTTTTTTAGCATTATTTTAACAACCAGTATGTGTATATTTTGCAACTTTAAAAATACAGAAAAAAAAAACTAAAGAAATACAATTTTACCACTCATAGATAGCCATTCTTTGTACATGTCTCTATATCTCTTTTTCATTTTTTTCTCTATGTGACCATGTCATTGTAGCTGTAACTATTTACATAATTAGGATCCCAATGTATGCACGGTTGTGTAGTTGAATATTTTTCACTTAACTTTACGTAGTAAACATTTTCCTATGACGTTAATCAGCCTTTGAAAACTATCATTTGTAATGGCTGCATAATATGTAGCTGTCATTTCAAGGTCTTTGCCCTTTCTCTGAGGGCCATCCAGCCCGCCAATCTCGGACAACCCAGTTAAAGAAAAAGTGAACATTGAGCCTAAAGCTTAAGGCCAAGCCACCAAAAGATTTCAGATATAGGGCATGTGAGCTTGGCATTGGGGATTGGACACCCCCATATGCCTCACTTCTTTCCCTAGAAGTGAATTACTTGTCTCTCCCCTTCCTTTGTCCCTTCCCTCTGTATTAGTAATAATAGAATCTGCTGCCTTTCGTGGACTCTTTCCCATGTGCCAGGCATTTTCCTAAGCATTTTCTTGGTGGATTTTATTTTTATTTATTTGTTTGTTTGTTTGTTTGAGTAGGCTCCATACCCAATGTGTGGCTTAAACTCATGACCCTGTGCTCACAGAGTCCTGTGCTCTAACCTGCTGACTTTTAGAAGGAGCACCTTTCCTCTCCCACTGACAGCCCTTCCACCCACTGTCCCAGGGTCAATCCTGTCTCCATCTGCGTTTCCCCACTCCTGACCTGTCACCACGAGCTCCACAGGGTCACTGGGCTCAGACCAGATAGCGAAGTCATAATAGCGGCAGCTGTAATTCCCTCCGTCACCAGTGCCCACAGAAATGATCAGAAAGTGAGCTTCACTGGCCCCTGGACTTGCCCAAGACTTGTCACTGGATGCTATTTCACTTCCATCTTTGTAAAGAATAAAGCTCATGTGCTGCTGGGGAGTGGAGCAATTGAAAGTCACTCGGGCACCAGGAGTGACCACAGGGCTGGCCCATGTCTTGAAGAAGGGCTTGGGGTACATTTCTAGAAGGCAAAAAACAAAAACATGACACGAAACTGAATTAATAAAAAAGATAGCTAATATAGCAAATATTGGTTCCTGGAAGCTGCTTTGTTTTCTAGGGTACATTTAAAATCAAGGCAAATCCACTTTGTAGATGGACTTTTCCCAGGGACTCCTGTCCCCACACCCCTCACCTCCTCCAGCCGAATCCTCCCTGTCATCAGGGCAGGCAATAGAGGCTGGTTAAAACAGTGAACTGTCATGAGGGTTCTGCTGGTCCCCTGAGGCTCAGTTTGCCCATTTGGGCAAGAAAGGGAAATGATACTTGCTTTGCCTCCCTGGAATATTTGGCCTATATCTAAATGAGATAATTGATATGAAAATAATTAGAAAAATTAAATCACCCTCCACAAACCCCAGCTATTAATAACGATTATGGCTATTAATATCGTGCAGCCAGAGGCCCTGGCACTCCCAGCGCCACGCCTGCCTGGCTCTAAGATTGGACACAGGCTCCTAGGACCAGCAGCAAAGTTTGCTGTGGGGAGAGGAGTATCTGACCCAGAGCTTTGCTTTCCCCCCACCCCCTCACGCACCCTTTTCAGCTCTACCTTTTATGACAAGCTCTAGGGGCTCACTGGGCTCAGACCACTTGAAGGGGCGCTTTTCAGTGTGGGTACGGCAGCTATAATTGCCTTGGTCTTTATCCTCCATTCTTTGGATTGTAAAGAAGGCTTCTCTCCCAACGGCACCAAGTTGCTGGACAGGTTCCTGCACTCCCTCCTTATACAGAACAAACTCCATGCCTGCCAGCCATCCTTTGCACCGGATTTGCAGTTTCTGGCCCCGGACTGGGGGGGAAGCAGACATGACAGGTTTGGGGAGGATGTCTGGAAAACAAAATGGGGTGGAAAAGGAGGCAGAAGTTTGGAGGTGCCTAGAGGAGACACTTGGAGTCACTTGGTCAGGAAAAAAGAAATCCATCCTGGCCTGGCCTTTGGCTCAACCTATTAGTCCCCTTTTCACTCTCTTCCCCACCCCCCGCCCCCACTTCAGGGCCGCTTCTCTCCTACTTGCAGCACAAGTCCGGTGGGCTCCAGGTTGCTGTGCATTCCCCCACCCTTAGGAACACTTTTGAAGTCACAGGGCACTGAGGGGCACCCCGAGAGGAACCTCTGCCCTTTCTTACCTGTCCCCACCAGCTCAAGTGCCTCACTGGGCTCCGACACAGCCATCTCCTCCCACGAATGACAGTGGTAACTCCCAGTGTGGCTCTGGGTCAGGGCGCCAAGGGGGAAGGCAGCCCGGACCTGTTCTGAGGCCGGGCGAGTTGCAATCCACCCGGTCCCGTCCTTCAGCAACACAAACTCCTTAGTTGAGCCAGAAGGGCTTCTGCACCAGAGGGTTAAGTTCTTCCATGGGGCAACAGGGAAGTTGGTCTCTGCCCAAAGCTCAGGCTTAGGGGTTGGCATGATTATTTCTAGAAACAGCAGAGTTAATGAAGCCATCATCCCTCCTCCCTCCCCTCCCCCCTTCTTTGCCCTTGAACCCCCTAGCCAGATAGATCACAGTGCCCACCTCCCCTTTCAACACAAACCCAAACTCTTTCCTTCCTTCTATAGGTGCTGGGGAAAGGGGAAGCTGATGTCTCCGCTGAGCCTCAGAAAAGTGCAGAAGCTTGGGGGAAATTTTGCAGGCAGAAAAGCAGAGTTGGAGGCTGAATTTTGCCAGCAGCTTTAGCAAGTGCCCTTCCTGGCTGTCCGTCCCTCCCAACCAGTCACTCCCTGGCCACTGACACTGACACTCTGTAGTTATTTCGGATCTCCAGGAAGGAATGTCCCAGTCTGGAGCAGGAAAAACTCACCAGTCTCTTCTGTCAATACCCCATTGCAAAGTCCTGCAAAAGAAACTGCTGCCAGGGCTCTGCCCCCTCCCCCACGGGACTTCACCCGGCCATCTGCCCAGGCCCCTTCCCCACCCCCTTGTACTCACCACAGCAGAGAAGGGCTGTGACTATGAAGAGCATGGTGACCCCTTGAGCTGTTCCCAGCAACCAGGCTCCTCTAGTGAGACCAGAAAAGAGATGAGAGGAGCTGCTGGGGTTAGGGGGAGGGCGGAGAGAAGGGGGCGGCAATTTATGTCATTGGCTTACTCACCACCCAATAGGGATTGGATTTGGGCAGGATAATGGGATCTAATCTTTTCTGACATCGATGACTTTTCCTTTTGAGGGCCTCACCACCTACAAACCTCTTGCTCTTTCATGACCCACGTGCCCCCCGCCCCCTTCCCCCTCCTCAGCCTATATCAGATGTCAGCTCCCCGTGGCCCCTGATTAGGCTGTTGCTGGAATTGAGTTGTCAGATGTGAAAATGCTTTTGTAACTCCAGCTCTCAGAACCTCTGGAGCTCAGAGTGATCGGCAGCTCTGGGTGGTGGGTGTGGGGGTGGAGGAAAAAATCTTGGGTGTTTCTCCGTCATCAAGTTTAAGTTTGGAAGCAGTTTTTATTACGGCAGTATTGGTCCTCAGACCGACCTGCCTCACCTGCCTTTGTTATGGAAGGGTTGCCTAGGCAGCCGCAGTGAATTACCCGAAGATTGTCAGTGCTGAGCTAAGCTTGTCAGAGAGTGGGATCTCTCTACCCCCACCCAGATTATGACTAGCAATGTGCAGCAGCTTTGGATTATGGGTCCTGTAGAATTAGATGATATTAAGCCAAAATCCATTTGGCAATTTGTACTTAGAAAACACTGACCCTCCTTCCCAGTCAGGAAAACATGCTTTTCGAGCTGCTTTCTCTGAAATCTGTTTCCTAAGCTCATTCTTTGATGCAATGGTCCTGAGCTGAGGTGGGGCACTTGAAGGTACATTTGTTTTCTGACCTCTGGCTTGGAGGTTACCCCAAGGTGCAGAATTCAGGATCGAGTCTGAGGACAACTAAGCCTGGCCCCCCACTGAGACTTTTTGAAAATGCAAAGGGTGGTGGGTTTTGCAGAAGATTTAGGGGACTCCCTTCTAATTGCCCAAGCCCTCTGTCCCTCAAACCCTGGTGGGAAACACAAACACACACCGGGACAATCACCATCCATTGCATATTGAATAGTTCCAGACACAAAAAGGTCCATGATCATGGTGAGGGGGCTACAGCCAGGTGCAGAAGTTTGGGGGGTAGTAAGTAAGGCCTTCAGGGACTGAGGTCCCCACCCAACCTGGTAGCTGTCATTTCCCTTCCTTTTGCCAGGCAGAATCGCCTGAGCACAGGCCATGGGGATCAAGGAGGGAGGAGGGTGGCCCAGAGGACACCAAAGGATCAAAGGAAATGGCGGGATGACCTGTTTGGTTCACCATTTTGTAGTTCAGCGAAAGTAGTTTGATTCCCTGGACCAACCTACTGCCTCATCAGATGCCCATCCACGTTAGGATTATATTCTCAGGATGCTCTGCACAGATGGTGGGAGGCCTGAGTGGCAGAGAGACTGGTTTCTGTGGAGATTAGGATGGACCATGATGCTCTCTAGCCCTTGAAAGCTAGGGGTAAGGGTGAAAAGTTGGGATGGAAGTTAGATAATACCCAGGGAGACAGTTTGGCTTTTTACAAGAGAGGAAGTTCAGACTAAGTTCATTTGGGAGACAGGGTGATTCGGGAGGGAGCCTGGGACGCGCTCCTGGGTGAGGGTAGAGGGACAGGGAATCAGTGAATGAAGTTCTGGTTGCCTTTCCCTCTAAAAATAATGCTTCTCTATCTTCTGGCTTGGGTGCTGACTTCTCTGTGAGGTGAAAGAGGAACAGCTGGGATGAGAAAGTCTTGTTTCTTAAGCCCAGAAGGTGGGGGATACAAAGAGTACGACCCTGTGGCTTATCTCAACTGGGGTATGACTCATTCTGAGTCTCTGGGGAGCCTGGACTCAGCTAGACTGAAGAACGGGGGGGCTAGGACAAGACAGTTACCTGATTCTGAGTCTCCGACACTTCCACCTTATCCACAGCACTACCAACAGCAAGGCAACAAGCTGTATGATTAGGGACAACCTGATAGCTTCATTCAGAACACAATTCCATGTGAGAAAGCCTGTGGCCAGAAAAGACCAGGAGCAGGTGTCTCGATAGGGAAAAGGGGAGGTGAACACATTTGGGATTGGGGTGAGGAGGAGGGAGGAGGAGCTGGTTACTGAAGGCGAAGGAAAGATGAGACAGTGTGGCTTTATTTGTCATGAAGAATGGAAGTTTTGAAAGTGTCCTGCTCAATGCCTTTGAGTGATTATGAGACCACCCCAGGGGAAGTGTGTCCAAACCCAAGAGCCCTGATTTACATGCCCCTGACTCCCCTTTCCATAGCTTTCTGGGCACTGCTTCATGATCCCTGGGGTATCATGACCAAAGCCATGGAAGGGCAACCCTAGGAAGAGTTGTCCTCTCACCTGCTGGCCCCATCAGCTTCAGAGGTTCACTGAGATCTGGCCAGATGTTGGGGTGAGCCTCTATGTGATAGCTGCAAATGTACGTCCCTGTGCCTTTTCCTTCAGCATTACTGATGATGAAGTCTCTATCCACTGAGAATTTTTGGAATGTTGCTCTTTCTTCCCATTCCAGAGAAAATTCAAGGGCTGGATGAGGTACTTGGCACTGAAGGGTAATGACCTTTCCTAGCTTGAACATGGTGCTGGGCCAGGCTGACAGGGAGGGTTTGGGGGACTTATCTGCAAGCAATCCAGAAATCAGAGTTAGAATAAGTGACCTTGACCTCAGTACCACTTCCCCCAACAAGCTTCTCACCTTCCTATTTGATCTTTCCTGTCTTTCCACTTCTACTAAATCAGTGGTCTCAAAATTTGACCATGCTTTAGAACCTCTTGGCTCACTCCTCAGTACTCTAAAGATTCTTGGGTTTCTACCTTCTATCAGGGAGACCTCATACCTACAAGTTCTCCCTGGCCAGAAGGAAAGTAACATTTCCAGGGGGCACAATGAGCCTAAGCCATGCCAAGATGCCAGCCTTGAGTAACAATCCTGGGAGAGAAGATAGGCAAAGTTTTTGGAAAAAATTCTGCACCAACCTCCTAGTGTATTTTTCCTTGGCTCATAACTCCAAAAGAGTACAAGTCTGCTAGATCCTTCTTAGAACACTGTAATGATGATAAATACAAATGACATTTGTTAGCACTTGCCTACAACCACGAGCTCCACAGTGTTGTGTGAGGTCATCCTGATGGAGGTCTTCCAGGAGAGGAGATAGTGGCAGCTATAGACGCCAGCATCACTATAGGTCACATTATGGAGGAAGAATGACCCGTTGTCATCAGTGTTGGTGGTATCCAAGAGCTGAAGTGGTTTGTCTTCTCCTTTCTTATAGAGTGCAAGCCCCACTCCATTCACTGGCCCTCGACACCACAGGCTCACGTTCTGACCCATCTGGACCACAGGACTGGGCTGAGCAAGTAGCCAGGTCTTGGGGAAAGTGTCTAGGATGAGACCAAAAATATAAAGGGCTAGTGGTCTGACTCCCCTTTCACCACTAAGGGTTCTCTTCCTTCAGTACACCCTTGGAAAATCCTATCCTAAGCCCAGTTGTACAAATTCTGCTCCCATTCCCACTGTTAGCCCTGGCTGCAGGATCACGTTCTCCACGTGGCCCAGAAGTTGTATATCTTTAGCCCCTAACATAGGTCTCCTGGCATTCCCCTCTCTTACCAGTCACCCAGATTTTCAGGATATCACTGAGAAGTGAACCCCTGTATGACCCATCATAGTAAAAACAGAAGTAATGTCCAGCATCATGGATTTTCAAAGCCCGGAAGAAGAAGTATGCCTCATTTTTTATTGGCCTTTTGCGGTAAAAGGATTTCTCCAAGTCTTCGAGCCTTATTAGAGCAAAGGTCATTCCATAGATAGGCCCCTGACATCTGAGCTTCAGGCTTTCTCCAGGTGCCATAATGGGCCCAGGATACGCTGTCAGAGTTGGTTTGGGATAGAGTCCTAGAAAGGGAAGAGACCCTGAATTAGAGATAGGATGATTCTTCCCTATTATCTCTTAGTTTTATTTTCCTAGTTTTTTCTAAAGACAAGTAATGGCAGCTGAACTTTAGCCCCTACTCCCTCCCCCTTCCTTGAAACTTAGCCTCTTCTAGGAGATAATCAAGGGCAAGTCCTCTCCTCTCACCAAACTTTATCAGCTCCACTAAGTTCTAACTATGTATAACGCTGTGTCTCAGTGGAATATCTACATTTGTAATTGCCTGTATCTTTAGGTTCCTGAAATGCCAAATGTACTTCTTCCAACCACCCAAGAAATCGATCTTCTGAAAATGACTTTGATTTCATCTTTGTAGAGCATGAATACCACTGCAGAAATAAAAATGCCCTTTGAACACATTAAACCCCCATAAGACTCTACTTCCAACATGAGATTGGAAGAAGCCAATGAAGGATCGGCCAATAAGTCTTTGACCCAAAGAAATCTCTTGTCAGTGGGGTCACACCTTCTTTTCCATGTATTGTTCCCCCAAGGGGATCATACTACAAAATAGAGGGCGAAAGTTATTCTCATACGATTCCTTCTTACCCACTGCAATCCCAGGTAGACCCACCAATCTGTTATTGGAAAGAACAGCCCTGTCATACGCTCGCTGAGCATTTAGGATGTGTCAGGCATCATGTAGGTCTAAGGATGTACAAGTAAAGAAGACACAGTCCCTCTCAGCAAAGTGAGGGATATCAGTGAATAGTTAACCACAAAAGTGTATGTTAGTGGAATCTACTCAGGAAGGACATTCATACAACAAACATCCATACACACTGTTCAAACAGTTTTTTGTTATTCAATCCTCAATAAAAAGCTATACTAATAAAATTAACATCTACCATTTATTGAGAATGTATATGCCAGGCACTGTACATATATTATATTTAGGCAAATCCTCACAACAACCCTGTGAGGTAGGCATTATTATTATATCAGTTTTGTACATCAGGAAACTGAGGCACAGAGAGGCATCATACAGTAGGTTGTATAGATACTGTTATCCCATTTTAGAGTGGTGGGGGGAACCGAAGCACAGAGAGGTGAAGTGACTTGCTTAAGATCACACAGGAAAGAGGTATCAGAGATGGAACTAGAAACCAAGATTACTGCTTCTAAGTCCAGGTTATCTCCTGTGGCACCTATTTAGACTGATGGAGGAACTAAAGCAAATTTCTAAAGGATCCAGGCCACAGCGTGGGCAAACTGGGGTGGGAGTGTGTCTCTGGCATTTGAACATTTTGGGGAGATTTCTGCTGTGTCTAGATCTTGATACTCTCTTACTCATTCTACATACACAAGACTAAAGTAATTTGTATAAAGCCATTTCTAAAATACGAGCTATCACTTTTTATAATTTTTGTTTACCACTGACACTAGCACAGTTCTATTTTCTGCGCTTAAAAATAATAATCACAGATACAATAAAATGCATTTAAAATGTAAAAACCAGTTTATAAGACTGCAGTGGCAGTGCCTGGCACATAGTAGGTGCTCAATAAATATTAGTCAAATGAATGAATGAAAGCATGATATTCCACAAGTAGAGAACAACAGAGCTATGACGAGCTGAAGCTGCTGGACTTTTGACTGGGCTCCCTCACTAGCCTGAGTGAGCCTAGGTGATTGGCTTCTACACATCTGCCTGGTAGCATGTGTGATTCTAATTTGCATCTCAAGAAAATATCAAATGACTCTAGCTTACAGGCCTTGCAGGGCCTAGGACCTGGCTAAAGAAAGGAAAATCGGAAACCCTGGTTCATCCAGCCATGATTCCGGGGACAACAATCATCAGACCCCAGCAGCCATAGCCACACCCACCTGCAACAATCAGCTTCAGGGGGTTGCTCGGCTCTGACCACAGAGTGGGGAGCATCTGGATATGAGTGCGGCACATGTAAACCCCTTCACTTTCAGGTGTCATGTTGGCAATGGAGAATATGGCCACTCTCCCAGTTGGGATTTGGTAATCCACGGGCTCTGCATATCCCTCTTTGAACAGCATGAACACCAAATCCTGCAGCCAGCCATGGCAGAGTATGTTAACATTACATCCAGGAAGAGGGGAGGTCTCAGCCTGGATCCAGAAGATGGGCTTGGGCAGCTGGCCTGGAAGGAGAGAATGAACTGGAATTCAGGTAGAGCAAGGACAGCACTGCTCGGTGAGCAGGAGAGGAGAGCGCTACTTAAATGAGAGTTCTCGGAATAATCCTTATATACCACCCTTCCCCCTATCTGGGGTCTCCCCTATGTTGAGAACTTGCTCTCTAGATCTGTTCCAGAGACTGCATCCTCATCTGCATTGCCAATAGAGAGTAGGCACTTACTAACTGTGGAATGCTTGCATGTATGCATTCATGCATTTAAGGTAAATGAATGAATGAATGAATGAATGAATTAAACAAATATTGCTCTGGGAAGATTTGAATTTCAGGAGCTGGAGTTTATTCTTGATTATCTATTACTGTCTTCTTACCTGGTGCCTCCAACTCTAAAACTTTACTGGGCTCTGACCAGCCTGTCTCCTTCCAGTAGCAGCACCTATAGAGACCTGCATTGGATTTAGTAAGGGCACCTATAGGGAATGAAACTTGGAAGGTCTTGGAGGAAGGGCGGATCCAAGTCATCTGTGTCTTATCCTTCAGCAGCAGAAACTTGCTTGAAATCCAAGAGGGGCTTTTGCACCAAAGTGTGATGTTCTCCCAAGGGGCCTGGGGGTAGTTGGTCTCTATCCATAGCTCCGGTTGAGATTGCACCACTGTCATACCCAAAGATCACAAAGATATGAGCAGTCCAACCCTCTCCCTCCCATAACGTGCCTTGCAATGTCCCTTAAAATTAGCCCTGACCCAGATTCTTCTTTTTGTCTTCCCTTGGGAATAAGAGGGTCTGCTTATGTGGGGGGTGGGATAGGGCCCCTAGGATATTTGTTTGAGGGATTCAAGTGAGTTGGAGAATGCAGTGCAAGTCTGGCTTCCATTCCACCTGAATCAAAGTTTTTTACTTTCTGTGGGAAACCAAGTCATCAAGTGAGGGGTTCTGGTCCCCAACCAGCTCAATCTGGGAATTATCTTTGTGGTCTCAAGGTAGTTATATCCAGGGCCATGGAGGCAGCTGATGTCTTGGAACTTCCAGGAAGGAAGGTACCTGAGGTGGCAGGATTCACTTACCTATTGATGTCATACCCAGACTCAGCCCTGAAAAGAGAGATAATGGTTAAAAAGGGCCCCCATGTTGACCCCACCAACCCTCAATTCTCAATACTCTCTTCTTTCTCCCTCCCCAAAGTTCCCAACCATAGGGGTACCTGTGACAGGGTCACCTGCCCCTCACCGCTTCCTTGTACTCACGAATGCAAAAGAGCAAGACACTGAATGTCCACAGCATGGCGGAACGTTTCCCCAGCCTGTCCAGGGTCATGGGGCCTCTGGTGCTCAATGTGCGCTTCAAGTCTGGAAGGACTTTGCCATTCAGCAGGTGGTGAAATCTAAATGCAGAGGTGTTTTTACTCAGCAGACTTGTCCTGCCCCTCAAAGTTTAGTTTGGATCACTAAAGTACTTGACAACCCTACCTTCCACTCCTTCAGAGGCATGAAAGGTACTACAAGGTTACCTTGCCCCTTTTCTCCACCTGTTTCTCCTTGCACCCAAGGTCTTTGCTGGCATCTAAGATGTCAGATCTGTTGAAATGTCTGTACAGCCCTGGAATCTCAGAGGCTCAGAGGGTGACCTAATCCAGGCCAGAGGGGAGCCCTTGGGCGGAGAGAGATGGGAGATGTAGAGAGTCATCTTTTCAGATCCTGTATTTTATATATATATATGGTCTGTGTCCTCCAACAACCTAGCAAAGGAGGCTTTCCTGCCATCCCCATTTTGCTGACAAGGAAACTGAGGATTAGAGGGGGTATATTTAATTTGTCCAAAGTTAAAAGATTAAATACCGGGGCGCCTGGGTGGCTCAGTGGGTTAAGCCGCTGCCTTCGGCTCAGGTCATGATCTCAGGGTCCTGGGATCGAGTCCCGCATCGGGCTCTCTGCTCAGCAGGGAGCCTGCTTCCGTCTCTCTCTCTCTCTCTGCCTGCCTCTCCAACTACTTGTGATTTCTCTCTGTCAAATAAATAAATAAAATCTTTAAAAAAAAGGATTAAATACCAGACATTAATATAATAACTCCAATGTCTATTCTCTAAAACTGGTATTTAAACACCCCCTTTCTTACCTTTCTTCATCCCTTTGATCTCACATCACCCAGGCTTCCCCTTCTGTGGATTGCCTCAGATGCAATGTTACTCTCATTCTTAACTCTTACCCCCCAAAGCTCAAAACCCCCATCTCAAGTAAATGTTGGAGCATCAAGCTACTTGAGTTAATTAATGTAAGGTGTAAATGATGTATTTGCTGCCCATAATTTATAAGCATTTTTGTTCATTGGTCCTAAGGAAATATGGTAAAGATATCTGAATTCAGGGAAGCCTTTTCATTTTCCAAAAAAAATCACTATTAACTATATGTACACTAGATAGACCCTTTTGGCTTTCTTGCCTCTTCTCCACCACTGCACCCAAAGTATCCTTTTGTCAAGGGAAAGTGTATCCCTACCACACAAACTCAAGCTAACTCTCCTCCACCAACTCTATATCAGAGTCTGAGATCTTGGCTGTTTCACCCTATCTCAGTAGAGTGGGTGTAAAGGCAGCCCCCAGAACAGAAAAGGGCTGATCTCCCTTCCCAGAACGGATAGCAGCACTGTAGCCTCGAGTTTGCTCCAAGGCTAACGCTGGGTGGGATGGTGGAGCAAAAAACCAAGAAGATTCATTTTCAAACATCTGGGCTGTGGGGAACAGGTGGACCTTCAGAGATCCAAGGAAACAGTTACCTTTTGCATTTCTGGATGCTCAAATTAGCCTCGCTGAAATGTTCTTATCTGTAAAGTTGGGGAGTAATACTTACCTAGGATTGTTTTTGTGTTGGATCAGAGATAATATATGTACAGGACACATGGTAAACAGTTCATTACAAGGTGGCTATTTTTCTTCTTACCCAAGAGGGTATTAACCTGGTGTAGGACCCTAAAGATGCTCTTTCACCTCATCTCCTCGTCCCCCACTTGCCTTGGATGGACCTAGCCCAGGCCTGGGTTTGAGTTCTATCCTGTTGCTTTGTTCCCCCAAGGATTTACTGGTGAAGCCATGTTCTACTGCCAAGGGAAAGGTTCAACCTGGGACTCTGCCCAGAAATGCCAGCTGAGATTCCAGGCTTGCCACTTAGACCCCTAAACCAGGGTTTTGCCTCTCCTGGGGACTTGAGTGGAAGGAGGGAAGGGGGCTTCTCAGCATGGCTAACCACTCTCCAGTCGCTAAGGAAACCGTACCATTTACATCCAGCCCAGAAGATGAATCTTATGCCCAGGGACTGTGGGAAACCACAGCAAGCTTCAGGTTAATTGGAGACGCCCATTTTTGGCCTTTCACAACCCGACCCCGACCGCCAACTTCCATAGTCTAGTCCTTTTACCCTCCCCTTCCACTCCACCCCAAGCACTTTCCCCACCCCTAGGCAGCGCCGCAGTGCTTTTGAGGGTGACAGACCCGAAATGTCTAATGGCTCGCCCCCTGCATAGCTCTGAGGGCTCCAAGAATCAAAGGGGTTGGGCTCGGCAGGGTGCCGGGTACATGCTTCGCTGGGGGTTTGGAGGGAAGACTGAGAAGGAAAAGGGAAGGTATTTACGGTGCCCAGAGATTCTTAGCGAGGCAATGCTGGATCCGTGGAGGGACGGAGAAAGGGAGGGATAGACTGGGGAGCAGTTTGATTTGCTGCAATTAGTTACAGCAGGGAGACTATTTCGGGGTTTTGTTTAGGATCTGAAGGATAGTATTTAATCTTCAGCCACTGGGCAATGCGCTCATTTGTAGGTACTTACGGTAGTTGCAGGCCCGCTCCGGCGTTGGAGATTCTCCAGTGAGCTCCCCCAGATGCAGCAAACTGCCGGGCATGAGAAGAGCTGTCTAAGGACAGCCTCTAGGGCTCCGCGCCCCGCCTCTCTCTCTCCCCCGCCAGCTTTCTGGGCCGCTCCAACCTCGTCCCCGCCCTCCGCCAGGCTCTGGAAGCCCACCTACCCCAACTCTGCCTGACACCTGCAGTCCTCTGACGACCCGGATTTCTATGCCCTTCCCAGCTCTCTGCCTCTCCTGACTCCCTGCAGAGGTTGCTGGAGCCAAATTCAGGCCCCTGCCCCCTCTCCGGTCGCTGTGAGTTTCACTGGGTCACTGTATTCTGGAGGGGAGAGGGCCAGCTCTTCAGACTGCCAAAGCTGTAGATCCCTCCTCTGCAGATCTCCAATGCCTTTAAAAGGATCTCAGGTCTTCCTCTGCCCATTTAATGGCCCACTTACGCATAAACATGGCCACCATGGTTTAAATGCCTCTGGGCCCTGGGCAGCTATTAGTTCTAATCTTCCTAGCAGCCCTAGGAAATGTGTTACTTCCCTCAGTTTTACAGATGAGGAAACTGAATCTCAGAGAGGGTTAAGAGACTTGGACAGCCTCCAGAATCCAGCTTGGGATAAAAGCCCAGGCTTTAGAGACCTACTAATCTAGATGTCAGTCCAGGTTCCACTATGCAATAGCCCGAGTGACCTGAAGAAAGTGAGTTAAACTTGCCTGAGTCCCAGTTTCCCCATCTGTAAAAGAAAACAGCAGAAGAGGTTGCATGGGGCTTTGTTGGAATCATGCAAATCAAACTTCTAACAGTATGCCCGGTACCTGGTAGGTGCTCAATAAATGGGAGCTGCTGCCACCAGTACTGTTACTAATCTGTAAAGCATTCCCCACATGTCCTAGAGTAACATGCTTTCAATGACATAGACAACCTTCCAAATGTAGTTGGTCACGAAAGACTTTTTGAAGTGAGAAATGTATCGATAAGATACTAACCAAAGCTCCTGACATATATCATATGATGGGATTAAAGTGCAGCATCCAATAAACTGGCAGATCAACTGATCATCGGAAGAAAGAGCCAACTTAATGATAGAAGATTGCAAATTATCTAAAGGAAAAAAATATTGCAATTTAAGAGCAAACCACATAAAAATAAAGCAACAGCTCCTTTTAACAGATGAATTGAATATCATCTGTTTGTGCATCACGTGAGATCAGTTGTGTCTTTCTGGCATCCATTGTTCCTACATACCATTAGAAACTGCAGATTATCCCCCAAGGATTAGCATAGCCATATGAATATAGATAGATGTTTTTTTGGGGGGAGCAGGTTATTTAAACTTTCCAAGACTCAGTTTTTATTTGTAAAATGGGGATAATACACAGAGTACACAGAGTTTGGGGTCGTATTGAAAAACAGTCCCCCTGTAAACCACTCTAGAGTGCCTGGGCCACAGCAAGCTTCCATTAATTCCACAAACATTTGTTGAGTATTTCCTTTGTGCCATGCATTGTCGTACCAGCTGATGGTTTAGAAAGAATGGTAGTTTCTGCTCTTTGATTTCTTCTTTTTATTCGTTAGTTTCTCCTCTTAAGGAGTTTGTAGTCTAAGGATAAACAGCGGTGGAAAAGCCATAAAAGATAGCTAAGGGAGGAGGTGCCATGAGAACCAGAGGATTGCAATAGGAAAGAGCAGCAAGGCTTGGAGAGCTGCAAGCAGTTTGCTGTGCCTAAACTAGGACAGTGGAGCCAGTGAAGGAGTGGGGAATAAAGGCCCCAGAAACATCTGAAAGGTAAAATTGGCTCAACATGATGATCATTTGGAACTTGGTAGTGATAGTTACTATCTGTCAGTATAACCAGTGCCAGTTTTCAAAACATGTGTATAGAAATCACTATGATAGTACCAGGCACTAAGTACTTCGTAAACCTTAACTCATTTTCTCCCCATAACAACACTATGGGATGGCTATCATTATCAGCCCCATTTTACAGATGGAGAAACTGAAACACAGTCAGCTGAGCAAATTGCCCAAGGCCAACAGAGCCAACAAGTGGCAGAGCTAGGATTCACATCCAGCCAGTCTGTATTTACAGTCCCATGTTCTTATTTGTCTTGGTTTTAACATATCTATAAATTGGTTTTATATAGAAAGGATTTCTAAAAAGTTTTATGCAAAATAAGTGAACCTCTTAGCTCTTTCATGCTTTCTTTTTAATGAAGTATAATTGACATACAACATTATATTAGTTTCAGGGGTACAACACAATGATTCAATATTCATGTATATTTGTGTACTGCAATCCCATGTTCTTTTTTTTAAAAAAATATTAATATATTTATTTATTTGAGAGAGAGAGTATGTGGTGGGGGGGGAAGGGCAAGAGGGAAAGGGAGAAGCAGACTCCCCACTGAACAGGAAGAAGTGAGCCCAACTGAAGACTACACTCCATTCCAGGACCCTGAGATCATGACCTGAGCCAAAGGCAGACGCTCAACCAAATGAGCCACCCAGGTGCCCTGCAATCCCATGTTCTTAACTACTACCCTAGGCTACCTCTACGTTGGATGTTTAGAATGAAAAAAACTAAACATAATTAATTAATAAAAGCCCAGTGATGGGTATTAAAGAGAGCATGTATTGCTTGGAGCACTGGGTGTTATACACAAACAATGAATCACAGAATACTACACCAAAAACTAATGATGTACTACTGTATGGTGACTAACATAACATAATAAAATAAAAAAATTGAAAAACCAGATTTTACTTAGTAAAATAGAAAAGCACCAATCAAATGTGCTGTTAATAATGTAGGAAAAAGGCAATGATAGTGTCGCCCTGCTCTTTGCAAGTCCTTGGGCTAAAAAGCTTGTGCTTTGGACCAGCAACCTGAAACTAGAGTCAGATTCCCCCACTAAAATTGGCTGTGGATGCCTGCAAAAGGTCTTGGGACTCTGTAGGTAAGAACATGATTCACCCTTACCTGTTGTTCTGGGACACCATGAAATATTGAAGGGACTTATTATTCAGGTTTCTTAGACGTGAACTCATTCAAACGATAGCTGGCACTTGAGATGGGAGAGGTTTCATCTCTAGGCTCCCTCTGTGGGTCTTGAATCTTACAGCCTGCCTGCAGAAAGAGAAACAGTTTCTGGATGACTTTCTAGAGAAAACTTGAGTAACCTAATATTTTAAAGCTAGTGATAGGGGCCAAGCAACTCTAGGGCTGAGACTTAGCTAGGATAGAGTTCTTGACTTTGGCTCTATTGACTTTCCCCCGTCAGGAATCCATTGGCTCTGTGACTCTGAATCTTACACACACACACACACACACACACACACACACACACACACACTTGCACCCAAGAAATCTGGGATTCTCTCCTGGTTGGTTAGAGTTGGCTGGTACTAAGCAATTCTCTTTCATGGAATGTTTTAGGAATGATCAGTCTCATTCCTAAAGATCAGACCCCCCCCTCCCAGCCCTCCAGCCCTCCATCCCCTTAAGCTGGCCAGATGGATATGAGAGGGCTTGTATGGGACCTCCCAGCCTCACCATCCTGGGGCAGGTGAGATAACCAGAAAATATTCCAGAGCCATACCCCTTCTCACTTTCACATCTTGAACATGGGGGCTGGAATAGGGTTTCTTTTGCCAAAGCTTCAGAATCACTTCTTATGGATTATGAGACAACTGTTAAACATAATATTGTATTGAGTCATACTATATACATTGAAGTAAATTGTGTGGTTGAGTGTAGAGGTGGGACTAATGTAATTTATAAGAAAGACTTTTCTAAGCTCCAAAAACTCTCAGTTTAGAAGAAAAGAGCAACTCTCTTACAAAAGCGTAGTGAGAACCAGAAGAGTGCTAGGAAAACTTCAAGAGGGCGGGACAAGAAAAAGGAAAGGCATCAAGGGCCTGATACTGCACACAGGGTGGTCTGGGAGTCTTTTTCCATAACTGAATGCAGTGTAGGAAGAAGAAATCTTTTTCAAGTTAAATCCGACTTACAGTAGTCCAGGCAGGAGAAACACAGGGCAAAACTGACCTCTTCCCAGTGACGTAGTGGAACTGGCTAGCCTTGGCTCAGGAGAGCTGAATGCGTACACCTCATCCCAACCCAGCATTCAGTAATATTATTTTGGCATCTTAAAATTGGCTAGGGCCAGAGAATTTACAGGACTGAATAAGCAAATGCTACAAATCAGTTTTTTTTTTTTTTCTGCCAGAATGTTTGTTAAACATTTACAAGCAAACCACTTTCAGTTTTATGTTTTAAGACAGTGATTCTCACTGGCAAACAGGAGCTATCAAGAATCCTGACAATTTTCTTACACCCTCAAGACAGCCATGAGCATTGTGGCCCCCTCCGCCCATCCGCCACTTCACTGCTGTGGCAAACCACCTAAGGACTGTGCCAGACCTTTTGAGTATTCGGTGTGTTCAGAAGGTTGCTAATATTTTAGCACCCCTTTCCCTCCCTAGTAACCCCTCAACCATCACCCTCTTCTACAAGGGAGAGGGTATGTGAAGTAGATGAGTAAGCAATTCAAGTGGTGGTCTGGGACAGTGGGGAGACCCAAGAAGACAGATTAGGTTCCCTCAGCAAGACCTGGTTGAGGTTTGAGCTCTGGAGGTGGGAGGCACCTCGTTTTGGTGGTAGAAATGGAAGCTGACGCCTGCCCACAACTTGAGTTTCAACGTATCCTTTATCAAGCATTTCAATTGCTACGGGCACAGTTTGGGGCACTAAGTCACTTCCAGAAGCTATAACTGAGGGTGTTTTCAGGACCTTGAGGGAAGATTCCTAGAATAAATCAAATATAAGTGATGAACCAGAACCGAAACATTTAATCAGAGCACACATTGGGAGTCACGAGGCATTGTGAGCCAGAAGGCAAAGAGGCCTGCACGATCAGGCTCCCAGTGCCTGTCACAAAGCAAACCAACTGTGTGATTACCCAGTTGAATTTAACTTAAGGTTAATGGGTGGATAGAGAAAATGAGGTTTTGTCATGTTCCAATCTAGCAGGGCCACAAGGTTCTGTTTGGTCTACGTAACATTCACCAAAAAGGTAAACTACTGACCCAGTGTTCCCTACCATAATCCTCCTAGTGTCACAAGTTGCCTTTTATTTATATGAGGAACAGAGAGAAGATGCATGTGAGCTTATACGTTGTGAGTGTCTGGGTACATGGGAGTAGGGTTTCAGGGATAGATGGATAAAACAAAGGCGGTCTCTGAGGGTAGGCTGCAAAGTATTTCAGTGTCCCCTTTTCTGGTGTTGGATGAAGTTGATGGCCCCAGAAGGAAAGAGGTGGGCCCAGCCCCACTGGCTGGTATGGGCAGGCAGAGCGGCCTCTATGAGTTTCGGTCTGACATAGGCAGCATACTTAGAAGTGCCGGTGCCAGAAAAGCTTTTTTTCTGCTTCCAAGCCTATCTTGCCTCCAAGTCTGTCCAAATTGTAGGCATTTTCATGAGTTGGGGAGGAGGAGGAAGAGGGGAGGGCCTGCTGTTTGGGAGCTTTTAATCACTTGTCCAAAGGAAAGTGAAGAAGTTAACAATAGGGTTCTTTTACTCCCATTTATTGTATGATTAACCAATTATATAATTAAAGTTAAATGGAGATGTGTAAACGGCAAGAGCAACACAAATTAGCAATTTAAAAACACATCATGGCAACATCACCCACTGTTTACAATCTGTTTCTAAAAATACCAGTTTATAGGCAATCATTTCAATGTGCAGGCATCTTTTCCAGTTCTACTTGTTTTGTGCTCTAGGATCCTGTCAAATTTTCTGAAAGGTCCAAGTACCCTTAGCAGAGAGGATGGAAGACTCTGTAAATAAGTCTGTTAATACAGTTTATTGCTTTTGTATTTACAATAAAATTATTTTTCCTATTTTAACCATCAGATTCCAGAGTCTCCCTATTCCACCAAATTATTATCTTACTATGTTCACATCATCTCCCCCACGTATCTCTCTTTCATTCTTCTCCTTTTTCATTTTTACTCTTCTCACACAGAATAGCTAGCTAGCTAGCTAGCTACACTCAACTTGGTCAACATTACATTTGTTACTTGGTTTTTCACAACTACGCTGGCAAAAATGCAATTAATCACCCAACTAAGATCCACATTCTATTAAGGAACTTGGCTTTGTAAATCAGTTTAGTCCACTTATCTCCAGGAGCACCCTGTCCCTGGGCTGCAGGTGTTTCCAGTAAAACCAAGAGTTGCAGAGTTCGGCTGACAAATGACTTAAAGCCATCTTGATGGTCAAAGATTCTTCTTTCATCCTCAAATAGGTGGCTGGATGGTTCACTCAGGGCTTTAGATCCCAGACCTTCATCTGGTAGTAGATGTTGCTCCAACTTTCTCTCTCTTCCACTGTAAGCAAGGCACAGGGAAGCGTCAACCCCTTCTTCACCTTATTGGAAATCAACTCACCATTTTTTTTTTTTAGCAACTTGCAAGATTATTTCTTTTTCTTCCAGGTTTAAGAACTGTACAAGTAGGGGTAACTGGGTGACTTAGTCGGTTGTGTCTGCCTTTAGCTCAGATCATGATCCCAGAATCCTGGGATGGAGCCCTGTGTCAGGCTCTCTGCTCAGTGGGAAGTCTGCTTCTCCCTCTCCCTCTGCCCCTCTGCTTGTGTGCTCTCTCTCTCTCTCTAGCTCTCACTCTCAAATACATAGCTTTCACTCTCTCACAAATACATAAATAAAATCTTTTAAAATCATAATGTACAATTATGTGTTTTGGACTGTTACTTTGAGAGTTGTATTTGAGTAGGGACCTGTAAATTCTTTTTATATGTAAGCTGAATTCTATGCTTAGCTCTCAACAACCTTTTCCAGTAATTTCCTTAATAATGTTTTTAAGGTTGCTCTCATTCTCTGTACCTTCAGGGATGCCAGATACATGAATATTATAACTCTTTGATGTGTTTTCGAGATCCTTTACCTTTTCTTGTACTGTGAAGAGCTGTTTGCTTAAAGTTTTAGACTTTTGAGACTGAAGCTCAATTTGGTCTTCATTTGGACCAGTTCTCTCTTCCATGATATTTATTCTGTAATTTTCCTTTCTTGAGGGTTTCTTTAAGCCCTGTGACCTCATTCATCAGTGTCCTATAGTCTTTGATGAGCTTTACCTGCCTGCCTTTTAAAATGCTCACATGGTCCTGTATCACTTTCCAGGTGGTAAACATCAGCCCCCTCCTGTTGGCCTTTTCTTTGGCTTCTGCCTGCTGCTCACTCTTCCAGGCCAGCTGTATGTCTTGATCCCTGAGGTCCGTGGTTCCTCTGCAGCACCGCAGTACTTTTTGCTTGTTGTCATCAATTTTCTCATTCTCTTTTAAGCTTAGGTAGTTTTTGTTTCTTATTTTCCTGCTCTCGTAGCTGAGGCTTCTGTTGGCTTTGAGGTGTTTCCAGAGCTCAGCTCTTTGGTTCTGCACACAACTGCTCTCTCTGTCCTCTCCCGAAGAAGCTTAAGAGCTGAAGGGGTGGGGGGGAGGGGTCTTTCAGTTGAAATTCAACACCAGGTTGAAGCTGAAATCCTCAGAAATACTGTAGGAAATTAAAGTATAATTAATTGATATGATCTCTTCCAATAGCATTGGGAGTAAGAGCTTCATAGCCCTACAAGTAAGATAAATACATAAATGCATAAATAAAAAATAAATGCCCATGTGTATAAATACATGAGTGTGCCAGATACCTGAATATATACATATACAAACACACTGGAAAACATCATATAAAATAAAGGTGTAAATAGACAGCGAGACAAAGATGTACATAAAATGAACCTCATGTATTCAGAATATTTAGCTTCTTCCTGACTGATGGTGCACAGAAAATGTTACTGGTTAAGCAACTAGGTGTATTCGAACTATAAAGTAGAAAGTGAGAAGAGTTAATATAAATGTTCTAGTGTTTGTGGAAAGAGAATTTGACTTTGTATCGGGGGCTTGAATTTCAGTCCTGGCAGAGCCATTTACTAGCCGGGTAATCGTGTGACATTTGGCAAGCTGCTGAGAGTTATTTGAGTCTCCATCTCCTCATCAGTCAAATGAATATTCGATAACTGTGAGCTAAATCTTAATATAGAACTCTTGGTTAGCCTCAAAGTAATCATTTTTTTTAATATCTCTTTACAATAGTATCTGGGATTTCAGTTGGTGATGATGGTGCGGGTGGAGACAGGACAGTAATGAGGAGCGGGGGGAATCTGAATAGGACTCAAATGGATACTCTCTTGGGTCTCATCCCATCATCCTTCTTTTCAGACAAGTAAAACACTTGTATTCAGCCCAGTTGTACCAAAGCATTATAAAAAGTGATGAGAAAGATGAGAAAATAAAGATAGAACTCTCTTCAAGACTATGATCTAGTGGGAAATGTATGCCATTCACAGATCAGTATAATATAATGCAGATCGTGGTACACTTTCAAAGACTCACTGTCAAAGCATTATGGGAGCATAGTGGAGAAAACAGTGATTTCTGACTGGCAGCACTTAGGAGGTTCTCCATCTAAGTTCCCCAGACTCAAGTATCCCTATCATTTGGCCTGGTGAGGGCACCTATAAGGCTTCCTACTGCAAAACTTCTGCCTGCTTCGCCCATCTGGTGTCTCCCTGATGTTCCACTCTGTGATTCACTTTTGGGGGGGAAATACAGGGCAAAGAATTGCAATCTATGGCAGCACAAGATGTGTGGAGAGTGGCTGGAAATGAGGCTAGAGACCTGGATAGAAGTCAGATCATTCAGGGCCATGTGTGTCCCCTAGAACTTTTTGGTAAAATTTCTTATTTGTTTCATATTGAAAAGCCAGGTTATGATCTAAGTCTAAAGGGAGGGTTTCCAACCAAGAAGAAAATGACCTTCTCTCTCTGCCATTAGTTATGCTATCCTGGGCACAGATCCTCAGGGACAGGGCTCAGAGGCCACTTCTAGAGCTGGCAATCCACCTGTCCCTCTAATTCAGGCTCATAGTAGTTCAGGTTTCTGTTTTAAAAGAAAACAAAAACTGAAGATGGGGGAGATTACAATTAGAGTTACACATATTAAATACCCATGTATGAAAAAATTGACCCCTTTCAGAGGTCTGGTAATTTTTAGATCGGAGTCTGTGTGAGATTCCAATGTGTCCAATCAGACAACTGCCCAATCAGCACATCAGTTAATTATGGGATTTGGAAGAGGACAGTTTAGAGAAGGAGAGAGTGTGTAGGGAAAGGAAAATCAAAATTAATTGCAATAAATTCAAATGCAACAGGTGATTTAATAGAAGTCTCACCTGAATTCTCAGAAATACTCAAAACTCCTATAGGAAATTAGTAGAAGTACTTGATGGGATTCACCTGATAAAAATTAGAGCAGCTGTTTCGTATCGGTACTTTAAAAAACGAAACAATTGTCTTCAGTGCTTAACGTGTTTAGGTACTATGAGATCTTAGGCAAATGGGTTTTATTTATTTGTGCATTTATTAACAAATATTCATTGCACACCTACTTTGCTTTCTAATTCTGAGGATACATGAATAAGCAAAACAGGAGAAGGCCTGTATATTAATCAATGAATAATTTTACTAAGTATCTGGGCAAATACATTCCAATGCTTAATTATGAGAAACTATTTTCACAACTTTGTCAGTACTAAGGATACAGAACTGACTTGCTGCAAACTATGGCCACTGAATTTTTGGATGTCATTTGGTGTCTGAGATTGGCTGGGGTGTAGACGGCTCTGGAGAGATTGGTGGATGGCCCTATCGAATCTCCTTTCCTTAAACCCCTGTGAGCAAGTGGAGGAGGAAGGGTAGGAATGTAGAGAAAAAAATATGGAAAGTCTTCTACGTGTCCTAAAAGGAGTAGAGGAAAAGGTTTGCCTACTTGGCATTAAAGATCTTTTTGATTAATTATGTGTCCTTTACTTACAGAAGATTTTCTCTTAGTATTTTTAACAAGCTCTCCAGTAACTTAGGATGGCATAATCCGGTGGGGAAACTGCAGTGCCAAGGAAACCTACACTATGATTGCCGTTAGGCACTGTGATGTTAAAAATATATATTAACTAATGGAAATAGTGCTGGACGCTTATTAAAGTATCCAAATGACTTGTCATTATTAATAACTCTGTACTTCAACAAGGAGCACTTGCTGTGGAAGTTCTGTGACTATCCTGGGCACAGCATGACAATATTTTAAAAATATGTACACCACGAAAGAATCCCACTTGAAATAGCTATAAGATGGCGCCAAAAAGTTACCAAGTGGAACTCAATGCAGACTCAACATGAAGTGGAAGTCTGTTCTTATGACCTCAAGAAGTAGCTTAAATTTTATACTTTTTGAAAATACATGAGACAGACTTGGTAACATATGTTTTCTTGAACTTCATATGGTTAACTCTAATGCTTATTCATTTAACTGACCTTTATTAAATGCCCATTATAAACATGAAAGATGGAAGGAGGGAGGAACCAAAGAATGCAAAATGCTCTGTGCGTATGTTGGCAGCTAAAAGATTAATACAACCCATTCACTGCCTTTCTAGTAACTAAAAGTCTAGAAGTGGGAACAAAGACGTGTAAACAAAAGTAAAAGTACAATGTGTTAAAGTTTGATAAGAAAAGAGCAGAAAAAAAGGTCATGGAAGTTTAGTAAAGGATAACATTCTTAATATTCTTTTTGGTCGAGAGGATCAGTGAAGGCCTTGTGGGTAAGTTCACATTTGAACTGAACTCTGAAATTTGGTCAGATTAATCTGACAGCTGTAAATACTAGATGGTTAGTTCTCCAAAAGTGGAGAGGGTGACTTATTCATCTGTGTATCTCCTATGCCTAATACAGAAATCACACTAATACAAGCTACCATTTATCACGCACTTCTCATTTTTCAGACACCATGTTAAGATTTTCCATACATTGTCACAGTTGCCTTCACAACACTCCTGCTGGGTGCTTCGAACAATGACGACAAGGACATTTGTTGAATGCTGACTGTGAGGCAGGTTCTGTTTTCATAACGATGCATCACTGTTAGAATTCCTTTCTTACACACCAGAAAACTGAGGCCCAGAGAGGTTAAGCAGATTGCCTGAGATCACACAAGTTAGTCTGCAGTGGAGCTACAATTTGATCCGGGCTCTCTGATTCTAAAACCTGTGTTGTTATAGTTCAGCATCTGTCACCTAGAAAAGAGGAATTTTGAGTTAATAAAGCGGCTGAAAACTGAAAGAGGAAGGGAGTTATTTTGAAGATAGAAACCACTGAATCTAGAATGTTGGTGGGGAGAAAGAGTGAGAGGCAAAATTGTCGCTGTTTTTACAGCAGAAGCTAACAAATGCAAATATTTTCCCCGATAAAAGATGAGCTGCCATGCACTGGATTTTTAAAAATTATACTGTATGGTGACTAACGTAACATAATAAAAAAATGTTTAATTATAAAAATTTAAAAATAAAAATAAAAATTATATTGATGAAGCTTTTGAGAAATGTTATATCTTTTACAAATATGTGGTGATATCCTGTAATCTTTACATAGAAAACACTTCAAAGAAAGCAGTATGCTCATCCTGCTCATTTTTTTATGTGGTGGAGAATTACTGGTGATACTGCTCTTTTATCTTTATCCATTATTTTCTGCTGAGACAACAAATAATTTATGATTAAAAAGAACTTTAAAAAGTTGTGGAACACTTTAGGGCAGATTTAAGAAATAATCAGGATTCTTTGTTAGGAAATATGCACCATTTTGGGGGTGATGTGAATATTATATTTTCAACTTATTCTTAAATGGTTCAGGAAAAAATATATTATATGGTTTATATATATTATATGGTCTATATACACACATATAGAGAGAATTATACTATATAGAGAGTAATAGAAATATATATATTAATACAATATAAAGATAAAAATATATATAGAAAGAACAAATATATTAAAATGTTGAAATTTAGAGGATCTGAGAACGAGGTATTATCTGGGAATTTTTTATAGGGTTCTTGCAACATTTCTTTAAATCTAAATTTATGTTCAAATTATAGAAAACACACTAGGTTGAACAGGTAAAGCAAAAAAGCCGCGAGGAAATGTGTGTGTAAAATATGTATACATATATAGTGTGTGTATAATTTATAGTTCATGTATATAATTTATAATTCATATATACACATTACAATTTTAGACATTATGATAAAGAAAACTAATCAGAATCCTAACATTTTCTGCTCTTCTTGTCACATTTATTTCTGTTGATTTTCCTTCCTTTGGCATTACCAATCTCTCCTTACTTTAGTTGTCAGTTATAGTGGAAGAAACCCATTCTTAGTTTGCAGTTGGCCATGTTACCTACAATGTCATCTCAAAGGCTAGCATCTTCAAATCATCTTGAGATAGTCAGGTCCTAAGGCATTTGAACGAATTTTACTGAATTAACTAGTTGTTTAGTTGAACTTACTTGTGTATTTGTTTAAATGGACAGGTGGTAGGCGACTTTTGGAAAATGAGGTGGAGAGAAAGTTTGGACTAATGGTGCAATTAATCCCAATGGTGAGCCTTTTACACAAATAAAGATTGCCATGGAAACAAATAGGGAAAAAAAAGACAGTTTTGAAAGGTTTGTAAAATTGCTTTTAGTTCTGCTGTCCAATTTCCACTAGGTCAGATCTGATGATTATTATTGTTATTATAATTCTTTGTCTATGTATAGCACTGTTGTTCCTTCCTCCCCAAATGCCCATAAATCCATTTTGTTAATTTACCTTCACAACAATGCTGTTAAATTTAGAGCCTAGGTACATGAGGCTAATGCTTATTTTCTTAGCTAGCTTAGTATACAGCCCCTAATTGCAGAAGAAACAATCTGTTCAGAGGCAATGGTGTCTTTGAAGTGGATTCTGATATGCCATATGTAAATAATATAGCTATTATAGCTGATAATGGACATAACAACTTATGATACTTTTGAAAGATGTTTTTGAATGGTATTCTCAGTAGTTATAAAGGACTGGGCATAAATTGAGCAGAGCTGGAAATATACTAATTATGCATTTTAGTTTGAGAAAGTTTTCTTTGAATTTGTGTTCCCTCAGTTTAGGGAGAGAAACAAAAGCTAACAACAACCTGCATTTTCCCTTAAAATGAGAAGACCATTCTGTAATTTTATAAATCCATCACCTTATAACTTAATGACATCTGCTAGAATCATTCAAATGGAAAAATCAACAAAGAGATTTTTCTAAGACTCATGTTTATCACAAAGTAATAAGGTTATATTGAGTTATTTTAATGTAATTTTAATTTTGGCTCTAAATAATTTGTATCTTTTCCAAGGATGAAAACACAGAAAATACACATAAACACTAAGAAAGATCTAAAAATTTCTTGAAATACATTAACCATTTCACTTATGTAACAAATAACTTATTTGTTTCTGGCCCATCTCAACGTTCAGCTAAAGATAAGTAAATGCAAAAATAAAGCAACAATGGACCATGGTTGTTTCTGCAGCATTGCACCATTTTAGGATGGAGACAGTCTAAACATATACCACTTTTTTTTTCCACCTCAGGCTGAAATCGACGGCAAGACGAATTTAAATCTGTTATTTATCAACAGGTTAAATTTGAGAACATTTACATTTTAAAGATGAATTTTGAAAATCTAAATGTCTTTGAAAGCTTAATTATCTGTGTCTTCATTCTGAAAATTAATTAATTTTCAGAATGAAAACAAAACAGGACATTTACTTGACTGCAAAATTAATGAGTTATTTTCAAAATGTTATTTTCAAAAACGTCTGAAATAAGCTTAATAACACATACATCAAACTAATTTTTAAATGTTCACAAACTATGGAACTTAAATGTGAAATCCTGCATTTGGGTTGAAAAACAACCAGATGCACAAGCAAAGGAGGAGACATGACTAAGTAACAGCACATGTAAAAAAGATTCAGGGGTTTTCAGGGACTGTAAGCTCAATATGATTCAGTTGTGTGTTGTGGCTTCACAGAAAACTAAATCCATCTTCATCTGCATTAATAGAAAGATAGAGTGGGAAACAAGGGAGCATAATGCAGCCCAGCTCTGTGCTTGGCAGACCTGTACTTGAAGTGTTCAATGAAAATAGCAGGATGAGGGGAACATTTGGGTAGTAGCCATACGCTAAGATGCACTTATTTAGCGGGGAGACAGTCGGATGCTGAATAGTCTGGAAACCAGGCAAGTAAGGGACTGCTCAGTGGCCTGGCCTCCCGTAGCCTTTCTCCTCTGCTTTGTCCCTTCTCTCCTCTCCCTTTCCTTCTCCTGTCCTTCCCTAAAACTATTTTCCTAAGATAGTGATGTTTCAATTTGGTTCTTTGATGCTGGTACTATTTCTCTACATACACTAAACACCATACTTCCCTGTGGCCTCTTTCACTTCCCCTTGTTCTTGGGCTTCCTCACTCACAGCTAGCAAGACCAGACCACCATAAGTCCCCCACCTCTGTATTTCGTTTAAGGATGGGCTTCATGATCCTGGGAAAGGAAACAGAATACGAATTAACTAGCATACTCTTAAGCCAAAGCCTTGTGAAAAAGAGCCTAGGTACAAAAGGAGCAATCCTAATAAAGCTATAAAATGAAGTTCTTTAGTCCCCCTAATGCTCACTGTCATTAAACATGGGAATCTGAGCATGGGTCCTCGTGGGTGGGCTGAAAGTGCACCTGTAACACTAATCTAGGATGCTTAAATATATCAGGTTCCTATTTAACAAGAAAAGAAATGGGGGAGTCTGTTAATACAAAGTTTGTACATAGAACATCACCACCTGAATGATTAAACCTATTTCAGAGGGCTGAAATACTAATGACTCCAATTTGTCAAAACATAGGCGTTTTAATGGAGGGCAGGACGGGTTGGCAGTGGTATGCAGCATAGGAATCAACAACTGCGTATTTTAAAGCAAAACATAAAAGCTCTAGTCTGCTGAAATTTTCAAAATTGCTAAAAGAAATTAAGTGTAATTGACTGATGTGATCCAATGTAATAGAAATGGAACTGAGTGCTTAGTTTCTTTCCAGTTAAAACAAGGAAATAAAATGACTTGGCAATGCACAAAATGCTTATGATATGTAACAGTTCACATAAATTGGCTACATCCTTGATTTAAACCTTTTGTAAATACAAATTTCTATAGCAGAAGATGACAGGGAAGGAAGAAGGAAATGAAAGGAAAAAGAGAGGAGGAGGTAAGAGGAAAAGAGAAGAACAGATTGAAAAGACAGGGAGAGAAGGAAGAGAAGAAAAAAGGAGAAAAAGGAGAAAAAAGGCACAGAAACCGAAGAGAAGTACATGTAAATGGGAAAATACAGAAAATGGGAAGGAGAGAGAGAAGATACAAATAAAAAATCTTCGTGAAATGAAAAACGACTATTTTTTAAATCGTGGTCAGCAATAAAAATACCCTTATAAATGGTGCTGCTGATGGATTAGACTGGGTGAAGGGAGAGAGGAATGTTAAATCCTCATGGGTTCTTAGTCCAAAAGTCTCTCTCAGGGGCCGTTCATCTCTTGCCAGTCACCTTTGGTCTGAGTTGAGGAGCTAGCAAGCACAGCACCACTGCTACTTGAATGTCCACAGCAACTTTATTTGTAATAGCCCCAAACTGTAAACATTTCAACTGCCCATCAACTGATGAATAATGGCCTACTAATAATGGTAATAAACATAAATGAATCTTAAAGACATAATATGCCACATGAAAGAAGCCAAGCTTACAAGGCTATATATTACATGATTCCATTTATATGGTATTACAAAAAAGACAAACTATAGGTCTGAAGAACAGATCAGTGGTTGCCAGGGTCCAGCTTTGGGAGCACAGGATTTCTGCAAAAGGGAATGAGGGAATTTGAGGGGAGTAAAAGAAACGTTCTTTATCTTGATTGTGGTGGTGGTTACGTGTCTATACAAGTTTGTCACACTTGTAGAACTGTATGCTTACCACAGGTGAGTTCTCAATAATAATGGCTGATAAAAACAAAAAGTTTGAAAAAAGAATTTGTCCAATGTCAACCAACTAATAAGTTGTGCTGCCCTTGTTTTTTCCCCTTATATTTCAGGAGAAGCAGTATATAGAAAGCAGTTATTTGGGGGTCCAAAGCAAGAGATTTAAAAATGTTTGTTCACAGAATTTCTTACTATGTAGTTTAGCAAGTTGAAATTCTTCATTCTGTTACTCAAGGTCCTCCACGATCTGACTCCACTCTGACCCTCCAATCTTGATTGCCTGAACACACACGCATGCACGCACTCACCTACTATCAGGCAGTTCTCCTCACTTCACACATGTCCTCCCTGCTTATTCCCCAGCGCATACATGTGTCATGTTTATTTCAATCTCTTTGCCTTTGCTGATACTAGTCTCCCTCCATGTTCTGGTATGCCTCACCCTCATTTATTCAACTATTTATTCAGTGCTTACTCTGTAACAGGTTAATAATTAAATATACATTAACAAGACTGCTAAAGTCACTGTCTTCACACAACTGACAGGCTAATGGAATATAGTGATAAATGAACAGGCCATTACACTGTAGTATGGAAAAGGTCATATGATGGTGGAAAATATAGGGTATTAGTACCACAGAGGAAAAGAACCAAACCTAGATTTGGAGAGGGAGTGGTCAAGAATGATTTCTCAAAGAAATACCATCTAAAAGGAGACAGAAAAGTAATTTCCATGCAGAAAGAGTTAGGATGCTGATAGGTCTGGAGGCAAGCAAGAGCAGGGGAAGGAAATTTAAGATTTTAAATGGCTTAACTATAGCAGGAACACAGAGGATAAAAGAGGCAAGAAATGATGCTGGTGAAAGAGGCTGGGGCCAGACTTTCAGTGCCCCATCAATGGTGTAGGAATTTTATCTTCAGAGCAATGAGGTACCAATGAAGAGATTTGAGTAGAGTGGCTTGTTCAGGTTGGAGTTGGGGAAGATCATTCCATTTATAATGTGGAGAACAAATAGGGGCAGGGGCAGGGAAACCAGTTAGTAGAATTTGTAATTTTCCAAGCACCTTTGGTTATAGTGGCGACAGGTATAACAAAAAAAATGTAGGAGATAAAGGTAAAATTGACATTATCTACCAATAGATTTGATGATTTGCATAGAGGGGTATGGTGATATTAAAGATATCTGAAATTTTTGCTTGGAAAACTTGCTGCTAAGTGATTCCATTCCCGAGGTAAGGACACAAGAAAAAGAAATGTATCCAAGAGTAATAAATAGAATTTCAGTCCTGTACATTTTAGCTTATGTTTTGTACCTTGACCATTCTCACCCACATTAACCTGTGTCAAATTCTAGAGCCTGGTCCATTTCCTTGGGCTTTTCTGTGCCTATAGATTCCCTGAGGACAGTGGAAATCCTTGGGGGCAGGGACTCTCTGTGAGATTTCTATTACTTTTTGGGCCCTATCCTGCTCAGAATAGAATAAATTCTCAAAAATACTTGCCAACCAATTGAGTACTATCATGAGGCAATAAAATAAGATGTATAAGTGGGCTTGTGTCATATCCATTATTGAAGATCGTTAGTGATTAAAAAAAAAAAAATAGCTCCAGAAATAGCTCCAGTACACATAACAAACAAGTATAATGGGAAAGAAGTGCATTTGTGGTTTAATTTGTGTCTAAGTTTATCCAATTAGAAAGTTTAATTTTAGATCAAATACATCAGAATTGTTTAATATTTAAATGAAAGTCTTTGATAAATTGTTTTGTAGAAGAAATAATTCCTTGGTGATCTTAATAGTCATACTCTTTACGAGTCTTCAATTTGGAAGAGCCCTGAAAGTTGTTTTAGTCCAATTTTCAGTTGATGCTAGAATTCCTTCTATAGCAGCCCTACTAGTGGTCATCTAGTTGGTACTTACATTCCATTAATGACAGGAAGCTCACAATGTCTCAACTCAACCCATTCCATCTACAGATGGTTCTATTTGAGTGTTCTTCCTTTATAATCAATTATGTTTCCAAAAAGTAACATGCTATTTTTTTTTTATTATTCACTTACATGTTTAAAGGTGAGATCATAGTCCTTTTAGTTTTCTATTCTTTGAACCACTCTTACCAGTTTCTTCAACCACTTTTTATACGATATAGTTTTTAGGATTTTCTTTAGATAGAGAGAGTGTGGGGAAGACGGGCAGAGGAAAAGAGAGAATCTTAAGTAGGCTCCACATGGAGGCTGACACAGAACACAATTTCAAAACCCTGAGATCATGGCCTGAGCCAAAATCATGAGTTGGACACTCAACTGACTGAGGTTGTACCTTGGTGCCCTGATATGATGTAGTCTTGCATTCCTTACCCATCCTTACCCTGGTCATTCATCTAGGTGAATGCTGGTTTATTTATAATCTTCATGAATTCTGGCATCCAGAACTGAGTAAAATATTCCAGGTGTCATCTTGCAAGCACAGATAACAGCAAGATTATCATCTCCCTTGTTTTAGATATTCTACTTTTATAACCTATCCTGATAGCAGCTTTTTAATCTGTGGCTAATGTGAATTTACACTAAGTGACTGTTGACTTCCCACTCTCCATTTTTTACATGCTCTGCTGCTAAGCTATGATCTGTGGGAATGAAGCAAAAATTTCAATGTGCAATTCAAGTTCCCTCTCTTCCCATTTATTTTATCAAATTTTAAAGTTACGATTAATATATTAATGCCCCTCTTCATTGAAGCTCATTTGCCTATTTCTGTTGTAGGCACATGCAGATTGTACATAACAGTGATCCTTCTGTCAGATTCACCTGCTATGGACTGAATGTTTGTGTCCTAACAAAATTCAAATATTGAAGCCTGAACTCCCAATGTGATTTTATCTAGAGACAGGGGCTTTATGGAGGTAATTAAGGTTGAATGAGGTCATAAGGGTGGGGCTCTAATACAATAGGATTATTGTCTTTATAAGAAAGACATCTGAAAGCTTACTCATTTTCTTTTCCCCACGTGAGGACACCGAAAAGGCAGCCATCTGCAAGCCAGAAAAAGAGCTATCATCAGAAACTGAACATGCTGGCATCTTGATCTTGGATTTCCAACCTCCAGAACAGCAAAAAAGTAAATTTCTGCTGTTTAAGTCAGTCAGTCTGTGGTAATTTGTTATGGCATCCAAAGAAGAGAAATACAGAGCCCTAGCATAAGGCTTGACACATTATCAAATCTTAGGTCTATTTGAATAAAAGATGGACATTGTCTAGAAACAGCAAAAAAAAAAAATTATTTTATTCATAGTTATTTCACCTTAACTATTCTTCAGTAATGTGGGGTCCTTGGTCATACTGAAGCCAGTTTGGAATGCTAAATGACACTCAAAAGACCTCACTGAGTACCTTTTTCACAAACCTTTTCCACACTCTTGTTTGTCAATATGAAAATGATTGACTTCCTAACTGGGAAGACGAAAGTACAGATCAGCCACCCAGGTGCACCAATTTTGGCCATTCAGACAGGTATCAGGTACTGTCTCATTGTCATTTTGATTTGTATTTCTTTGATGCCAAATGATACTGAGCATTTTTTTTAATGGGTCAGATGGTTAAGCATTTGCCTTTGGCTCAGGTCATGATCCCAGGATCCTGGGATCGAGCCCCACATCAAGCTCCCTGCTCAGTGAAGAGTCTGCTTCTCCCTCTCTGCCTACCACTCTCCTTGCTTGTGCTCTCTGTGTCAAATAAATAAATAAAATCTTAAAAGAAAAGGAAAATGCTGGGCAAACAAAACAATTACTTTTCTTGGACTCAGAGGATGAGGCAGCAGAGCAAGCAAACATATCAAAATCTGGAGCGACATATGCATCAGCTTTGCTTAGATAGACGATACCTGCTGAAAACTATCAGCAATAGAACTGCTTAATTCACTTATATTATGAAAGGTTGTTGGAGGTTATATTATGAAAGGACTAGTGGGGGAGTGAAAAACTCCTGGGAGCTACAAACAAAGGGGTCTCGCCACACTTTTGTGGATATTCCCTCCGGGAATCTTTCTTTCACAAAGAAGATCAGGAAAAATTTTCTAGTGATTCTGTCAAGTGGGGGGTGGGGAAGAAAAAATATGCATGGAAAAATTATGGGATGGTATCAAAAGGATACCGAGACTATACATGTGACTGGAGTACCAGAAAGAAAAGGAAAAGAATACAGGGCAGAAGAAATATTTGAAGCATTAATGACTAAAAAGTTTCCAAAAATTGAAGATACCAAATCACAGACCCAAGAAGCTTGGAAAACACCAAGTGAGATAAATATCAAGTGTGCACACACACAGGCATATCATATTCTGACTGCAGAAAGTGAATAGAAAGAGGGAATCTTGAATGAATCCAGAAGGGGAAAGCAAAAACCTTACAATAATAAAAAAAGATTATAAGTGAATGCTATGATACGTGTATGTAAACAAGTTAGATAATCTGAATGAAATGGACAAATTCCCAGAAATGGATTACCAAAACTGACTTATGAATAAATAGAAGATCTGAACAGACAAATAACAAGGAAAGAGATTGAATTAGTAATGAAAATTTCCAAAGAAAGGAAAACTCAGAAACAGATGGCTTTACTGGTCAATTCCACCAAACAGTTTTTTATTTAAATTCAATTAGCCGACTTATAGTACACCATTAGTTTCAGATGTAGTGTTCAACAAATTACCAGTTGTATATAACACCCAGTGCTCATAACATCACATTCCCTCCTTAATGCCCATCACCCAATTACCCCATTCCCCCCTACCTCTCCTTCAGCAAACCTCCGTTTCCTATAGTTAAGAATCTCTCATGGTTTTTCTCCTTCTCTGATGACTTCTCATTCAGTTTTCCCTCCTTTCCCCTATGGTCCTCTGCCCTATTTCTGATATTCCATATAAGAGTGAAATCATGTGATAACTGTCTTTCTCTGACTGAGTTATTTCCTTCAGCATAGTACCCTCCAGTTCTATCCACATCAGTGCAAATGGTGGGTAATCATCCTTTCTGATGGCTGAAAATATTCATATATATGTATATATTTACATATATATGTATATGTTTACATATATATGTATATATTTACATATATATATCACATCTTCTTTATCCATTCATCTACCAAACATTTTTTAAAAATAACATAAAATCCTTCACAACTCTTCCAAAAATAGAAGACAAAGGAATACTTCCCAACTCATTCTGTGAGGTCAGTATTAACCTGATAAAACAAGCAAAGATGTCATAAAAAAAAAAGTACAGGCAAATATTTCTAAAAAATCTAGATATAAAAATCCACAACAAAATAGCAGCAAACTGAATCCAGCAACACATAAAAAAGATTACAGATCATGACCAAGGAGAATTTATCCCAGAAATGAACGGTTGGTTTAACATGCAAAAATGAACACAATAAACCATCAATTAAAGGAAAAAACTACATGTCCATTTCAGTAGGCACAGTAAAAGCATTTGATAAAATTAATCATCCTTTCATGACAAAAAAAGTACTTAATAGTGTAGGAATAGAAATGGCAGACACTTATCTCACATCACATGCAAAAATTAAATCAAAGTACATCCTAGACCAAAATTTAAAGCCCTGAACTGCAAAATTTATAGAAAAAAATTATGAGAAAACCATATTTTTGGGTTAGACTATGATTTTTTGGACACAATGCCAAAGATATAATTCATAATTGAAAAAAATTATAAATTGTACTTCATCAAAATTAACATTTCAGCTTCCAAATACAATAAGAAAATGAAAAGATAAATCTGAATTAGAGGAAAGTGTTTCAAAATCATATCTCCACTAAAGTTCTTTGATCCAATATATATAAAGAACTGTTATAACTCAATAATAAGAAGACAAACAACATAATCAAAGACTAGGATAATGATTTAGATAGACATTTCCCAGGCACCTGATTAATTCAGTCAGGTAAGTGACTGGGTTCATGATCCCAGGGTCCTGGGATCTAGCTCCACAGAAGACTCCCCTCTTCCCATGCCCTTCCCTTCCACTCATGTTCTTTCTCTTTCTCTAAAAGAAATAAAATCTTAAAAAAAATAGGCATTTCTCTAAAGAAAATAAATAAATGACTAATAAGCACATGCAAAGATGCTGAATATCATTAGTCATTATGAAAACATAAAATGAAATGAGACCATGACTGACACACAGATTAGGAGTCCAAGATGGTGGAGGAGTAGGAGACCTTAATTTTTTCTGGTCCCAGGAATTCCGCTAGATAGTTATCAAACTATTCCGAACACCTGCAAAATCAACCAGAGAGCAAAGAAAAGAATAGCTGGAACTTTACAAATAGAAATGCACCATTTTCTGCAAGATAGGAGATGCAGAGAAGTGAACCCAAGGCAATATATGGGAAGATAGATTGTGGGGGGAGAGAGTCTCCATCTACTGGATACCAGCAAGTGATAGAACAGTGGAGTACAAATTTGAACTTCTAGAAGTCTGCTCCAGTGGGACATCATTCAGGTGGCTAAGGACAGGGGGTGGGGGGTTTACAGAAATACTGGGTGTGTCTAAGTGTAGCAGAGCTCCCAGGTATTGGAGGGGGGGGGAGACGGAAGCAAAGACAGAGCCCAAGAGTGGGCTTTCAGCTCAGGGTTGTTATAAACTTTGATTTGCAGCACAATAGAGCTCTTCCCTTCAAGCAGGGGCCCAGCAAGCAGCATAACTGGAGAAAGCCCCCTTCATTCTTTGGTAGGAGTGGCCTGGGAGTGCACCACAGGAGTCTGCTGGGATTGGAGCCGCCAAACGGGGTCCTGTGCCTGAGAGAGAATGCCTGGTCACAGGCTGGCTGAGAATGGATTGCTGCCAGAGACCAGGGAGAGAGGAGTGATTGACTGATTTTCTCTGAGGGAGAAGAGTGGAGTCCCAAGCTTTTGGCTTTGGGGCCAGAGACTGGAAGGCTGTCATTTTTATTTTCATCCTCTAAAGCTGAGAGGAAAGCCTTCTGGGAACAAAAGCCACAGAGAGCAAATCAGAGCAGATTACTTAGCCTGGCCTCAGGCAAGAGTGGAGCAATTTTGCCTGGGGCAAAGACACTTGAGAATCAACATAACAGCCCCCCCCCCCTTCAGAAGATTCAGGAGTCTTTGGAGTTGGGTATTTGCAGAGATGGAGACAGGATGGATGATTTGTTGAGGGGAGTGGAGTGCAACATTGTGGCTCTGAGCCTGAGATTCCTGCAGGGCCATATTTGCTCTGACCCTCTAAAGAGAAGCGGAAAGATGCCAGGGAACAAAAGCCTCCAGCAAATCAGCTCGCATTAAGCCCATCCCCCTGACAAGGGATGGGGGCTACTCCACCCAGGCAAAGACGCCTGAGAAGCCAAGCAGCAGGCCCCTCCCCCAGAAGACAGACTGAAACAACAATTGAATGATAAGCTTATTTCCTACAGGACTGTAAGCCTCCAGGGCTAGGGGAAAGTAATATGGGGAGCTCCAGGTGTTGACTCCCTTATACTTCAAGCTAAAATTTTACATTTGTCTTTTCTTTTCTTTTCTTCTTTCTTACCTTCTTACCCTGTGGTAACCATCAGTTTGTTCTCTACAGTAAAGAGTCTGTTACTTGGTCTGTCTCCCTTTTTTTCCTTTGTTCTTTCATTTTGTTTCTTAAATTCCAATTCTGAGTGAGATCATATGGTGTTATCTTGCTCTGACTGACCTATTTCACTTAGAATGATACTATCTAGCTCCATCCATGCTGTTGCAAATGGCCAGATTTCATTATTTCTATGTGTGAATAATATTCCATTATATAGATAGGTGATATAGATACATAGACATATCTACCACCATTTCTTTACCCATTTATCTATCAGTGGACACTAGGGCTGCTTCCATATTTTGGCTATTATAAGTAATGCTGCAATAAACATAGGGGTGCCTATATCTTTTCAAATTGGCATTGGTGTTCTTTGGTTAAATACCCAGTAGTGTGATTACTAGATCATAAGGTCATTCTATTTTTAATTTTTTTTTTTTTGCGAAAACTTCATACTGTTTTCCATAGTAGCTGCCCTAGTTTGCATTCCCACCAACAGCACAAGAGGGTTCCTTTTTCTCCACATCCTCACCAACACTTCTTGTTTCTTGTCTTCTTGATTTTAGCCATTCTGATAGGCATGAGGTCGTATCTCGTTTTTGATTTGCATTTCCCTGATGATCAGTGATATTGATAATCTTTTCATGTATCTGTTTTCCACCTGTATGTCTTCTTGGAGAAATGTCTGTTTATGTCCTCTGCCCATTTTTAATTGGATTATTTATTTATTTGGTATTGAGTTGTATCAATTCACTATATATTTTGGATATTAACCCTTTATCAGATATGTCTTTTGAAAACACCTTCTCCCCTTCCGTAGGTTACCTTTTGGCTTTGTTGGTTGTGTCCTTTGGTTTGCAGCTTTTTATTTTGGTGTAGTCCCAATAGTTTCTCTTTGCTTTTGTTTTCCTTGCCTCAGGAGATATATCTAGAAAAATGTCATATGGCTGATGTCAGAGAAATTACTCTGTGCCCACAACTACAATACTATAGAATATTTCCATCACCCTGCAAACTCTCTTGTATGACCACTTTGTAGTCCACTGCTGGCCCCCCTCTCAACTCCTAGAAACCACAGATCTGTTTTATGCCCTATATTGTTACCTTTTCCGAAGTACCATATAAATAGATTTATGCACTATGTAACCTTTGTGGTCATGTTGCATCCACTTAGCAAAATGCAGTTAAGATTCATCCATGTCATTGCATGAATTAATCCTTTGTTGCTTTCAACTACTGAATAAAGTTCCTTGATACTTCATTCACCGGTTGAAAGACATCTAGATTATTTCCAATTTGGGGAGATAATGAATAAAACACTTCATACCTTCATGCACAGGAGTGTAATTGCTGGGTCATATTCTAACATTATATTTAATTTTATAGGAAACTATAAGACAGTTTTCCAAGTAGATGCACAACTTTCATCCATTTTTAAATTGTTTTTTGTCCCCTTATTTTTGAATTATAGTTGTATTTTGGTCATTTGTATTCTGGAGAGTAGCATTTGAGATATATGTAGTATTTTCTTCCAGTATGTAACTTTTCTATTTGTAACAGTGTACTTTGATGAGCATCAGTTTTTAATTTTGATGGAATCAATCTTTATAAATTTCATATTGTTATTGATCTCTGTGACCTGTATAAGAAATTCTTGCCTACACAGTAACACAGACATCCTCCCATATTTTCTTCTAAAAGCTTTGTGGTTTTAACTTTATAATTAAGCCTATGATCCATCTAGAATGAATTTTTATGTATGTTATAACAAAAAGCTTGAGATTTATTGTTTTTACATATGGAATTTTTGTATATGCTTTCACAAAAGTTTGAGGTTTTTTTTTCATTTTTTTCCCATATTAATGTCTAGTTATTCTAGTACCATTTGATAAAAAGTGAATCAAAGTAAAACAATACAAAAATAATTCTTTTCTTTCACCAGATTGCTTGGACACTTTTGTCAAAAATCACATGACCATATAAGTTTGGGTATGTTTCAGCATTCTCTGTTCTATTCAAATAATAAATCTGTCATTCTTAAATATTACACTATCTTAATTATTGCACCTTAATATTAAGTCTTTAAATCGAGTGATGTATGTTCTTCAACTATGTTCTTTTCCAACGTTGCTTTGGTTTTACTAGGTCTTTGATTTTTCATATTAACTTTATAATTGATTTGTCAATTTCTATAACAAGATCTGCTGATATCTTGATTGTGGTTGTGTTGACTCTATAAATCAAATTTGGGGAAGATTATTTCCTAAACAGAGTCTTCTAAACCATAAACATGGTGTATTTGCCTCATTTATTTATAATTTCTTTGATTTTTCTTAAGAATTTTTATACTTTTTGTGTCTTCTTCAATTTCTTTCATGAGTGTTCTGTAGTTCCTAGAGTATAGATCCTTTACTTTTTTTGGTTAGGTTTATTCCAAGGAAATGAATTTTGGGGACTTCATCAAGATAAAAAGCTTCTGCACAGCAAGGGAAACAGTCAATAAAACAAAGAAGCAACTGAGAGAATGGGAGAAGATATTTGCAAATGACACTACAAAGGGTTGATATCTAAGATCTATAAAGAAATTCTCAAATTAAACACCCAAAAAACCCCCAAAATCCAGTAAAAAAATGGGCAGAAGACATGAACAGACACTTCTGCAAAGAAGACATACGAGTGCCTAACAGACACATGAAAAAATGTTCATCATCAGTTTCCATCAGGGAGATTCAAATCAAAACCACATTGAGATACCACCTTACACCAGTTAGAATGGCAAAAATTGACAAGGCAAGAAACAACAAATGTGGAAGAGGTTGTGGAGAAAGGGGAACCCTCTTACCCTGTTGGTGGGAATGCAAGTTGGTGCAGCCACTTTGGAAAACAGTGTGGAGGTTCCTCAAAAAATTAAAAATAGAGCTATTCTATGATCCAGCAATTGCACTACTAAGTATTTACTCTAAAGATACAGATGTAGTGAAAAGAAGGGGAACATGCACCCCAATGTTCATAGCAGCAATGTCTGCAATAGCCAAACTGTGAAAAGAGCCAAGATGCCCTTCAATAGATGAGTGGCTATAGAAGATGTGGTTCATATATACAATGGAATATTACTTAGCCATCAAAAAGGATGAATACCCACCATTTGCATCAACATGGATGGGACTGGAGGAGATTATGCTAAGTGAAATAAGTCAAGCAGAGGAAGTCAATTATCACTTATATGTGGAACATAAAGAATAGTATGGAAGACATTAATAGAAGGAAGGGGAAAATGAAGGGGGGAATCAGAGGGGGAGATGAACCATGAAAGTCTATGGATTCGGAGAAACAAACTGAAAGTTTTAGAGGGGAAGGGAGTTGGGGGATGAGTTAGCCCAGTGATGGGTGTTAAGGAGGGCACGTATTGCATGGAGCACCGGTGTTATACACAAACAATGAATCATGGAACACTACATCAAAAACTAATGATGTACCATATGGTGACTAACATAATATAGTTTTTAAAAAAAGAAATGTTATACTTTTTAGTGTAGAGACCTTGCATATTTTTATTAAAGTTACTGAAACTACTACTGCAAATAGAATTGCTTTTTAATATCTTTTTCCAAAGGCTTTTGGGGTAGTGCTGTACAAAAATGCAGTTGATGTTTATATAGCAATATTGTGTTCTGTGACATTGATCAATTCTAGACATGTAGATCAATGGAACAAAATTGGGAACCCAGAAATAGATGCAAATATGTCAACTGATTTTTGACAAAAGTACAATAAGTATGAAAGTAATTCAATGGAAGAAAGATAACCTTTTCAGGAAGTGGTGTTGAAACAATTGGTTGTCAGTAGGCAAAAAAAGAAAATAATAACAATATTGACCTAAACCTCTCACACTTTATACAAAATTTAAATCAAAAAGAATCTTGGATGTAAATATGTAAATATTATATATAAAAGTACGAAAACCTTTGGAAATAATCATAGGAGGAAGTCTTCAGAATCTAAGGCAAAACAAAGCATTCCTAGACTTGACAACAAAAATATGGCCCATAAAAGGAAAATTTGATAAATTGGATGGTATCAAAATTTTAAAATTTTCTCTGCCAACTCACTGTTAAGGGGATGAAAAACATGATACAGATCAGGAGTAACCACTTGCAAACCATATATTAAATAATTCATATCTAGAATCTTAAAAAAGTTCCCCCAAACACAACAGTTTAAAAAATCAATCAAATTATAAAATGTGCAAAAGATAAATATGGGTATTTCAACAAAGAGGATATAGTGATGACAAAAGCACGTGTAAGATGCTGGATATCATCAATCATTGGGGACCCCCAAATTAAAACCATGAATTACCATTACATGGCTATCAGAATGGCCAGTATAAAATATCGTGACAATATCAACTGCTGATGAGAATGCAGAGGAACTTGGCCACTCATACATTGGTAAGAGAAGTGTAAAGTTGTCTAACAACTCTGGCAAACAAGCAGTTTCTTATAAAACTAAGCATGCATCTACCATACAAGCCAGAAACTGCATTTTGGGGCATTTATAACAGAGAAGCAAGAAGTTTAGTTTACACAAAAAGTTAAACATAATTATTTTTTTTAAATATGTTTTTTAAAAACATAATAACCAATAATTGGAAGCAACCAAGTAGGTTTTTTTTTTAAAAAAAAATAGCCAATAATTGGAAGCAACCAAGTAGGTTTTTAAAAAAAAAAAAAAATAGCCAATAATTGGAAGCAACCAAGTAGGTTTTTTTAAAAAAAAAAAATAGCCAATAATTGGAAGCAACCAAGTAGGTTTTTTTAAAAAAAAAAAAAAGCCAATAATTGGAAGCAACCAAGTAGGTTTTTTTAAAAAAATATAATAGCCAATAATTGGAAGCAACCAAGGTTTAAAAAAAAAAATAGCCAATAATTGGGAGCAATCAAGGTGTTCATTAATGGGTGTATGGATAAACAAACTGTGGTGACTCCATGCCATGGTGTACTACTCAGCAATAATAAAAAAGCAAACTATAGAAACACAAAACAATGGGCAATATTCAGGGAATTATGCTGAATGAAATAAGCCAGCCTTGAGAAGTCACATACTGTTAGATTCTATGTACGTAACATTTTTGAAATGACAGAATTATAGAAATGGAGAACAGATCAGTGGTTGCCAGAGGTCAAGGATGGGGAAAGGAGTGCAGAAATGAGTATGGCATCAGGAAATGTCCTATGGAGACAGATCTGTTTTGTATCAATGTCAGTACCCTGGTTTTGGTATTGTTTTATAGTTTTGCAAGATGTTACCATGGGGTACATGGGGAAGTGGATAAAGGGTATATTGGATTTTTTCATAGTATTATTATTTTATTATTATTATTATTATTAATTATTACTTAGAGCTAGAGAGAAAGAAAACACATGAGTGGGAGGGCAGAGAGAAGGGGAGAGAATCTTAAGCAGGCTCCAGCTCAAAGCATAGCCTAACGTGAGGCTTGATCTCAGGAGCCTGAGATTGTGACCTGAACCAAAATCAAGAGCTGGATGCTTAACTGACTGAGTCACATAGATGCCCCAGGACTTTTTCATATTTATTGGACTTGTATGCCAATCTGCTATTATTTTAAGACAAAAAGCTTCATTTATAAATACAACTGGTTTTTGTGCAGTAACCTTGAGTCCTGGGACATTGCTATATTCACCTATTAGTTCTATTAGATATTTCTTAGATTCCTTAGGACTTCCTGTGTAAATAATCATGTCATCTGCATATAGAGACAGTTTTGCATTCTCTTTTTCCATCTTTATACCTTTTATTTTTATCTTGTTTTATTGCAAGGGCTAGGACTTTCAAAACAGTGTTGAATAGTTTTTGTGAGAGTTGGCATCTTTGTCTTCTTCCCAATATTAATAACAAAGTAATCAGTGTTTTAGCAATGAATACGATGTTAGCTATAGATTCTTTGTAACTACACTTTATCACATTAAAGATGTTCTCTTCTATTCTATTTATAATGAATTAGTGTTTAATTTTGTCAAAAGACTGCATCCATTAAAATCATTTTTTTTCTCCTTTGTTCTCTCAGTGTACTGAATGAATGCATTCTTACATTCTTGGGATAAATCATACTTGTAATGATATATTATCTTCATACATCTATGGATTTGATTTTGTGTGTGTGTGTGCTATTCAGATATTTCAATTTTTTGGTAATTCTTTCCTTTTAGTTTTTTTAATTTTTTAATTTTTATATAATGTATTATTTGTTTCAGGGATAAAGGTCTGTTATTCATCAGTCTTACACAATTCACAGCACTCACCATAGCAATACCCTCCCCAATGTCCATCAACCTGCCACCCCACCCCTCCCATTCCCCTCCCCACCAGTGACCTTCAGTTTGTTTCCCGAGATTAAGAGTATTTTATGATCTGTCTTCCTCTCTGGTTTCATCTTGTTTCATTTTTCCATCCCTTCCCCACGGATTTGATTTTAAATATTTTTTGTTTTTATTTCCAATAATTAATTTTAATATTGTTCATTGTTTCATTTTACCATAATTTATTTACAAAAATTGGCAAGAATGCCTTTGGCATCAATTTATTTCCTGATTTCCTTTTTTTTTCTTTTTGATATTTTTAATGAACTATAATAAACATATAAAAGTGAAAGGAACTACATATATAACTCAAATTACCACAAAGAAAATATCTGAGTAGCCATTACCATGATCAAGAAGTGGAATATTATAATACTGAAAACTCCCAGTAGGTCCCCTCTCAATTATGACCTCTTCGTTTCATGAAATTTATTCTTTCATTTCATTTCATGTATTCTTTTTTTCATTTTGATTTTTAATATTTTGTTAAAGAGTTTGGTACGTATATTTATGGGGAATATTTGTCTGAACTTCTTATTTATTTTATACTGTGATTGCAGGTTTTGGTTTTAGAGTTAAGTTTGCCTCATAAAATAAGTGTGGATGTGTGCCTTCTTCTATTATGTGAAAGTGTTTGTAAAAATATCATTCCTTAATTTTTTTAAAAGATTTTATTTACTCACTTGACAGATAGAGATTACAAGTAGGCAGAGAGGCAGGCAGAGAGAGAGGAGGAGCAGGCTCCCTGCTGAGCAGGAAGCCCAACGCAGGGCTCAATCCCAGGACCCTGGGATCATGACCTGAGATGAAGGCAGAGCCACCCAAGCTCCCCTCATTCCTTAATGCTTTGATAGGATTCACAATGAAATCAAGTGGCCCTGGAGTTTCATTGTAGAGAAGCTTTTGATACTTCAAGTTTTAAGATAGATTTAGGACTATTGAAATTTTCATCTATCAGGCTCAACTTCAGTTTTGTTAAGTTCTATTACACTCTGCCAAATTTATTGGCATAAAGTTATTTATAATATCTTCTTAGTACCTTTCTTTTCACAGTTTTGTTGAAGTTCAATTAATATACCCTAAAATCCACTCAATGTATGTGAAACAATTAAATTATTTCATTAGATTTATACAGTTGTCCTACCATTATGACAATCCAGTTTTAGAATATTTTTATCCCCCTGAAAACTGAGGTCCCTTGTGTTCATTATAATCTTACCTGTTTTATACAATCCTAAAATTATTGTTAACCTTAATCTTAGAGAACCACTGATCAGCTTTCTGTCTCTAAAAATTTACCTTTTTACTCTATTTTTCATATGAATAGAATCATATGTATTTAGTTTCTCTGTATTGCTTCTTTCATTTAACATATGATTGAAGTCAATCCAGGTTATAACATGAATCAGTAATTCATTGTTTAAACTGCAAAAAAACATTCCACTGTATGTATAAACTACATTATTTTTACCCATTCACCAAATGACATATACTAGTAATGTTGCCAGTTTTGGCCTATTGTGAACAATGTTATTATGAACATTGCTGTACATACTTTGAGTATATGATTTTTTATTTCTCTTGGATAGATGCCTATGAGTGGAATTGTTTAGTCACATTGTAAGTTTAAGCTGAATACAAAAGAAATTTCTATATTGCTTTCCAAAACGAGTGTACCATTTTACTCATCAGAGTGTTCTAATTTCTCCACGTCTGTATTAATACTTGGTATGGCCTGTCCTTTTCTTAATGTACATTCTAGAAGATGGGTATCATTATTTTTTCCTTTTCTTTTTTTATTATGTTCAATTAGTCAACATATAGTACGTTATTAATTTTTGATATCTTCAATGATTCATTAGTTGTGTATAAAAACCAGTGCTCACTACCACATGTGCCTTCCTTGACACCTATCACCCAGCTACCCCATCCTCCCACCCACTCCCTTCTGCAACACTCAGTTTGCTTCCCAGAGTCCAGAGTCTCTCATGGTTTGTTTCCCTTGCTGATTTCCTCCTATTTAATTTTCCCTCCCTTCCCCTGTGATACTCTGTGCTATTCCTTATGTTCCACCTAAAAGTGAAACCATTTGATAATTGTCTTTCTCTGCTTGACTTATTTCACTTAGCATAATCCCTTCCAGTTCCAACCATGCTGATGCAAATGGTGGGTATTCATACTTTCTGATGGCTGAGTAATATTGCACTGTGTATATGGACCACATCTTCTTTATCCATTCATCTGTTGAAAGCCATCTCAGCTCCTTCCACAGTTTGGCTATGGTGGACATTGTTGCTATGAACATTGGGGTGTATGTGCCCCTTCTTTTCAGTACGTCTGTATCTTTTGGGTAAATACTTAGTAGTGCAGTTGCTGGGTCACAGTCTAGCTCTAATTTTTTAATGTCTCGAGGAACATCCATGCTGTTCTCTAGAGTGCCTATAGCAGCTTGCATTCCCACCAACAGTGTAAGGTTTCCCTTTCTTTACATCCTTGCCAGTACTTGTTGTTTCCTATCTTGTTAATTTTGGTCATTCTAACTGGTGTAAGGTGGTATCTCATTGCAGTTTAGATTTGTATTTCTCTGATGGCTAGTGATGTTGAACATATTTTCATGTGTCTGTTAGCCATTCATATGTCTTCTTTGGAGAAGTGTATGTTCATGTCTTCTGCCCATTTTTTTGATTTGATTATTTGTTTTTTTTTTTTTTTGGTGGTTACTGGGTTTGAGATGTTCTTTATAGATATTGGATATGAGCCCTTTATCTGTAATGTCATTTGCAGAATGTCTCCCATTCTGTGTTTTACCTCTTTGTTTTGTTGACTGTTTCCTTTGCTGTGCAGAAGCTTTGTATCTTGATGAAGTCCCAATAGTTCATTTTTGCTTTTGTTTTCCCTGCCTTTGGAAAGGTGTCCTGAAAGAAGTTGCTGAGGCCAATGTTGAAGATGTTACTGCCTATGTTCTCCTCTAGGATGTTGATGGATTCCTGTCTCACACTGAGGTCTTTCATCCATTTTGAGTTTATCTTTCTGTGTGGTGTAAGTGAATGGTCCGGTTTCATTCTTCTGCATGTGGCTCTCCAATTTCCCCAGCACCATTTATTGAAGACAGTGTCTTTTTTCCTTTAGATATTCTTTCCTGATTTGTCAAAGTTTAGTTGACCATAGAGTTGAGAGTCAGTTTCTGGAGTCTCTATTCTGTTGATCTATTCCATTGATCTATGTGTTTGTTTTTGTGCCAATACCATGCTGTCGTAATGATCACAGCTTTGTAATATAGCTGGAAGTCAGGTAACATGATGCCCCCAGCTTTGGCTTTCTTTTTCAACAATCCTCTGGCAATTCAGGGTCTTTTCTGGGTCCATACAAATTTTAGGATTTTTTTGTTCCAGCTTTGTAAAAAATGTTGATGATATTTTGTTAGGGATTGCACTGAAAGTGTGGATAGCTCTGGACAACATAGACATTTTCACAATGTTTATTCTTCCAATCCATGAGTATGGAATGTTTTTCCATCTCTTTGTGTCTTCTTCAATTTTTTTCATAAATTTTCTATTGTTTTAGAGTACAGATCCTTTACCTCTTTGGTTAGGTTTATTCCTAGGTATCTAATGGTTTCTGGTGCAATAGTGAATGGGATTGATTCCTTAATTTCTCTTTCTGCAGTCATATTATTAGTGTATAGAAATGCAACTGATTCTGTGCATTGATTTTGTATCCTGCTATGTTGCTGAATTGCTGTATGAGTTCTAGTAACTTGGGAGTGGAGTCTTTGGGTTTTCCACATAAAATATCATGTCATCTGTGAAGGGAGTTTGACTTTTTTGCCAGTTTGAATGCATTTCATTTCTTTTTGTTGTCTGATTGCTAAGGCTAGGACTTCTAGTACTATGTTGAACAGAAGTGGTGAGAATGGGCATCCCTGTTGTGTTCCTGAGCTTAAGGGAAAAGCTCTCATTTTTTCTGTGTTGAAAATTATGCTCACTGTGGACTTTCCATAGATAGTTTTTATGATATTGGGGTATGTTCTCTCTATCCCTACACTCTGAAGAGTTTTAATCAGGAAAAGATGTTGTATTATGTCAAATGCTTTTTCTGCATCAGTTGGGAGATTCATGGGGTTCTTGTCTCTTCTTTTGTTAATGTGACTAATCATGTTGATTGATTTGCAGATGTTGAACCACCCTTGCATCTGAGGAATAAACCCCACCTGGTTGTGGTGAATAATTCTTTCACTTGACCTTAGCCAAAAGGCTGAGAAGCGATGGTGAATAATTCTTTCAATGTATTGTTAGATCCCATTGGCTAGGATCTTGTTGAGTATTTTGGCATCAATATTCATCAGGGATATTGGTCTTAATTCTTTTTGATGGGATCTTTGCTTGTCGTTTTGGGATCAGGGTAATATTGGCCTCATAGAAAGAGTTTGGAAGTTTTCCTTCTATTTCTATTTTTTGAAGCAGCTTCAGTAAAGTAGATATAATTTTTTCTTTAAATGTTTGGTAGAATTCCCCTGGAAGCCATCTGGCCCTAGACTCTTGTTTGTTGGGGGATTTTTGATTACTGCTTCAATTTTGTTACAGGTTATTGGTCTATTCAGATTGCCTATTTCTTCCTGTTTCAGTCTTGGTAGTTTATAAGTGTCCAGAAATGCATTAATTTCTTCCAGGTTGTTTTATTTGTTAGCATATAGTTGATGGTAATAATTTTTAGATTATTTATTTATTTATTTGACAGGGATCACAAGTAGGCAGAGAGGCAGAGAGAGAGAAGGAGAAGCAGGCTCCCTGCTGAGCAGAGAGCCTGATGCAGGGCTGGATCCCAGGACCCTGGGATCATGACCTGAGCTGAAGGCAGAGGCTTTAGCCCACTGAGCCCTCCTGATGGTAATAATTTTTAATAATTGTTTCTATTTCCTTGGTGTTAGTAGTGAGCTCTTCCTTTTCGTTCATGATTTTATTGATTTGGGTCCTTTCTCTTTTCTTTGGGATAAATCTGGCCAGAGGTTTATTGATCTTACTAATTCTTTCAAAGAACAAGTTTCTAGTTTCATTGATCTGTTCTACTGTTCTTTTGGTTTCTGTTTCATTGATTTCTACTCTAATCTTTATTATTTCTCTTCTACTGCTTGGTTCATAGAAGACATACAAGTGGCTAACAGACACTGTTATGTCTGATGTTGATAAAATGATCAACATCACTAGCCATCAGAGAAATGCAAATCAAAACCTTACACCAATTAGAATGGCAAGAATTAACAAGGCAGGAAACAACAAATGTCCGTGAGGGTGTGGAGAAAGGGGAACCCTCCTACACTGTTGGTGGGAATGCAAGCTGGTGCAGCCACTCTGGAAAACAGCATGGTGGTTCCTCAAAATGTTGAAAATAGAACTGCCCTATGACCCAGCAATTGCACTATTGGGTATTTACCCTAAAGATACAAACGTAGTGATCCAAAGGGGCACGTGTACTCGAATGTTTATAGCAGCAATGTCCACAATAGCCAAACTATGGAAAGAACCTAGATGTCCATCAACAGATGAATGGATCAAGAAGATGTGGTATATATACACAATGGAATACTATGCAGCCATCAAAAGAAATGAAATCTTGCCATTTGCGACCACATGGATGGAACTAGAGCGTATCATGCTTAGCGAAATAAGTCAAGCGGAGAAAGACAACTATCATATGATCTCCCTGATATGAGGAAGTGGTGATGCAACATGGGGGCTTAAGTGGGTACGAGAAGAATAAATGAAAGAAGATGGGATTGGGAGGGAGACAAACCATAAGTGACTCTTAATCTCACAAAACAAACTGAGGGTTGCTGGAGGGAGGGGGTTTGGGAGAAGGGGGTGGTATTATGGACATTGGGGAGGGTATGTGTTTTGGTGAGTGCTGTGAAGTGTGTAAACCTGGTGATTCACAGACCTGTACCCCTGGGGATAAAAATATATGTTTATAAAAAATAAAAAATTATATAAAAAAAAATTTATGTTGTAGAATTTTAATTTAGGTGTTCATCTTAAAATATGTTCAACATTGTTCTGAAAATTATGAAGAATTTTATAATAAAATTTTGTGAAAACACAGTTATTAAATGATTTTAATTGAGCAGTAATCATAAAACATCAAAGAAATAATAATGCTCAGTATCATCACTTTATTAAAAGAGTACGTTTTTGACATATTACTATTAAAACAAATTAAAATAAATATTTGACACCAAAAAAATGGTCAAGCTGGAATTAAGAAAACACATAAGCCATGAAATGTTTACTAGCAGGATTTCAAAGGCTTGGTGTCAAAGTGGCTGGAGGTGAGAGTGTTTGAAATTGGTAGAAACTTAAGTGGTAGCCAAAGACATTATGGCTGTTGGGTGACGTTCAGTTGTTACCAAGCTACTGGTATGTGTGGCCTGGTTGACCTCTCTTGAGAAAGAAATAACTTCATGGGACAAAATAATGGGCAGATTCCATGAGACAGTGCTGAATTGGTAACAGATATTCAAAAGGATAAAGTAGGACTAGATTAGCACATAAGGGAGCAAAGACTGTAGCTGTTTGATACCACTATCAGGATCTTGACATCATGTCTCAGAATCCCAAAGAGGTCGCATTGCAAAGACAAGGAACTCCAACCCATGGAGATTCCCACATGCTAGGAAAGCAAGTTCCATGCCCCCTGCCAGATATGCTTTTTCCTTACTTGGCATTTCTACAGAACTGGTTCTTAACTAAGGGAGTTCCATCTATCAGGATGTGTTTGGAAAATTGTGTGGACATTTTGGTTGTCACAATGTTTGGGAGGTGCTACTGACATTTAGTGGATGGAGGCCACTAAATGATGCTAGTTCTGAAATGCATGGGATAATGCTATATAATAAACAGCTGTCCTGTATCCCACACAGTTTTCACAATATTGCAGTGAATCTTAATAATATAGTTAAGAAAAACTGTTTATAATTATCTGAATTTTGTCTTATCTCAACAGTAGTTTTTATCATACTGTTTTCCTGTTATTTATCTTTTCCTTTCTTATTTGTAATGACTCCCAATCCTCTTGCTTTCCTTAAATAAAACTTATTCATTTTAAGTTGGTGCAATCATGTATTTCATTATGTTGTCTGATGTACTCATGCCCTTGTGTTTATGTATTGAAGTAAATATAATTTTATTACAAATTACTTTTTTTTCTTTTAAATTAATCATTTACTGGTTAACATATAATCCATGTAAGTCATCCTTAATACAGAAACATCCTTTGATCTGTTTAGTAGTTTTGCTGTTCCTAGTCATTTTAAAATAAAACAATTGTCAAGTCTCAAGAACAGTCTAAGAATGCAATAGAAAATCAAACTGGGATGCTGAAAATTGTTCAGATCTTCATGGTGAGCTAGAGGAAGAAATTAAATTTTCCTAGAATTTCATTTTTCATGTTTTTAAGTACTTTTCCATGCCATTCTTAGTTTGTGTATTTCCTTTCTCCTCCTCACTGACTCTGATCTAACTATGTTGGCCTTAACAGTATGAACTCATTTCTTTCTCAGGACCTATGCTTATTCTATCCTATCTCCTGAAGGCTTTCCTCCAGATAGTCACATTTAAGTTTCTATTCCAAAATTGCAAATATTCCTGATGAAAAAAGAAAAATGTTACCTATACAAATTACTTTTTAAAAATCTTATTTTATATATTTTATTTTTTCAGTGTTCCAAGATTCATTGTTTATGCACCACACCCAGTGCTCCATGCAATATGTGTCCTCCACAATACCCACCACCAGCCTCACCCATCTCCCCACCGCCCTCCCCTCCAAAATCCTCAGTTTGTTTCTCAGAGTCCACAGTCCCTCATGCTTCATCTTTCCCTCTGATTTCCCCCAACTCACTTCTCCTCTTCTTCTCCCAGTGCCCTCCGTGTTATTCCTTATGCTCCACAAGTAAGTGAAACCATATGATAAATTACTTCCATTTCATTTCTCATTAATATTTCAGTTAGGTCACTATATTGATTCTTTTGAAGTTATATATGTAGGTTGGTTATATTATCTATAAACTTCATTTCAGTATAGTGAAGTGGGAGTCACAAAATATTTGTTATCAAGAGGGAGTATTAGGTCTCATTGGAATGAGAACTACTGATCTAGTGCTAAGAAGGCAAGGTGAACATGGATAATAAGCAATTATTACTAAAGTAGAAGGAACAAATCATCAGTGTGAGTGAACCACTGGAGCAGAAAGTTTCTGCCTGAGAAGAATCATTACTAGTGTGTGTCAGGCTCTTTTCATCAGCCTGTCATTTCATCCTCACAACAACCCTGTAAGATAGGTACTATTACTATCCCCATTTTGGGGATGAGGTAATTAGACCTCAGAAAGATGAAGTAAGGTGCCTAAGTTCTCTTAATCACAGAGTGGCAGAGCCTAGAGTGGAAGTGAAGTCTGGTGCCAAAGACACACGCTTTCTATTATCTTACTCAGGCTCTCTAAAAGAAAGCTGGAGAAGAAAGTGTTAGACATCCCCATCCTTCTACAGAATAATCAATCTGTGAAGATCCATGAGTGAGGATCATTCAGCATTTTTTGAGCATTTCAAACTATATTAAGAAATCAGAAAATATTAAAACAGAAATCCTTTTCTCTCAATGAATTTCTAACCTAATTGGGTACATAAAATGTACAATAAGTAGAAGGTTAAATTAGAACAAGGAGAGAAAATGATGGTAGCTGGAGAAATAGCAAGGACAGTTGTGTGTGTGTGTGTGTGAGAGAGAGAGAGAGAGAGAGAGAGAGAGAAAGAGAGAGAGAGAAGATGTCCCATTTGTGTCTGAAGGAAATTCCAACAAAGTTTAACTGAGTGCCTACTATTTGCATGGTAAAAAACAGAAAGAGATTGAAGACCTAATGAAATGATGGGGCAGGGAAACAGGCTTTGAGGAGGTGGGAGGGGAAGGGGCCAGAGTGCAGGTGTAAGGGCACACGTATTTGTCAGAGGTCAGAGGCCCACGTGAGAAGAGGACTGTAACATGAAAGAAACTTAGGAAGCATAGTAGGGAAGCACCAGTTAGCTCTGGTGTAGTTAAGCTGCAGGGATTTATGCATTTGTTGATTATCCACTTTGTGCATTACCCGTAGTAAATATTCAACCCCAGGCAGCCACATCTGCAACTTCCCTACTCTTGGCTTCCTAGCTAGCCAATGTTCTGTCTCATTTTTTCCTAAACTGTGAGCAATCTGAGCAATAAATTATGAAGACAGAATATACACATATAGAGTGTGCTGTTATAATCAAAATTCACAAGAAAATTAATCTGACACATTTAATTATATCCATAATTGTTATTGTGCTGGGTGGCAATTAGGTATGAATTGTAAACATTTCACATAAATGCCTGTAATTAGAATCACTTCCACACAGTTACACTACATTCTTAGTTTCTTTCCTGGGTTTCTCAGCTCTTGTATATCCCTCATCTGTATCAACGTCAATAGTGTAGATATGGAGTTGGTGTTAATCACCTTCATCAAGCACTTGTTATCCTTAGAAGATAAAATCTGCGGTCTTTTCACTTAATAACTATTTCTGGCTGCCACTTATACTGTCCTTTCAACTATAAGTGCCTATCAAGAGCCTGCCCTCTCTCATGCCACTCCCTGTCACCCCCAGGGATTTTGGGTGGGAACAGGGGAGAAAAGCTTGGCTAATAGCGGCAACATAGGGGAAGAAATGGGTTCTAAATCTTACTATCTGGGACTCCAGGGGCAAGTGGATCACAAGGTAAGGGAAAATGACTGAATTCAACATACACACATACTCCTGTCTGTCCCTGATCCTATTAAATGACTAATACAGTCATCTGCACAGCTGTCTTTAAGGGGATAGAGTCATGCTAAAAAGAAAACCCTGCTCCAGCCTAACCTTCAACACAACTTTCCCTTCACTCAGTGAAGTATATAATTGATTACATTATTACCACTTTCCTAGCTGCTAAGAAAAATAATGATATATTGAAATGGAGCCTAACTAGTTGGAAGTGATGGTATTGGAAGGAAGTTAATTTAGATGGAGTGGCCAGACATTGTCTTTTTGATGTCAAAATAGAGAGCATAGAGGATAAGAAAGAGCTAACTATATTGGTTTTCAGTGAGATCATTTTAGACAGAGGAAATAGCATATGCAAACATTCTGAAGCAGAAAAGAATTTACAGAACCAAGCAACTGAAAGAGCATCCCATATGTGACCAGAGAACATAGAATGACAACATATGATGAAGTTGTGATCAAACTTTTAGTGGTTTAACAGATCCATTCCCCCTTAGCCTGCTTTCCTTTCCTATCAGGCACCACATGAAATAGCTTGTGTTTTACTTGCCAGAGATAATAGTAAACTGATGCTCTGGTAAAACTGAGAAGCCTCAGAAGCTTGGCCTCTAGCTTCTCTTTTCAGCTGTCAGACTACTGTATAGTAATTAGATACCTCCTTAGTCCATACTTCTTTACTATATCAAAGCAGGAAAGGGCCCAATGACAGCATCATCATTATCATCATCATAGCTAGTAACAAAATAATTAACATGTATTGAATATCTCTTAAGTGCAAGGGTTTTACATGTGTTATCTCTTTTAATCCTCAAAACAGTCTAGTGAGGTAAGATAGACACTAGTATTTCCATTTTACAGATGAGTGTTTTAAAGATCTGCAAGGCTAATTTACTTATGTATGGTCAGAGAACTAGGATTCACAAGCTAGTCTGTCTGAGTGGTGAGTCCACTCTCTAAGCATAACCAACTACTGCAATTTTTTTGTGAAATTGTGAAAAAACAAAGAGCTACCTGAAAACTTTGCATATGCACTGCTCCTAAAACTGAATATTTACCTGAATTTCTCACTTTTATCCAGATGCCTGTCTTCTTACAGGTCAAGTTGAACTGTGTCCTATACAAAACTATTTACCCTTTCTCAAGGCATTGCTTTAATACTCTGAATTCAGGTTTTCCTCAAAGGATTTCTTTTTAAAAAATTTTTATTTTTTTAAATTTCTTTTCAGTGTTCCAGAATTCATTGTTTATGCACCACACCCAGTGCTCCATGCATACATGCCCTCCATAATACCCACCACCAGGCTTACCCGAACCCCCACCCTCCTTCCCTCCAAAACCTTCATTTTGTTTCTCAGAGTCCACAGTCTCTCATTGTCTCTCCCTCCAATTTCCCCTAACTCACTTCTTCTCTCCATCACCCCATGCCCTCCATGTTATTCCTTATACTCCACAAATAAGCGAAACCATATCATAATTGACTCTCTGCTTGACTTATTTCACTCAGCATAACCTCTTCCAGTCCTGTCCATGTGGTTACAAAAGTCGTGTATTCATCCTTTCTGATGGAGGCATAATACTCCATAGTGTATATGGACCACATCTTCTTTATCCATTCATCTGTTGAAGGGCATCTTGGTTCTTTCCACATTTTGGTAACTGTGGCCATTGCTGCTATGAACATTGGGGTACAGATGGCCCTTCTTTTCACTGTATCTGTATCTTTGGGGCAAATACCCAATAGTGAAATTGCAGGATCATAGGGAAGCTCTATTTTTGATTTCTTAAGGAATCTCCCCCACTGTTTTCCAAATTGGCTGCATCAACTTGCATTCCCACCAACAGTGTAAGAGGATTGCCCTCTTTCCACATCCTCTCCAACTCCTGTTGTTTACTGTCTTGTTAATTTTGGCCATTCGTAAGGTGGTATCTTAATGTGGTTTTACTTTGAATCTCCCTGATGGCTAGTGATGATGAACATTTTTTCATGTGTCTGTTAGGCACTCGTGTGTCTTCTTTGGAGAAGTGTCTTTTCATGTCTTCTGCCCATTTTTTGACATTATTATCTGTTTTTTGGGTGTTGAGTTTGAGGAGTTCTTTATAGATCTTGTATATCAGCCTTCTGTCTGTACCGTCATTTGCGAATATCATCTCCCATTCCATGGGTTGCCTCTTTGTTTTATTGACTATTTCCTTTGCTGTGCAGACGAAGCTTTTGATCTCAAAGGATTTCTTATTTGCATTCTGGTTTAAGAATCAAGTCCATAGGGGCGCCTGGGTGGCTCAGTGTGTTAAGCCTCTGTCTTCGGTTCAGGTCATGATTTCAGGGTCCTGGGATTGAGCCCCACATCAGGCTCTCTGCTTGGCAGGGAGCCTGCTTCTTCCTCTCTCTCTGCCTGCCTCTCTGTCTACTTGTGATCTCTCTCTCTGTGTCAAATAAATAAATGAAATAAGAAAAAAAGAATCAAGTCCCTAAACTTACACAAACCACCATTTTTTGCTTCAGTTATCCTTGGAGAACATGGCATATAATCAGCCTCCTTAACTACTTTGAATTAAGTGATATGCAGAGAACAGCTTGCCTTTAATAGATCTCCTTCCCTGAGCTCAATGGGGCCCTATTGCAGGTATTAAAAAGAAGAAACCCATTAACTCTAATTGCCATTCTCCATGGATATGTTGCCTTTCCATTGGCAGATGGCAGCTGGTGTTGTGGAAGAGGCAATGATTCTTAAAATTTCCAGGTGAAGATAACTCCTCCTCTTCTTCACATTTCTTTTTTATTTCACTGTATTCTACAACTTACAACTTTCTAAGACCTATGACTCCAGATTTAGCAACATGGTATTAGAAATTGATTTTCTTCTCAACAGAGGCCAGTCCCATTTCCAGAAATTCAGGCCACTCAAATCTTCCCTTGGCCTAGTTTAATTGAACAACTATTTACTGGGTGCAGGCTATATGTCTGGGGCTGGTGGTCCAATGGTTAGACTAAAGAGTTTTCAAGGTAAATTCATATTCTTTTTGTGTCCCTAACAGTGTTACATATACATAATGGGTGTTTACATTTAAATTTCTACTTAACATATTGGTATGTTAAGTTTATATTTAAATTTCTATTTAACATATTGATGTTAAATTTATATTTAACAAATGTGTTTAAAATATGAATAAATGAGCAATTTAGCTGATTTTCCAAATATTCAAGGCAATGCTGGTCTCTGATCCTAGAGGAAATGTTCAAGATTCTCCACTCCTTATCACAAATTCTACCGCCAAATTTGCCCCAAGACAAATCTCCAGTTGCAAGAACTAGAGGAATCCTTAAGACATAATATAGGTCACAATTTAGGCAGGTGAATAACTACCATGTAGGATAAATATCAGCATTATATAATACCAGAACAATTTATCAGGAGTCAAACAAAGGTATGACCACTCCTAATTAATTGTGTGAGTTTAGTCACATCATTTAATAATCATATTTATTTTTGAATGTTTATTTGAATACTTATTATATGTCAGGCCCCATTCTAGGTTCTGGGAAGAGTTGGAGGTGTAAGTAGGGTAGAGACAGAAATAAATAGTACATACTCTTTGTCTTTAAGGAACTCATTAAATAGAGAGAAAGATACATATGCAAAGAATTACTGTATCATATAATCAATACTAAAATATAAGTATATGACAAGTGAGTTAGTAACATAGGGAAAAAATGGCCTAACTTTAGAGGGGTGGTGAAGGATCCGGGTATGTTTCACAGAATTTGCAACACTTGACCTTTGATATTTGACTTGGGCTTGAAAGGTGAAAATGAGAGAAGAAACCCAGAAGAGGCGAGACAGAAGTAAAAGGAGAAGCATCATGTGAAAAGTCATGGAGTTATAAAGAGTATGAGACCTTTATTTTGTTCTTAATTAAGGATCTTTATGGTGGTGGTTGATCAAAAGCAGGAGGGATATGAAAAAATTTTCACGCAGGAAGATCACTCTGGAGACAGTGTAAGAGCCTAGGAAACCATTATCATTTCATGCCAAAACCCTTCCCAGCCTTTATGGTCGCACTGCCATAGAAGAATGAGAAGAACATTAGATACACAGCTTATACTTCCCCCTCTTTGTTTTTCCATTATAGAGATAGAAATACATTATGATGTTAGGAATTGCACACTCAGTGGATGTTGAGTCCCCCTATCTTGGATGATAGTAACAAATGTTAAATTATACCCCGATGATGTTCACACTTTTTTGGTACTTAGGACACTGTGGGGAATACAGTAGTAATGATAAGGTCCTTGCCCTTAGAGAGTGTAAAACTTACCTGTGAGAGAAGAGATGCCTCCTGCATGTCTAGAGGTGCGTCCATGTCGATATATAAAAGTGTGTTGTTTAACATTTTTTGTATAATTTACAATGATTTGCTAAACTTTGGTGACTTTTCAGTAATTTACATGATTCCCACCTCAAAAAGCTAAGTTTAAAGTGTTTAATAATGGGGCAAGGACATAAGGTTGTTTTAAATTGTTAAGATCGTTGTTTGCAAAATCTGTTTAACCCACCAATCACTGAAGGTATTTCTATCATCTACCCCAAGGGCAAAATCCAAATGCCCAAATCTGTATGTACCAGAGATTTTTAACTTTTCAAATTAAAATATCTGTATGAGCAAAAAAAAAAAAGTACACTTCCTCTCCATTTAATTTCTCTTCCAAGAAGCAACTGATACTGCTGAATTCATATGCACCTTCCTAGAATAGTCTATGCATCTACAATTAAGTGTAACTATTATTTCTTCTGCCTACAGTTACACAAATAGTGTCATACCATACACACTGCACTGTACCTTGCTTTTTGTACTTACAATATATCATGGAGATCTTTCTATATTAGCACATGCAGAGTTGACTCATTCTTCTATGCTACTTTTGTTTGTTTATGGGTGTATTATATTCCATTGTGGATGTGATTTAATTTATGGAACCAGTTAGGTTTATTTTAATATTTTATTTAAAAAAATATCCTAAAATGAAAAACTAAAATAAATCTTAATCTCATGCCATTTTTATTTCAAGCATTTTTATCAAGACTTTAGGTGGGAAAAAGAGACAGATTTAGATTTAGATTGTATTACATTACTTTTCCACTTCTCACTTCACATCTAACTCATGTTTCCCTAAGAAAAGTCATCCGCAGTAATGTCTTCTATGGCCCCCAAAAACATTTTAGGCAGTCCAAGATTCTGGGGTCCCTTGAATTAGTGAAAAGATCATGGGTTTGGTGCCAAGCAGAACTTGGGTTCAAATTCATATTCTGGTATTATTACTGTTTGGCTGAATGGTTTTGACCAAGTGAATTAATCTGTGGGACTCAGTTGTGATATATGTAAAATGGGGATAATAACAGAAGCTACCTTACAGTGTTGCTGTGAGGATTGATGTTTTTAAAAGGATTTTATTTATTTATTTGTAAGAGTGAGTGAGATGGAGAGACACACAGAGAGAGAGAGAGAGAGAAAGAGAGAGAGAACATGATTTGGGGTAGGGGCAGAGGGAGAGGGAGAAACAGACACCACATCAAGCAGGAAGCACAATGCAGGGCTCGATTCCAAAACCCAGGGATCATTACCTGAGCCAAAGGCAGTCACTTAAACAACCGAGCCCCCAGGCACCCCATGAGGATTTTAGCACAATAATCCATGCAAAGAGCTTAGCACAGTGCCTGGCACCTACAAAATGTTCAACAAATGAAAGCACAACATACTTCTTATACATTAATGTGGAGAAATTTGATGGAACAAAGGAAAACCCATCAACCTCATAAAAACTATTCTTGACACTGTAGAAAGATTTCCACTCTGTCAGGGTTTTCAGAAAGTGCCAAGAACCACTAGAAAAAAAAAAATCAAACTTTCTTTTGGTGAGATATTCATTCCTCATTGTACCAGTTTTCTCAGAGCTACCTTTACATCCTTGTTCCTTAAGGTATAAATAATAGGGTTGAGAGCAGGGGTAAACACTGTATACAGAAGAGAAAGCAACTTCAGTAAGTCTTCATGCTGAGGCCCGAATGGGAAGCCATAGACAATGCCCAGCATCCCGTAATACAAACTGACCACTGTCAGATGGGAGGAACAGGTGGAGAAGGCCCTCTGCTTCCCTGAGGTAGAAGGAATCTTTAGAATGGTGGAGATGATGTAAATATAAGATGCTAAAGTTAGCATGAAGGGGCCGAAGGCAAATAAAGACGTACATATAAAAGAGGTAATCTCAGCTACTTGAGTATCAGTGCAGGCCAGTTTCATGATGGGCTTCAAATCACAGAAGAAGTGGTTAATTTCATTGTCAGTGCAGAATGTTAACTGAAAAATGAACACCATGAGAAGGATGGGTGCCAGAAATCCAGCCACCCAAGAGGCACCAGCTAGCTGTAAGCAACCCCAGTAGTCCATTATGCTGGAGTAATGCAATGGGTTACAGATGGCTATATAGCGATCATAAGACATTACAGCCAGGAAGAAACATTCAGTGGCCACCAGAGCAGCAAAAAAATAAAACTGGCAAGCACACCCTGGGAAGGAAATAGGCACATAAGCTGATAACAATGTTCTCAGCATCATGGGCTCAATGGTAGTGATGTAGCCAATCTCTAGGAATGAAAAGTGACCAAGAAAGAAATACATGGGTGTGTGAAGGGAGTGATCAGCTGACACCACAATTAGTATTACAATGTTGCCCATGAGAGTCACCACATAGATGACCAGAAATACCCCAAAAAGAAGAAACTGAAGGCCATGGAGATCCCCAAAGCCCAAAAGGATAAATTCTGTAATTTGAGTCATATTTTCTTCTTCAGTGTTAGCCATGACTTAGACCTAAAAATAAAAATATAAGGAATGACCATTGATTAAATGCTATTTTTAGAAAAAAAATCAAACTGCTTAAAGGCATCATATATATCCAGTATAATTGACTTCTTTTTGGAAGTCCAGGATTCTTAATCTTAATTAATAAATTTGACCCCAGTCCCTCAGGAGCCATTTGGAAAGTTCATCTATTACCTCAATTGCCCCAGCATATATAGAATGTATAGGTCCTTGAAACTGACTGTGACATAAATAGGCACGTTTTTCCTAATATTTATTTAAAAAAAAGACAAGGAGAAAATGTTCTATCCTTGGAGACCTTATTCTCCTTGTGTCTACAGCTGTTAGTGGTGTTTCCATCAGCAGTGAGTATTCTGAATCATTTAGGTGTAAATTGTATAAGGTCCATGATCAAATTTGTTTCCTGTTTTAGAAATTCCATATCAATTAAATTACATGAGTTGAAATTCATTATGTTGAAGGATGTCTAATCCTTAAAACTTATTTGATAACAAATTCTCTGAATGTTAGTAGAGGAGGTATAGTGGAGTGAAAGGGAACTCCTTATGGTAAGATGATAGTTATAGTAAAAAAAAAAAAGTCATACCTGAATTCAAATTCCAGCTCTGCTACTTAATGGCTGTGTGCCTTTAAACAAGTCACATCACTTATCTAACAGCCAGTTTCCTCATCTGTAGAATAGCATATTGATTCTGTGTTATGTTTTCACAATCACTGGTCTATATTAGGCATTTAATACATTCATTTATCCATTCAACGATATTAAATGCCTACTATGTGTGAAAATCTTTGAAAGGTGCTTAGAATAAAATAAGGAAAAAGTCATTTTTTTTAACAACTTAGGAATACTCTATGTCTCACGGACTTAACATTTTAGTGGGAAAGAAAGACTAAAAACAAAGGAAGAGACCCATAAAATAATTTTAAGTTGTCTACTATAAATGTAAGAAACAAGGACTCCAAATAGGAAATATGCTATATGTATGTGTATTTGGGAGAAGGATATTTTGGTTGATGTGGTCAAGAAAAGCATAAAAAATTGAGACCTTAAAAAAATGAGAAGATTAGTCATGTAAGAGTTGGGAGTGGGGGCAATAGAGTATTCCAAGCAGAGGGAAGGTAGGGAGGTAGGACTTGAGGGAATTATTTAAAATTTTAGAAAAACTGAAGTACACTGAAAAAAAAAAAGAAAACCAACATATCATAGAAGAGAAATTGGAGAGAGAGAAAAATCATAGAAGAGAAATTGGAGAGAGAGAAAAATAAACAGAAAGGCAAAGAGACAGAGAAATGAAGAAGGGGTGTGGGGAAAGTTAGGAAAGGTCCAAATCATTTAAGTCATTGTAGGCCATGCTATGGCACATAGATTTTAAAATATTATAGGAGGGCCCCTGGCTGGCTCAGTTGGAAGAGCATGCAACTCTTGATCACAGGGTTGTGAGTTTGAGCCCCATGTTGGGTGTGGAGATTACTTAAATAAAAATAAATAATATAGGAATTCATTGGAGGGTGTAAAGCAGCTGTAATCAAATCTGGAGCTTAAAATAACTTTTGATTCTGTTTAATAAATTAATTAGAGGATTGCCTTGGTGGCTCAGTGGGTAAAGCCTCTGCCTTTGGCTCAGGTCGTGATCTCAGGGTCCTGGGATTGAGACTCACATCGGGCTCTCTGCTCAGCAGAGAGCCTGCTTCCCCCTTTTCTCTACCTGCCTCTCTGCCTACTTGTGATCTCTCTCTCTCTCTGTCAAATAAATAAATAAAATCTTTAAAAAAATAAATGAATTAGAGGGAAAGTTTAATGAATGAGAATGAGACAGGTAAGAGATAATTTCAGTGAGATGACAGTAATCCTGAATAAAGTGGTTGCAAAAAAGATGAACAGAGGACAGTTTCAAGACACATTTTGGAGGTAAAATTACCAGGACTTACTAATAAATTAGATGTGAGAAGTGATAAAAGGTGAAATATCAAAGATAACTCCTGAGTTTCTGGTTTGAGCAACTGGTTCCATTTACTTAGACGGTGATAATGTAGAGGAAAATTTTAGGGGAAATGCAAAACCAACTTGGAGGTAATAAGTTTGAGATGTTTATGAGAATTGAGTGGAGAGGAGAAGCTGACAGTTGGATTTGAGAGTATGTAGCCCAGAGAAGAGGGCTAGAATGGATTATAAATTGAGGAACTATCAGAATATAGATAATATCCAAATCCTTGATAATGGACAAACTGACTTACAGAGAAATTATGGATGTACAAGAATGCCTTACACTGAGATTTAAGACCTATTTTTCTCTTAGGGCATAAAAAAGAAAAGCAGTTTGAAAAAGAGGAGTTGGTGAAGTAGAATGAAAACCAAGAGGAAATAAAATAACAGAAGCCATGTTTCAAAAGAATCATTGATTGTGACAAAAGCTGTTGTGAGATTAAGAGAAGACACAGAAAGTCTCATATTTGGTTACATGACTAATAGAGTCAGTGGAGTGGTGGAGACTGAAGGAGAATAGAGAAAATGAGTGAAAACTGTAGAGAAATGAGCACTGATCCTACCTTTTGTATGCTAATGAAAACGATCCAACATAGAGTGGATATTGATGATGCACAAGCAAATAAAGAGCAAATTTTGGGAGTGAAATCTTTTAGAAAGTGAAAGGGTATGAGATACAGAGCAAAAGAGGAGAGCTTAATCTTTGGCAAAGACAGGAACACTTCATCTTTTTAACAAGAAGAAGGCTAGATAAAATGGACAGATTTGTAGTTAAGCTGGTACATTTAATTTTAGGAAGATGATGGAGTTTGCTTCTAATGGTTTCTGTTTCCCCAAAGAAGTAGGACTGTAAAGGTGAGGGTTGAGAAGGACATTTGGGAAGTTTGAGGGAGGAAAAACTACAATAGTCATACCTGGAAATGAAAAATGCTATCTTACTAGAACTAATACTGATTGTCGGGCAGTGTTGACTGGCAGTTTGATCTTTGAGATCATAAATTTAAGAAGGTGAAACAAACTGCTTTCTTGAATGATATTGTCTGGCAATGTTTAGCTTCTAGGGTGGAGTAGGCAAATAGTTGGTTTCAATCAGGTTTGGAATTTGGCCAAATGAAAACAATGGAAGGAAAGAGGGACAGGAGAGTTCGGGGATATTTGAAAAAACAGTTGTAAGGAAGAATCATATGATAACCGTTAAGTCTCTTCTACTTCCTTCCATGGATCATTAAAGACAGAAAGGACATTCAAAATATCATCTAACCAATACTTTAATTTTGTAACTGAAAAAGAAGATCCAGGCTGATAGAGAACCGTTTTTAGCATCTCAGATCTAGTAGGTAACAGACCAAGAATGGACACCCAGGTGTCATTTTTCAGTTCTGTTCCTTCCATTATAACATGCTCTTATAATTTTTGTTCTCTTTTCATCTCCCTTTAGTGCCCTGCCCTTAATATGTAATATGTAAGTACTTGAAGAAAGACTTACCTTCAATTTAGTAATTTACATGTCGGGAGCTTAATACCTTTCAAAGAACTTTTAGATGGATCATCATTTTTAATCTTCCCAACTATCTTGTCAGGTATTTGGGAGTAGGTCTTTGATTTGTCTCAAATGATTTTTCAGATAAAAGAAAAAAAACAGAATAACAATTACTTCACTACTACATTGTACTTGTATTTCAATTATTTTTTCTCCTGGAGATAAAAAGTTAATCTTATGCATGTTGATGTAAAGGTAAATTTACAAGATCCTAATTATATTATGCGCCAGAAGTTTCTGTCAGGTAACTGGATAATGGGATTCATATGGAGATTGCCATCATTCAAGTTGAACAACAAATTAAGAAATTGAGGCAGATTTCCATGATGAAGATGTAACAAAAATCTGCTTTAGAAAAAAAGGGCTTTGGAGGTCAGGATTAAGAAAACTGTTTCAGAGTTACGGTGGGTGCCTCACAAAAGTAGTACCTTCTTAGAAAAAAGTGATAGATGGCATTCCAGGAAGAAGGAATAATGTGACTAAAGGACCAGTAACCTGAGGAATATGTTGACCATTGATTTCAGAAACATTGTTTGAGCAAAATGAGTAGGGGACTGAGGACAGAGAAGGGAGGAGCACATGTATTTTTGGAAAAAGAAAGACCAGGAAAAGATTTTTTTAAATGGGTCCGAGAAGTGGGAAAAACCAAGAAGTGATATCACAGAGTCCAAGAGAGGAAAGACACCATCAGAACTGTTAGTAAAGAAGGCACCATGAATATTGGAGCACTGAGGCAAGAATCCTGACTCTACTCAGGTGGGGAGGTGAACAGTAAAAACCACAAATGTGGGCTATTATTTCAAAAAGACTTGTTTGTGATGTAAAGGCAAGGGAGAAAAAAGCTGAAAAAAATAGAGGTCAAAGAGGATTGACAGAAGCTATTTGTGTTTATTCTTACTTTTGTTTTTCAGTAAAGGAAAAACTTGACCAAGATTCTAGGCAAAGAATCTAAGTCCAGAGAGAAGGAAATATGAACCACATGCAAAGAGATAAGTGATGGAACAAGGAGGCTCTCAGTAGGTTAGAGGGGATGGCATGGGGAATACCTAAGTGGAGGCATTATTTTCAAGCAAGAATGAAAGACTGCCTTTCAGATGAGGAGAGGGGGTAAAGATGGGTATGGATAGTGATTATCAAGACAATTACCTCATTGTTTTCCTTCCACTTGAGTTTGGAAACTTAAGCCATCCCTAGATGGCTATGATGACTATGAAGAACACATGGTAGAGATCTTCTCTTTGCTTCCTCAGAGTCTTTCTCCTTGTTTCATCTGTGTATGTGGAGCCCAGAACACTTTGTGGAAACCAAAGTGGTTTGCTAAGACAGGCAGCTATGTGCCGTATGACTACTATGCTGTTTGACTAGGAGTAGATCCAGCAACAGCATGACAGATATGTTATTTTATATCCTCTAAGAAGATTCAACAGGACCTTAAAAATCACAGTTTTCCAACCCTTCATCTCTGCACAACTATACTTCTTCCAAAAAGAAGAACGAAGAGTTCATCACATAAAAGCATTTTTAGTTTTCAGGCAGTTGTGACCAAAACATTTTTAGCTCCTTTGGGTTTAGAAAGAGTATAACGCTTGCCAATGTTATCTATCTTTTAAACACTCCTAATGTTCTGCAAGCAGGGACTGGTAAGATAGAGTTCAAATAAGAAAACCAATTATTTTTAAGTTTGGCTCCCAAGGGAGATTTGCTTTGTAATTGAAAGATCAATGTTTGATTCTCATGACATCCTGGACTTCCATTCAGTGACTGCTGACTAAATGGTGTGAAATTGTATATTGGAGTATCTGATGTGTCACATGGGTCAGAGCCACAGTCCATCTAGGCCAACCTCCAGAGGCTACTGAAAGTACTAAGCAATAGCTTGGGAAAGTAAATGTGAAAAGCACTGGAACTGGTGACAGAAAATCTAGGTTCTAGACCTGGATTTCCCTCTGCATGTGCAATCTAGTATCTCAGTATCTTTACTGAATCCCAGTTTTTTCTCTTTTGAAGGGGGCGGGCAATAATCCCTGCCCTGCTGACCCTGCAAGATTGTGTGGGTCTCAAATGAGATGATTGTTTGGGAAAGGCTTTATCAACTAGAAATCCAAATGCTCCATGCTAATATCATGTTTGAGAAGCATGAATGATGTTTCTGGTCATAGAAGTTGAGGGTAGTTTTGTCCTTAAGTTCAAAATACTTGGATTCCTAAAGCTAGAAGTAAAACTCCTACTTTTTTACATCATGAAATTTAACCTGGAAACATCTAAATCCCCTTTCCCCAAAGCCTTTGGTCAACTTTAAGTAATTCTATATTCTAATTAAAAGCACAACTGTTATAGTTTGTTTTTTACAATCAAATTCAAAGTCCTTTTACACAAGCTATTGGAGGTAGTTTTTAAAAACTAGTTACCTTGTCATTTTTCCATCCTATGTGAACAGATTGCATTTGACCTCCTGAGCAAGTTTCTTTAGTGCTGGTTTTATCTGCTTTTTAGGCTATGCAGAAAAGTATTTGTTGGAAGTGGTAAAACCTCTTTGTATAGCACTTAGTGAGTCCTCTCCCCAGTTTCTTTGATGGCTATGTGAACATTTTACAATGCTAAGCAAACATCATATAAGGCAGACCACTTACAGAGATATGACCACTGCCTGTTACCCCAGGCCACTATCATTGTCATCATTTGGTTTTGAAGTTCACAAAGATTATTGGGTCTCTCTGGGTTCAGAAGTACTCTAACTGTTGGTGATGTAAAGGTGAAGAAAGGCTGGGAAGCTAAACTCGTGACTTTGGAGCTCAGTGATTAGTGGAAGTGACAGATGTATGAAGAAAGTGATGGAACTGCAATATAATGAATGCAGCACTAGGACTCTGTATAACATGTAGATGGAGCACAGGGAAATGAGTTTCGGGATTGGTGTACAGAGGAACTAGTAGCAGTGATGGTCTATTGGAGGGCCTGCCATCTGCATTGGGATTTTTTAGTTTATTTTTTTCAAAGCATCTTTTCATCTATTATTTCACTGATCTTTACAGCCCATTGGGTTTTGAGGGATGAATAGAAGTATTTCAAGCCAACAGGGGGTGGAGAGCATTTCAGACAGAGACTAGCATGCACCACTTAAGGAGTGACAGCAGAGGAGGCAGGAAAAATAGACAGGCACAGAGGTCCCTGTCTTAAAGAGTGTACACTGTCTGTGAGAGCGTGGACTTTATCCTGAAGTCAACAAGAAGTCATTAAAGAGTTTTTAAATAGGGAAACGGCATAGTCCTGTTTGTATTTTAGACAGCTATATACTTTGGGTGGCTATGCAAATGATAAATTAGAGGCAAAGGAAGAGACTCAAGGCAGGAAGTCCAGGGAGGAGGAGAGGATGGTGGTCATTGGAAAAGGAGAGGCAATGGCTTCAGACAATAGTAACAACACTGTGATTTTCACAAAGACCATATTCTCCCTTCATCATTGTTCAAATTTATCCAAAGTAATTTGTGGAAGAAAATACTTATTTTTTTAAAAACTTTATTTTTAATTTATTTTTAAAGATTTTATTTATTTATTTATTTATTTTATAATTTTTTTATTTTTTATAAACCCCTGGGGACTAAGAAAATACTTATTTTTTAAATTTGAGAGTGAGAGAGAGAGAGAGAGAGAGAGAATGCACGAGCAGAAGGGGGGAGGGCCAAAGGGAGAGGAAGAGAGAGAATCTTAAGCAGCCTCCATGCCCAGCCCAGACCCTGAAGTGGGCTCAATCTCATGACCTGAGCCCAAATCAGAAGACAGTCACTCAAACAACTGAGCCACCCAGGTGCCCCAGAAAATAATTCTTTGAATGTTTGGAAACACACAGATGGATCATAACCCTGAAATTCATGTGTGACTTGCTTATTTAAGGTCAGCTTACATTTCCCATAGAACAACAGCAGTCCCAAATACCTGGCCATCCCAGAGAAAGTTATTTAAAGTACAAAGTTCTTGAAAAAAATTGCAGAGAAATATACTTGTTCTCTAATAACATTTGTTGCATGAATAAATGAGTGAACAAATGAAGGAATAAATGTATGGGTATAATTTACTAACACAAGCAAGGGCCTGTGCTCATTATGGTGGGAGGTGCAAAGGTGTCTCAGATATAGCTCTTGGCCTTGAGGGAAATAAAAAAAATAAAATCTTTCAGCTGGACAGCTCACCAAAGTAACTACTCTTACTTAATTGCCAGCTTGCTTGTCACAAGGGCCCAGCGGGAAGTTTTATTAAAAGATAATCCAATAAATGTTATGTAATCTTCAATACACAAAGAATACTAACCTAAGGATCACACAAGGCATCAGATCTTCGATTTTAAGTTTGTAAATTTTTCAAAAACTCAGTTTAATGAACAGTACATAATTTGTGCACAGTGAACAATTAAAACAGTATAATGAATTTTCCTTTCAACTCAGACCACTGGTCCCTCTCCCCAGGGTCAACTACTGTAAACAGTTTGTTGTGGGTGCTTCAGGAAATTTTCTATGCTTATACCAGCATTTATATACATTTACATTTTTCATATTTGCTTAAAAGTTATTGCACAGCATATAATAATTCTACAGAGCTTTTTAATTTATTTGAAAGATCATTCTGTATCTGCATACATAAATTAGTCTTATTAATTTTAACATTTGCTTAGTGCTCTGGCATATGGATAAGCCATTATTTATTTATTTTTGTTACAGAGCTTGTTTTTCTTTTTTTTTTTTCTTTATTTTCAGCATAACAGTATTCATTGTTTTTGCACCACATCCAGTGCTCCATGAAATCTGTGCCCTCTATAATACCAACCACCTGGTACTCCGACCTCCCACCCCCCGCCCCTTCAAAACCCTCAGATTGTTTTTCAGAGTCCATAGTCTCTCATGGTTCACCTCCCCTTCCAATTTCCCCCAACTCCCTTCTCCTCTCTATCTCCCCATGTCCTCCATGCTATTTGTTATGCTCCACAAATAAGTGAAACCATATGATAATTGACTCTCTCTGCTTAACTTATTTCACTCAGCATAATTTACTCCAAAGATACAGATGTAGTGAAAAGGAGGGCCATCTGTACCCCAATGTTTATAGCAGCAATGGCCACAGTCACCAAACTGTGGAAAGAACCAAGATGCCCTTCAATAGACGAATGGATAAGGAAGATGTGGTCCATATACACTATGGAGTATTATGCCTCCATCAGAAAAGAGATTATGCAGAGCTTGTTTTTCTAAGAAATAAAATATTATAAGTACATTGAAAATTCCTTTTGTTTCCAACCCCATTTCTCTTGAGCCCCAGAGACATCCATTATCCTACATTTAATGTGTATCCCCCATGTTTATGCTTCTATCCTTCTACTACATATGAATGTATCTATAAGCAATACATGATAATATTTTGTATGTTTTAAATTTTGCACAAAAGTCACCATAACTTTTTGCAACTTTCTTTCTTCCCCCCAACTCTACATTTGTTTTTTTCCAAACCTATCCCTGTAGATTCATGTAGCTCTCATTTACTCATTGGTGTTTTACCCTGTGGGTTTGTCTTTCCTTACAGCTTACTTGCTAAAATGCATAGTCCCACAACTGGAATTTTTTTTCTCAAATTCTTGCTTTGAGGTTGCACTGGATGGATTAATAAAAGGATAAAAATTTCTTATGAATTGAAAACCTATAAATGTTTTGGTCTAGAAGAGGATGTTAATAAACTTTAGTCATTACAAACAATGTTGCCTTAAATATCCTTGAATATGTTTCTTGGATTTCTTTAAGACACCTAAGTGTTGAATTGTTGGTGCAGAGTATACTAATATTTTCATATTCACTAGGTACAACCAAACTGCTCTCTAAAGTGGGTGTAAAAACACACTTTCCCACAAGCATGTATAACAATATCTATTTCCTCACATTCTTGCCTACATATGATATTAGCAACTGCTTTTATTTGAGGCAATCTGATGTCTATGTGATGGTATCTCTGTGCTAATTTAATTTGCATTTTCCTGATTATTAGCAAGGATAAAAGCATGTTTCCTCTTCTGTAAATTGGAGAACAATAATATGTTGTCCATTTTAGTTTGGATTTTTTTTTTTTTTACTAAGGGTTGTCATTTATGTAGTTTTTATCTGTCTGGTATATATTTGTTGCAGATGTCTTCTCCAAGTCTGTAAGTTGCCTATTAACTTTGCTTATTATAATATAACAAAAAAAGGTAGAGGGTTTTTTTAATGTGGTTAAATTCATCAATCATTTACTATTTGTGTTGTTTGTGCCTTATTCAAGAAATCCTTTCCTAACTTGATACTATATATTATTCTAAATTTTTTTTAAATGCAAAAATTTTTACAAACATTTAGTTATTAAATCCATATAGAATTCATTTATGTATATGATACAATTTAGGAAACAAATTTTATTTGTTCTAGTGTAAACAAACAATTATTCTTTTTTTTTTTGAAATTTTTTTTTTAATTTTTTATTTTTTATAAACATATATTTTTATCCCCAGGGGTACAGGTCTGTGAATCACCAGGTTTACACACTTCACAGCACTCACCAAATCACATACCCTCCCCAATGTCCATAATCCCACCCCCTTCTCCCAAACCCCCTCCCCCCGGCAACCCTCAGTTTGTTTTGTGAGATTAAGAGTCACTTATGGTTTGTCTCCCTCCCAATCCCATCTTGTTTAGGAAAGAATGTCCAATGGAAAAAAAGACAGCCTTTTCAATAAATGGTGCTGGGAAAATTGGACAGCCACATGCAGAAAAATGAAATTGGACCATTTCCTTACACCACACACAAAAATAGACTCAAAATGGATGAAGGACCTCAATGTGCGAAAGGAATCCATCAAAATCCTTGAGGAGAACACGGGCAGCAACCTCTTTGACCTCTGCCACAGCAACATCTTCCTAGGAACAACGCAAAAGGCAAGGGAAGCAAGGGAAAAAATGAACTACTGGGATTTCATCAAGATCAAAAGCTTTTGCACAGCAAAGGAAACAGTTCACAAAATCAAAAGACAACTGACAGAATGGGAGAAGATATTTGCAAATGACATATCAGATAAAGGACTAGTGTCCAGAATCTATAAAGAACTTAGCAAACTCAACACCCAAAGAACAAATAATCCAATCAAGAAATGGGCAGAGGACATGAACAGACATTTCTGCAAAGAAGACATCCAGATGGCGAACAGACACATGAAAAAGTGCTCCATATCACTCGGCATCAGAGAAATACAAATCAAAACCACAATGAGATATCACCTCACACCAGTCAGAATGGCTAAAATCAACAAGTCAGGAAATGACAGATGCTGGCGAGGATGCGGAGAAAGGGGAACCCTCCTACACTGTTGGTGGGAATGCAAGCTGGTGCAGCCACTCTGGAAAACAGCATGGAGGTTCCTCAAAATGTTGAAAATAGAACTGCCCTATGACCCAGCAATTGCACTATTGGGTATTTACCCTAAAGATACAAATGTAGTGATCCAAAGGGGCACATGCACCCGAATGTTTATAGCAGCAATGTCCACAATAGCCAAACTATGGAAAGAACCTAGATGTCCATCAACAGATGAATGGATCAAGAAGATGTGGTATATATACACAATGGAATACTATGCAGCCATCAAAAGAAATGAAATCTTGCCATTTGCAACAACATGGATGGAACTAGAGCGTATCATGCTTAGCGAAATAAGTCAAGCAGAGAAACACAACTATCATATGATCTCCCTGATATGAGGAAGTGGTGAAACAAACAATTATTCTTATGCCATCTATTGAATAATCCATCCTTTCCTCTCATGATCTATAATGCTAGTTCTGTCATATATCAAGGTTACTTACTTTCTCAGATTTAAGTCAGAGTCTCTCTGCTTGCCTCTCTCTACATAAATACTACACTCTTTTAATTAGTTGTCTAAGTCTTGATATCTATAAGTCTTTCCTATTTGTGCTTCTTTATAATTGTCTTGAATATTCTTGGACCTTTAATTTTTCATATGAATTTTAGAATAAGCTTGTTAAGTTCCCTTAAAAATCCGTTTGCAACTTTGTTTGGAATTTCACTGAACTTACAGATTATTTTTTGGGATTGTGGACATCTTTAAGTTAATGAGTTTTCCTATATGTAACATGATATTTATATCCCTTTATTGAAGTCTTTTATGTCCTTCAACAGTGCTTACAATATTTTCCATAAGGATCATGGGCATCTTTTCTTAGATTTATAGTTAGTTACTTAATAGAGTTGCTTGCTGTTGCAAATGGTAGCTTTTTTTGTACATTAAAAAAAATTTTATTTATATATATATTTTTAAAATTTTTATTTATTTTTAAATTTCTTTTCAGTGTTCCAGAATTCATTGTTTATACACCACACTCAGTGCTCCATGCAATACATGCCCTCCATAATACCCAACACCAGCCTCACCCAACCTTCCAGCCCTCTCCCCTCCAAAATCCTCAGCTAGTTCACCAGAGTCCAGTCTCTCATGGTTCATCTCCCTCTCCAATTTCCCCCAACTCACTTCTCCTCTCCATCTCCCCTTGTCCTCCATGTTATTTGTTATGCTCCACAAATAAATGAAACCATATGATAATTGACTCTCTCTGCTTGACTTATTTCACTCAGCATAATCTCTTCCAGCCCACCCATGTGCATACAAAAGTTGGGTATTCATTCTTTCTAATGGAGGCATAGTACTCCATAGTATATATGGACCACATCTTCTTTATCCATTCGTCCACTGAAGGGCATCTTGGTTCTTTCCACAGTTTGGTGACTGTGGACATTGCTGCTATGAACATTGGGGTACAGATGGTCCTTCTTCTCACTATATCTGTATCTTTGGGGTAAATACCCAATAGTGAAATTGCAGGGTCATAGGGAAGCCCTATTTTTAATTTCATAAGGAATCTCTGCACTGTTTTCCAAAGTGACTGCAACAACTTGCATTCCCACCAACAGTGTAAGAGGGTTGCCCTTTGTCCACATCCTCTCCAACTCTTGTTGTTTATTATCTTGTTAATTTTGGCCATTCTAACTCGTGTAGGTGGTATCTCAATGTGGTTTTGATTTGAATCTCCCTGATGGCTAGTGATGATGAATATTTTTTCATGTGTCTGTTAGCCATTTGTATGTCTTCATTGGAGAAGTGTCTGTTCATGTCTTCTGCCCATTTTTTTGACATGATTATCTGTTTTGTATGTGTTGAGCTTGAGGGGTTCACAGTAGAAGATATAGTTGAACAACTTTTCCCAATCTGGGGAACGGAACCAGTGTTCATGTCATAGAGGCAAAAAGGTCTCCCCCCACCAAGATCACAGAATCTAGAAAGACTTCGAGACATCTGATTGTAAATATGATCAATCTTAATTTTATACAGGAGCTCTTGAAAGCAGCTATGGGAAAAAGATTCAGTATGTACAAAGGAAGGTCCATCAGAATAACATCAGATCTGTCCACAGAATGCTGGCAAGCCAGAAAGGGCTGGCAAGATGTATTCAGGGCACTAAATGAAAAGAACTTGAAGCCAAGAATACTTTATCCAGCAAGACTGACGTTCAAAATGGATGGAGAGCCTCCAGGACCAACAAGGTTTAAAAGAGTATGTGACCACCAAGCTGGCACTACAAGAAATATCAAGGGGATTCTATAAAAGAAGAAAGAACCCAAGAGTATCATTGAACAGAAATTTATGGAGACAATCTATAGAAACAAGGACTTCACAGGAAACACGAGGTCAATAAAAACGTATCTCTCAATAATCACTCTCAATGTGAATAGCCTAAACATTCCCATAAAATGGCACAGGGTTGCAGATTGGAGAAAATGACAGGACCCATCCATATGTTGTCTACAAGAGACCCATTTTGAACCCAAGGATACATCCAGACTGAAAGTGAAGGGATGAAGAAGCATCTTTTATGCCAGTGGGCCTCAAAAGAAGGCTGTGGTAGTGATTCTCATATCAGATAAATTAGATTTTATACTGAAGCCTGTAGTCAGAGATACAGAAGGACACTACATCATTCTTAAAGCGTCTATCCACCAAGAAGATCTAACAATTGTAAATATTTATGCCCCCAATATGGAAGCAGCCAACTACATAAGACAACTGTTAATCAAGATAAAGAGTTATATTGATATGAATACATTAATAGTAGGGGATCTTAACACGCCAGTCTTGGTAATAGACAGATCATCCAAGCAGAAAATCAATAAAGAAACAAGAGCACTGGATGACACATTGGACCAGATGGATCTCATAGATATACATAGAACATTCCACTCTAAAACAACAGAATACTCATTCTTCTCAAGTGCACATGGAAACTTCTCCAGAATAGACCACATACTGGGTCACATATCAGGACTCAACCGATACCAAAAGACTGACACTATTCCCTGCATAGTCTCAGATCACAGTGCTTTGAAACTGGAGCTCAATCACAAGGAAAAGTTCAGAAGGAACTCAAACACCTGGAAGCTAAAAAAACCTTGCTTAAGAATGTTTGAATCAACCAGGAAATCAAAGAAGAACTTAAACAATTCATGGAAACCAATGAGAATGAAGACACTTCAGTCCAAAATCTATGGGATCCTGCAAAAGCAGTCCTAAGGGGGAAATACGTAGCCCTCCAAGCCTCCCTCAAAAAAATAGAAAAATCCAGAATACATCAGCTGTCTTTACACCTTAAAGAACTGAAGAATCAATTAAAAATTAAGCCAACCCCACACACAAGAAGGGAAATAATGAAGATTAGAGCAGAGATCAATGAGACAGAAACTAGAGATACAGAAGAACGCATCAATGAAACTAGAAGCTGGTTTTTTGAAAGAACCAATAAAATTGAAAAAACCATTGGCCAAACTAATCCAAAAGAAAATAGAGAAGACTCAAATTAATAAAATTATGAATGAAAAGGGAGAGATCACGACTAACATCAAGGAAATAGAAACAATCATCAGAAATTATTATTATCAGCAGTTTTATGCCAATAAGTTAAGCAACCTAGATGAAATGGATGCATTCCTGGAAACCTTTAAACTTCCAAAACTGGATCAGGAAGAAATTGACAACCTGGATAGACCAATATCTAGTAACGAGATTGAAACAGTGATCCAAAAACCTCCCAAAAAACAAGAGCTCGGGACCTGATGGATTCCCTGGGGAATTCTACCAAACTTTCAAAGAAGAAATAACACCTGTGCCCCTGAGGATAAAAATATATGTTTATAAAAAATTAAAAATTAAAATAAATAAATAAATAAATAAATAAATGAAAAAAAAGAATATAAAAAAATAAATAAAAATAAAAAATTATATTAAAAAAAAAAAGAAATAACACCTATTCTCCTGAAGCTGTTTCAAAAAATGAAGCAGAAGGAAAACTTCCAGACTCTTTTTATGAAGCCAGCATTACCCTGATCCCCTAACCAGACAAAGACCCCACAAAAAAGGAGAATTTCAGACCAATATCCCTGATGAATATGGATGCTAAGATTCTCAACAAGATCCTAGCTAATAGGATCTAACAGTACATTAAAAAGATCATCCACTATGACCAGGTGGGATTTATCCATGGGTTGCAAGGGTGGTTCAGCATTCACAAATCAATCAGTGTGATAGAACAAACCAATAAAAGAAGAGAGAAGAAACACATGGTCCTCTCAGTTGATTCAGAAAAAGCATTTTACAAGATACAGCATCCGTTCCTAATTAAAACTCTTCAAAGTATAGGGATGGAGGAATATTCCTCAACTTCATAAAATCTATCCATGAAAACTCACAGTGAATATCATCCTCAATGGGGAAAGCTGACAGCCTTCCCTTTGAGATCAAGAACATGACAAGGATGTCCACTCTCACCACTCTTGTTCAACACAGTGTTAGAAGTCCTAGCAACAGCAATCAGACAACAAAGAGAAGTAAAAGGTATTCAAATTGGAATGAAGAAGTCAATCTCTCTCTCTTTGCAGATGACATGATACTTTATATGGAAAACCCAAAAGACTCCACCTCCAAACTACTAGAACTCATACAGCAATTCAGTAATGTGGCAGGATACAAAGTCAATGTACAGAAATCAGTTGTTTTCTTATACACTAACAATGAAAATACAGGAAGGGAAATTAGAGAATTGATTCTATTTACTATAGCACCAAGAATGACAAGATAACCTGGGAATAAACCTAACGAAAGAGGTAAAGGATCGGTACTTGAGGAACTACAGAACACTCATGAAAGAAATTGAAGAAGAAACAAAAAGATGGAAGACCATTCCATGCTCATGGATCAGAAGAATAAACATTGTTAAAATGTCTATACTGCCTAGAGCAATCTATACTTTCAATGCCATCCCAATCAAAATCCCACTCATTTTTCAAAGAGCTAGAGCAAACAATCCTAAAATTTGTATGGAATCAGAAGAGACCCCGAATTGCTAAGGAAATGTTGAAAACAAAAACAAAACAAAAACAAAAACAAAAACAAAAACAAAAACAAAAAACTGAGGGCATCACATTGTCTGATTTCAAGCTTTACTAAAAAGCTGTGATCACTAAGATAGCACGGTACTGGCACAAAAACAGACACACAGACCAGTGGAACAGAGTAGAGAGTCCAGATATAGACCCTCAACTTTATGTTCAACTAATCTTCAACAAAGCAGGAAAAATATACAGTGGAAAAGAGATCGTCTCTTCAATAAATGGTGCTGGGAAAATTGGATAGCTATGTGTAGAAGAATGAAACTCAACCATTCTCTTACACCATGCACAAAGGTAAACTCAAAATGGTTAAAAGACCTCCACGTGAGGCAGGAATCCATCAGAATTCTAGAGGAGAACATAGGCAGTAACCTCTTTGACATCACCCACAGCAACTTCTTTCAAGACATGTCTCCAAAGGCAAAGGAAACAAAAGCGAAGATGAACTTTGGGACTTCATCAAGATCAAAATCTTCTGCACAGCAAAGGAAACAGTCAACAAAACAAAGAGGCAACCCACGGAATGGGAGAGGATATTCGCAAATGACAGTACAGACAAAGGGCTGATATCCAAGATCTATGAAGAACACCCGCAACTCGACACACAAAAAACAGGTAGCTTTTTTTTAGATCTTATTTATTTATTTGACAGAGAGAGAGAGAGAGCGAGCGTGCACTGTAGAGGGAGCAGCAGAGGCAGAGGGAGAAGCAGGAAATCTGCTGAGCAGGGAGCCCGATGTGGGACTCGATCCCAGGACCCTAGGATCATGACCCGAGCTGAAGTTAGTTTCCTAATGAACTGAGCTACCAGGTGCCCTGGTAGCTTTATTTTAACTAGCTTTATTGAGGTATAATTTATAAACAATAAAATTCACAAATTATAATGTGATGAGTCTTGACAATTGAATACAGTTGTGTAATTGTCATTATATTCAAGACCTAGGACACTTCCACCACTCCATAAAGTTTCCTCATGCCCCTTAAAGTTAGTGTCTTATACCCACACTGGGTCCTTGGCAACCACTGACATATATCCCGTCACAATAATATAACTTCTAGAATTTCATATAGGTGGAATTGTATAGTATATAGTCCTTTATGATTTTTACTCAGCTTAATGTTTTTGAAATTACCTATGTTTTTGTTTGTTTCAGTAGTTTCCTTTTTATCGCTGAATAGTGTTCTTTTGTATAGATGTACAAGTTTGTTGATCCATTCACCAGCTCATGGCTGTTTCCAGGTTTTGGCTGTAATAAAGGAAGCTATTATAAACATTCACATGACAAGTCTTTGTGGGAACATGTTTTCATTTCTCTTGGGCAAATTCCAAGAGTAGAATTGCTGGGTCATGTTGTAAATGTATGTTTAACTTTGTAAAATATTGCCCATCTGTTTTATAAAGTGGTTATACCATTTTGCATTCCCACCAGCAATGTATTCAAGTTTTAGTGATTGTCACACATCCTCAACAACACTTGACATTATACATTTTTAAAATTTTAGTCAGTGAATGGTAACTTGTAAAAATTATATCTTCTAATTGTTTTTGCTACCACATAGGACTATTTTTTAAAGACTTATTTATTTGAGAAAGAGAGAGAGAGAGAGAGCATGCATGCATGGGAGGGGCAGAAGGAGAGGAAAACAATCTCAAGCAGACTCCCTGCTGAGTGCCAAGTTCAAGGCTGGACCTTATGACCCCGAGATCAGACTTGAGCCAAAACCAAATGCCAGACATTAAACTGACTGAGCCACCCAGGCACCCCAACTACTTTATAGGACTATTATTGATTTTTTAATTTAAAATCAATTAGCCAACATATAGTACATTAGTCTCAGATAGTGTTCAACAATTTATCAGTTGCTTATTACACCAAGTGCTCATCATGTCATATTACCAGTTTTTGAAAAACATCTTCTATGTAGCAACCTTGATTAACTCCTTAAATAGTTAAAATTTATTTGTCTGAAAATTCTCTTTTGTTTTCTGTGTAGCCAGTTAGATAATACATGAATAATGATTCTTTCTTTCCAATACTTAAATATATTTCTATTCCTTGTCTTATTGAATTGATAATGATCTTTCCAATGCAATGTTAAATGATAACTTGGAGAGGGGGTATCTTCTCCAGTACAAAAACACTTCTGAAGTTTCTGCGTTAACTATACTGTTTATTGTGAGTTTTGGTAAATGTTCTTTGTCAGAATAAACTTTTCCCTTTATTCTTGAGTTGTTTAGGTTTGTTTGTTTGTTTTTTGTCCACAGAGAGATGCTGAATTTCATTTGATTTTTTAAATCCACTGAGATGAGTACAGATTGTCTTTCTTCGATCAGCTTAAGTAGTGACTTGTAGTAATGGATTTTCTAAAATTAGACTATTCCTTAATTACTGAAATTAAGCCTATTTGATCATATTGTACTTTTTAAATATATTTGTTAAGTTCAATTAACTGGTATTTTAACTAGGCCTTTTTGAGACTTATCAAAAGTGAGATTGTAGTATATTATTTCATTTTTGTAACAAGCTCGCCTGGCTTTTGTATCAAGGTTTTACTAAATTCATAAAATGAATTGGACAACTTTTCTTCTTTTTCTGTTCTCCAGAATATTTTATATAATGTAGAGATTATCTGTTCTTTTTCTTTTTAAAGATTTTATTTATTTTATTTGACAGAGAGAGAGATCACAAGTAGGCAGAGAGGCAGGCAGAGACAGAGTGGGAAACAGGCTCCCTGCTGAGCAGAGAGCCTGATGTGGGGCTCGATCCCAGGACACTGAGATCATGACCTGAGCCGAAGGCAGCAGCTTAATCCACTGAGCCACCCAGGCACCCCAGAGATTATCTGTTCTTTAGTAGTTTGATAAAACCTTCCTCCCTGGGATTTGTGACTTTAAAGGCAGAGATGTTGGTTACTAATTGAATTTCTTTAGTGTCTGATGGTCTACTCATTTTTCAATTTCTTCTTGAATAAAATTGTTGATTTGAATTTTTCTGTGGAATTGTATATGTCATCAGAGTTTTCACATTGATTGGCATAAAATATTTTATAGCATACTCTTATTATTTTAAAAATATGAATATTTATTTAATAATGCCATTTTCATTGCTAATAATGGTTATTCAGGTCTTGATTCTTTTTTCACTTATTTAATCTTATCAGAGTATTGCTTATTTATTAACTTTTCTAAAAAATTAGGTTTTGGTTTTATTAAGCATTTTTAATTTTGTTTCCTATTTTATTAATTTTTCTTTTGATATTTATTTCCTTTCTTGTACTTTCTTCTGGTTTACTTCATGGTTCTTTTCTAACTTCTGGCATCAAATTCTTAACATATTAATATTCAGTTATTTTGTTCCATATGGCACACATTGTGCCATATCAGTTGAAATATCATATCAGTTACACTCTGCAATTTGATATCTGTCATTAAGTAACAATTGTCTGTAGTTAATTTTTTTCTTTATCCCATTTAGAAGAAATTTTTGTCCAAATACATGGAGATTTTTAAAATAATGCTGCAATACACATGGAGATGTGTGCATCTTTTCAAATTAGTGTTTTCATTTTCTTTGGGTAAATACTCAGTAGTGAAATTATTGGGTTATATGGGATTTTTTTTTAAGAGATATAGAAAAAGAGAGAGAAGAAGGGCAGAGGGAAAAGGAAAGGGAGAATCTGGAGCAGATTTCATGACCCACACAGGGCTCGATCTCATGACCCCAAGATCATGACCTGAGAGACAATCAAGAGTCAGACACTTATCCAATGAGCCTGCAGGCAACCCTGGATTATATGATATTTCCATTTTTGATTTTGGGGGGAAACTCCATACTATTTTTCACAGTGGTTGTATGAGCTTACATTCCCACCAACAATGCACAAGTGTTCCTGTTCCTGTACATCCAATTTTTGGATATTTTTTAGTAACTTCTATTTTATTGCATCTTTACAAGAATGTTATTAATATGATACTGCTTATTTGGAATTTATCGAGACTTCCTTTGATACTTGTGTTCTAGTTTTGTAAATATGATTGAAAATAATATATATTCTATATTTTGGGGCCCAGGATTAGATATGTATTGTGTACGTGTATTAACTCAAACTTCATAATTGTGCTGAACAGATACTGGGATTGTAACCACCCAATCAACCAAAGGTGCTCTTTTTTGGTCATTATTACTATTATACATATTATTAGTAAGTCAAAGCCCTGCCCTCAAGATGGCTTAGTTTTGGAGGGTGAAGCATATCAGCCAAAATAAACCCCAAGCAAGAAATACTACAAGTTGAATAGGTCATATTACCTAGGCAAGACCAGTGATAATTAGGAATCATCCTATTCACCAAGAAAAGCAGTTGCTTCTAGAATGAGCATGTCTTAGTAGCTTTCTTCAGGTCATCTAAGGGAGAATGGTTTTGGGGGTAGTGTGAGCAATAATAAAACAAGGCAGGGGTCAGACCTCAGAATCCTTGCTTTAGCTAAGTGGGTCTCTAGGGCCCTAGAGCCTCATGAATTTGAAGGACACGTGGCTACTGTTAAGATATTTAAAAATTCTAGACACTACCAAGGGACATTTTTTTAAAATATGTTCCCGGAGGTTTTGGTACTTTTCCTATGTGGAATGGTATTTTCTGAAGTATCTGAGCAAGAGGCTGTTGGAAAAGCTCTCTTTCTCCTTCCTGGATCATTTCAGGAAAGGGTCCTAAGAAGAAACCAGATGATACGGTGACCCTCCACTTCCATCTGTACATTTTCTGAAAGAATGAGATGGCAAGACTTTTCAGGATATTTTTTCTTCCTTCCTACCTTCCATTCTCCCTCCCTACTCCCCTCCTTCCCTTCTTCCCTCCCTCTTTCTTTCCTCCTTCCTTCCTTTCCTTTCCTTTCCTGCTTAAAACTTTTCTTCCCTCCTTCTCTCTTTCTCCAAACCTCACACCCTTCCTTCCTGCCTGCCTGAGTTCCTTATTTTTCTTTATGTTGTGCTTCAGATATGTTCAGAGAACTTAATCTAAACAAAATATGTTGCTATTCACTCACTTCAGTGTTCATTGTACAGTATCTTGATGTCAGAGAGTACATGAGAAGTCTAGGATTTAAAGAAAGTGAAGTGATCACCCTGATGCAGACTGGTAAAGTAGTTTAAAACACAGGCTCTGAATTCAGTCTTGAGTTTGAAATTCAAACTCTGCCCCATATAGGCTGTGTATGAATGACTGAGTTCATCACCACTTCTCTGATACTTCTTTTCCTCATATATAAAATCAATATAAAATTAGGTTGTTGAACCCATAGAATGTGCAATACTAAGAGTGAACCTTCATATAAACTATGGCTTTTGGATTATGATGTGTCATTGTAGGTTCTACAATTGTAACGAATGTACCATTCTGCGGGTGGATGTTGGTAATGTGGAATGTGTATGAAGGACCAGAGAGAATATGGGAACCTTCTGTACCTTCCCTCAGTTTTGCTATGGACCTTAAAGTGCTCTAAAAACAAAGTCTTAATTAAAAAAACATATATCAGGTTGTTGTGATAACCAAATGAGATAATCTGAGGACTTACCATAGTGTCTGGCATTTAGTAAGCTCACAATAAATGTCAGCTCCCTTCTTCTTTCTTAAAATCATACCTAGTTATCTCTGTCCTGCTTTGAGCTCCACACAAACCCTCTTCAATTGTGCATCAACTATGTACTACAGGCCCTAATTTTTTATTTAATGTACACTTATTTTTTCATGGCTCACTAGTACTGGGAAAGACAAATATAGATGTGACCCATTACCTCCAGGAATTTTAATTTAGTTAGGAATATAACACATGTACACATACATCAAATCAATAGAAATCAATGGATTTACAAATGTTGAGTTATAATTCTGGGGGCAGAGGCATAGGAAAAGATCAGATTGGAAGTTAATATTGAAAAGGAGGTAGAATATTGACAAAGAAAAGGGGATAGATTACTAACACACTTCTGGACATTTTGGAGGGTTCAAAAGTAAACATATATGCCCATGGAAAAGTCCAATGATGTAGTACACACAAATCCATTATTCTTCCCATAAACATTTATTAAATGCCAACTTGGTCCCAGGTATGAGGTTACATAGTTCTGAGACACCTTGGTTTTCCCCTCTAAGGCATACAATCTAGTAGAGGAAGAAAGATATGATTGTAAGAAAAGTGGAATAGAATAAGGCAGTTTAGGAGTATAGGATGATTGCATGCTACAATCATTTGTCCTAAAATTCCAAGGAAAGAGTAAACACTTTTGATTAGAAATATGAGGAGGATTCTTCACTGATGAAAAGTGACAGACTTGTAAATGAGGAAAGTTGTAAGTCTAAAAGGGAGGATATGACATGCAGGAAAGGGAAGAGGAGCTGTAAAAGGTAAGGTCTGAGAGGCTAGATTCTAACTGTAGAGGCCTTGTAGGTTAAGGGATTTGGACTTTATTCTCAGGACAATTAAGAGCTATTGAAGAGTTTGAAGTAGAACAGCGATGTGGTCAGATTTCTGTTTAGACTAATCATAAGGCAGCAGTGCGGAGAAAAATCAGTCAGGGACAAGCCTGGGGACAGTAAGACCAGTTAGGAGAATATTGCAATTTTCCAGGCAAATGATAAAATAGAAAAAAGCCTGCTCTAAGACAGAGGAATTCCTAGTATAGTGTCAACATGCAAAATTCTTCTTTATGTCTGGCTGCCTTTAGACTCAAAGTGACTTCATTAGGTTGCACTTGTTTAGATCTTACCCAAACTAACTTGAACATAAGTTTTCCATCAGGAAATAATTCCTCAATGACCCCTTGTGGCCAAGGACTCAAAATTTGTTAGCTGTCTAGGCAATTTGAGATATGTGAACTGGAGACAGAGAACAGAGTAAAGATTTATGGAGGCCTTAGCCTCCAAAAATATGACTTTTACCACAACTCTAAGCAACCATATGCTCAAAGCCATCTGAGGTTAAATTAGGGAAACCAAAGCTCTGTTTGAAACTTACCCACCTATGGTAGCAAGGGATTGACTAGATATTAATAAGACCTTCAAAGAAGGTATATAGGCCCTTCCCAACCATCTCCACATTTTCTTAATATCTTTTGTGTTTACCCAACTATCTCCCCAATTTAATCAATATCTTTTGCTTATAACTTTGCCCATTCTGCCAAACCAGCTCTCTGAGCATCTAGATTCTTCTGTCTTAGTCTTTGATTTCCAATTCTCCCCATTCCCTTCATTACTCAGCCATTCCTACCACTCCTTACTCTTTATAGACGTTATTCAAACTACCCACCTCTTTCTAGATACTCTCTTGTGAACCCACTCATCTTGATTCCATTGACTTGAGTCCTAGCCTCACAACTTATATTTCTTGCTGCTTGTTGATAGGCATCCTAGTAATCCAGGGGGTGATATAGTAAAGTGGAAAGAATATAAGCTCTTTGGACAAGCAGCCCTGATTCAAATCTTGTATTCCCCATTCTTTAGCTATGTGACCTTGAGTGGTCACTTAACCATTTTTAATTACAATATTATCATCCATAAAATGGGAGCAACAATTATACCAACATTACAGAGTTCTTGGCAGGTTTATGAAACAACAGATTTAGCATTTAGTACATAGAAAAATCTCAATAAATGTCAATTAAATTTTTGTGCTATTTTATTTTATTTTATTTTATTTCTCCAGTGTTCCAAGATTCATTGTTTATGCACCACACCCAGTGCTCCATGCAATATGTGCCCTCCTTAATACCCACCACCAGGCTCACCCAACCCCCCACACTCCTCCCCTCCAAAACCCTCAGTTTCTGAGTCCACAGTCTCTCATATTTCATCCCCCCCTCTGATTTCCCCCAACTCACTTCTCCTTTCCAACTCAATGTCCTCAGTGTTATTCCTTATATTCCACAGGTAAGTGAAACCATATGACAGTTGACTTTCTCTACTTGATTTATTTCACTGAGCATAATCTCCTCTAGTTCTGTAATTGTTGATACAAAAGTTGGGTATTCATCCTTTCTGATGGGGGTATAATATTCTGTTGTATATATGGGCCATAGTTTCTTTATCCATTCATCTGTTGAAGGGCATCTTGACTCTTTCCACAGTTTGGTGACTGTGGCCATTGCTGCTATGAACTTTGGGGTACAGATGGCCCTTCTTTTCCCTGCATCTGTATCTTTGGGGTAAACACCCAGTAGTGCAGTTGCAGGGTCATAGGGTAGCTCTATTCTTATTTTTTTCATTTTTTATTTTTTAAAGATTTTATTTATTTATTTGACACAGAGAGAAAGAGAGATCACAAATAGGCGGAGAGGCAGATAGAGAAAGAAGGGGAAGCAGGCTCCCTGCTGAGCAGAGAGCCCGATGCGGGGCTCAATCCCAGGACCCTGAGATCATGACCTGAACCGAAGGCAGAGGCTTTTCCCACTGAGCAACCCAGGGCCCACAATGTAGCTCTATTTTTAATTTCTTAAGGGACCTCCACACTGTTTGCCAATGTGGCTGCACCAACTTGCATTCCCACCAACAGTGTAAGAGGGTTCCCTTTCTCCACATCCTCTCCAACACTTGTTTTCCGTACTGTTAATTCTTGCCATTTTAACTGGTGTAAGGTGGTATCTCAATGTGGTTATGATTTGAATTTCCTTGATGGCTAATGAGGATGAATATTTTTTCATGTGTCTGTTAGCCATTTGTATGTCTTCTTTGGAGAAGTGTCTGCTCATGTCTTTCGCCCATTTTTTGACATGATTATCTATTTTTTGGGTGTTGAGTTTGAGGAGTTCTTTATAGATCTTGTATATTGGCCCATTGTCTGTACTGTCATTGGCGAATATCTTCTCCCATTCCGTGGGTTGCCTCTTTGTTTTGTTGACTATTTCCTTTGCTGTGCAGAAGATTTTTATCTTGATGAAGTCCCAAAAGTTCATTTTTGCTTTCATTTCCTTTGCCTTTGGAGACATGTCTTGAAAGAAGTTGCTGTGGGATCGAAGAGGTTACTGCCTATGTTCTCCTCTAGGATTCTGATGGATTCCTGCCTCACGTGGAGGTCTTTTATCCATTTTGAGTTTATCTTTGTGTATGATGTAAGAGAATGGTCGAGTTTCATTCTTCTACATATAGCTATCCAATTTTCCCAGCACCATTTATTTATTTTTTTAAAATTTATTTGATAGACAAGTAGGCAGAGAGGCATGCAGAGAGAGAAAGGAAGGGAAGCAGGCTCCCCGCTGAGCAGAGAGCCCGACATGGGGCTCAATCCCAGAACCCTGGGATCATGACCTGAGCCGAAGGTAGAGGCTTTAACCCACTGAGCCACCCAGGTGCCCCCCCCCAGCACCATTTATTGAAGAGACTTTTTTCCACTGTATATTTTTCCTGATTTGTTGAAGATTATTTGACCATAGACTTGTAGGTCCATATCTGGACTCTCTACTCTGTTCTACTGGTCTATGTGTCTGGGATGCAAGGGTAGTTCAACATTCACAAGTCAATCAATGTTATAGAACAAATCAATAATAGAAGAGAGAAGAACCACATGGTCCTCTCAATTAATTCAGGAAAAGAATTTGACAAAATACAGCAACCATTCCTGATTAAAACTCTTATAAGTATAGGGATGGAGGGAATATTCCTAAACTTCATAAAATCTATGAAAAACCCGTAGTGAATATCATTCTCAATGGGGAAAAGCTGACAGCCTTCCTTTTGAGATCAGGAACACGACAAGAATGCCCACTCTCACAACTCTTGTTCAACATAGTATTAGAAGTCCTAGCAACATCAATCAGAAAACAAAAAGAAATAAAAAGTATTCGAATTGGCAAAGAAGTCAAACTCTCTCTTTGCAGATGACATGATACTTTATATGGAAAACCCAAAAGACTCCACCTTCAAACTACTAGAACTCATACAGCAATTCAGTAATGTGGTAGGATACAAAGTCAATGTGCAGAAATCAGTGGCTTTCTTATACACTAACAATGAAAATACAGGAAGGGAAATTAGAGAATTGATTCTATTTACTATAGCACCAAGAACCATAAGATAATTTGGAATAAACCTTACTGAAGAGGTAAAAGATCTGTACTTGAGGAACTACAGAACACTCATGAAAGAAATTGAAGAAGACACAAAATGATGGAAAAGCTTTCCATGCTCATGGATCAGAAGAATAAACATTGTTAAAATGTATATACTGCACAAAACAATCTATACTTTCAATGCCATCCTGATCAAAATTCCACCAGCATTTTTCAAATTGCTGGAACAAACAATCCTAAAATTTGTATGGAACAGAAAAGACCCTGAATTGCTAAGGAAATGCTGAAAAAGAAAAAGCTGGGAGCATCATGTTGCCTGATTTCAAACTTTACTACAAAGCTGTGATCACCAAGACAGCATAGTACTGGCACAAAAATGAATGTCAATTTAAGTAAAAAGTCATAATTTGAATGGGATCTTCTGTCTTCCTTTTTGAATGGGATCTTCTGTCTTCCCTAAATGAGTTGGAAGCTGACAAAAGATAAATAGCCATAGCTTTCTTCCTTGTGATTTGTCTCCACCTTACATTTGGTATAGGACTCTGTATGCAATAGGCATTGAATTAATTTAGTGACCTGATTAGACATGATCCAAAAGCAGAAGTAGAAAATTGGCTATGGGAAAAGAAGTAGCTCTTAGGGGACTGAATCTGTTACAAATTTTTGGACCAGATTTGCCAGAAAGGGAAAAAAGTTGGAAACCCTGGACTCAGGATAAAGAGTGAGGGTGGCATCTTGGGGTATCTGGGTGGCTCAGTAGGCTAAGTGTCTGACTCTTGGTTTGGCTAGGGTCATGACCTCATGGGTTGTGAGAGCAAGCTCAGCTCCAGTCAGGCTCCAGCTCAGCCGAGAGTCAGCTTGAAAATTTTCTCCCTCTGCCCTTCCCCCTACTCACTCACATGTGTTCTCTCTCCCAAATAAATAAATAAATATTTAATGGGGGGGCAGCTTGCCTTATAGTGAAAGAGTGTAATGTAATAGAAAGGGAGTTTCAGAGTCAGTGCTGAATTGAAATTCAGTTCCACTGCATACATATGTGACCTTGGGCAAATAACCAAAGCTCTCAGGGTCTCAGAGTCCTCATCTATAAGACGAAGATAATAATACTTGCCTTCCAGAGTTATGAAGAGGATTCAAGGCATAGTCCATTTAAAATTCCTAGAATAATGCCCGAGATATTATGAGTGGCCAAATAGATGTCTCCTCCCTCCTTCTCTTTATTACCTTTTCTTTAACACATTTTATATCATGGAAATCTGAGTGTGGGGAAGGAGAATTGTGAGCCCTTCTTGAGAACACCCCCAAATGTTTCCTTTACATCTTTATTCCTCAGACTGTAGATCATGGGGTTAAGCATGGGGATGACCACTGTGTAGAATACAGAGACCAGCCTGTCTCTGCCTAGTAAGTACTCAGAGGATGGGCGCAAGTAAATGAATGCTGTGGTTCCATAGTACAGGCTGACAGCGGTCAGGTGGGAAGCACAAGTGGAGAATGTCTTGTGTTTTCCCTGGGCTGAGGGTATTCTGATGATAGCCAAGAAGACACATGCATAGGAGACTAGGATGATTATCAGGGACACAGACACATTAAAGGAACCACAGGCAAAGAGGAGAAGTTGGAGGATCCGTGTGTCAGAGCAAGAGAGTTTTAAAAGGGGAGGGATATCGCAGAAATAGTGAGTGATGACATGGGATTTACAGAAGGTCAGAGAAAAGGTTGTGCTTGTGAGAAGCACCATGTTCATCAGGCCCACTGCATAGCTGGCAGCCACTAGCTGCAAACAGAACCTTGGGGACATAATGATATGGTAGAGCAGAGGGTTGCAGATGGCCACATAGCGGTCATAGGCCATGGAAGCCAAGAGGAAGAACTCAGTGACAGCAAAGATCACAAAGCAGCTTGTCTGTATTGCACAACCAGAGAAGGAGATTGTCTGGCAACCAGAGAAAAACCCCATCAACATTTTTGGAACTGTGACTGAAGAATAACAGAAGTCAATAAAAGATAGGTTGCTGAGGAAGAAATACATGGGAGTGTGGAGTCGAAGGCTGACCACAATGAGGGCAAGGAGGCCCAGGTTTCCCACAATTGTGATTGCATAGATCAGGAAGAAGAGGGCAAAGAATATAGGCTGAAGTTGAGGATCATCAGTGAGGCCCACGAGGAAGAATTCACTCAACTTGCTGCCATTGACTGTACCTGTTAGGCCACTACAGGTCTGTAAAGGGAACACGCATGACAATAGTGAGACATGTATGGCTCAAGTCCTTAAACAGAGACCAGTGGGGTCTGGTCCTGGCTACCTAGGGCATAAACATACTGGGTATGTCGACTATGGCTTCATTCTACCTTACTCATCTCTTGCCATCCTCCAACCTATTGGATATAAGGTTTAAAGGCATGAAGATGGAATCTGGAACCAGAAGAATGGGTCTGAATCTCAACCTGGCTGCTATCGTCTCTGTGATCTTGGGCTAGTATCTTAACCAGAGTTTTCTCTGTAGGTGGGATAAAACATTAACCTTGTAAGACTGGTTGTAAAAACTAAAAGTGATGGTGGATGTGTGTACAATGTCTAGCAAGGCATGAAATAGCAGGTATTTAATGAATTCTAATTTCCTTCCTCCTTCTACACCCTTCTTTTTAACACTGAACCTGTTCTCAGCCAAAGCTTAACTTGAGCATAAAGTCCAGGACAGAAATCTTAAATATAGGAATGACACTAGAAACTTGTGACTTTTTTCATTATCAGTTGTGTGTTTGAGGAACAGCAGGGGATGACTGAAGGGGGGATATCAAACAATGTAATACAAAACTAAGAGGGCTCTAAGGTCAATTTTATTGGATTAGAATCCAATTCTATGACATGCTAGCTATGTGACCTTGGGTTTAACCTATCTGAGACTCAGTTTCCTTATCTTTAAGATGAGAGTACCAAATATTTATTACTTCATTAATTCACTGTGAGGATTAAATAAGATAATTCATCTAAAGCATCTAGCTCACAATAAGCATATGGTAAATATTAGCTATTATTATGATTGGAGGAATCTCCTGGTAGGACTGTTGGAACCACACACAAGCCTCTTTCAGATTGTCCCACTTGCACCCTCCAAAGTATCCCTTCCTAACTGAGTTCCTATTACTAATCATTGTATTGAATTTTCCAGTGTGTATGTTGCAGCAGTAAAAAGGGTAAGAGCTACCACTTTTATCTAATGATTCAAAGATGGATAAAGCCAGAAACCAGGGCCTCTAAAGGGAAAGCAAACTGTCAATAGTTTCCCAGAGATTTGGTGTAAATGCTAGAACTGGGACCCAGGTGAACTGTTTACATTATTCCTCCCACTTGGAAGAGATAACAGCCTCTGACCCCTCCTTTTTCAGAAACATGGCATCCATGTCCTTATCAGAACATAGGGGGCTGTTTCGACCATAGCTCTTTGAGAAATCAGAATGTTGAATTCTTCTTAGGGCTATTTCTATCTTTGCTCTTAGTCAGGGAGATAGCCAATGTCTAGGTGTATTTTTTTTCAGTTAATTGATTGATTGATTGATTGATTGATTATGTTCAGTTAGCCAGCATATAGCAGATCATAAGTTTTTGATGTAGTGTTCAACGATTCATTAGCTGCATATAACACCCAGTGCTGATCACAACATGTCCTCCTTAATCCCCATCACCTAGTTATTCCATCTCCCCACCTCCTTCCCTTCTGTAACCCTCAGTTTGCCTAACTGTATTTTAATATTGTTTTTCTTAAGAGCTGGGATAGTGAAGGACCATATATAGCACTGCACAGAGGATTTACATGATTGGATTTAGAGTCAGAACTCTTGGGTTTGAATTCTGACTTGGTATTATTTTAGCTCTACAGGCTTAAGCAAGTCCTTTCTGAATCATAAAAATTTTATCTATAAAATGGGAACAATGGCACTTACTTTTCGGATTCTCACAGGATTGCTGCAAAGATCCAATGAAAGTATGTAGGAAAACACTTGTAAAGTGTGAATATAGTCAGGGTCAATACTCAGAAAGCATGCAGTGGGAAAATCAAATAAGGTTTTTAAAACTTGTATGACAATTATTAAATTGCTCCTCTGGAGCCTGCTCCTCCCTGAAACTTGCCCTGGCACCTTGGTTTTCACAACACTGACCTCCATCTTCTTGTGAGCTCCAAATCCGACCCTGAAAGAGAAAACTAGATCAACCTCTGGCAACTTGTAAGTAAATGTCTAATGCCCTTCTGCCGCTCTCAGGCTGTGCCTGCCTGCTTATAACTGGTGTTCCACTAGAGTCACCTTTATGACCATCTTTGCGAACTAAAGTTTCTACAATATATAGTACTGGTTGTTAAATTTTTATATTAATAAAATGTATATAATATTTTATATTATTATTTTTATATTATAATGACTATATTAATAGCTACCAATAATAAAGTACCTAATAAGTGTCACACATTGTACTGGATGATTAATATGAGTTATTTTACTTAATCTTCTTAAAAACCCTAGGAAATAACTATTATCATTCCTATCTTACAACCCAGGCAGCTGAGGTTGGGAGCACTGCAATGCTTTGTTCAAGATCTCATATTATAGAGGGCACAAATTGCATGGAGCACTGGGTGTGGTGCAAAAATAATGAATACTGTTATGCTGAAAATAAATAAATTTAATTAATTAAAAAAAAGATCTCATATCTGGTTAAATGGCAGAATCTATATTTAAATATATGTCAACAATATTCTAATGCTACTGTTGTATCAATTATGTTTTCTCAAAATGTAGAGCCATTCAATTAAATATTATTGAGGTTTTTTCAAGGGATTTATAAACCTATTCTTTCTTTGTTATCATGCTAATCTTTGAAATAATGAAAATGATTTCTCTTAATTTTACAAATGACGAATCTAAGCTACAAAGAAGTTAAGTAGATTGTTCTACGACATGCATGAATTTATTCAACTAATATTCATTGGGTTCTTGGTGTGTTCCAGGCAATGTGATAGGCGCTAGGGGTAATCTCATGGACCTTACAACCCAAAGGAAGATGTGAGCAGTAAACAAACTAATTAAAAATCTTAATAAAATTATGAAGAAAATACTGCAAGCTAATGAAATAGAAAGAGCTCAGGGTTTGGAGGGGTAACATTAGGTAGAATGGAAGGGAAAGCCTCTCTAAGGAGCTGACATTAAATCCTGGAATCTGAATGGAGTGGAGCCAGCCATACAAAGATCCAGAGTACACACACAGACATTTAGTGATATTGTCAGGAACAGAACCAATTTCCCCTAAATTCTACCCAGGGCTACTCTCTCCAGTTGGAAGTAAGAACCAAGTAGAAGCTGGTTAGGAATGACGAGTAAGTGGAAAATTCAAACTTTTATCTACAAGCATCCCTGTCCTTTATCACCCACCTTTTTCTTTGTATGTCTCTAGAAGTCACACGTTTTCACCAGTCACTTTTCTTCTTCTGTACTCATCCCAAGTGCTTCAGGCCAGCATCAGTTGTTGGGCTCTTTCCAGATGTTCCCCGAACAGGCGCAGAAAAGCTCATGTGCCTACAACAGTAAAGCCTCTGGAACTAAGCTTCAAGTTATACTCCCTTTCCCAACTCCCTTTTCAAGTTTAGCCATTTCTGTGTAATTGGTAGAATCATTAATACAGCAATGTTTCAGCCTTCTTGACTGTTCTCCTGAGATGCTGCGAAAAGTAAGCCCAGGGGCTGAGAAGCTGTGACGTCCAAAATGGCCATTCCCAATGGGTTATTTTCACTGACTCACACAGAGTTTGGGGACCTTTAGTCGCTACTGAGAAGCTTTGGGAACAATTGGAAGAGTTAAATTGACGATGAAATACATTGTGTTACAAATGTAAAATACATTCTTAGTCATATTAAAAAGTGTTGGCCACAAATAAAATATCAGTTTTTTTTTCCCCAAACATAGAGATTCTAAGAACTATGGATAAATGACCAATACAGAGGATGGTAGTAAGAATGTATTTCTCATTTTATGATCCATCATATCATCTTGTTTACTCAACCTTTTGCCTGATTATAAACTATAAATCACTTTTAAACATCAACAAATTACTTAATTAGTTTTTATATGGTCAATAAAGCCTCTGATTGCCATTCAGTGTTCTAATAAAATACTCTTGTGCTTAAGATGTATGTGGTGGCCAGCTGCCTTGTACCATACTTTTTCAATTTTTATTAAACCATGCCTGAGTTGTGAAAGACTGGTATCTATGCATTCGTCTTATTTTTTTCCATTCAATAAATGTTTATCAAACATCTATCATGTCCTGTCATTGTGTTAGGAATTAGAAATACAAAATCAATTGCAAATTAATAATATCCCTAGATACACTTCCTCCTCACTCCCCCGTACATCACACATGTGAGTGTGCTCACACACACACACAGAAGCACAGTCTCTCATTTGGAAAGCAAAAACAGCCTCAATCTCCTTTGGTGCTCAGTTATTAGCAGCTTCTATAGAAAACGCTAAGTTATTATGCATTTTAAGGGATAAAACTATTGATTTTAAAGCAAGGAAATTGTTTTAAAAGTAGACTTTATAAAGTCTTTTGTGGGCAGATTCATTTAATTCTGTTGCTTGGCTATACAGAATTTTGTAATGACTTTAAATAGAGAAACTATTCCTTTTTTTCAAGTTAGGTTGTAGTACATTAGGTGATATTTGAACCAGTTTATGAGCTTCTGCTATGGCATGATGGGCTGACTCTATGTATTGAAGAACATCATCCCCAAATTTAATTATCCTGGGACACCATCACTACATAGGATAAAATGAGTCATTTTGTTCATCACAGCTGCAGATTTTGCTGAAATGTAGGTTATAGGATATCATCTTAAAGACTAACTCATTAATGCTCAGGGATAGATGAAGTATTGTGCCAGCAGACTAAAGTGGTGCCCAAATGTTTTCATCTAGAAACCTGTATCTCTTTCCCATGTTGTGATATATTGATGGGGATGTCTTTATCCATTGTCACTTCCTGTGGGCATTTGAATAAATCAGATGCAATGCCTGTCTCGCCCACTATTGATTCCTCAAACTCTGAGGAGCAATCAGAGGTTTGGAGCAAAATTCTGATGGTGCCATAAAGTGTCTACTTTATAAGGATTCAAATGATGTAATCAGTGCAGTCCCTGCTTTTATTCTCATGGGTATTTACTAGTGAGTAATATGTCATCCTAAACTATTTGATGGGACAATGAAGTAAAATAGTCCTCCAAATTGTGAGGGTTATGGATTTATGCCTAGCTGAAAGCATTCCCGTCTTCATAATATCAAAGCAGGTGACCTTTCTGACATTAGTTTCTCCATCTGTGCTATGCATTTTGAAAGGACGTGAGGAACAGGCTTGATGTGTTTCCCCCTTTTGTATTATGGTATTTATGGCTTGATGGGGGAGTCATCTATCCTGGTGACAGATCCTGGAGGATGTTCTTTCACTGGTCTGCAGTGAAAGAAGGCAGAAGATTCATCTTTATGGAGCCTGGAATATGTTGAGTTTCACTATTCTCCTTGAAATGAGTGTCCCCCAATTTCACCATAGTAATGATGTCATCCTGGCCATTTGCTGTCCCAAATGAAAATTTCTCTAACTTCTCCCTGGTTTCTGAATGTGTACTATGTAGCTCATGCTACATATTTTTAAAATTTCTTTTCAGTGTTCCAGAATTCATTGTTTATGCACCATACCCAGTGCTCCATGCAATAGTGCCCCCCATAATACCCACCACCAGGCTCACCCAACTCCCCACCCCCTCCCCTCCAAAACCCTCAGTTTGTTTCTCAGAGTCCACAGTCTCTCATGGTTCATCTCCCCTTCCAATTTCCCCCAACTATCTTCTCCTTTTGATCTCCCAATGTCTTCCGTGTTACTCCTTTATGTTCCACAAATAAGTGAAACCATGGGATAGTTGACTTTCTCAGCTTGACTTGTTTCACTTAGCATAAGCTCTTCCAGTCCTGTCCATGTTGATACAAAAGTTGAGTATTCATCCTTTCTGATGGGGGCATAATGTTCTGATGTATGTATGGGCCATAACTTCTTTATCCATTCGTCTGTTGAAGGGCAACTTGGCTCTTTCCACAGTTTGGTGACTGTGGCCATTGCTATGAACTTTGGGGTACAGATGGCCCTTCTTTTCACTATATCTGTATCTTTGGGGTAAATACCCAAATAGTGAAATTGCAGGGTCATAGGGAAGCTCTACTTTTAATTTCTTAAGGAATCTCCACACTTTTTTCCGAGGTGGCTGCACCAACTTGCATTTCCACCAACAGTGCAAGAGGGTTCCCCTTTCTCCACATCCTCTCCAACACTTGTTTTCTGTCCTGTAGATTTTTACCATTCTGACTGGTGTAAGGTGGTATCTCAATGTGGTTTTGATTTGAATTTCCCTGATGACTAGTGATGATGAACATTTTCATGTGTCTGATAGCCATTTGTTATGTCTTCATTGGAGAAGTGTCTTTTCATGTCTTCTGCCCATTTTTTGACAAGATTATCTGTTTTGTGTGTGTTTAGTTTGAGAAGATCTTTATAGATCCTGGATATTAGCCTTTTGTCTGTACTGTCATTTGCAAATTTCTTCTCCCATTCCATGGGTTGACGCTTTGTTTTGTTGACTCTTTCCTTTGCTACAGAAGATTTGATCTTGATGAAGTCCCAAAAGTTCATTTTTGCTTTTGTTTCCTTTGCCTTTGGAGACATGTCTTGAAAGAGGTTGCTGGGCTGATGTAGAAGAGCTTACTGCCTATGTACTCCTCTAGGATTTTGATAGATTTCTGCCTCATGTGGAGGTCTTTTATCCATTTTGAGTTTATCTTTGTGTATGGTATAAGAGAATGGTCGAGTTTCATTCTTCTATACATAGCTGTCCAATTTTCCCAGCACCATTATTGAAGAGACTGTCTTTTTTCCACTGTATATTTTTTCCTGCTTTGTCAAAGATTATTTGACCATAAAATTGAGGGTCCATATCTGGGCTCTCGACTCATTCCACTGGTCTATGTTGTCTGTTTTTGTGCTAGTACCATGCTATATATTTCTTTTTTTTTTTTTGAGTTTTTATTTATTTATTTGACAGAGAGAGAGAGAGAGAGATATCACAAGTGGGCAGAGAAGCAGGCAGAGAGAGAGGAGGAAGCAAGCTCCCTCCTGAGCAGAGAGCCCGATGCGGGCCTCGATCCCAGGACCCTGAGACCATGACCTGAGCTGAAGGCAAAGGCTTAACCCACTGAGCAACCCAGGCACCCCATGCTATATATTTCTGAAAGAGTAAGAGTAATTGAGTCAGATAATATAAGAAAGTGTGCTAAATTCAATCACAAAATTTCATGTTATTACAAGTCTATAAGGTAGGTACTATATTTTTTTCTATTTTACAGATGGAGGAAGTGAAGCTCAGAGAAAGGAAATGGTCTTCTCAGAATCACATAGATGATATGCACCAATATTACCCAGGTCCTTCTGACTCTACCGTCTAGCAATCAATTTCTGCCATAGCACCTTGAAATCATCTTTTAAAATCCTAATATCTAATCTGCTCATCCCTTTACTTAAAATCTAATGGTTTTCAGTATTAGTTGCACATTAAAACCACCTGAGAGCTTAAAATGTATCATACCCAGATGTCATTCTCAGATTCTGATTTAACTGGTCTGAAGTGGGGCATGGGCAATCGTATTTTTAAAAAACTTCCCAAGTGACTGCAATTTATTACCAGTGTTGAAAACTACAAATTTAGAACTTTGTGCTGTGTTCCTTCTCCTGTTTCCTGATTATAAAGAGCATACTCAACCCTAGTTGCCTGATTCTTCACAGGGTCTGAGAAAGACTTCAGAGATTTCACTCAATACAAAAATTAGGGAAAGCTCTTTACACAGTGGTCAGAAACCACTGACTTCAGATCTTCATAATTTTTTCCTTATCTATAGAATCTTGACTGCCATTGAAACAGTGAACTGCGATCTTGGACAAACCCAAGGAATCTTACGAAGGCATTTCAGGAGCAACTGCAGACACCCTTTGCATCCCTTCCCCACCAGGAGATCTAGACAGACACATCCTTGATCATAATTCTCAAAGCTATTGGGTACTTTTACTGAGGGGTGCTCTTTCTCTTATACAACGAACTTTCACTGAACACCTGTATGTTTCAGGAACTGTTAGTGGCTCTCAATTAGAGTGATACTTCCCTTTTAAAGAGCACTTGGAATTATGTGGAAATTTTTCTTAAAGATTTTATTCATTTATTTGACAGAGACTGAGAGCACACAGAGGGAGAGTGAGGGAGAAGCAGACTCTTTGCTAATCAGGGAGCCTGATGTGGAGCTCAATCTCAGTACCCTGGGATCATGACCCAAGCTGAAGACAGCTGCCCAACTGACTGAGCCACCCAGGCTCCCTATGTGGAAAATTCTTTGAATGTGAAAATAATTAAGAAATAGATACTAAGTCATAGGTAGTGAGAGATGCTAAATATTCTATTATAATGAAGTCTTGTGCAATTCTCATAACAAGAATCTTCAAACTCCAAATACACCTTTGTTGAGAAGTAACATATAATCCAGGTCTGAGATCCAACTTCTTGCCCCTTCGATATCAGTGGCTATGTTCACCATCATCCTGTTCCTGCTGAGACTTTTTAAAGGACTTAGCAGTCAATTTGTCTGTCAGCAACAATCAAGCCCTTAAGATACACTGAAGCTTCAACAGGCACTATGTAAAAAGAAAGGAAGACAATCTTTAACAACAGAAAACTCACAATTTTGTTAGAGAGATAAAATATATACTTTTGAATAAGATTTACAAACATTCTTCCAAACAGCATGCTAATCAGTAAATATATCAAGCCAAAAGTAGGATGGCGCAATGAAAAGGATATGATCTTCAGAGTCACACAGAATTTGTTTGAAATTCTGTTCTCAAAGTTTTATTTTTGTATGATCTTGGGTGTGGTACTCAACATCTCTGACTGTCAGTTTTCTAACCTGTAAACTGGGCTTTTTACCTTGCAGTGTTTAAATCAGTATTATAAATAATTGTCTATACAGCAGTTGTAACATAGAAAGTGCTCAGTAAATAGCATTCTCTATCATCAAGAACATTATATAATGAAAATTATTTGAACAATATCATCAGACAACTGGAACTAACTGTATTAATAGAACACTCCCCTCGACGATAGCAAAATACATTTAGCAAGACAGACCACACCTTGGGTCATCCAGCAAACCATAACATATTTGAAAATAATTGAAGCCATATAAAGTATGGTCTCTGACCATAACTTATTTAAACTAGAAGGAAATAACAAAAAAATAACCAAAAAAATCCAATCACTTGGAAATTAAACCACCTAAATAATTCATGGATCATGGAAAAAATCTCAAAGAAAATTAGAAATTATTTGAAATGGAATGAAAATGAAAATGCAACATAAAATTTGTGGGTTTCAGTTAAAGTAGTTTTAGATAGAAAAGCTATAGCATTAAAAGCATGTATCAGAAAATAAGAAAGGTCTCAAGTCAATTATGTAAGTATTTGACTTAGGAAATTACTAAAAGAATAACAAATTAAACCAAAAGCAAGCAAAGGGAAGGAAACAATAAAAAGCATAAATCAATGATTTTTTTTTAATGAGAGGAGGAAAATAAATGAAACCAAAGCTTGTTCTTTGAAAATAAGTAATATCATTGATAATTGCCTACCAATATTGAAAGGAAAAGGAAAGAGAAAATACAAATTGCCAATATCAGTAATGAGAGGGCGTTACTATAAACCCGGCAGATATTAAAAAGAAAATAAGGAAATACATTAGGCAATTCTACACATATAAATTCAACAACTTAGATGAAGTCAGCAACACCTCAAAATCCAAATTAACAGAACTCACTGAAGATTAGATGACTTGAATAGTTCTACAGAATTTGATTTTGTAGTTTAAAATTTCCTGAAAAATACACCTTGTGGCCCAGATCAATTTTACCAAATAATTAAAGAAGATACAATACCAATCTATTCCAGATTATAGCAGTAAAGACTTTCTGACTTACTTTATGATACCAGCATTACTTGAATACCAAAACCAAAGATAGTGCAAAAAACAAATAAATAAATAAAAATTAAAAAGGAAAATAGAAGACAACTCCAAACCAATATCTCTCATGAACATAGAGGCAAAAACCCCTAACAGAATACTTAAAAATTGAAACCAGCAATATAAGTAAAGAATCACAACCAATAGGGGTGATTCCAAGAATGCTAAACTGGTTCAATATTCAAAAATCAACCAAATTGATCAATATAGTCCATTTTAACTGTCTAAAGAAGAAAAAACCTACATGATCATATCAATAGATATAGAAATTACTTAATGAATTTCTTGTTGATAAGTCAAGCGGAGAAAGACAACTATCATATGATCTCCCTGATAGGAGGAAGTGGTGATGCAACATGGGGGCTTAAGTGGGTACGAGAAGAATAAATGAAACAAGATGGGATTGGGAGGGAGACAAACCATAAGTGACTCTTAATCTCACAAAACAAACTGAGGGTTGCTGCGGGGAGGGGGTTTGGGAGAAGGGGGTGGGATTATGGACATTGGGGAGGGTATGTGCTTTGGTGAGTGCTGTGAAGTATGTAAACCTGGTGATTCACAGACCTGTACCCCTGGGGATAAAAATATATGTTTATAAAAAATAAAAAATAAAAAAAAGAAATTACTTAATGAAATAAAACATCCATTCATGATTTTTAAATTGTTTTTCTCCCCATAGCACAGACCCTCCCCAATGTCCATCACCCAGTCACCCCATTCCTCCCACCACCCTCACCTCCAGCAACCTTCAGTTTGTTTCCTGAGATTAAGAGTCTCTTATGGTTTGTCTCTCTCTCTGATTTCAACTTTTTTTCATTTTCCCTTCTCTTCCCCTATGATCCTCTGTCTTGTTTCTCAAATTCCTCATACCAGTGAGATTATATGATAATTGCCTTTCTCAGATTGAATTATTTCACTTAGCATACTACCCTCTAGTCCCATCCACATCATTGCTAATGGCAATATTGCAATTTTTGATGGCTGCATAATATTCTATTGTGTATATATATATACCACATCTTTAACTGTTCATCTGTTGATGGACATCTAGGCTCTTTCCATAGTTTGGCTATTGTGGACATTGCTGCTATAAACATTTGGGTAAATACTGGGTATTTACCCTAAAGTTGTTGTAGAGTAGCTCTATTTTGTTGTTGTAGAGTAGCTCTATTTTCAACTTTTTGAGGAACCTCCATACTCTTTTCCAGGGTGGCTGCACCAGCTTGCATTCCCACCAACAATGTAAGATGGTTCCCCTTTCTCCACATCCTCGCCAACACCTGTCTTTTCCTGACTGATTAATTTTAGACATTCTACTTGTGTGAGGTGGTATCTCACTGTGCTTTTGATTTGTATTTCCCTGATGCCAAGTGATGTTGAGCACTTTTTCATGTGTCTATTGGCCGTCTGGATGTCTTCTTTGCAGAAATGTCTGTTCATGTCCTCTGCCCATTTCTTGATTGGATTATTTGTTCTTTGGGTGTTGAGTTTGCATGTTTAATTTTTTATTTTTTATAAACATATATTTTTATCCCCAGGGGTACAGGTCTGTGAATCACCAGGTTTACACACTTCACAGCACTCACCAAAGCACGAGTTTGATAAGTTCTTTATAGATTTTGGATACTAGCCCTTTATCTGATATGTCATTTGCAAATAGCTTCTCCCATTCTTTCAGTTGCTTTTGGTTTTATTGACTATTGTCTTTGCTATGCAAAAGCTTTTGATCTTTTTTTTGATTTTGTTTTTTGTGTTTTTTTAATTTATTTTTTATTTATTTTCAGCATAACAGTATTCATTATTTTTTCACCACACCCAGTGCTCCATGCAATCCGTGCCCTCTATAATACCCACCACCTGGTACCCCAACCTCCCCCCCGCCACTTCAAACCCCTCAGATTGTTCTTGATGAAGTCCCAATAGTTCATTTTTTGCCCTTGCTTCCTTTGCCTTTGGTGATGTCTCTAGGAAGAAGTTGCTGTGGCTGAGGTCGAAGAGGTTGCTGCCCGTGTTTTCCTCAAGGATTTTGATGGATTCTTTTCTCACCTTGAGGTCTATTTTTGTGTGTGGTGTAAGGAAATGGTCCAGTTTCATTCTTCTGCATGTGGCTGTCCAATTTTCCCAACACCATTTGTGGAAGAGACTGTCTTTTTTCTATTGGACATTCTTTCCTGCTTTGTCAAAGATTAGTTGACCATAGAGTTGAGGGTCCATTTCTGGGCTCTCTATTCTGTTCCATTGATCTATGTGTCTGTTTTTGTGCCAGTACCATACTGTCTTGATGATTATAGCTTTGTAATAGAGCTCAAAGTCTGGAATTGTGATTCTGCCAACTTTGGTTTTCTTCTCCAACTTTCCTCTAGCTATTTCCATTCATGGTGTTAAAAAAAAAAAATACTCTAGGGACACCTGGGTGTCTTTGTTGGCTAAGTGTCTGCCTTCACTTCAGGTCATGATCCCGGGTCCTGGGATCTAGTCCCTGGTTGGGCTCCTTGCTCAGCAGGGACCTTCCTTCTCCCTCTGCCTACTGCTTGCACGCTCTCTCTCTCTCTCTCTGGAAAATAGATAAATAAAAGAAAATTTCTTAACCCGATAAGAAGCATCTATGAAAAAATCTATGACTAATATCATTATGGTGAAGAATTGAATGCTTTCCCTCTAAAATCAGGAACAAGGCAAGGATATCTACTTTCACAACTCCTATTCAACATCTTATTAAAAGTTTTAGCTGCTAGAGTAAGATAAGAAAAATAAAGAACTCATATTAAAAAGGGAGAAAAGGTCCCCACTTATAGAAACTATGATTACCTATGTATAAAATCTCAGGAATGTACAATGAAGACTTCTTAGAACTAATAAATGAGTTTAGCAAGGTCACTGGATTTGGGTCAGTACCCAAGATGTAATTGTATTTTTAAATTCGAGCAATGAAGGGCACCTGGGTGGAGCATTTGGCTGAGTGCCAGAGTCTTGTTTTTGACTCAGGTCATGACCTTGATGTCCTAAGATTGAGCCCCGTGTAGGGTTCCATGCACAGCATGGAATCTGCTGGAGATTCTCTTTCCCTCTCTCTCTTCCCCTCCATCTCATGCTCTCTCTCTCATGCACATAGGAAATCATACATTAAATAAATAAATAATAAATCTTTAAAAAGTAAATTCAAGCAATGAACAATTGGAAGTCAAAATTACAAATATATATATATATATATATATATATATATATATATAATGATATGAAAATAGAAAGGGAGACACACCATAAGGGACTCTTAACTTTAAGAAACAAACTGAAGGTTGTTGGAGGGGAGGTAGATTGGGGGAGGGGGTACCTGGGTGATGGGCATTAAGGAAGATACATAATGTGATGAACACTGGGTGTTATATGCAGCTTATGAATCATTGACGTCTACCTCTGAAACTAATAATACACTATATGTTAATTAAATTCGATTTAAATGAAAAATATATACATATGCCAATTAAAATACTTCCAAAAATGAAATAGTTAAGTATTAATATAAAAAAACTTGCACAAGATTTGTATGCTAAAAACTACAAAATGCTAAGGAAATATATCAAAGAAGAGAGAAATAAATTGTGAGACATACCACAAGCATGGATTGGAGGATTCAGTGTAATAAATAGACCAGATCTTCCTGAAGTGCAATAGCAATGAAAATCCCAGAATGTTTCCTGTGGTTATCATCAGTATAGACAACAGGAATTTGTACATGCTAAAACTCTACATGCTAAAATTTATATGAAAAGACAAAAAAAAGGAGCTAAAACAATTTTGAGGGCATAAAACAAAGTTAGAGGACTCACACTACTAAGTTTTAAAACTTAATATAAAGGTACAATAATGAAAATGGTGTACATTGGCAAAGCAATAAACACTTGGATGAATGGATGAGAACAAAGGGTTTGGAAATAGACTCACACAAATGTAACCATCTGGCCTTTAACAAAGATGTAAAAGTAGTTCCTTGGAGAAATAAATGGTAGTCTTTTCAACAAATGGAACAAGTCGTCATCCATGTGAAAAGAAAATGAAAAATAGAAATGAATCCTGACCACAACCTCACAACATACGCAAAGATTAAATCAAAATAGTGTAAGATGTGAATATTAAACATAAAACTTTCAGAAAACATAGGAGAAAACCTATATAATCTGAATTTAGTCAAAAAGTTCTTAGAAGGGAAACCAAGAGCATGATGTACAAAAAGAAAAAAAATAGATAAAATAAGTTATTATTAAAATTAAGAACATTTTCTCTATCAAAGACCCTATTTTAAAGATGAAAAGACAAACTGAAAATGGGAGAAAATATTTGCACTTCACATATGCAACAAAGGACTTGTATCCAGGATATAGAAATAATTCTGAAAACTTGATGGTAAGAAACAACCCAATTAGAAAATAGGGAAAAAGCATGAGCAGACATTTCACTGAAGAGGACATGCAGATGGCAAATAAGTATAGGAAATATATTTAACATCATTAGCCCATTAGGCCAATGCAAATTAAAACCAAGATAAAATAACACTACACACCTATCAGAATGACTTTTAAAATCCTGGAATACAAGTTCTGGTGATGATATGGAGGAACCAGAATTCTTATACATTGTTCTTGGGAATGCAAAATGGTACAGCCACTCTAGAAAACAGATGGGAAGTTTCTTATCATGTTATACATACACTTACCACACAACCAAGCAATTGCATTCTTGGTAATTTTTCTTTTAAAAAAAGGAAACTTGTATTCAGAGAAAAGACCTGTATATGATTGTTTATAGTAGTTTTATTCATAATAATGTAAACCTGGAAACAACCTAAACGTCTTCCAATGGATGAGTGGTGAAACAAACTTTGGTACAAACATACAATGGAATATTATTCAGCCAGAAAAAATGAAGAAAAAGGAGGAAGGGAGAGAGGGAGAGAGGAAGGATGGAAGGAAGGAAGGAAGGAAGGAAGGAAGGAAGGAAGGAAGGAATGAAAAGGAAGGGAAAGAAGTGAGGGAGGGAGGAAAGGAAGGAGGAAGGGAAGAGAGAAGGCAAACCTCTGCCTTGGAGGCTTTTACAATCTCAGACAAATGCATATGGAGGTCAAGATGATTCTGATTACCATATTGTTGATGAGACTTTCTAGTGGCAGAATGGAAAGACATGGGAAATAGAGAAACATGAATGAGGGAAACAGTCATTGGACATTTATGGAATGCCATCTGAGCCCAGGCAGTGCATTATCCTAGTAATGGGGACTGATGAACTAAAAATGCATTGTACAACAAGGGAATGTAGAAGTGATTGCAGGAGGAAACCAGCCACACAGGACTTACAGATTAAGTGCATTCGTAATAAGTTGAATGCAAAGCAAATAGTCTACCACACATAAAATCATGCTTTCTTTCTGACATCCATTATGACTGGAGAAATGTAGGATTTTTATTTACCTCAGCTAAAACAACATCACATTTCAGTCTCCAAATGGTTGATTCAAAAATCATGCTGCCTTTATCACTATACGTGAGGTTTGAGTCTCTCACAATCTGTCAGAAGCAAGTTCCAAATGGTCAATCAAGCTACTTTAAATTTCAAGATCTTTTAAAGCATCCTATGATGTTATACCTCCAAGTTAATCCCCATTTGATGGGCATTCTCTCTCATCTCGTCAGAAATATTTAGTGCAAAGAGTATAAACTCTGAAAATAGGCATAAGAAGATTATAATCCCAGTGGTATCATTATACCATCTGTGTGACCTTGAGATTTAACCTATTTGAGCCTTCTTTTCTTGTATATTGGACTTTGTTTCACGGAATCATGATATATAAGTAACCAGCTATGCTATTGAAGTAGATAGTACAAATTTGTACTTCTACAAATCATGCAGAAATTTCTGAGACTCAGCAGAAACAACACACCAGGCCCTTACCTGCACATTAATATTTTAATAACAAATATTTGACCACATCCTTCACCTTTAAGCAAATCTTTCATTAATGGTAGTGTATTAAGAGCAGTGCCTCTGATATGAAATGTGTTACTTCACCGAACTTTATAAAATCTATTAATAGTCTGAAGTAAGGGAATATGCACAAGCCATTGTTTACTTTTAATGAACTAGTCTAGTGTTACCTCAAAACTTTTAATGAAAGTTTCATCTGAACAAGTGAAAAAGAATTATAGATGGAATTTTTTTCTAAACTTTGTCCTCCAGATCTTTTGATTTGATGTTCTTGGTTTTTATTGTCCACATTTACAAAACCTGCAGTGGAGATTTCAACCAGTAAGAATCACATTCCTTCTCTGGCTGAGGTGTAAACATTAAAACGTGAGGGAAAAGAAATACCACCTTCCTGACCCTGTTACATAGTCCCTAGGGTAAATGTTGGGGAGCAGAGCCTGAGGGGAGAAGAGACGACCAGGATGCTGACCATTAATGCAATCTCTTGGTGATCAAACTGGGACATCGGGCATATGCAGATTAAGGTGGTGACGCAATGGTGCCACAAGGAGTATGCATGGGTGTATGTGCGTTTTTTTAACCCAATATATTAGGGATATTCCAACTTCATACTCTCTTTGAGTTTATTCCAGCCTCTGTGTCTTCTTGCTGACTAATATGCTTATGTGCATTTCCCTTTCCTCTCCTGTCAGTAGTCCAAAATTCTTTTCCTTTAAGCTCCAGCTCAAAATGTTATTCAGAAAAAGTGTCTCTGATTGATCGCTGCTTTCTATGTATACCTATTTTCCTTTCTTTGTCATTTCTGGGATTTATTAACAATCATGCATCTATTTCTACCATGAGTAACTGAATTTAGGGCCCTGACTAGATCCCAAGCCCCTCAAGACAATTTCCCATGGCCTTTTTCGTCCTCTCCATCCAGTTCCACTCTCAAAATTTTATTCACTCTTGGTATGCACAACTCCATTTCCTCTAGGAGGCTCTACTTCTCGCACCAGTATTCTTCAGTCTTTTTGGTGGTTCCTCTTCTTCTACCCAAATTTTAATTTTGGGGGTGTTTTCATTCACTCATTTATATATTAATTTAATTCACAATTACACTTATTATGCACCCACTATGTATCATGGCACAGTCTGTGCATATTATTTATGACTCCCCACTCTTTCTTTCCCTTGCCTTTGACCTTTCTTCCTCCCTCCCCTTTCTCTTGCCCTCCACTTCCTTCCTCTTCTCTCCTCTCTTCTACACTTTCCAAAACAGACTCATTCTTAGTCTTTTCTTATAGCTTCAACCAACTTAAAAGAGCTGATGATCCCAAATCCCTAACATCAACTCAAAAGTTTCTCTTCATCTTCAGTCCTGTTTCTGTTTACCGAACATTCTGTCCTGGATATCATAAGATCAAAGTGTCTCAAACCAAATATCTTCTACGTCCTTTAACCTTCTACCAGCCTTCTTCCCGTATCTCCCATTACCATTGTCTAATATTTTACCAATTCAGTATCATGATTGGCTTCCTTGTGATTACCCACCATGTATAGTTAGCCACAAAATTTTATTGACTCAAACTTTCAAAAAGCTCTCACATCTGTTTATCCACATCTTTGTCTGTCTCTACTGTTATTCTCTTAGTTCCAGCCTTCATCTTCTCTTATGTGATGAGTTTAATTATTTTTCTTCCCAGCTCCCTCAAATCCATTCTCCACCTGCTCCTGGAGTTATCTTGCTAAATAGAGTTAACCATGTCATTCTTCTGTTTTGGAAATGCTTAGGATTATCCACTGTATATAATATAAGGTCCACCCAATTGGGCACAATATTTTAAGACCAATACAATCTAGACCCAAATCAGTTTTCCTGATGAACTTCCCATCATTATCTCCATGTACCTTACATACCAGCTCCACTTAATCTACATTTCTCTGGCACATGAATATATAATGTAACATGAAATACTCTAATCCTGATTGCATTGTTTTAAGGTATATACAAGCATTTTGAGGGCAAGGATTATGTATTGTTTACCTTTGTAGACCTAGTGTTTGCCATAAGCAGATCTCAGGAAATATTACATACAGTCATGAATGAATGATAACTTGTGTTTGAATTCCATTTCTGCCATTCCTTAGCAATGTGACTATTGGCCAGTTACCTAAACCTTTTTTCCTCATCTGTAAACTGGGCATAGTAATAATTGTCACTCAGCCCTATAGATTTTGAAAGGAGTTCTCATGTCCCTTTTATGTCTTTTAATCTCTAGATTCTTAGGTCCTCCCCAGGCTTTGGAAGACAGTGGGAGAACCAAGAAGGGGAGGGCGGTAGAGCCAAAACCTGAGCAGCAGCTGCAGTGAGCCTGCCTCACAACTGCTACCCAGGCTCTTGAGAACTTTGTGTTGTTAACCCTTTAGGCCTAGTTCTTGAGAACCCTATCTATTATTCAGCCTCTAACTCTTACCTTCTTGGTTTCTGTGTAAGCAACACAGATTATTCACCTACCAACCTGTTTCATCTTCTCTGGGCAACCCTTCTTAAGCAGACCACTGATTAGACACAACACACTCACCCATGTCTCAGATGAAATGAGGTTTTAAAGCTTTCCCCATATTGATGGCTCTCTGGTAGACATGTTTCTCTTTTTCAGTTAACACAATGTTTGGCTTGGCACATATAAAGAACTGTTGGACACAAGCCTCTATTCTTAGACATTTATATTCTATTCTTGAGAACCCAACTTGTATGATTTTATTTAGCAACTGTGTCCCCACCCTCATCTCACATCATCCTATGAGCAAGTGAAAAACCCAAGGGCATTTCACACCAATTGCTGTCATGACAAATCATCTTGTATATGTATTGTTGATATTCTGTGTTTCCAAGAAGTACTATGAAATTATTAATTTCCTCTCATCATTCCATTCTCTTGATAATAGTTACTGTGATGATTTTATTATCCACCTTTTCAGCTCCTATCCATTTACTCCTGTTTTCTTATACCCAAGCTTGAGTTGTCTGTCTATTTGATTATTTTTCTTTGTTTGCATCCATGTAAACTGTATATTTTTTCTTTAATTTTTTATTGTGGAGTATATACATAACTTAATATTTGCCATTTTAACCATTTCTATGTATACAGTTTGGGGCAATTACCAACTCTTTATGTTGAAAAATTTTAAGCCTTTCCAGAAGTACAATAAATGCCTATACACTCTTCACCTACAGTCACTCTTTGCTAACATTTTTACCACATTTGCTTACTCCCTCCCTCCCTCCCTGTTGATACAGATATGGATATAGATATAGATAGATATACTGAATGTTTGTGCCCCCCCCCATTCATATGTTGAAATCTAATACCTAGTGTGATGGTATTAGGAGTGGAGACTTTGAAAGGCCATTAGGTCATGAGAACAAAGTTATCATGGATGGAATTAGTGCCCTGTATAAGAAGAAACAGGAGAGCATTCTCTCTTTCTGTTTGCTTTCCACCATGTGGGTATACAAACCAGGAAGAGGGCTCTTGTCAGAACCCAACTATGCTGGCACCCTAAACTTGGACTTTCAAGCTTCCAGTACTATGAGAAATTAATTTCCATTGTTTAAGCCACCCAGTTTATGGTATCTTTTTATAGCAACTGAAAGTGACTAAGACAGAAATATATATTATATGTAAGTGTGTATGTATTTATATTGATTACTTACTGCCATTGCATGCCCAACACTGTAAAATTATGAAACATCATCCACATCTTTTTGCAGTTTTGAAGATCCCTAGATGATTCCGATGCATGATGAGAGTTGACAACCACTGCTATAGAGTATTATTCCTTTCCTCTATTTGAAGCCCTACCCTCTTGTGGTCCCCTCTACCCAAACCTGTTTGCATGGCTACGGTGAATTCCATGATCTAGCCTAGGATTCATCTCCTAACACTTTTCAGGTCACTCTTCGTAATCTTGTAATATATTCTCTAAATAAGCAGTGCTGTTTCATATCTTTCTACCTCTTCATGCACTGTATCTTCTGCATGGATTATCCTTCCCTTCAGTATCTGTCTGTTAAAGTATTATTCACCATTCAAAATGTAAATGACACCTCTTTCAAGAAATTTTTCCTGAACTTATTGTCTCCATAGCTGATAAACCTGGCGATTCACAGACCTGTACCCCTGGGGATAAAAATATATGTTTATAAAAAATTAAAAATTAAAAAAAAGTTTTTATGATTACTTATGAAAAAAATGAATAGTAAACATTTGTTTACACATCTCTCCCATACTCAGATGTGAAATTATTGATGTTGGGAATGTACCTTACTTACCTTTGTATCCTCAAAACTTAAACACTAGATCTGACATACAGTAGATGCCTAATACATATTTGTAAACTGAGTTAAATGAATGAATACATTTTAAAAATGTTTCAACACTTCTAAGACAGAAAAATGAGGAAGAAAGAATGAGAGATTTTTTTAAATGAGGGTTTGTTAGTTGAAAATACTCAGTGAGGGGATCTCTGTCCTTGGAAAGAAGGGGTTTTGCCTGGAGAAAACTAGACTGTGCTAAGAAGACTAATTCCATACAGAAAGGCAACCAAGAACAGTCTAGCCAAAGTGTTGATGGATGACAGCTGGAAATATGGCTTGTGAACTAACTAGAAATAACACATCAATCTGAGGTGCAAAATAAATCACTGGGACTCCAAAGGATTTGTTCACTTTAGAATCTCACTCTACATGAACATTTAATAAGAACATTTCAAGTTGTTATAGCACTTTACCACTTTACATTTTACACATTCACATGTATCATATAATCTCATTTAAACATCCCAATGACCATCTAAAGACAGCATGATCAACCCTGTTTTAGGATGGGAAAACTGGGGCTATACAAAATTCAGCACCTAGCCCACTATCACACAAATGATGAGTGGTAGAGTCAGAACATGAACAGGCCTTGAGATAATAAAGGGAGAAGAAATAAGATAAGAAAAAAAAAAAAACAGACCAAGTAAAGAAAGATATCCGCAACATACAATTTGAATTTCATTCTGGGGTCTATTAACCCCAAGTTTGTCAGTCTTTTCTCAGTGATAGTAAAGAAAATGTGTCAGAGAAGAGGATGCTCCTAAGCTAAGAGTAATTGATTAATTATCTAATGATGTACCAGTTATAGTACATGTCATTTTACATTTCATACCAATGATATCCATGTATGGTAGATATTATTATCCACAATTTTTCAATTAAAAATTTTTATTGACATGTAGATGACACACAATGTTACACTAGTTCCATAGTGATTTGACAATTTGATACATTATGCTGTGCTCACTACAAGTGCAGCTAACCATCTGTCACCATAAAACCCTATTACAATACCACTGATCGTATTCCCTATGCTGTACCTTTCATGCCTGTGACTTATTCATTCCATGACTGGAAACCTATACCTCCCACTCCCCTTCACCCATTTTGCACATTACCCACCTCCCTCCCCTCTGGCAACCATTAGTTTGTTCTCTGTATTTATGAGTATGTTTCTGTCTTATTGTTTGTTTATTTTCTAAAATCCACATATAAGATTAATTATATGGTATTTGTCTGACATATTTAACTTATAATATAAACTAATACTAAGTCCATCTATGCTGTGACAAATGGCAAGATCTCATCCTTTTTATGTCTGAGTAATATTCCATTGCATATATATACCACATCTTCTTGTATCCATTCATCTATTGAGGGACACTTGGGTTGCTTCCATATCTTGTCTATTGTAAACAATGCTGCAATAAACATAGGGATGTATGTATCTTTTCAAATTAGTGTTTTCATTTTCTTTGGGCAAATACCCAGTAGTGAAATGACTAGATCATACGGTCTTTGTAGTCTTAATTTTTTTTGAGGACTCTCCATACTCTTTTCCACAGTGGCTCTTCCAATTTACATTCCCACCAACAGTGCTTGAGTGTTCCTTTTTTGCTCACCTTCACCAACACTCACTATTTCTTGTCTTTGATTCTAGCCATTCGGAGAGGTGTGAGATGATATCTCATTGTGGCTTTGATTTGCATTTCCCTGATGGTGAATGATGCTGAGAATCCTTATCCACAGTTTTAAAATGGAGAAAGTGAGACACAGAAAGTTTAAGTAATTTTTGTAAAGGTTTATAAAAGTTAGAGAAAAAAATTTGAACCTGTTCTGTTTAACTCTAAAACCAGTGCCATTTAGATACCATAATATAGTTAATTCCTATATATTGGTTATATTTAAGAAAATGTTTTATGAAAGTATTACTTGGATTATTCATTATCTTTTTTATGAAAGTAGGACAGAAAGTTAGAGAAAGAAGAGAACAGTGTTCTTAGCAGGGCTGATGTAATCATGAAAATCAACCTTTTTCAGTCATGAAAAAAATGGGACTTGAGTCTTGAGGAATGGGTAAAATTTATAGCATCAGCTAAGCCAGGAAGAGCATTTCAGGAAAGGATAACAACCTTGATGAAGGTACTGAGGACAGCAGCACCTGCTGGAGAGTCAGTAAAGAGAGCCCAAGAGTCATGGATGTAATTGATTGTTACTATCTAAGAAATGCAGTATAAAGTTCCTGGTTTGAGGAGTACGTTCTGCCCCCAAGATTTTGGAGTTTTGGGGAAAATTACTTTCCTGGATGCTAATATCAAGTGAGGGCCTTTCTGGTAACAAGGGAATTGAAGTGCTGATTGCTGGACTGTGTTATGAAAGGGAGCAAGCCACCAATTAGCCTGGAATAACAGTGATAACTGGTAAATAGTCCTTGAGATAAGAACAAGAGAAGAAATGAGAGATGAGATAAGCAAGCTCAAAAAAAGGGCGGGGACCCAAAATAGGTATATTTTATAGATTTGGGATTTTGTTGAAAAAGTAATACATGCACTTTATACAAAATCTTCAAAGAGCGCTGTGAAGTGTGTAAACCTGGTGATTCACAGACCTGTACCCCTGGGGATAAAAATATATGTTTATAAAAAATAAAAAATTATATTAAAAAAATAAATTAAAAAATCTTCAAAGAGTACAAAATGTATATAACAATGGAAGACAGTCCACCCCTGCACATACAAACATACGTACATATATACATCTTTCTTTATCATAAAAAGAAAGGTGTCATATACTCTGTTGTACTTTTTCTTTCATCTCAACAAGTTAAACTTGGAAAGCATTCTATCTTAGCACATGTAAATTGCTTTTATTTCTTGACTGAATATTATGTCAACATATGAATATACAATATTTAATTATTCCATCCTACAATAATAGACATTTAGCTCAATCCTAATTTTCCATTGATACAATGTGGTGGTGAATGTTGTATATGTATACTTTTACATACTTGTGCAAGTATTTTCATAAAATAAATTTCTAATATGAAAGTTTTTGAGTCAAGAATAAATGCTATTTTCATATTCATATATATTGCAAAATTACACCCTCCAAAGAGTTTGCACCAATTTATAATCCTGTGTACAAGCTACAAATGCCCATCTCTTTATTCTTACCAACACCAGGTTTTACTTAACTTTCGATCTTCTCCAACTTGATGGAGGAAAACAATGTTTCATTGTTGTTTTCATTTACATTGCCTTAATTATTTATAAAGTTAAACACCTTTTTCTGTGTATTTCTTGGTCATGTATTGTTGTTGTCTCTTTAATAAACTGTGCGTTTATGGCCTTTATTCATCTTTCTATTTATGCCTTTTCATTTTTATCTATTGATTTTTGAGAGATTTTTTACAGATTAACAATCCATTGTGAGTCAGATGTATTGAAGATGTTTTTCTAAATTGCTTTTCAACTTGGTTTATTGTATTTCCATGCCAAAAATTTTTTCATTTTGTATGTAGTCAGATTTATCAAACTTTTGATTTTTGTTTTCTGGCTTTGCATCTTCCTTAGAAAGATCTTTTCCGCTTCAAGATTGCATATAGTTTTTCCATGTTTTCTCCTGGTACCTTCACAATCATCTCTTCTATGTCACTCCTTAATACTTCTAGAATTTATTTTGTGATAAGTTGGGAAATCTCAATTCCATGGCATTAATTTATCTACTCACATACCAAACTTTTTAAATCGGTATGGATTTATAATGTCCTTTTTTTTTTTTTTTTGGAAATTTCTCCTTTATTTATTTTTTTTTCATTTATTTATTTTCAGCATAACAGTATCATTATTTTTTCACCACACCCAGTGCTCCATGCAATCCGTGCCCTCTATAATACCCACCACCTGGTACCCCGACCTCCCACCCCCCCGCCACTTCAAACCCCTCAGATTGTTTTTCAGAGTCCATAGTCTCTCATGATTCACCTCCCCTTCCAATTTACCCCAACCCCCTTCTCTCTAACTCCCCATGTCCTCCATGCTTTTTGTTATGCTCCACAAATAAGTATAATGTCTTTTAATAGATGGCATATGAAAGTTTTCTTCACACTCCCTCTACCTCTAGCCACTTACTTTTCTCTTTTACTTTGTCTTGTCTAGGGGCACTTGGGTGGCTTAGTTGGTTAAGGTGGTTAGTCTGCCTTTCCCTCTCCCTCTGTGCTCTCTCGCTCTCTCTCTCCCCCTCAAGTATATAAATGAAATCTTTAAAAAATGAATTGTCTTGGGTAGTCTCACACTATACACACACACACACACACACACACACACACGCATATATATGTATATATATGCGTGTGTGTGTGTGTGTGTGTGTATATATATAAAATTACAAATTATATATAAGCATATATATTTTAACAGTTAAAAGATACATTGTTACAGTGATTGTTTACTGCTATCTCAAGATTGAGAGTGCTCTAGAACCTTTATTTTGAGAGGCGTTCACATACACACATCATCCCACAAAAACAAATAATGCATTTTAAAAGTATAGAAGTTTAGACATGAAATCCTGGGAATACTTATAATAAATCAAGAGTAAGCTTACCAGATTTAATAAATAAAAATACATATGATCTCCCTGATATGAGGAAGTGGTGTTGCAACATGGGGGCTTAAGTGGGTACGAGAAGAATAAATGAAACAAGATGGGATTGGGAGGGAGACAAACCATAAGTGACTCTTAATCTCACAAAACAAACTGAGGGTTGCTGGGGGGAGGGGGTTTGGGAGAAGGGGGTGGTATTATGGACATTGGGGAGGGTATGTGCTATGGTGAGTGCTGTGAAGTGTGTAAACCTGGTGATTCACAGACCTGTACCCCTGGGGATAAAAATATATGTTTATAAAAAATAAAAAATTATATTAAAAAAATAAATAAATAAAAATACAGGAAGTCTTATTAAATTTTAATTTCAAATAAACAGTGAATTTTGTCCTAATCACTGCACAGGACATATTTACCTAAAGGTTATTTGTTGTTTATCTGAAATTTAAATTTTACTGGGCATGTTCTGTTGGTTTGGTTTTTTTTTTTAAGATTTTATTTATCTGCTTGACACAGAGAGAGCACAAGCAGGAGGAGTGGCAGACAGAGGGAGAGGGAGAAGCGGGTTCCCCGCTGAGCAGAAAGCCTAATGTGGTGCTCAATCTCAGGACCCTAGGATCATGATCTGAGCTGAAGGCAGACACTTAACTGACTGAGCCACCCAGGTGTCCTAAATTTGGAAAATTTTTAGCCACCTAGGCATGCCTGGGCATGTTCTGTTCTCTAGGCAACCATAATCAAGAGGAAGATGAGCAGTAGCTTAAAAGTACAAAAGAAAGTTCCATGGATTGATGAATTAACACTTTCTGTTCAGTGGAAAGCCCTTAATACAGGCATTTAGACATTGGCTTGAGCGGAGCAATTACAGTTCTGGGGTGTGAATTAAATGAGCTTGTTTTGTCTTCTGGGCTTTGGCTTGAAAAATGAAACTTCTTAAATAAGATGCAAGAGGCTCAATGGATTTGAAGGGCTTTTAGATTTCTGACTCTGTTTTAGAAGAAAAATCAGTTTAATAGAAATTGAAAACTAGGAGTCGGTTATATGTGTCATACTACAATGAGTTTTGATATATAGGCTTTCTCTTAAGATTAGTGCTTTGAGTTCAAATTATTGGGAAAGTTCCCAAATTGATTTTATTATTTGGAGTTGGTGGGTAAATGCCATTCTTACTAATCACTTTAGATAATAAGTTTAAGTGGAAAACTTTTGATTGATTAAGTACTTTATTTTTTAGGTGGCCAAGTGATTTGGATCCAAAATTTGGATGTTCTCTAATTCACAAATATTTGCTTACTAAGTTATTTTCTAAAAATTAACTTTACTTTTGGATCAAGCTCCTGTACTTACTGTGTTGTATATTTAAAAAAGCATTGGTTCTGGACTGAGAAGACCTGGATTAAAGCCCCAGATCTACCTCTTAGTAGCTCTGTACTGTAAATGTGTGGTAAATGGCTTACCATCTTGGACCCCTAGTTTCCTCACTGATGAAATGGGCATAATAATCCCTCCTTCATCGGTGTGGGGAATTAGATGAGGTAATAAGCAATGTACATGGCACTTTGAAGATACTCAATAAATGTCAATTTATTAATAAATACCCAGATATTAAAAATAATATATATTTGGGAAATTATTTCCATTGATATTTTTGTAGAAGGTTTTTTTTTCCCAGAAAGGAAGGGAGAAGAGGCAGAGGGAGACGTAGAGAGAGAATCTCAGGCAGGTTCTATGTCCAGTACAGAGCCAGAGACAGGGCTTAATCTTACAACCATAAGATCATGACTTGAGCCAAAATCGGGAGTCAGTTGCTTAAAGGACTGAGCCACCCAAGCAGCCTGAGAATGTGGAATTTTGTTTGGTATTTGATTTCTCTTTAAAGGCTAATGGGGGGATATGGGGGGACATGTGCCTGGGTATGACTCAGTTGGTTAAGTGTCTGCTTTCAGCTCAGGTCATGATCCCACGGTCCTGGGATCGAACCCCCATTGAGCTCTCTGCTCAGCAGAAAGCCTACTTCTCCCTCTGCATTTGCGTGTTACTCCCCCTGCTTGTGCTCTCTCTCCCTGTCAAATAAATAAATAAAATCTTTTTTTTATTTTTAAAATTTTATTTATTTATTTGTCAGAGAGATAGAATGCAAGCAGGAGAAATGGCAGGCAGAGGGAGAAGCAGACTCTCTGCTGAGCAGAGGCCAGAAGTGGGACTTGATCCCAGGACGCTGGGATCATGACCTGAGCTGAAGGCAGACACTTAACTGACCCACTCAGGTGTCCCAATACATTAAATCTTTAAAAAAATAAGTAAAAGCTGATGAGTTCTATAGTCTCACAAATATGGGGGAAAACCAGATAAATATAGTAACCTAATGTTGGTGTGCTCAGGATGAAACAAACAAAAAAACTCAAATATATAACAATGTGTCAATGGGGTTTCTTCTGTAAGGAACTGAATTGTAATAATGATGTTTTCCTTTGCTCATAAAAAGATTCTAAGAAGATTGTCTTAACTATGGGAGGAAAAAAAAAGACCAGATGTACTTGGGCTGAGGGTTGGGAGGGTTAAGCCTCATGACTATTCTAAGGTGCAACCTTTGAAATGAGCTTATGCTTGGCCACATCAAGTCACAGATGGAGGGCATTTGGTTTTTGCTAGTCTTTTTCTCATTGGAAATTTGTCAAGAACTTGTTATATGCTGTGGAATGGTTAGATGTGGGGGGAAAAGCCCAAACACTGTGCCTGGCCCCAGGATTTTTGGATGATCGTTGATGATCTGTAGGAGTAGGAAGGCTACTGGTAAGAATGTATAATAACCGAGAGATGTCCAGGGAAGGATGATGAGGAACAATGCTTCCCAGAGGCAGAAGTTTGAACATCTCATAGATGATCCTTAGTCACTTTCTCCTACATAGGCTCTACTTACAATTACAGACAATGCTAGGCTTCATTTTCTTCATCTATAGAATGAAGGTGGCATGTGGGGGTGAAAGTGGGGATTGTTAATTAACTCCATGTCTAGTGTGAGAAGAAAATGAGAGAACACACTTTAGTGTTCTTTGAAAAGGCAAGAAGTACGATGTAAATTCAAGTGCAGATATTTATCATTTACAGTGATGACGATGACAAGATGATAATCAAGAACCAACAGACATTCTCCTTGATTTAGATAAAAAGTAAAGATGTCTTTGGGGGTCATGCAGGCCTGGGATTTCTTAGGAAACTGAAGAGGCAGCAACCTATTCTTTCATCACCTCTTTTTCACCACCCCCCGCCTTTTTTTTTTTTTTTTTTCAGTCAAGCTTACGGCCCAGTCCAGGTCAAGGAGTCTTTCTCCGTTAGTGTCTGAGAAGGGTATAGTTGTCCTCATATCAGTAGCTCTCCTGAGAGGGAACTTCCTAGAAGTTTGAAACCAGTTACTTTTTCATTTAAATTGAAAATAAAATTTTATTTCACAGTGAAAAAAGTCCTCTGACTTAGAAACAATGAAAGGAAAGATATGTCATCAATCAAATGAAGAACCTGGACCATCCGATTATCTCTAAAGGTCTCTTCCAGCTCTGACATTTTAACCGAGAGTTCTTGTGACAAAAATCTCAGCTATCTTTCCAATCCAATTGCCCCTTACTCCAAGCCTCTCACTCTAAACTAACTTCCTTTGCCTTCCCTTCCCAGTCTGTCCCAGTTGCCCTAGGTATTTTGATGTACTTCTTTCCAAATGGCAATTCCATCCTTTTCTTCTTCACCTAGCTGAAGCCTATTGAACCTTTGAGACTGAGTTACCAATGAAAAGAGGAAATGTTGGTCAGGCATGTACTAAGTGCTTTATCTGTATAATTTTTAATCTTTATGTAAGCCTTTGGAGGTGGGCTTCAGTCCTCCCCATTTATAGAAAAGGAAACTGAAGTTCAGAAAGTTTAAGTAACTTGCCAGACATGTCACAGCTGGTGGCAAAGTTAGAGTTTGATTTCAAGTCTTTCATTCGCCTTCCTCAGATATCCTTAGGTCTTCAAACCAAACCACACATTTAATACTATCTTGTAGTAGACTTATTTTAGTTCATATCTTTTCTTTCCAGTTTCTTTTTGAGTTCCCCAAGAGAAAGGACCATAGCTGATTTAACTTTATATAGCCAGTGGTCAGTGCTGTGATTTGCATGCCAAAGAAACTTGATAAATATTTGTTGATGAGTGGACATCAGATTAATTTTTGCTTGAAAACTGTGTTTGAATATTGTTGAATATGTTTTTATCAGTAGAAGAAAACTGTAGCTAAGATAATTTGTGAGCTGAAGCCATTGTTACCTCTGTTGCTAAGGGAAGTCAGTTACCCTGGGATACTAATTAACTGCAGCTATTGTGGAAATTAAGCCAGCAGCCCCCAACGGGTTCAGAGAACTGATGGGAGGAGGGAATCTAGAAGGTGTCAAGTAAGAAAGTATCTTTTCTGATTTAAGGAAAAGAGACTAGAGAAGAGGGTAGTTTGTACCCTTTCAACACCATCACACCTCTGTGAAGCTCATTTTTCTTCCTTAGTGGGCAAAGAGTTTGTTCCTTAATTAGCTCAAACTGTGGAGGCAAAGTGAATAGACAGCCTGTGGCTGAGATCAACAGTTTGGTCTTTGCTAGCCATTGAGGGATAAGCGTGTGGGGGGCTTTGACGTCAAAGCAGTTCCAAGTCTGAATGGAAAGTACCTGTTGGAAGAGACTTTGACTTTAAGATTCCAGTTGAGCTGATGAAGGAAAGGAAGAGATCAATAAAGAAAGTAACAGACTCTGGGCATCTATTGCATTTAAAAGAATTATCTATTCTGTTGTCTAAACTGGAGTTCAGCAATTTTAAGAAAGGTTATTTATTACAGTTTAAGATAGTTTAACAACAGTTTAAAAAAGATTATTTAAGAAAGAAAGATTTATGATTCTAGAAAAAGTCTGAACAGTGTACTTACTTATCTGCAACATACCCAGAGCTCAAGTTTTTGGACTTGACCTCAAGTTGTTCTAACAGACTAGTTCCATCTAGTGATAGTGTACCTATATTGCAGTTTGTTTTTCTGAGAAAATGAAAACGTGGCTTTTACAAGTGGCCACTGTAGCACTGAAGTCATGAAATTATTCAACAGCTGAGCACCAGCTTCGGGAGAGGCCCTGAACTAGGGAAGTGACGTGTGTCTGGGGACAGAAGAGTGAGTGCTTTGCATATTGGCTAAGTGAGATGATAATAAAATTTTTGATTAACAGCAGGAGGTGAGAGCATCAGGCCTACAGGACGCATATAAAATAATATTTAAAGACCACAGCAAGTGGGGTTAACTCTCTCCCTACTGACTCATGGCTGTTGAAAGTTCTGTACAGTAGCCCTGCTGCATGATAGAGAGCCATGAGAAGGTAAGGGGAAACATTCCAGAGGATTCCGACCAAAACGAAAGGAGGACACAATGAAATCTAGCAGCAACATAGCACCCCTCTCTATTAATGAAATAATTTGATAAAGTAATTGTCCAAGTTCACAAGGGTGACACATGATCTTCTTAGTTCCAGATTCACATATTTAAATGCCTGCCGGATTAAGTACTCTACACCCTGAGCATCCAAAACTAAAAAAAGCATCAGGTGAGCCAAGGTACATGGCTGGCAGTCCCCAGCCAGAGCTATCTGAGCTAGGAATCAGAGCAACCACACCTTTCAATGAGAGAGAGCGCAACAAGTATTGAGCCCAAAATGTCCAGGGTGGATAAGACCTTCTGTATTTCAGATAGAGGCAAGCTTGAAAGTTCATCCCATAGACCGGTTTCATTAAGGTTATTGACTTGCAGGTGTAGGCTTTGGACTGCTGTACCACATTTGGGGAACTAGATCCTGAAAATGCTCTTCAGACATCACAGACATTTTCCTTTCCCATGGATGGATGTAGCTCCACTAGAAGCACAGATTTTTGAACACCGAATATTTCCTACCTCCACATTTTTCTTCTTAGAGCCACAGCTTCCCGCTCATGCCTAACCTCCACCTCCAACCCATCTCTGGGACAGCCCGTGAGCACCTATGGCCCTCCTGCTGTGACCCAGGCATTCAGCCAATTTTCAAACCCAAACTTCTAGTGAACACACGGGTTTGAAAGTGGATCTTAATTCAGGTTACTCCTAGGTTACTTGGAGAGAAGGGAGCAGTAGATTGTAGAGGAGTAAGGCTCGCGAATCTGTATCTTAAAAAATTCCTCCAGTTTGTTCTGTTTCAGACAAGATTCTGGACTGGATTATGCTCCAGCACTTCCAGTTCTACCTCACTTAAGAGTTTTTCCCAGTTGTTGTTTTTTTTCTGGTGATTTTTATTTTATTTATTTATTTATTTATTTTTATAAACATATATTTTTATCCCCAGGGGTACAGGTCTGTGAATCACCAGGTTTACACACTTCACAGCACTCACCCAAGCACATACCCTCCCCAATGTCCATAATCCCACCCCCTTCTCCCAAACCCCCAGCAACCCTCAGTTTGTTTTGTGAGATTAAGAGTCACTTATGGTTTGTCTCCCTCCCAATCCCATCAGAGTTTTTCCCAGTTTTATCAGCCTTCGCTGATGTTCTACTCCTTTTGAATTCTTGTAATATAAAATCAAGAATTGTGGGCTTTTAAAAGACTCCAGAAACCAGTCAGTAAAAGTTACCTGGCACAGAAATCCCCTCCACAGGACGTCAATATATGCTCAATACAGACACCTGCCTAACCACTCCTCTTCACTCCTTATGTACCATGGAACCTACCATCTCTTCAGGCAGCTATTCTGGCCTCCATTAATAACCTAACAGCCAAAATATCTCCTCTATCCCACTGATCTCAAATCTTCTCACATTACAGCCTGAACCCAAAGGGGGAATTGGTAACATTGAAATAAGAACTGTTTAAAATGTTTTCACTTTTTCTGTTTAAAAAGTACTTTTCTGGGATGCCTGGGTGGCTCAGTTGGGTAAGCATCTGCCTTCAGCTCAGGTCATGATTCCAGGGTCCTGGAATCGAGTTCTTCATCAGGCTCCTTGCTCTGAGGGGAACCTGCTTCTCCCTCTGCCTGCTGCTCCCCTTGCTTGTGCTCTCTCTCTCTGACAAATAAATAACATATTTTTTTTAATAACATATTTTTTTAAAAGTACTTTGCTTTGAAAGCAATGCTGTCTCTTATGAAAAATATTTTGTGGAAATTCTTTTGCTAAAGTAGTTTTATAGTCAGTCTCCTGGGTGTTCTTCTATTAAGGCAATGATCTCAGAATCCTTGCTACCAAAGCCCAAACAAAATGCTAAATTTCTTCTAGTGTCCCTGGACAGGCAGATATATTGGTGGTCAGCTGCAGAGGGCAGCTTGGAAATTGAAATCAATCTGTTTCAGCCTCTGCGCTTTAGCAGCATTTTCTTAAATTTCTCTTCTCTGTTGCTAGTTGCTAAGGCCGCTTCTGTTGAAAGGGAAATTTGCGCATGTAAACCCCAAGAAACACTTGTCTAGCACAGACCTCTGGAATCATAAATTCACATCAAAGGCGGGAACAGAAAAAAGAGAAATTTGTGGATGGAAAGAATTATCCTTTTACCTTGCAAAAATCATCAGGAAGGACCCTTGCTTACGCTGGTATAAAATAATGATTCATTTATCAGGATTGAATTGTAAGTTCTTGAGAGCCAGAAAGAGTTCCTTGCGGGGAGGAAGGGATGGTTACTGTCATGTTTCATAATTCCAGGGGTTATCACTTAACAATTAGAAGGATGTGGAGAAGACTCCAAAGAATGGTCCCCTGGTAGTAAATAAAAAAAGGTGTCATGGAGGAGGTTTGGGAAACAGGCTGATACCAGAGCAAGACAAGGAGTGGCTTAGGATAATGAAGTTAGCATGAAGTGGGTGTCTGTATAGAGCTCCACCTCCACAAAAGTCTAGGCAAAGGAATCCAGCAGAGGCCAGAAAATGCCAGTGCAGTCCAAGGTACTGATGTATTGCCAGGGAAGGTGGAGGTAGTGCTACAGAGTTGACATAAGAACTTGGGGCACCAGGTTATAAGACAAATATGTAACTGGAGAGGAAAGCAAATCTGGAATGGAAGAACTGAAATTGCTGCTAGGATTTCTGCTCTAAGCAACAACAGTTCAGAAAAGAGTGAAACAGAGCTTGCAGGTGAGGGATTTAGTCGCCTCCTCTGGATGAGCTATAAACAGCCCAGGAATTGAGTTGGGAGCTTATGGGGCTGACCCTGACAGCATTCCTCAGAATCCTTTTGTGCTCCATACAAACGTGAAAACTTGGAATTTTGAATTTTGTTAGCTACAATAAAAATGACCAAAATTAACTCCCACAACGCAAAGATAAAATATGTAAACAAACCAATTGCCATATAAGACAATGAGAAAATTGTCAAAGATCAATTATTCCCCCAAGAAGATGCAAATTGTTTCATGAGTAAATTCACTGTGATTTTTAAAAATATTTTTTTCTTTACATCTTAGGACACTTATAAATTTACAAATATTGCAGATAGTAGAGTTCTCAAATAATCCACACCAGTCTTCTCCTATTTTTAACATGTTGCATTATTACTGTGTATATGTTCAGTTAAAGAACCAATATTGATATGTTATTAAAGCCCATATTTTATTCAAAGTTTCTAGTTTTAATTTAATATTATTTTCCTGTTCCATGATATCCCAGCAAAGATACCACATTGCAAATAGTCATTATGTCTCCTTAACCTCTTCCTGGCTGTAATGGTTTCTTAGACTTTCCTCATTTCAGATGACCTTGGCAGTTTTGAGGGATATAGGTCAGGTATTTTGTAGATTGTCTCCGAATTGAAATTCTTCTATACAGTTTTTCTCATGAGTAAACTGGGATTATAGGCTATTAGGAGTGCCATTCGCATCACATCACAATAAGTGTATACACTATTGTATACCCATTAATTACCACTGTAGGTATTAACCTTGATTACCTGGCTGCAGTAGTATTTGTCAGGTTTCTCTGCCGCAACGTTACTCTCCTTTCATCTTTTCATACTGTACTCTTTGGAAGAAAGTCCCTATGTGCAGTCCATGCTTAATGGGAAGTAATTTGAAACTGAAACATCTATATAAATTATTTGAAATTCTGTAGAGATCTGTCATGTCTTTCTCATATCATGACGCATTCCATCATTTATTTATATGAATACAAACTCATGGGTATTTTATATTCTGGGTTGTAATCTAATACTACTTTATTTTATAGCTAAAGCATTCCAGCTTTCGGCATTGGGAACTCTTATAGTTGGCTCCTATATCCCTTTGACATACCACCATCATCGTAGAGATTGTTTTTATTATTTTCCTACTTTCTGACACTATAAGATTCTTCAGGCTCATTTTGTATAATTTCTGTTCCATGTCCTTAAATCAGCAATTTTCCCAGGGAGCCCTGACTCGTTTTATTAGAAAATAGTATTAGAAACCAATGTGGTTTCTAATTGTGGGTGCTAGGTGTGCTGATGCTACTGAGGTGTCATTGATTGCAGGCCCTCTCACATAAAATAGAAAGTAAATATGTGTATTTATACAAACCTGTATCTATCTATACACATATCTACAAATATTTCTATATGTAACCATCTGTATCTAAATTAAACATGAGTTTATACCCATTTCTCTGACTCTAATTCATTTGTACATGGATCATTCTGGTCTCTTTTCCTTGCTTATCTGTAAATTCTCACTTCAATGGTGAGAAATGTAATTCCCACTAATGCACCATCCATTAAGTTAATTCATTGTTCAATGCCAGTATATGTGTAGAGCAGTATCAGAATTGTTAATCTGTATGTTCATGGGACAAAAATTTACTAGCTAGAATACAGTGCTTATGTACATTTCGTTTTGCTTTAGTGTTACAGACTCTACCCATTGCCAAAGTTAACTTATGTCAGCCTCTTTTTCCCACACTCCCTTCAGTGGTTTCATATATTGATAACACAGTTAGATTCCCTTGCCACAGTCTGCATTCTTTTCTGTGTTCCCCTGACTTCCTAAATGATTTTTTTATCTGCATATATTAAGATTCACTCTATGTCATAAAGTTTTATAGGTTTAGACAAATGCATAGTTTCATGTATCCACCATTACAGTATCACATAGAAGGTGTTCATCATTCTAAAAAATCCCTTACTCAACACTCTCCACCTTCCTGCCCTTCCCTCACCAGAAACCCTGCCAAACATCTTTCAAACATCTTTTTTATTTGCCTTTTCCAGAATATTACATAACTTTGGAATCATATAATGTGCAGACTTTCCAGACCGGTTTCTCTCTTAGGAGACACGCATTTTTTTTTTTTTTTTTAGTTCTTAAAATTTTTTTATTTTTTTTATTTTTTTATAAACATATAATGTATTTTTAGCCCCAGGGGTACAGGTCTGTGAATTGCGGAAACATGCATTTTAAAGATTCATTCATGTGTTTTGTAGTTTGATTTTTTTCAATTGCTGAATAATATCCCATTATATTAATGTACCGTTACTTATCCATTCACTATTGAAGGGCATGTAGGTGTTTTCTGGTTTTTAGAAATGGGGAATAATCTGATTTCTTTCAAGATTTTTTTGTCTTTGGTTTTTCTAAAGTTTTAATATGATGTGTCCAGGTGTAATTGTGAGGGTTTTTTGTGGGGAGTGTTTTACCTGCTTTGTATTCTGTGAATTTTTATATCTGTGGTTTGTGTCTGTCATACATTTTGTAAAGGTCTCTGCTTTTATCACTTCAAATGTTTCTTCTGTTCTATTCTCTTTCTTCTCCTTCTGGTATCCCACCTGTGCCAAGTTACACCCCTTTGAAATGGTTCCATAGTTCTTGAGTGTTATGTTCTGTTCTTTCATTTTAGTTTAGGAAGTTTTTAGTGACTTGTTTTCAAACTAACTGATTTTTCCCCTTAGGCTTATCCAGTCTACTAATGAAACCATCAAAGTTATTATTTCTGCTACAATATTTTTAACTTCTGGAATTTCTCATTTATTCTTTTATAGAATTTCTATCTTTCTGATTCTATTACCCATCTCTTTTTGTATGTTATTTATTTTTTTCCCATTTGAATCCTTAACATATTAATTTATAGTTGTTTTAAATTCCCTTCCTGGTACAAAGGAAACAAAAGCAAAAACGAACTATTGGGACTACATCAAGATAAAAAGCTTCTGCACAGCAAAGGAAACAATCAACAAAACTAAAAGGCAATTTTTGGAATGGGAGAAGATGTTTGTAAATGTCATATCTAATAAAGGGTTAGTATCCAAAATCCATAAAAACTTATAAAACTCAACACCCATAAAAACCAAATAACCCAGTTAAAAAATGGGCAGAAGTCATGAACAGACATTTTTCCAATGAAGACATACAGATGGCTAACAAACACAGGAAAAGATCCTTAACATCACTCATCCTCAGGGAAATACAAATTAAAACTAAAATGAGATATCACCTCACACATGTGAGAAAGGCTAAAATTCACAGCATAGCAAGGAATAGATGTTGAAAAAGATGTAGAGAAAGGGGAACTCTCTTGCACTGTTGGTAGGGTTGCAAACTTGTGTAGACACTGTGGAAAACAGTATGGAGGTTTCTCAAAAAGTTAACAATAGATCCAGCAATTGCACTACTAGGTGTTTTCACAAAGGATACAAAAATACTAATTCAAAGGTATACATGCACCTCAAGTTTATAGAAGCATTATCAACAATAGCCAAATTATAGAAAAGAACTCAAATGTCTATTGGCTGATGAACGGATAAAGAAGTGTGGTATATGTATACAATGGAATATTACACAGCCATAAAAAAGAATGAAATCTTGCCATTGCAATGACATGGATGGAGCTAGAGACTTATGCTAAGGGAAATAAGTCAGTCAGAGAAAGACAAATATCATATGATTTCACTTATATGTGGAATTTAAGAAATAAAACAGGATCACAGAGGAAGGGAGGGAAAAATAAAATAAGATGAAATCAGAGAGAGAGAGACAAACCATAAGATATTCTTAACTATAGGAAACAAACAGGACTGCAGGAAGGGAGATGGGTGGGGGATGGTGTAAATGGCTGATGGGCATTAAGAAGGGCATGAGATGTAATGAGCATTGAGTGTTATATGCAGCTGTTGAACCACTGAACCCAATCTCTGAAACTAGTAATACACTATGTTAATTAATTGAATTTAAATAAAATATTAAAAATAAAATACCAGAATTACCAGGAAAAAAAGAAATAATACAAACAAACACGAGGGAAAAAGAGAGCAGCAAGCTATAAATGAACTCTTAACTATAGGGAACAAACTGAGGGTTGCTGGAAGGAGGTGGTTAAATGGGTATTAAGGAGGGCACTGGTTACAATGAGCACTGGGTGCTGTATGTAAGTGATGAGTTACTAAGTTTTACACTTGAAACTAAAGTTGCACTATGTATTAACTAACTGGATTTTTTTTTAACTAACTGGAATTTAAATAAAAACTAAAATAACTATCAAAAAATTTATTCCCTGCCTAGTAACTCCAACATGTGTACCATATCTAAGTTTGGTTCTAATGCTTGATTTGTCTCTTTGGACTGTGTATTTCCTTGTGTTTCAGCTTGCCATGCAATTTTTTGTTTAAAGTCAGACATGTTGTAGCAGGTAATAGGAACTGCAGTATGAGATCAGTGAAGTGATTTATATTAATCCTGCTAGGAGTTGGGCTGAATTTTTTGTTTGCTGTGGGTATAGGTGCCAGAGACCTCAACTTCCTCTGGCATCCTTGTTTTTGTATTGATTTTGGATTTCCTTAGGTACTGCTATTCAGACAGAGTCTGTTTTGCAGCTTTTTAAGATGTAACCCACTGTTATTATACTGACACCTTGTTGGTGTGGTGGTAATGTGTAGAGGATTGATAAGGTTGTGTTATCTTGCTGTTAAATTTTAGTCTTCTAGTGGGTCCATTCTCTAGATTGTAACATTCATAAGTGTATTTTCAGTGGTATTGTTTCCCCCTTTTTGGTGAGAGAAGGCAGCTAGAAAGGACTAGAGTAACAAGATTGCCCTTCATCCAACTGGTATAAGGCTCTGGTAAAGTTGCATGCCCTGCATAATAAACACTTGCTACAGAGAATACTCAGGACATATTTCTTTTTTTTAAAAGGTTTTATTTATTTATTTGAGAGAGAGGCAGTGAGAGAGAGCATGAGCGAGGAGAAGGTCAGAGGGAGAAGCAGACTTCCCATGGAGCTGGGAGCCCGATGTGGGACTCGATCCCAGGACTTCAGGATCATGACCTGAGTGCCCAACCAACTGAGCCACCCAGGTGTCCCTCAGGACATATTTCATAAGGATTAGTGTTCTCAGCGCCACAAAGAGATCTTTCTTAGCTCTTCACCAGAGGAACTAAGGTTCCTGGAAGTAAAACCCATAAAAGAGTGCCCCCTCAAGAGTTTTTTACTATCACGCTAATCCATACATAACCTCAAGCAATTTGTCAAAATTACCATTTAAGTGTTCCTATCACTTATGTCTCCAGCAGCTTCTGTTCCAGATAAGTAGATCTGGGCTTTGACTTTCAATTCACCTGTTTCTTCAGATTTGGGGGTGATACTTTGCCCAGAAATGTCAGTTTTCTGATGAGTCAACAAAAAGTCATTGATCTTTCACTTTATTCAGCTATTTCTTGTTATGACAAAAGGGATGACTTCTAAGCTCCAAGGAGTCAGTAAGTTGGGGAAATGACAATGGGGCCATTGGCTACAGAGGTCTCCAGCATAGCACACACACACATGCACACACATACACATACAAACAAATATTCCTAGTTTTGTCTGCTAGAGGGCACTGAACACACAGATCTTGGTTTCTAAATATCATCCTCTTCTAAAAGGAACCAGGGCTCCTTGGAAAAATGACTAATTCTAGGACTGGAGCAGAAAAAGTGCAAGATTATCCTGGAACATCTAGTTGTGTTTGACAAGCAAGGAAGTGATCAAAGAAATGAGGGGAATGTGTCCAAAGGATATTGGAGCAAGCCTGAAAGGGCTCCGACTGGGCAAACATGGGATAATTTGAGTATCAAAATAAATAAGGATAGTAAAGGATTAAAACCAGTTGAAGAATATAAGAATCTATCTGTAAGTCCATACTGGTGAAACAAAAATGAATTAGTAAAAGTTAAATGGACGAGAAAGAAAAGTTCTTCATTGGAGTAAAATAAACTAATGAATGTAGAATTAATGATGTAAAGAGAAAATTACCATTGATTGAAACAGAAATCATTAAGGCAAGTGAGGAGGTGTTCAACTGAAGAGCGGGGTGGTGAAATTGTTTCAGAGTAAGCTCAGGTCATGATCCTGGGGTCCTGGAATAGATTCACATGTTAAGCTACCTGCTCAAAGGAGAGCTTGCTTCTCCCTCTCCCTCAACAGCTCCCCCTGCTTGTGCTCTCTGGCTCTTTGTCTCTTTCTCTGTCAAATAAATAAATAAAATCTATAAAATAAATAAATAAGATAAAACAAAATAAGCCAGACACAGAAAGACAAATGTTGCTTGATTCCACTTACACAAGGCATCTAAAGTAGTTAAAATAATAGAGGCATAAAATAGAATGGTAGTTTCTAGGGTCTGGGAATTGGGAGAAATGGGTAGCTGCTGCTCAATATGTATAAAATTTTAGTTAGATTAGAAAAAAACACATAATAAATCAAAATGGAATTCTAAAAAATGTTCAAGTAACAGAAGGTAAGTCAAGGAAAAATAAACAAAAAGTATAAATAAAATGTCATAATTAATCCTTAATGTAATGGTAATTACATTAAATGTAAATGGTATAGCATAGAAATTAAAAGACAGATTTGCAGACTGAACTAAAAAAAATGACCCAAATGTATGGTATTTATAAGAAGCTTCCTTCAACTATAAGAAACTTCATTTAGCTATAACTTCATTTTATATAACTTCATTTAGTATAAGGTAGGTTGAAAGTAAAAAGACGGAAAAAGTTACACTATGCTAAATGAATCAAAAGAAAGCAGAGACACTGTTGTTATAATTTCAGAGCTAAAAAAGTTACCAGTGACAGAGAGTGACATTACATAATGATAAAAAGGTCATTAACAAAATATAGTAACCCTACATATATACACCCCAAATAAAGAGGTGCAAAATATGCAAAGCCAAAGCTGTAGAATAGAAAGGAGGAATAGAAAGATCGACAAGTATAGCTGAGACTTCAATACCTCTGTCAGCAATTGATAGAACAAGCAGGCAGAAAACCACTAAGGACATAGATTACCTGAATAGCACTCTAACTGACATTTATAGAATACTCTGTCCAACAGACATTCACCAAAATAGACCATATCATGGGCCATAAAAGTGATATCAACAAATTTAAAATAATTGAAATCATACAGATATATTCTTGAACCATAATGGAATCAATATAGGAAAAAATCATAAAAGTAACAGAAAATTACTCAAACACTGTAAAACTAAACAAAAAAAAAAAAATAAAAAAAAAAAAAATAAACAATACCCTTCTAAATAATTCATTAGTCAAAGAGGTACATTGAAATGAATGAAATAAAATAGACTATATCAAAATTTATAGGAGCCAGCTAATAGAGTATTAGGTGGAAATTTATAGCATAAATGTTAATTTTTACACAATGGAAAAGTCTCAAATCAATAATATAAGCTCCCACCAGAAGAAACTAAAAACAGAAGAGTAAAATAAATCTAAAGCAAGCATCAAGATAGAAATAGTAAAGACACAAGCAAAAGCCAACAAAATTGAAAACAAAAAACATTACAAAAAAATCAATGAAACAAAAACTTATTTCAAAAAAAACAATAATTGTAAGGGGAGGTGAACCATGAGAGACTATGGATGCTGAAAAAACAATCTGAGGGGTTTGAAGCAGCGAGGGGTGGGAGGTTGGGGGAACCAGGTGGTGGGTATTAGAGAGGGCACGGATTGCATGGAGCACTGGGTATGGTGCAAAAACAATGAATACTGTTATGCTGAAAATTAATTAATTAATTAATTAAAGCAATAATATAAGAAAATTATAATATTAAACATTTTATCTTTGTATAATAAAACAACAGAAAAACTTATAAGATTTCTATACAGAAAAAAACTCTAATCAAACTTTAAAATAAAAAACTGAGGGAAATATTTGCGACACCTATCACAAGGGCTGACTTCCTTAACATTTAAAAAGTTTCTATTAGTCCTCAAGAAAAGGAAAAACAATCTAATTTAAAAATGGGAAAAAGAAAACAAATAACAATTCACAGAAAATGAAAAATGTCTTTAAATATTACAGCTGTAAAACTCAAGATTAAGAGGCTTGATAATACAGTACATGGACAAAAACATGTGAAAGATAACCCACATATATTGTTGGTAGAGGTGTAAATTCTTTGAAGTTTTTTTTTGTTATTTTGGGGGGGTTTTTGGGTTTTTTTGCCCAGCAACTCTGGTTTGATGAATTAATCTTGCGGATATATTACACATATTTTCAAAGGTTTACATGCAAAAGTATTTATTGCAGTAGCAAAAGATGGAAAACAACTTAAATATCTATTAATAGGGAACTGATTCTATTATTGTGCATTCATGCTACAAAATACCATGTAGTCATTAATCAAAGGATGAGATATCACTACATCATTTGATGTGGTGGACTGAATACATGTTCAAAAATTCTTATCACTCCAGAGAAAAGACTCAAAATGTGTGCTACCACTGTTTCAACCTAGCTGGGATTTGGGGACTGCTTTGATGAATAGAATGCAGTGGAAATGATGATGCATGTATTGGGTATTCACCCCAAAGATACAGATGTAGTGAAAAGAATGGCCATATGCACCTCAATGTTCATAGCAGCAATGTCCACAACAGCCAAACTGTGGAAAGAGCCAAAATGCCCTTCAACAGACAAATGGATAAAGAAGATATGGTCCATATATATAATGGAATATTACTCAGCCATCAGAAAGGATGAATACCCAACTTTTTCATCAACATGGACGGGACTAGAGGAGATTATATTGATTGAAATAAGTCAAGCAGAGAATGTCAATTATCATATGGTTTCACTTACTTGTGGAGCATAAGAAATAGCATGAAGGACATTAGAAGAAGGAAGGGAAAAATGAAGAGGGGGAAATCGGAGGGGGAGACGAACCATCAGAGACTGTGGACTCTGAGAAACAAAACTGAAAGTTTTAGAGGGGAGGGAGTGGGGGGATGGGTTGGCCTGCTGGTGGGTATTAAGGAGGGCATGTATTGCATGGAGCACAGGGTGTTATATGTAAACAATGAATCTTGGAACACTACATCAAAAACTAATGACATACTGTATGGTAACTAACATAACATAATAACAAATAATATAAAAAAAGAAATGATGGCTCATGACTTCAGAAGCTAGGTTAGAAAAGGTCATGTAGCTTCTGCTGGTTTTCCTCAAAACAATTGCTGTAGGAGCATTCAGTCACCATGCATGAAGTCTATCTGCCATGAAGCCAACATAATGGTGGGGGGTGGGGAGAAGGAAGAGAAGAGTGGAAAAAGAGGGACAGAGACAGAGACGCAAACAGACAGAGAGGGAAGGAAGGAGGAATTAGTCTTTGTTCCCCCCATGTCAGACTTAGAAATGATGAAGCCTTGAGATAGAAAACCATTCTACCCCAAATTACCATCTGATAGCAACCATATAAGGGATCTTGAGTGCAGACTGCCTATTGGAGTCCAGTCAGCCCCAAATCCATGATCATGATAAATTGTTGTTATTATTATATGTCACTCTTTTGAAGTTTTCTCCTATGCCTGTATAGATAACTGAAATAGCTGATAAAGAACATTCTCAAAAGCATAATTTTAAGTGAAAAAATTAAGGTGCAGAACAGTGTGTACAGTGAAGTTTTTACGTTTTTCTAAAGGCATGTTTTTATGTATTTATAACATACAAGGCTGAACAAAGTGCATAAGAATAGTTAGTTGCCTCTTTGAAGGTAAAATGGAGGACTAGAAACTGGTGGGTGAGAGAGAAATGTTTAACTGTATAACACTACCATTTAAAAATTCTTTATCACGGGGCACCTGGGTGGCTCAGTGGGTTAGGGCCTCTGCCTTCGGCTCCGGTCATGATCTCAGGGTTCTGGGATCGAGCCCCCTGTCGGGCTCTCTGCTCGGCAGGGAGCCTGCTTCTTCCCTTCTCTCTCTGCCTGCCTCTCTGCCTACTTGTGATCTCTGTCTGTCAGATAAAAAAAAATTCTTTATCACATGCATGTGGTATTTAAAAATATTTTTTTTCTTTTTCCCAGGTATTTTTTTAATTTTTAATTTTTTATAAATATATAATATATTTTTATCCTCAGGGGTACAGGTCTGTGAATCGCCAGGTTTACACACTTCACAGCACTCACCAAAGCACATACCCTCCCCAATGTCCATAATCCCACCCCCTTCTCCAGCCCCCCACCCCCTAGCAACCCTCAGTTTGTTTTGTGAGATTAAGAGTCACTTATGGTTTGTCTCCCTCCCAATCCCATCTTGTTTCATTTATTCTTCTCCTACCCACTTAAGCCCCCATGTTGCATTAAATATTAAGTCTGTCTAGATTCAAAACCCCTGCTCTCTCCACTATATTATTTCTATATGAGAAACAGAAGACAGAAATGAGGGAAAAGTGACGTCAGAGAAAAAAGATAAGAAAATGACTAGTGAAATTATCCTTTCTCTATTGAAGCAAAAAAACAAAATCCCCATTTAGCCACTGGACATGGGAAATCATATATGACCTTTGAAGAAAGAATGATTCATTCTTTTTCCTGGTTTGAAGCTATGCTCTCCCTTTGGCTACTGCCTTGCTACTATCACCTCCAATCAGGTACAGAGGAGTAGCAACATCTTATCCAAGACCTTGCTTCTCCCTGCTTGGGATTTCCCACTCACATGAGCTGTATGGTTTGGAAAACGCCTTGCTTGTATTCCTGGAGCCTGAGACTAGAACATCACAGGCTTAATGTTGAAAGATATTACACGTGGTATTTGTGTCTTGTGAGTAAGGAAGTGGAGGTCATATCCTCCAGTTAAGAAGTATTTTAATTGCTCTACCCACTGGATCTTTTTAATAAAACTGAGTTGCAAAGTTTCCCAAAGTTTTATCCTGTTAGTGGTCATTGCTATTGTTTCTTATTTACTCCACTGGATAAATAAAGACCTACTGCCTGGCATTAAGTGTAAGTTTTACTAGTAGCGGCATTTTTTTTTCATGAAATATCTTTTTGTGTAACATTATATTATTGAGCTCCCACAACAATCCAGAAAGAAACTGTGATTACCTCTGGGTTATGTAGGAGGAAGCTGAGGCAATTTTGTTTTTGGATTGATCAGAAGATCAAGTTAAAAATAAATATATATTGTTGGACAAACCAAAGAACTCTCAACACTCAAGAGAATACCTATTGGAGGTAGGTGGAAGGGAAGGTAGGTAGATGTAGGGTTTTCAATGCTAGCAATTAACAAATAGAATGGAAATAGCCATTTATCCAAATGGTTTAGACTAATGATTCCCAGCATGTTCCATGTTATGACACATTATTTTTTTTCTTTAATTTTACTAATTCCCTAAAGCAATATGTGGGTTCATAAAAGTAATTAAAGTAGAATTAAATATTACGTTAATTAAACATTGCTTGAAATGAATTTTAAATGATGTGAATTGGTCTTACTCCTTGGGATAACTGTAAATTGTCTATCCTGATTTTATGACAACCCAGATTATTATTAGGAGTTGAAACTAGAGGGCTGAACCAAAATATGTATCAGATCCCTGAGTTTGTACCTTAGGAAGTCTGTCCCAGATGACTTTTGGGAGTTATGGAAAGAAATTCCAGTGTTCTGGTAAAGTTCCTTCTAAGAATAACTGACACCCCTCAGGTTTACCTTTATTTTTAGCCCTTTTCTTTGGAGTACTCATACTCTTCTGTACTATTGCTGTAGTAGGGAAACTGGCTAGTCATCTTCATTGGGGTCGTCCCCATTTATCTCTCTGTCCTGCTTAGATTTCTCCATTCACTGTGCACATGGCCAGGGTCTTGTCCAACCTGTTCTCCAAGCACAAGGGGGACCATCAACTCCAGTGTCTTTACCAGTCTGTACATTCTACCTTCTGTTCTGCAACTTCCACTACGGACCACTTTTGTGATATTCCTCCTTTGGTGGAGCTGGTATGCTTTCCTCCTTCTCTGTGACTTGAAAGCCTTTAATTCCCTGCACTACATCCATAAATATTCATCATCCTCATCATCCTCAGAAAGTTCTTGGCTCCAGGGCAAGCACAAGTCTTTCTTACTCTGGCCTCCCTCTTGATTGCTCTCAGCCTAGGTTACAGAACTAGGACTCTTTTCTGCTTTCCCACCTCTATCTGTGGGATGGACACTCACTGAGTTGGCACAGGATAGTTTTATTCCTCTACACCAAGATATTATGCACATTAAACTCCAAAATCTGAGGGAAAATGTCTGGTAAATTCTTTCAGAACATCAGCCCTTTCTTTTCTCTACCCGTTCAAATGGAAGTTTCATTTAAGGCCTTTGTGTTCACATGAGATTCGATCATAGGAGTTAATTTTTCCTGGTAACTTAATTTAGTCTGGCCTCCTATTTATGCATTTAACAAAATCCAGTCAGATTCCAAATTATGTATTTTATTTCTTTCTTTAAGCACATTGATAGAAGCTATTGTTAGCTATATGCTCTTTCTATCAGTCCTTTCAAAGTTCTTACTGAAACTGAAAAATCCTAGAAGGGAACACAGACAATAACCTCTTTGACATCAGGCACAGAAACTTCTTTCTAGATATGTCTCCTGAGGGAAGGGAAATAAAAGCAAAAATAAACTATTAGGATTACATCAAAGCAAAAAGCTTCTGCACAGTGAAGGAAACAATCAACAAAACTAAAAGGCTACCTTCCAAATGGGAGAAGATATTAACAAATGACATATTAATAAAGGGTTAGTATCCAAAATATATAAAGAATTTATAAAACAACATACAAAAAAGGAATAATTCAATTAAAAAATGGGAAGAAGACATGAACAGACATTTTTCCAAAGAAGACATCCAGATGGCAAACAGACATGTGAGAAGGTGTTCAATATTACTTATCCTCAGAGAAATGGAAATCAAAACTATGATGAGATATCACCTCACACCTGTCAGAATGGCAAAAAAAAAAAAAAAAACCCACACACAAGAAATAACAGGTGTTGGCAAGGATTCAGAGAAAGAGAGAACCCTCTTGCACTGTTGATGGAAATACAAACTGTTGCAGCCACTGTGGTAAAGAGGATGGAGGTTCCTCAAAAACTTAAAAGTAGAACTACCCTCCATGATCCTTCTAGGTATTTACCCAAAGAATATGAAAGTAACAGTTCAAGGGGATATATGCACCCCAGTGCTTATAGCAGCAGTATCTACAATAGCCAAATTATGGAAAGTGTCCATTGACTGATGAATAGATAATGAGGGATGGGTGAAATAGGTAATGGGGATTAAGGAGGGTACCTAATGATGAGCACTAGGGGATGTATGGAAGTGTTGGATCCTTATATTATATACCTGAAAAGAATATTACACTGTAAGTTAACTAACTGGAATTTAAATAAAAACTTAAAAAAAACAATCATAAGAGTTCATCCATACACTAGAGTATATTTATGGAACCAGTAGACTTGAGGAAGAATGCTTTTTGACATGCATATTTTTTATAACATAGTTTTAAGTGAAAAGAACATGGTAGAAAATAGTATTATGTTATTATTTTACTACAAATACAATTATACACACATGTGCATAGACACATACGCATGTATTAAAAAGCAAAAGACCAAAAGTATGTACACCAAAGTGTTAGTAGTTATCTCTAGGTGCTGATATGTATTTCTCTAGCTTCTTCATATTTTCTAATTTCTCAATATTTAGCATTTAATTCTCTTATAATTAGGAAAAAAGTAATTTTAGATAATTGAATTAGTTATCAGGGTCAACCAGCATATGTGGAAAAGGCGGCAATTCTTAATGAAGACAAATCAACACCTTTATTGTTGGTTTGAATTGAGGTTACATTTTTTTTTTTAAATTTTTTATTTTTTATAAATATATATTTTTATCCCCAGGGGTACAGGTCTGTGAATCACCAGGTTTACACACTTCACAGCACTCACCAAATCACATACCCTCCCCAATGTCCATAATCCCACCCCCTTCTCCCAAACCCCCTCCCCCCAGCAACCCTCAGTTTGTTTTGTGAGATTAAGAGTCACTTATGGTTGAAACAAGATGGGATTGGGAGGTTACATTTTTTTAAGTAGGAACTTATCTCTAATGCTAAAACACAAGTCAGTGGGACTTTACTGAGTTTGAAATTCATTTTACATATCATTTTTCAGGAAAATATTATAGAGTAAAACCCATTTCTATTTGACTTTTTTCCGTAAGTGCTTAAATATTTTCTTCTCTGAGGCCTATATTTTATGCTCCCCAAGAGAAGGGCTTTTATTTCCCTTGGCATGTCTCGCCTCTCTCCCCATTCTCTTCTCTATGCTTCTATACTGCCTAGAATCAGTTTATACACAGATGTGAACTCATAAAATATTTATTGATGGACTTGCTTATTTCTATTCTCCATTAATCCCAGCCTAGCCCTGTTCTGGGTATTGTACAAAATAGATTCAGCCTCTTCTGCTGTCATTGCTTAATGCTCTGAGTCTCTGAACTCTACTCATGTAATGTGAGATGGGTCCCAGCTAGTTCCAGCTTCCAGGACTGCCCCTGACCAGGTCTCTGCAAGAATAGCTGGAGAAGCCCACTCACCAAGTGAAACTGACTGCAGCCCATCTTGAGTGTAGGCTGAGGATGGCGGGTGTGAAGATGTGCTGAGAGCTCCCTGGATAGCAAGGCTCAGCTTCTCTAGCAACTTTGAGTGGCAGATGCAGAAAGAGGTCAATGATTATCTTCTTATAACACCTGAGAAGACAGAGTCACTTCCTTAACTTATAGGTTCTCCTGCACTTACGATCCCTCATCCCCCCACTGGGAGAAGTCTTGCTCCCTTTAGAAGGACTGGCCTAGGTTCCACTGGCTTTAAATCTTGTTTTGACTCCAAGTCCCCATTGAACATCCATGACCCCAACAGATGGCCTTAGGGCAGCAGGATTGAGATGGGGACACCAGAAATTACCCTGGATAGTCTTTCTCATTAACCCAATAACCAGGAATGACTATTTATAAGACAACGAGGATATCCCCTTCTTGAAAGCTTGTGGGAGAAGCAGCAGAACTAGATGTGAGGTCCCCAATGCTGAATTTGATAGTTCTGAGACTGTGTGTTAAGACCTAACACTGATTTCAATGGGTCCTGAGTCTGTGGAAGTAAAAACTATAAATTCTGCCAGTGACAACTGACTGGGCTCTCTCAGTTTGTGCAAATCTAGTGGAGTTCCCTTAAGCTGGAAAGGTCACTGGAGACTCAAATCTGATTACATGCTGTGCAACCTGGGTAAATACCATTTAGAACACAGCCCTGCAGAAGATCCAGGGAAAACAAAGCCCAATGCCTATATTGGATATCTGAAAAATGTGGGATCCCAGGAGCAAAAAATGATAATAAAAAAGAAACATACTGGGGCGCCTGGGTGGCTCAGTGGGTTAAAGCCTCTGCCTTCATCTCAGGTCGTGATCCCAGGGTCTTGGGATCGAGCCCCATGTTGGGCTCCCTACTTAGCGGAAAGCCGCTTCTCCCTCTCCCTTTGCCTGCCTCTCTGCCTACTTGTGCTCTCTCTCTGTCAAATAAATAAATAAAATCTTTAAAAATAAAAACTTACTGGATATATACTATATCTGAAAACCATTGCTGGAGCTGACCAATGCACAAGCCATTACCTCATATAAACCTCACAACAACCTTGGGAGTTAGATAATCTTATCCCCATTGTATAGGTGAAGAAACTGAGATACAGAAAACTTAAGTAACTTGTCTATGGTCAAAGAGTTCAGAAGTGAGAGAGGTGGGTCTCAGAGTATGGCAGTCTGATTCAGAGCTTGTACTCATGGACATGTGTTCAGTGTGATGGTACAGGACAGTGCTCAGAATGATCTTGTTCTTGGGGGTTAATGTCACTGTATTAAATTTTTAATAATTTAATAATATGCCCAGTGGTTGCTACAAACCTTCACTCTCAGTAGACTGAGCAAGAGCCTTGGGAGTACTGGGGTTAGACAGCATGCACTACAACATTTCAAAGCTGTCTGCCATAATAGTCATCCTGACCCCAGGGTAGTATTGCCATGGTGCATTTGACATAGGACTCAGTAGAACTGATCCATTGTCCACCCTGACCCAGGTACCTAGCACATCCTGGTACAGAGCTTGCCCTACCCATGGTGGCCATTTGCCCACCATGGGTGGGAGCAGCTGGCCCATGGGAAGAGGATATGCCTAGCTTGATTTATTCACTCTTGACCAAGGTACAATATATCCGTCCAGCAGTTTGTGGGAGGAGGAAACAGGCCAGGGGACCATGCACGTGTGCATTGAGTCACGGGATAGAATCACCAGGCACCTGTGTAGGGCTGCACTTGCCCTGCAAGTATCCTGTGCCTGAGAGGGTGTGATATTGCATAGCAAATTGAAAGCATCATAACAGATTGAGAGAGAGACTGCAATAGAAAGGGGAAAACTTTATATTTGAGTACCTTAAATGGCACTCCTTTTTGCTTTTTGAATACAGGACTTCACATTTACATTTTTGCCAGGGACCTACAAATTATTTGGCCAGTTCTAACTGCAAGGACTGTCTATTACTAAAGTATTTTAGTGTCCCCTGGGGTCCACCACCTGTCACATAGAAATCTTGAAAGATGATGAAGTTGTAGCTCTCTCTACTCTTGCTGGAGCTGTTCAGAGGGTAGGAGACATAGCTGCTTGCCAAGGAGATAGATCTTGAGTCAATGTGTGCTGTTCAGTCGAGTCTAATGAGGCCCATTTCATCCCACCCTCTCAGCTGTGTTGTGTCTCAAATCCTGAGAGGGGCCTAAGAAAATATGGTGAGAGATGATAATCTGGGGTATGAATCAGAAAAAAAAAAAAAAAAAAAAAGAAGACCTGAATTCTAAATCTGCCTCTGCCACTGACAAACTGAGTGATTTTCAGAATGTTGCTCTCCCTTGGGGACACTGTTTCCTCATATGTGAAAAGAGCAGTTTTGATTAACCTAGTGTTTCCAGACTGTTGTTGAGGTTCTAGAGAGGTGCTTCACAGAGGTAGAGGTGAGTGCTTGGCAATGAAGTTAGAGTTATAAGGAACTCACACTGATTTCAGCTAAGCCTGTCCTACTTTGATGTTTTATATATTTTTGTTCTGCATTTAATTCACTTAAATAATTTCAATGTTTAAAAAAATTAAAACCCCTTATTCTCAATGATCTTTGTGAGCCCTTCTACCTCTGATTTCTGATTCTGAAACTTTAACCTTGAATCCTACAAATAGGATGGTTTTTCTTCCAGGAAGCATCTGCCACGTGCTTGAGAAGAGACAGAAGGACAGAAATCCAGGGAGGACAAGCGTTTGGAGGGCAAGCACCTGGGTGTATAGAGTTGAGCAGACAATAAAGAAGAGATTCAGGTTCTCTATTATGGATTGAATGTCAAGCAAAAACCTCCAAAAAACAAGAGATTCAGCTAGAAGCCCATGCTCCAGGAGGTAAGATTTTCTACCTGTCTTCCATTACACAATAGGATATAACAATACTTGGTGGAAAAAATTACCTGGATAAGTAAAAAGGTTAGTTGTGAATGAATTTCAGCTCTACTAATGCTTTTTGAACCTTTACTAGGTACCAGACTCTATGCTAAACCTTGGTTGGGAGATGAAAAATTAACCAAATATGGCTCTATCCTTCTGAAAGTTTTCAGTGTATGTAAGCAAAACAGAAATTCTAAAAAATTCAGAGGATTTTATCATAAGGCCAAGTGTCATAATGTTACAATGGAGGCGCAAAGTGCAACGGGAAACCAGAGTATGAATCCCTACTTCCATCTGAAACATCAGGAGAAGGTTCGCAGAAAAGATAGGATTTAAGCTTGGACTTCAAAAAATGGATAGGACTTGGACAGACAAGATATGGAGAGCTTTGCATGCAAAATATAACAGTTTGGAATTTATCTTATCAGTGTGGAGAGTAGAAGGCTGATCTGGTTGGATTTACATTTAAACTACCGTAGTTGTTATGTAAAAAGTAGATTTAATAGGATCCAAGGTGGATTCAGAGAGAAAGGATAAAAGATTATTTTGCTAATCTAGGCAAGAAAGGAGTACATCATGATCTAGGACAGTGTCCTTGAAGAATAAACTACTTCAAGAGTAATTTGGGAGGAAGAATTGGCAGGATTTGGTAACTGATTGAATGTAGGGAGTTGAAGGGGGAGAAAGTGTCAAAGACTAACTTTAGGCTTTGGGTTTAAGAAACCGGAAAAAAAAAAAAAAAAAAAGAAACCGGGTTGTGTTGTTCACTTACATAGGAAACAAGGGGAAAGAAAGAGCAGGATTAGAAGAGTTCAGTTTTTAAACATTAAGTTTGAAGCGCTTGAGGAACTTTTCAACGGGAGGTTCCATCTGGCAGTTGGATATAAGGATCTGGGCTCTAAGAGGATTAGTTTTATTTGGTAGTAAACCACACTGCCTCACAACTGGGGCTTAGCAATCTTTGGAAGATGGCTATTAAGGCTAGAACGTTTTGGGGAATAGAGGCAGAAACAAAGCTACCTTAGGGCTCAAATATTGTGTCTGACCTAGGTATAAATAAATACTTCTTTCTGTTTTTCCTTGCAGCCAAAGCCAATTTGATTATTTTTCCCCTAACTAGTTGTTTGATCTTGCTCAGTTTCTCTTCTCTAAGCCTTGGCTTCCTCAACTATAAAAGTAAGATAATAAGTTTTTATAGTCTTCAGGTATAGGATGATATGCTTTTATAGATAGCTTATTGTTCAATATATTTCCACAAGATAGTAATATCCACAAATTTCATGCACCTTTTCAAATTCTGAGGGCTAGCCATGGACTAATAAATTAACTCACAACTCACACTTGTGTTGTCTGTTGGTCATATATTCAGGAATACCAATAGGCTTAGCTAGTTTATAATTTGCATACAATAGTCCATTTAGTATTTACACACACACACACACACACACACACACACACACACACATCATTGGTATAATTTAGGCCTAGAGTTTCCACTAATCAATGGTCCATTGTCCCTTACAAGGAATCTTTCAAATCCTACTCTGATTAGCAAACTTAATCTGTTGTTTGGCTTAGCATTACTATCTTTTAAGATTTACCCTTATAAATCTCAATAATTACATATGTGAATTAATATATAGTCTCACATTTTATAGCCTCACAGCGGTAGTGATGGTGCAGCATTTGGAAAACACACATTCAGGAGTCTTCTGAAAGTCAACCTTTCATGAGGATGAAAGATAGGGACTGAACTTAATTCAACCTAAGGGATACCAAGTAAATCCTCCATATAAATACATGAACAGTAAAGCAAATGTATTTGCATCTCAGTTGCCATTTATGTTTTCTTCTATAATTTATAGTCAAATTACACTATTTTCTAACCTTGTTATCATGGAATTATTTAAACTTATGACTGGGGTTACACCAGTTCACAACTCAAATTGACATATTCATATCCACATACATATTTCCCTCTTTTAAAACATTTATCAGACAGTTGCTTCAGAAAATACACATTGTTTTGGCCATATAACTTCTTACTGTGTTGCCGTTTATCTAAACAACTACTTCTAAGCTCTTAGGCAGAGCAATTAAATTGTTCTTAACAAGGCTTCATTTGCAGGCAAGGAAAACACCGTGAATAGAACTGTAAGCAAGTCTTCATAGAACATGTTACATTCTTGAGACACGAAATGGAAGATCAGGGACTCTGCTTCAATATTTTCCATAAAGGAACTTTCACTTCCTAGTTTCTCAAACTTGAGAGTATTTAACGTGGGGATTAACATTGTATAAAACACTGAAACCATTTGATTTCCTGCCTGGGATCCATGTTGAGAGGGCTGCAAGTTAAATACACATAGCTGTTCCATAATATAGGTCAACAGCAGTCATGTGGGAATCACATATAGAGAAAGCTTTTTCTTTGCCAGAAGCTGAAGGAATTCCCAGGATCATCATGAGGACAGACACGTAGGCGACAAGGATCACCACAATGGAGGTGACCAGGATGAATCCCCCACAGCCAATAACCAGTATCTGGGTGACCCAGGGGTCTGAGCAAGCCAGTACCAATAGTGGAGGAATGTCACAGAAGAAGTGGGGAAGGACACGTGGTTGACAGAATGATAGTTGTGTGATGGAAGTTGTCACAGAAACCATGTTAACTAATCCCCCAAAGTAGCATCCTGCTATCATGAGGAGACAACACACTCTAGACATGGTGATAGGGGAGAGCAGTGGGTGACAGGTGGCAGTATAGTGGTCATAAGCCATGGAAGCCAAAAGGTTGCATTCAGCAGAGGCAAAGATTATGAACAAGCCCTTTTGAGCTATGCATCCAAGGAAAGAAACGGCCTACAATTTAGATAACAAATTTGCTAAAGTCTTTGGGATTGTAATGGAAGAGAAACAGACATCAAGAAGGGAAAGGGGGTGCCTGGGTGGCTCAGTGGTTTAAAGCCTCTGACTTTGGCTTGGGTTACTATTCCAGAGTCTTGGGATCGAGCCCCCAATCAGGCTTTCTGCTCAGCAGGGAGCGTGTTTCCCCCCCTCTCTGCCTGCCTCTCTGCCTCCTTGTGATCTCTGTCAAATAAATAAATAAAATCTATATAAAAAAAAAAAAAGAAGGGATAGGTTAGAGGGAAAAAAAGTGCATGGAAGTATGGAGGCAGGGACTGATTCTGCTCAGGATTACCAGGCCTAGATTCCCCAACACAGTGACAATATAAATGATAAGGAAGACTCCAAATAGCAGGACTCCAAGCTGAAGGTTGTCTGCCATGCCAAGAAGGATGAAGTCAGTCACCATGAATGAATTCTCCATCCACACAAGCTGGATATTATTCTTGACCAGTTAAGAGCTCTTTAGACATGCTTTAGTTGAGGAAATAATGGGAAACTGGATGATATGGGTAAAAGAGTCCCACTCAAAACATATCAATCCACAACAGTCTCCAGCCCTTCCCCTCATCTATATTCTCACTTTATTTTTTAATATTTTATTTTATTTTTTTCAGTGTTTCAGGATTCATTGTTTATAGACCACACTCAGTGTGCCATGCAAAACGTGCCCTTCTTAATACCCACCACCAGGTTCACCACCCCACCCTCTTCCCCTCCAAAATCCTGTTTGTTTCTGAGTCTACAGTCTCTCATGCTTCAATCCCACCTCCAATTTCCCCAATTCACTTATCCTTTCCTTCTCCTAATGTCCCCCATGTTATTCCTCACGCTCCACAAGTAAAACCATATGATAATTGACTTTCTCTGCTTGACTTACTTCACTCAGCATAATCTCCTCCAGTCCCATCCATGTTGATACAAAAGTTGGGTATTCATCCTTTCTGATGGAGGCATAATATTCTATTGTATATATAAACCATATCTTCTTTCTTTTTTCTCTCTCTCTCTTTCTTTCTTCCTTCCTTCCTTCCTTCCTTCCTTCCTTCCTTCCTTTCTTTCTTTCTTTCTTTCTTTCTTTCTTTCTTTCTTTCTTTCTGTTGAAAGGCATCTTGACTCTTTCCAAAGTTTGGCGACTGTGACCATTGCTACTATGAACACTGGGGTACATATGGCCCTTTCTTTCACTACATCTGTTATCTTTGGGGTAATCTTTGGAAGATACCCAATGAACTACATAACCAGACAACTCCCTCCCTTTAGTAATTGTGACATTATTTCTGAAACAGTGGAAGTCATCAATACTTACTATTCTGCTTGAACAGTAGAGGGTTTTCTAGAACCTTGATCATTTCTTCACCAGAGATTGTTGCAGAATCAAAATGCCCCTTAATGGCCATCAGAAACCTAAGCCAAGTCTGAAGGTACCATTTGGATCCCGTGAGTGAAAAACAAAAGGATTCATGCAGCTCCTGACTGATCATCAGCTTACTGATTCCTTTAACCATGTTTGGGGCAAAGGCAATGCAGCTGTGCAAAACCAAGTATGAATTCCACAAAGATTTGTTCATTCCACAAAGACTTGTTGGTCAGGTCCATCTAAGCAAAGGGCCAGGTCACAAAATGGTTGGAGTTAGATGGTGCTAAGGCTGAGGGCATGGACTCTATCTCTCTCTATTGCAGTCACAGGGTATCTCTAATGGTGGCTTACTGCCTCACGCAAATACCTGGATTTTGCCCTGGATGAAGCACCAGACAAGAGAAGGCCTAAGTCCTTGCAGCTCCATCTCTATCTATAGACTCTAAATTAAGTTAGAGTCCCTGTGTTTCCCTGGATGGTCATCAGTGAGGGGTGTCTAGAAGGGAACCTGTATTTAGTGAAACGTTGGACAAGCAGACCTTGGAGGGTTCTCCCAACTTTGATTAAAAAGAAAAACATGTGTGAGACAACTGAGTGGCTCAATTAGTTAGGCAACCAACTCTTTTGATTTTGATTTAGGTCATGATCTCAGGGTCCTGGGAGTGAGCCCTGTGTTGGCTTCACACTCAGTGGGGAGTCTACTTGAGGATTCTCCCTCTCCCTTTCTCTCAGTCCCTCCCCTCTCCAATTAAAAAAAAATCAAAAAAACAAAAAGAAGAAGAAGAAAAGAAAAAGAAGAAAGACATGTGTGATTCAAATCAGCAGAAAATACAGGTTCTTTATTTGGTATAGTAGTTAAGATATCCAATCCTGGAGACATATGGACCTATTTGAATCCTAGCATAGGATATCACTGGTTCTGTGACTTAGGACTTAACCTATCTAAGCTTTAGTTTACTAATCTGTAAAAGAAGAACACTATATGACTTATGTCATGGGGCAATAGTAAAGATTGAATGAAATATTGTAAGTAAAGCACTCAGCACATATCAGGTGCTCACTGAATTCTACTTTCTTCATTCCTTCATGAGCATGTCTATCTCTGTATTCATTATTTTTTTCACTCCGTTTCACCAAATGCAAGTGGAGATATTGTATGTGCACACTACCACCATTTTAGATCAACAGAAGTGAATTCTAGGAAGACTGGCTAAAATATAATTTTCAATGCTCCACTCTCTAACCATATCTCAGACCACACATGCATGCACACATGCACTCTCACATACACTTTGACCAGAGCAGATGAAAAAAGAATTTTTTACTTGTGGTAATAATTCACTCTTATTACTCTATCCTAACTGTTGGAGTTGATTTCTGCTGCTGTTGCTACTGCTGCTACTGTTGCTGCTGCTCAGCACAGCAGCCTGCCCAGGGGAGCACTGAATAACTTAGGCTTCTAAATATGGAGATGAGAAGAGAAAATACTGGGATGAATGCAGGTAATGGAAAAAATACTGTTTTCAGTGACAAAAGACATGAGTTCTAGTCCTGGCACTAATTTGTATTGTTTTTCCATGGAGATTCCACATAACCTCTTCCAGCCCCTTATTTTCTCATCTTGAAAAAACAATACCCACCATGCCTCTCTTTTTGGGTTGGCAGGAAGATCAAGTAAGATAATGAATGTGAAAGCACTCTGTAAACTCTGAAGGGTGATACAATACACATGGAACGGATCCCTATTATTATTCCATCATGGAAGGTGGGAGAGGGAGGAGGAATGCATCAATATGATCATTTTCTGCTGTGTGCTCCGGCTCCTGCTTACGGAGCTGCACTCTTTGCCCTCCCACTCACCCCCCTACACACACATCATCTGCTCTGCCTCTATACTGTGAAAGTTTCAGCCTGTGAAGATTTAAACAAACAGCTCTTGACTGCTCACGTACCTTGAATCATAAAAAAGACAGGTTTTCAATGTTAGCTTCATGTTATTGTATCATTTTAAAAATTTTCCCATTTTAGGATACATCTGTTCCTTGACATGTGCATGTACTGTAGGCATTCAATAAATATTAGTTGAATGGATAAATGACTATTATTCTTTAGAACATGACAAAATCTTTTTTTCCTTAAAATAAGATTGAATTGCTTTTTCTTCCCAAAGGAAATAACCATAAAAAATTAAGACTTTATTAAGGAAATGATTATATACCCCATCTACACATGCTACTGCATGTGTCAATATTGCATCCAGAATTGGCATATTATTAACTTGGCCAATGTGTCTTGTATATCCACTTACTGGAAATAATCAGGCACTCTTTTATTTGTTGAAGAAATAAACTTTTATGTTTAAAAAGTGCATTAATGCATTTATCCCTAGAGGCATGTAAATTTACAGTAATGGTTCTTTAAAAACTTTTTTTTTTTTGATTACCCTTCTTTTCAGTTTTTTGGTTATGCAGTTCTCTGGGTATCTTTCAAAAATAGCACAACATTTAGCATTTATACAAAGGTTCACTTATTTAGTTATTCAATACAATTTCAGGAGTGTTTAATAAACACAATCTTCCAAAACATCATATATTTCAACCCAACCATTTCCAGATGAAGAAACAGAAGTTCAAAGAGGTTAAGTGACTTGTCTAAGGTCTCACAGTGAATTAGTGGCAGAAATAGTGTTGGAATCCAGACCTTCTGACCTAATTCAGTAACCTTTCCACATTACTATCTTGCTTTCCTTTTAATTTGTTTTCTGCAGTTATTCTGGATGGGACTTTCACCTTTGGTACACTTATTTTTCCAGTAATAGATTAAAAGTCATCCTCTGTCACCATATTTGAGCTATATGGTCTTGAGCAGATAGCTTGCTCTTTCTGGGTCCTAGTTTCTTCATCAATAAAATAAAGCAGCTAGACCAGGTGCCTCTGAGGCCCTTTTCAGCTTTGAGCTCTAATTTCCCATGGCTCTGTGATTTAAAATGTACACGGATCATTGGTCATTCTCAATATCTGATGGAGGGAAGTTGAAAGAGCAAATTTATTTAGATCCATGAGTCTATGTTATACAAAATACTCTATTTTACTCTGTTCTTTCAGCCCTCACAGTGTGAGAAATGTCATATTGGTGTTTTGTCTCTGTGGAAGGCACTGAGGGCCATTGAGGCAAAAGTACTGGAGAGATATGTTCCAAACTTCCTAAACACCTTAAGGCAGAGAGAACTTGGATAAAGATTGGGTCAAAGCATCCAAGTTATATCATATCCTAACCGTATGATCTCTAATTGCTCAACCTCTCTACTATCAGTTCCCGTATTTAAAATGGAATATTACCTAACTTTAATGGCTGTTTGAAGATTAAATAAGAAAAAAATATAGAAAGTGCTTAACAAAGATGTAGGTGTTTAATAAATGTTGTTTTGCTTCTGCTTAAAAGTCCATTTTTTATTTCACAATTTTACATATATGAAATGTCCAGACTAGGCAAATCTGTAGAGGAATTGGTATATAAAAAGTAGATTAATGGTTGTCAATATCTTGAAAAGTGGTGCAGGAATGATAGGATAGGTTGTTTCATTCGTTTGTATTTTATTAGTTATGTGATTTAATTAAAATTTATGGACTTATACTTTGAATATGTCTAAAACTTTCAACACTTATGCTACCCAAAACCTTATCATTGCTTTAGTTCAATGACCACCATGATTTGATATTCCCATATGGTTACATTTCTCATATGTATAAAGCTCACTAGATGAGTCATCAAAAAAAATGTACAACAAGCACATTAGGGAACATATTCAGTATATAATCACAGGATAAAATATATGACCTCAGCATAATACAAATTAAAACACAATGTCCCCCAGCTTGGTAGTATACATGTAATAAAGACCACTGTTGGGAAACAGGTCACCACATAAATTGCTGGTGAAATATCTGGAATACACTATGAGAGTGTGTAACTGCTCTTTGCCCAAGTAATTCCATTTGCAGAAATATACACCCAAGGATATAAGCCAAAATAAACGAAAATAATTTATGCAAAAAAGTTCATTATATTGCTGTTTATTCGTCTGCTGTATATGTATATCTGTAAATCACTATGTCATAAGTTTAGGGGATTCAACTATGTAAGACCCAATCCCTGCCCTCAAAGAGCCTATAATATAACAGGGAAGACAACTGTATGTGTAACATGTTCTTTCATGGAAATAAAGACAAAAAGCTACAGGAGCAAAAAAGAACTGATTTTATTCCATGGGGGTGGAGCAGGGTTCAGGTGGGGAAAAGAAAGTTATTATGGAGGGGGTAGCATTGAACCAGAACCTTGAAATGTGAGTAGAGTTTGGTGCAAAATAGGAGTGGTTAAAAGACATTCCATGAAAGATTCCAAATGCTCAATAACTGGAGGCTGGCGTTAACATATTACTGGATATTAACAGGCTGGGTGACTATACAATCATTAGAATCAACCAAAAGAAATATATTTGTGAAATAACCTTAAGCCACAAAAAAACATGACTGGACCTGAAAAAAGTCAGACAGGCAGGCACCCAAATTGCTGGATATCCATGTTTGATTCACTAAAGTTGCTCAAGTTTCATAATTTTAAAAGGTCAACAACATTATATAAACGTGGGGGCTAAAGCAAACCTAAAGCATTGCTCTAATCCTTCTCTGGGATTAAACATTCAGTCAGGAGGGCTGTGAACTTTGGGTTTCTGCAGTATCTTCAGGAAAGTAAGAGTCTCAGTTGCTTGTGGTTACTGTACGGGGCTGGATTCTGTGCTTCCTTCATTTTCACGTCTCCTATGAATGAACACAAATCATCTCCTATGAACGAGCAGCTTGATGTGGTGCTCCCCACGCTCTTCACCCTCTCTCCCCATCACATCCTAGCCCACTAAATCCTCTTCTATTTTAGCAAAGCAATTGCAATGCCCAGTCTCCAAAATCCCTGAGTTATGGGACAGGAGTTAGGAGGACTCAGAACATCTGTCTTGTTTTACTAAGTCTACTGACAGAAAAAACAAAAGCACCTGGGATTGGGAACCTTAGTTTATGTAAGCTTGGAATTCATCAGCTCTGATTTCTGTCTGCTACATTCTTACCCAAATTTATTGTGTGTTCCCTCTGCAGACATAAAATAGAAATGTGAAAGGCAATTTAGTTACTTTAAGAAAAACTTGTCTCCCTGGCTGAAGTTTTTCAAGTTCTAGGCCCCAGGCAGACACATCAAAATAGATCAGTTTTTACTGCACAGCCAAAATCAGGGACTCTCTGTGAAAGGGCCTGCCCCATTGTTTGCTCCCCTTCATTCCAAATGGAAGGATTTTGAGGAAATGCAAAATGCCACAAACTCACCTGCAATGTCTTATCATTTGTATCAAGGTCATATCTAACATTTAGCATTGTTTTCCCCCAGCGGTTTTTGCTGGCAGGACTGAGGGTATTAGCTTCTTGGACTTCTATCTATATAGCCAGCCACTCATGGGCCAACTGTGTGGTGTTTAACACAAGCACTATATGTCATATAATACAGAATCATTCTCCCCTGAGGGAATCTGTGGCTAATTGAAAGGCTACTGTGTAAATAAACTCTCTTTCCATAACTGTACCTTATGTTTATGTAAGTGTTAAAAAAAACTCATGCCACTAATTCTTTTCATCCAAATCCCACTCAAATCTAGCACTATACTTTCACTGTTCTAACACCCCTGTGAGATTAGTGGGCCAGTGATGGTACACATTTACACAGCTGGGCTGTTTTGATCAGACCATATCTTCAGGTCCCAAATTAGAAAGAGTAATGGGCAGATGGTCTGAAGAGATGGGCCTGGGCCTCAGCTCTGCCACTAACTAGCTGTCTGATATTTGGCTAATAACTTCCCCTTTCTTGTCCTCAGTTTCCTTATCTGTAAAACAAGATATTAAACTGAACAATTTGCAGTTTTTCCCCACTTCTAAGATTCAGTGAGTTTAAGTTCATAGACATGTTTCAGAGGCAGCCTCCCATGAATAAAATGTAGCTTTATAAAGTTGAAAATATATTGGTTTTGCAGTAAAATATACTTGTGCTATTGTGTCTTGTCTTACATATTGTTTTTCCTCAAGTATCTAATTCTCCTATTTTGATTTGACTAATTTGCTATATAGTTATTTTCATTTTTTCCCTACAACAGTATCAGATGCTATGACTATAAATATCATTTTTAATTAATAAAATAATTCAGATTAATTTATGCAGCAAATACTTAACTGAGTGTCTATTATGTCCTAGGCACTAAGGATGTACAGTGAATAAGATAGACAATATCCCTGTTTTCATGAAGCAAGCATACCTGTGGTGGAGACATATAATAAGCAAGTATATAAATATATAATGTAATAGAAGTGCTACAAAATAAACACATTAAATGTCATGATGAAAAATAAAGAAGGGTTTCCAGTTAAAAGCAGTGGATTAGACATTCACATTTATGTATAAATGACACAAAATAAACTATTTTAGAGGCATAAACCCATGAAGAAAAACAAACAGGAAACATTTATGAAAAGCATTTTAGGAAAAGGAAAGCAAAAAAGCAACTATTAACAGATTGGGAGAACCAAGAAACCTGAATCTTAAAACAACAGTGAGAAAATAAACAACACAATTTGCACCAGTGATCTCCCAAAAGGCTCAGATATTGGCAGAATCCAGTCATCACTGGGTACTTCTATAAGTGAGGGTGAAAGTGGGGCTGAAAACATGGGAATTGTTTGAAAGATGGTTTATGGAGCAAGTAAGCCTCCAAATCCCCTCCTCATTTCTTCACAGCAGGGCAATTCCCCTACATGCTTCCTTCTTACAGAAGACTCTTCACAGTGGAGCAATTCCCCTACATACTTCCCTCTTACCAAAGAGTAGAAACTTATTCTGATCATTAAAATAACAAGGTTTTTGGGCTGGGTGACTCAGCTAGAATTCAGTGTGTGATCTAGCTATCTACTATATGGTGAGACTACAAGACTTCTTCTCCTGTTTAGTTCCCAGAAACCTGCAGCCAAGGCTTGCCTCAGGTAGAAGATTGGAAGGTTATTTTCTGAGAGAATCTGATCACCTTATATAAAATTATCTAAAAATAATTAGAAGTTCACCAACAGTAGGGTCCACAATGACAAAACTTTTAATAAAAAAATCTTTTATAGATTCTGGACACTAGTCCTTTATCTGATATGTCGTTTGCAAATATCTCTCTGTAAACCTGGTGATTCACAGACCTGTACCCCTGGGGATAAAAATATATGTTTATAAAAAATAAAAAATTTAAAATTAAAAAAAAAATCTTTTAATCAGCTTTTTTGTGTCCCACTCAAATATAACCAAACATTCAAGGACCCTAAGACATCATTTTTAAAAGAATATCATAAAAGGAAGAGATCAAAACAAAAAAGCTAAGAAAAAATAACTTAGGGGGGAACACTTTCAAAATCACTAAGATCATCAGAAATATAAAAGAAGGTATTATAGTCATTAAACAAGAATAGTAACTATAAAAATAAACATTGAATAAAGGAGTTCTTGGATATTTTAAGAGACAACAGAAATAAAACTTCAATAGCCATAATGGAAAATAAGGTTGAGGATTTCTCACAAAAACTAGACCAAAGAAACAAAGATAGAAAATTAGAAAAAAATTTAATTTAGAAGATCAAATCAGGAGTTCCAACATAGCAATGATGGATTTCCCTAAAAGAGAACAGAGAAAATGAGGAAGAAATTATTTTAAGAATCATTTGAAAAAAATTCCCTGAAGAAATAATTTCTAGATTAAAAGGGACAATTGAATACCCAGCAAAACTGATGAAAATAGATCCACACTAAGGCATACCACATTGAAATATAAGAACACTGGAGACCAAGAGATTATATCTGAATGACAAAAGTTGAGTAAGAAAGCATAGAGGAGTAAGGGCCACAGAGATGGCCATAATCACGGCATTGCATAAACTATATCCAGTGCATTACTGCATCTCTCTACTCTAAAAGGATATCAGACACATGAAAAAATGTTCAACATCATTAGCCACCAGGGAAATTCAAATCAAAACCACAATGAGATACACCAGTTAGAATGGCCAAAATTAACAAAGCAGGAAACAACAAATGTTGGCAAGGATGTGGAGAAAAGGGAACTGTCTTACACTGGGATGCAAGCTGGTACAGCCACTTCAGAGAACAGTATGGAAGTTTTCTCAAAAAGTTGAAAACAGAGCTACCCTATGACCCAGCAATTGCACTACTGGGTATTTACCCCAAAGATATAGATGTAGTGAAAAGAAGGGGCACATGCACCCCAATGTTCATAGCAGTAATGTCCACAATAGCCAAACTGTAGAAGGAGCCAAGATGCCCTTCAACAGATGAATGGATAAAGATGTGGTTCATATAGACAAAAGAATATTACTCAGCCACCAGAAGGGATGAATATCCACCATTTGCAGAGACATGAATGGAACTGGAGGGGATTATGCTAAATCAACCAGAGAAAGACAATTATATGGTTTCACTCATATGTGGAACATAAGGAATAGCATGAAGGACCACAGGGAAGGGAGGGAAAACTTAAGAGGGTGGGAATTAGAAGGGGAGACAAACCATGAGAGACTATGGACTCTGGGAAACAATCTGAGGGTTTCCGTGGGCGGGGGGGGGGATGGGTTAGCCTGGTGATGGGTATTAAGGAGGATATGTATTGCAATGAGCACTTGGTGTTCTATGCAAACAATGAATCATGGAACACTACATCAAAAACTAATGATGTACTGTATGGTGACTAACATAATAAAAAAAAAAAGAAAAAGTGAATTGGGGCAAATTGGATGGGGAGAATCTTGGAACACTGAAAAAATAAAATTAAATTAAAAAAAGAATAAAAACAAAAAATAGATTACTATAAACCATATATACTAACAAATCGGATAACTTAGGGGGAAAAAAAAAACAGATAATTCCTAAAAATGCACAAGTTACCATGGTTGAATGAATCTTGACTCCAAGAAATAAGAAATCTTAGACCAATAATAAGAATGAAAGTTGATTTTGGAATCAAAAATTGCCCAGCACAGAAAAGCCCAAGACCATATACTTTCATTGGTGAATTCTACCACACAATTAACAAAATAATAAATGAAAATCTTTATCAAAATTTTACAAATAATAGAATAGAGGAAACACATTCAAAACTATTCCATGAGGCCAGTAGTACCCTGATACCAACCCCGAAGATCTGGATTCTAATGGATTCTCAAGAATATAAACTCAAATTGGTGGCCTTAGATTTCCTTTCCTTACAGATCCCATGGCAGGTCTTGTTTAGGAGATAGTAATTTTCTTAGTCTGCTCAGGTTGCCATAACAAAATAAATTAAACAATAGGAATTTCTTTTTCTCTCAGTTCTAGAAACTGGGAGTGCAAGATTAAGGTACCAGCATGGTTGATTTCTAATGAGAGTACTCTTCCTGGCTTGCAAACAACCACTTTCTACTGTGTCCTCACATACGGAGAGAGAGCACTCTCTGGTATCTCTTCTTTTGAAGAGTATAAGAATTTTCAGGGGTAGGGGTATACAATTCAGTCCACAGCAGTAATGAAACTTGCAGAGCAAAGAGGCAAAGGGTCAGGCAGTCCTTCTAAATGATACACAGTTGAGTGAATAGTCTACAATCATATTCCTTCCAGATTTATCTGTCTATGTCTACTAAATATGTCTACTAAAGCACTCTATCCAACTCCCAGCACTTCCCCCTCCATCCTCCCACTCTTCCAAACCACCATGTGATAAAGATAAAGACTACTGTACTCTAAAATCATCTGATGGGATCAAGTTTCATAGACAGAAAAGGAATTCCTTTATGTTTAATAGATAATAGGGAAATAATATGTCCAAAGTCACTCTGAAAATAATGTTTCAAGCTAGAATTGAGACACAGAGCTCTTGTATCCCAACAAAATATTATTTTCCTTCTACAGACTTAGTAGCTATTGTCCTAAGAGACCAAAGCCTCAGGTTGGTTCTGAGAGAATTCAACATATACTTAAGGACTGCTAAAATGCTGGGTCACTGTGACACTTAGTCTGATTTTAACTGTTCAGTTCCATCTTCCTGCACATTCTATCAATAAACTGAAAATCAGGGAGATCCCCTTCCTCCACCAGCCTTAAATTTCATTAAGGAAGAAGTACACTAAGTATTTGTTCTCTCGGCACTTCAGGTGGCAAATTTGATCCTTTCCCAGGCCCGCTAGAAACATGGAAGCTACTTGTTCTCTTGCCAACTGTCTTCAAGGACAGTGTGCTCTCTAAAACCCACATGACAATAAATATTACCTAATATAAGCCAGTAATTCCATACCAGAGTTGAAAATATCAATGTTATTACTAAGATTGAAGCATTGACTAGAAAATAGTCCCAGTGATCTGCAGATTATGACACAGTTATGGGTGTCACCTTCCCAGAACTCATGTTCTCCAAGGAACATTTTATGATAAAAATCCACCTAAATCTGACTACTTAGTTACTCCACTTTGCACTCTATTGCTTACCTTGTTAAGTTGTTGCTTTGAAAACACTATTGTGGTGTTCAGATTTGTCATTGAGCAAGTGTGTGTTCTCCCTAACAGACTTGTGAGTTCTATATAGCTGTGTCTGAGTACGGTCTTCAACACCTGTGCTTTATGTGTTCTAAATTTTCCTTTCTTAACATTTCTTTTCACAGACACAACAATCTAATATTATGAGGAAGGATAAGAGGTAAGGATTGTCCAAATATGGCTCATGCACCAAATATAGCAGACTGAATAGTAAAATGTGACACCATCTGCTATGATTCTCTGCAATGATAGTAGCTAAGTGGTTAAACTTTGATGTCCATGTATCTCCCTCCCTACCCCCCTTCAACAGTCCTTCTATGTCCCAAAGTTTCCCTTATGTAATTGCCAAAAAAACCTAGATAAACGGGATAAATGGATGGAACAGGAACACCATAGGTAATCAGCCCTTGCTCTCCCACTCCTCTCAGTGTTTCCTTTTTTTTTTTTTCTTGCTGCTAGAGATGTTTGTCGGGGAGGAAGAGAAGAAGGCAAGAGGGAATTCACTGCATCCTCAACCATTCTCTGCCAACTGGATGAAAGGGAGGAGACCTACAGGTTGCTTCTCTCACTTCATTTCCACTTCCTTAATCCTAAAGAAGAGTTTTCATACTGCCTCCTTCTCCCATTAGTGAAACAATGAATAAATGGATAGTCTGGGTGTTCATCTTGAAGAGGTTTCCAATGAAGTTATAGGCAGAGATTGGCTCTGATTTTATTGACAAGCTAACTGTTTCTAGTGTTTTTTAAAAAAACTTTTATTATGCAGATTACTTAAAGCGATGCTTAATCTTTTTCTTTTCTTTCTCCTGTTTCCTCATCTCAAACAGAAACCTACTTCTACAACTACCTCCAGATGACCTTTCTTAGCTACAACACTCTTTTGTAATAAACCCCCTACTCCCACACACAACATAGGCTAAATGATTAGGCAGAATGTAATTTTTTTGTCATGAACTCTCTAAGTGGGCAGGCCCCACACATACTCTCTAGTCACTTGAAATAGGGATGCAGTTCTTTAGGGAGCCTCCAAACAAAGAATTGGAGCCACAAAAGAAAGGACTACTTATTTATAGCCATTTTGCCAAGTATTTCTGATATTAGTCCTTCCCTGGTAATTGTCAGTCTGCTCGGTTCTCCCACAACACAAAATCATGTTTTGTGCTATTCCTCTTAGATGCTACTGCCAAATATCATTAATCAGCTGGTACACACAAAGACCTTCACAATTATACCCAACTTGTTACCTTCTACCATTATCTCCTGTACTACAGCCATACCAGACAACTCTAAATTACTGCACACATCATGTACTTTGAGGCCTCACACGTTTCTCCTCTATATCTTTACAATAGGGCTTCAAATTGCTTTTCATTCTTCAAGACTCATTTAAAAAGTCATTTTCTCTTTAGAGTCTTCCATGACCCCTATTACCAAACCAAATTAATTGTTCTATATATGATTTTTATTCTCCCATTAATTCAATCATTCACAAATTTTTGAGTATCAACTACTTGTCAGGCACTTTGCTAAGCATTGGGAATATAGAAGATGATAGACATGGTCCCCGTCCTCATAGAATTTATAGGATAATAAGAGGGATAAGTAGTTCCAATAAATACTTTTTATAGGGAAAGTACAGGTGGCTATGAGATGTCACTGCAAGGATCTGAGATAGACTTGAGAAGTCAGAGAAGGTCTATCTGAATAAAAAGTATTTAAATTGAGACCTGAAGTAGGAATGTGGATTAGCCACATACAGAGGGTATTACCTTCCAGACAGAGAATATGAGCATATGAAAAGACAGTGAGGCAAAGAATTTGGGGGTTTCAAAGAACTGAAAAAAGGAGAGCACAAAATGGGAATTCAGGAGAAGGCCAGGCATTGTAGGCTGAATTAATAATTCCGGACATTATGCTTTATTCTCCACAGGGTGATACATGCTAGGATGGATTGGGCTTGAACCAATGTCCCCATAGGTACAGAACTGAATAAAGTGGGTCTCTGAGAAGAAGAAAAACTAATTCTGGACCTTAAATTAAGAGGAATAGGAAGTTACTAAAAGAGATTACCCTGGAACTATTCAGAGGTAACAAGTTAGATACAAAGACATGCTAATCTCCTGGAAAAGGATGATAAAGAGAAGTAGGATGTATATGAGTGATAGTTAAGATCAGAAATCTACTGTATGGTGACTCACATAACATAATAAAAATTTATTTTAAAAATGAATCTATAGGACTTAAATAATGGTATCTTAAGAAATAAAGACAGGAGATTTCAAAGTGATAAAAATCAATAATGCTTTATTTTATTGAGGTAAGGAATAATAGGGAAGGATCAAAATTGGTTTCAGGCAGTGAGGTGGGTAGACAATGAGTCTGGTTTTGAAAATACTGAATTTATGGTGCTTATGAGATATACAAGTGAATATAACAAATAGGTGCATGGTTCTGGAACCCAAAAAAGAGAGTTAAGGATCTTATTTATTTGTCAGAGAGAGAGTGAGAGAGCACAAGCAGGCAGAGTGGCAGACAGAGGCAGAGAGAGAAGCAGGCTCCCCCGCTAAGCAAGGGGCCTGATGTGGGACTTGATCCCAGGACCCGGGGATCATAAGCTGAGCTGAAGGTAGTGACTTAACTGACTGAGCCACCCAGACATCCCCAAAAGAGAAAGTTAAATTAGCTTTAAGAAACAATCATCAGCATAAAGATGGTTACTGAAGTCATGAAAGTGGATGATTTTACTTTAGGGAGAGAGTAGAATGAGCAAAGAAGAACTCTGTGACATCACAACAAACATTAAAACATTACATGAAGAAGCCACAAAAGGAGATGGAGAAAGAATGGTGAGAGAAATAAAAGGAAAACTAGGGGAGTGAGATTTTCAAAGTCCAATGAAAGAGGGTACATCAAGAAAGAAGGCGATTATCTGAGATGAATACTGTTGAGTTGCCAAGAAGGGTGAATTTAGCAGCATGGGTGTCGCTGTGACCTTATTGAGAGCTATTTCAGTGGAGTCGTGTGGGGAAGAAGACAGATTGGAGTGGGTCGAGGTGAAGAAATGGAGACAGGAATGTAGGCAATTAAAGAAATTTGTGTTTAATGGTAGGAGTGAGATTGTTCAGTAACTGAGAGGGCTAAGGGATCCAAGAGGGCGTCACTTGTTTGTTTGAACATAGGAGACTATAATATGTTTAAAAGCTGAAAAAAAATTGCAGTAGAGAAGGATTGCTTGAAGATATAGGAAAGAAGTCAACTGATGGCATAAATCTCCTGGGAAAGCAAAAGGGGAAGAAATCCAGAATATAGATGAAGGGACTAGCTTTCTATTAAAAGGAAGGCTATCCCTCCATGATAACATTAAGAAAAAGAAAAAAAAAAGAGGGTGGCTGAAATGTCTCTAGGTTTGGAGGTAGAGTGAGAAATTAAGAAAATTAAGAAATAAACAGTGAGAAATTCTGCCAGGATTCAGGAGATGGAGAATGACAGGAGAGAAGTTTGAGAAGATATTTTTTGCCAACTTCCCAGAATGCCTTCTTTTTCTAGAGCTCCCCCATGATTACTAGGAGATAATGTAATGCAGTAGTTAAGAAAAGGGAGCAAGAGCAAGAGTTTCTGGTAAGAACCTTGGCTCTACCATCAACGAGTTGTATGACCTTGTGCAAATCACTTTTTTCTTTTCAATTTCCCCATCTGTGAAAAAAGAAATCATATTTTTACCTCCCTCAATTTCGTTATAAAAATTAATTGAGTTAAGGGGCACCTGGGTGGTTTGGCCATTTATGTGACCAACTATTGGTTTCAGCTCAGTTCATGTTCTCACGGTCGTGAGTTCAAACCTGCTGTGGGACTCCATGCTCAGCATGGAGAGTGTTAGAGCTTCTTTCTCTCTCTCTCTTTTTGCCCTTTCCCCACTCATGCACATGCTCGCTCACTCTCTCTCTCTCCAATAAATAAATAAATAAATAAATAAAATCCTTTAAAAAGTTAATTGAGTTAATATTCATGAGGGGTTTAAAACAGTGCCTGACAAGTAATAAGCACTCTAGTGTTGCTTTCATTATTACTCCTCTCCAAATATCATCTCAGTCAGTTTGTTATTGGATTACATGGAGATGCACAGGGCAACTATTAGGTATGAGGGGAGGTGAAGTTTTTCTTCAAAAGTTGTTGATATTTTTATTTTCTAACTAGAGTAAAAATACAACAGGGACATAAGGTTTTATATGTGTGTGTGTGTGTGTGTGTGTATACACACACATATATATACGTACACACACACACTATATATGTATACACACATGGTATATAATCACACAGAGGTACACATTATGTAAATGCATGCGTTTTATACATATATGTATGAGATATGTATTTTACATATATAAATATATTTATATTTACATATATATATATTTTCAAGAAATCAGTGAATACCAGTATATCACAGTAGGGAGAACTTGGTCCATAGAGGATGGAATTGACAGTTTTTCTCTCTTTCTTTCTTTCTTTTTTATTTTGTTTATTTATTTGACACAGAGAAAGAGAAATCACGAGTAGGCAGAAAGGCAGGCAGAGAGAGAGGCAGAAGCAAGCTCCCTGCTGAACAGAGAGCCCAATGTGGGGCCCGATCCCAGGACCCTGAGATCATAACCTGGGCCAAAGGCAGAGGCTTAGCCCACTGAGCCACCCAGGTGCCCCTTGACAGTGGTTTCTAATAAGGAGCTTAGAGGATTTCCTTGAGCCCTAGGGTGATCCTTTTCTAAATACAGCACAGAAATACCACCACCAGTTGAGGTTTTCAATTCTATTCCAGCCCTCTTCTCTTTTTATATTTTAGGAGAAAAAGTTCACATTCATGGCTGGAAAAATCACTGATTTTTTTATGTGGAGATACTGAAACTGCTTCTTTCTGGAATAGTTTTGGAAATAGTCACAAAACTTCTGGGTAAGCTCCATAGGAGGAGGACCTCAACCTAAATACATAAATGTTTGCTTCCCGCATTTACTGCAAGAGTATTGTGCTAAATTAGTGACTTGGATATAAAGGTTGAAAGACTGAAGATACTTACATGTTTGATTGGAAAATATGGTGCCAGCTTGAGGAGAAGAGAGAATAAGCAGTTAAATGGAACAAACTTATATGGTGCCTGGAAGGTCAAATCAGAAACGTGGACTGTCAAACTTTGCTAATACAATTTGCATTAGTGAAAAGCCTAGATTACATGTACATAATAATATGCTACTTTATTATTTTCAGTACATTCTGTACATGTGAAATGGCTAAATATTGCCTAGCAGAGGTCCCACTAGACCTGATCCTGCTTGATTTATAATTAGCACATTTATTTGTTAGTATGCAAATGAGTACTGCTATAGTACTTGGGAAAAATTGTGTTAAATAAATGCAGCATTCCTCCTGCAGTTTTGCTCCAGCTATTCATTAGTGCTGCAAACGTCTTTTTTTTTTTTTTCAGAGAGTACAACATTAAATAGCAAACCAGCAGAAATACGTGAATTTATACAATGGCAGTCCAGTTGTGTTAGACTGGGAAGGTGGTATGAATGCAGGGTAGAGCTTTAAGTAGCAAAAACAGATCTCACAGCAGCACAGATAAGGTGCAACTTGGAATAAGCAGGGAAAAATCCTTCCATTTGTAAACCCACTTACTCTCATTTAAACTCACACAAAAGCAAAAACACTTTGGCATCAAGATTCAAAGTCTAGCTCCATCACTTACAAGCTTTTGACTTTTGGTCCGGCAAGCTCTCACATTGCCTAGAACATAGTTTTTGCTCTTCACAAACGTGAAGACATAAGCAGTATAGTGACAATATAGCATAGTGGTTAAGCAAGAGGGCTCTGAAGTCAGACCAACTGAGCTCAGAATCCTGACCACTACACTAGCTATGTATCATTTTCATCAAGTTACTTCACCTCGTAATCTTTGATTTCTTCATCTGTAAATGGAACATCTTAGTAGCCCCACTTAACTCAGAGTTGTGGTGAATTATTTAATAAGATAATCCACAATAAGCACTTAATAAGGTGCCTGCAACATACTAAGCCCTAAATAAACACTAGGTCTTAAAGTGTTAGCCTTAAATCTTCTTCATTTTGGCTTATGACCAATCAACTCCACTATGAATGGTCTTGTTAAGAACACTAAACATTACCTCTGTGTAGCTTAATTCAGTGGACATCTTTATGATGTCGGCAGCACTTAATTCAGATGACTAATTTCCTTTTTGAAATGTAAAAACTGAGAAGATTTCAGGAAGATGTGAGGAAGTGTTAATTACTTAAAGGATAAAATTTTGGATCAGGTGGGATCTCTGCCTCTGGAACACTAAGATGTAATCAGCTACACTATCACATGCATATTGAATACTCAAATGCCCAAAGACAGAAGCTGGATTAAATGTTCTCTGAAGATTTCTTTTTGCTTTTAAAGTCTATTATTTTTCCAAATTAGTGAACAATAGCAGCTACTATTTGTGCAGAGATAGCTAAAATATAGACATGGATATTTGGAATGCGCCCTGCAATTCTCACAAAAAGTTTGTAAAATGGGTATTCTCCACATTTTAAAATTGATGAAATTGACTTAGAAAAGTACAAATAACAAAGTCATGAAAATATTGAGTGGTAAATTCAGAATATTAATTTTTTTATTTATTCGCTCATTCTTATATAAATCCAACCAATATTTGGGCACCTATCACATGCCACGCATCATCTTTAGTACTGGACTATAGCATTGAACATAGTAGATAAAATTCATGACCTTGTTGGGCTTGTATTTTAGTAGGAAGAGAATATGAGCCAGTACTGTCTGGTTTCAAGACCTTGATTCAGTTCTATAACCTAGTATAATGTCCTCCAACTAGCTTTTGTGTTATGTTACTATTGTACAGTGAGATTGAATTTTCCCCTTTTAAGAGAAAGCAGAACCATGCACCAAGGAAACCAAACTATTTCCAAATTTTTGTACTCACTGGGGAGTCTGAACAGAAGAAGCTTGTTTCTATGCTATTTCTGTGCATGTATCTGGTCACCATGGTAGGAAACTTATTTATCATCATGGCTATTATCAATGATGCTCACCTTCATAAACCCATGTACTTCTTCCTTGCTAATCTATCCTTCACTGACATCTGCTTCATAACCACTACAATCCCCAAGATGTTGGTAGATACCCAAAGCAAGAGCCCAACCATCTCCTTTGTAGGATACCTTACACAAATGTACTTTTTTTTATGTGGCTGGTGGACCTGGACAATTTCCTCTTGGCAGCCATGGCATATGACCAGTATGTTACCATTTGTCATCCATTACACTATGCTACATTACTGAACAACAAGTGTTGTGCACTATTGGTAGTGACACCATGGGTCATCTCCACCTTGTCTCAATACTGCATCTCAGTCTGCTGGGTCTCTTGAACATCTGTGATCAGAAAAAAATCCCACACTTTTTCTGTGACCTGGTACCCATTTTAAGGTTTCCTTGCTCACTCAAGTCAATGACTTGACAATCTTAAGTGTTGGGGGAAGCAGTTATCTTTATTCCCTTTGCCTTTATAATTGTCTCCTATGCCCTTATTTGTTGTACTGTACTTGGGATTCCTTCAGCAAAGGGGAAGTGGAAAACACTCTCCACTTGTGGCTCCCATCTCATATCTGTGGCCCTTTTTATGGATCCATCATTGGGGTCTACTTTCTTCTCTGTTCTCCTACTCAATAGAAAGAGGTAAGGCAGCTGCCATCATGTATACAATTGTAACTCCCATGATGAACCCCTTCATCTATAATCTAAGGAACAAGGACATGAAAGGAGCACTGAGGAGACTATTCAGCAAGAAAACATTTTTCTGGAGATGGTAAGCCCTGCCATAAGAGACACCTCTATCAAACTTTTAGCCTTGGATTAGCACATAGAGGATCTAAAAAACCTCAGGCTACTGTGCTATTATGGCAGTTTCTTTCTCATCCATCTCCTGCCCCCAATCCAGATTTAAGGCTATAGATGGGATTCATCTCTCCATTAAAAACAACAACAACAATAGCAAAGCAAAAATATTCCTTTATTCCATAGTCTTTTACCACTTACATACAGTTTTCCCTGAATAAGTTCATGGTTGTATAGTCAGTACTTACTGATTGTTCTCTAATTTTTGTTTTGTGTTTCCCTTTTGTCTCTACCAAACCCTACATGTTAGGTCATTGATGGAAGGAAGGAAGGAAGGAAGGAGTTGATAATAGCTCATGTATCTTATAGATAGTACCATGTTAGAGTTCACAACTTCCAAACAATAACTTGATTCTCACAATAACTCCTTGAGGAAACGACCATATCATTCTTACCACCTGGACACATTTATATTGCCAGAAGTTTGAACCATCATTCATTAACCCCTCCCCCGCCATCCTGAACACTTTTTTATTCCTAAAGCAGTCTACGGATTTGCATGACCCTTGTCTTGTACATGTTATACCTTTTCCCTGGAATATCTGTTCCACTTCCTTCCTACAGACATCTGATGCTTTTTAAAAGCTCCACCTCAAGCCTTACATTCCCTGTGAATTCCTTCTTAATTCTCCCATCTCTCTAGGTAAAATTATCCCTTTCTCTTCTAGGCTCCTGTAGCACTTCATTTTGTTATTGCATCACTTATCGCAATGAATTATAATTATCAGGATATTTGTTGATCTATCCAAGATGTTCTGAGCTTGCTGTGGGGTACAGGGACTAATATTTTTATTTAGGGCCAAAAGCCTTTTTCTTTTTTGTCAAGACCCTTTCTTTGACTGCAAGCTGACCGGTTGAGTTCTGTGTAATCATTCTAGCATAGATCTTACCCTTATACATAATCTTTGACTTCCAGTTTCAGTCTCTTTAAAGGTGTGAAGCAAGAACTTAGAGACACTTGCAAAGCAAGCTAAATACATAATCCTCCTGGGATAGTCTTTTATTTTGTTCCCAATTATTTACATCTAACTCAATAACAGTATTTTTAATGCCCTACCTTTATTTAGCTCCTCTAATTCTTAGCTATATGACTTTGGGTAAGTTATTTCACTTATTTAGTCCTCAAACTTCTTCATGTGAAAAATCAGGTTAATAATACTATCTCAGGGGCGCCTGGGTGGCTCAGTGGGTTAAAGCCTCTGCCTTCAGCTCAGGTCATGATCTCAGGGTCCTGGGATTGAGCCCCGCATCGGGCTCTCTGCGCAGTGGGGAGCCTGTTTCCTCCTTTCTCTCTGCCTGCCTCCCTGCCTACTTGTGATTTCTGTCAAATAAATAAATAAAATCTTTTAAAAAAATAATACTATCTCAGTGATATTTTTCAGGGATCAAGTCAAATAATGTATATAAAGTGCCTGCACATGTTACATGCTTAGCAAATGTGAATACCCTCCTTCCCTTCCTTAAATCTTTAGACCCTGAGGGTCCAAAAGATCACTAACTGTGTTCCAAGTCATCTGGAAGTTTACCTCAAAGATCATAGGGATTTAAAAAGCTTTCCAAAGGAAGTAAAGAAGATAACTTGAAAATAAAAATAAGTGTGGAAGAATGAGAAGAGTTGTATGAAGATTCAGGAAAAGATAAAATAATCCTCAAAAAAATACTAGCAAGCTGAATTAAACAATATATCAAAAGGATCATATACTATTATAAAGTGGGATTTATTTCACAGACACAAAGATGGTTCAATATCTGCAAATCAATGTAATACACCACATTAACAAAACGAAGAATAAAAAATCATATGTACTGGCACAAAAACAGGCACATAGACCAGTAGAACAGAGTAGAGAGCCCAGATATGGATCCTCAACTTTGTGGTCAAAAATCTTTGACACCAAAACACTCTAGTTCCATCCATGTTGTCGCAAATGGCAAGATTTCATTTCTTTTGATGGCTGCATAGTATTCCATTGTGTATATATACCACATCTTCTTGATCCATTCATCTGTTGATGGACATCTAGGTTCTTTCCATAGTTTGGCTATTGTGGACATTGCTGCTATAAACATTCGAGTACATGTGCCCCTTTGGATCACTACGTTTGTATCTTATGTTTATAAAAAATAAAAAATTATATTAAAAAAAATCTTTGACAAAGTGGGAAAATATACAGTGGAAAAAAGACAGTCTCTTCAGTAAATGGTGCTGGGAAAATTGGATAGCTATGTATAGAAGAATGAAACTCGACCATTCTCTTACACTGTACACAAAGATAAACTTGTAATGGATAAAAGACCTCAATGTGGGGCAGGAATCCATCAAAATCCTCGAGGATAACATAGGCTGTAACCTCTTTTGATGCGATGATAATCATATCAAAAAATAGGCAGAAGACATGAACTGACACTTCTCCAAAGAAGACATACAAATGGCTAACTGACACATGAGAAAATGTTCATCCTCATTAGCTATCAGGGAGATTCAAATTAAAACCACATTGAGATACCACCTTACGCCTGTTAGAATGGCCAAAATCAATAAAACAGTAAACAACAAGTGTTGGAGAGGATGTGGAGAAAGGGGAACCCTCTTACACTGTTGGCAGGAATGCAAGTTGGTGCAGCCACCTTGGAAAACAGTGTGGAGATTCTTAAGAAATTAAAAATAGAGCTACCCTATGACCCTGCAATTGCACTACTGGGTATTTACCCCAAAGATACAGATGGAGTGAAAAGAAGGGCCATATGTACCCCAATGTTCATAGCAGCAATGGCCACAGTTGCCAAACTGTGAAAAGAGCCAAGATGCCCTTCAACAGACAAATGGATAAAGAAGCTATGGTCCATATATACAATGGGATATTATGCCTCCATCAGAAAGGATGAATACCCAACCTACCTTTGTATCAATGTGGACAGGACTGGAGGAGATTATGCTAAGTGAAATAAATCAAGCAGAGAGAGTCAATTATCATATGGTTTCACTTATTTGTAGACCATAAGGAATAACATGGAGGACATTGGGAGATGGAGAGGGGAAGTAAGTTGGTGGAAATTGGAGGCGGAGAAGAACCATGAGAGACTGTGGACTCTGAGAAACAAACTGAGGGTTTTGGAGGGGAGGAGTGTGGGGGTTTGGGTGAGCCTGGTGGTGGATATTAAGGAGGGAACATATTGCATGGAGCACTGGGTGGGGTATATAAATGATGAATTTTAGAACACAAAAAATTAAATTTAATTTAATTTAAAAAATCATATGACCATCTCAATAGATGCACAAGTGCATTTGACAAAATTCAAAATCCATTCATGAGAAAAATTCTCAACAAAGTGGATAGAGAAAGAATGTGCCTCAACATAATTAAGGCCATATATGACAAACCCAGTTAACATAGTGTACAACAAAAACGTGAAAGCTTTCCTCTACAATCAGGAGCAAGACAAGGATGCCCAATCTTGCCACTGTTATTCAGTATAGTATTAGAAGTCCTAGCCAGAGCAATTAAGAAAGAAACAAGAAATGAAAGGCATCCAAATTGGGGGGAAAAAAGAAGCAAAACTGGCACTATTAACAGATGACATGATATTATTTATAGACTACCCTAAATAGTCCATCAAAAAACTGTCCAAATGAATAAACTAATTAAGTTGCAGGATACAAAATCAATAAACAAAAATTTATTGCATTACTATACACCAATAATAAACTATCAGAAAAAGAAAGAAAGCAAGCAATCCTATTTGTACCAAAAAAGTAAAAATACCTAGGAATAAACTTAATCAAGGAGGTGAAAGATCTATATACTGAAAACTATAAGACATTAATGAAAGAAATTTAAGAAGACATAAATAAATTGAAAGATAATCCACGCTCATGGATTGAAACATTTGAAAATTTCCCATACTACTCAAGTAATCTACAGATTCAATACAATTTCTGGGAGCCTAAAGCAGAGATCCTCCTTTAGAGGTCACCTAGAAAACAGTATTAAGTTGGTATGCAATGGCAAGCAGATCAATCCATTGTCCCAATATATTAGCTCCATAGCCTCTCTTATCTCCTACATAGAACATAGTCTAATACTGTGTATGCAGCAGATGCTTTGAGAAATTTTCATACTCTTTGGCCACAAAATCCAGTTTGGTGGAAAGTAACCCCAAAAATATTCAAAAGAGGGAAACAATGTTTATTTTTATTCTTTTTCAAAGATGTTTCATTTATTTATTTGACACAGAGAGAGATCACAAGTAGTCAGAGAGGCAGGCAGAGAGAGAGGGGGAAGCAGGCTCCCTGCTGAGCATAGAGCTTGATACAGGACTCAATCCCAGGACGTTGAGATCATGACCTGAGCCAAAGGCAGAGGCTTAACCCATTGAGCCACCCAGGTGCCCCAGGAAACAATCTTTAGTACAAAGTCCTTAATTCTGAAGGTCACTACATTTTCTAACTCACTTGTATTTTTTGTACTCCACTATGCAGTTAGTTACAAGTGCTTGGTTTCTGAAGTTCATTCCCTCATTTCATGTACATTTTTTGAGAACCATGTCTAGGCCATAAGTGCTTTACACTCTGGTAACAGATACGAAATATACAGTTTCTGCCCAAAAGAAGCTCACAGAGGTGGAGAGAGTCACAATACAGGATAAACAGTAATGTAAGGAACCACATGAGCACTGAGTCTGGGTATGTAGTGACTACATCCACCACCCCTGTGTGGAAGGAACTTTGGGATACAGAGGCTTAAGTCTCCCCAAGAGCTCAAACTAGTTTTCACATTGTTTTGGAATGGTCACATTCTGTGGCAAATGATCTGCTAATTAAATCTGACAATGGAACTAAAATTCTCTATGTTCTCTAACACCTTGTCACACATTTCCTTTATACACAGTACCCTACTTACTTCTGTAGAAATTTTGTGCTTTTCAAACATGCATGTTTGCTTAATATTAGGCAGTTCTGACACACCAAAAGAAAGTGCCCCTCAAGCTACTTGAATGCACTTGTATGACAAACAATGTATACACAAAACAATGGGGTGAACCAATAGCCCAGAACTATGGAATATTACACAGCCTTCAAAAAGAATAAAATCTTGCTTTTTGCAACAATGTGAATTGTGCTAGAGTATATTAGGCTCAGTAAAAGAAGTCGGTCAGAGAAAGACAAACACCATATGATTTCACTCATGTGGAAATTAAGAAGCAAACAGATGAACATATGGGAAAGAAAAAGAAAAGAGAGCCAAGTGACATACCTATCTCTCAAATCACCTCCCCCCCCCATCAAGTTTTTAAAAAATTCTGCCTCAGTAGGAAGTCATCCAGTACCAAAGCACATTATTTAGCAGTATGAGATTACACTGTGGAAAAAGAATGAAGTCTGAGATTAAGGATATATTTTAATAGGCTCAGTCATGAGCACCTATAGTAAGGCTTGCTGATGTGAGCTGAATTAGTAAGTATATACACAAGAACAATTGTTGTCAATTGTTGTCATGGAAAATGGTCTGGACTTTGCCACTGGCTCCATGGATAACTTTGTGCCATTGTTCTCAAGATTTCCCCATTTATAACTGATATTAAACCAAATCTTTTCAAAGGTTGCTTCTGATCTCAACATTCTATGATTCTCTTTTAGTGGTTTCTTGATAAAAATGTTGCCTAATGCTAATACTTAATATTGGTTCATAGTGTTTGTAAAACAAAGCTAAATAAAGATCTCACTGGAAGATTTTCTGACTTCTGGTAATCCCAGTCTCTAGGATAACCACTTGTGACAGAAATAAGACCTCAATATAAGTTCTCTATTCTTGGAGCCTAATGTGTTCTTTGAACATTATACTGTATACTGTTTTTAATATTCCTTAGGGAGTAATGCAGAAATTCTAACAAGATGCCAGACTTTATTTAAAGAAATTATACCAATCAGGGGATTACCTCTACTTTATAACTTTTTCCTTTTTACCATACAAGAAAGGAAAGGTCTACAGATTTAATTAGTTCAAAGTTTTCAATGTGTATATACAAGATCATTTTTTTATCCTCACCCTTTATGAACCATTCAATGAAATCTGAATCCAGGATAACTTAATACAGATCTTCCCAGAGTATCCATAAATTCACCAGGACATGAAAGAGAAAATAATACAAGAGAAAGTCTATGTACCCACAAAATTGTACTTCTGTTTAGACAGTCATCTCAAATATGTATGTTCAGGGCAAGATAGGAGCCAAATTAGAGAATGTGTTAGCTTGAGTTAAAAAATAAGACCTGTATATGCTTAAGTCACAGTGTAAAAACTATATATTGGTGATGATGCTATTAAAATAATTATCTATACCCATACTGATGAGAATTATTCACAAATCATTGAAACCAAAAAGTACAGCATAGAGAATATGGTCAATAGTATTGTAATAACTATGTATGGTAACAGATGGTGACTACATTTATTATCATGGTGAGCATTTCATAATGTATGTAATTGTCAAGTGACTGGGTTGTATACCTGAAACTAACATTGTATGTTGACTATATTCAATTAAAAGTTAAAAGAGAAATGATTGGTGGAATGTGTTCCAAAAGAAGGCTTTGTGGAATATCAGGAAAATATGATGCCACAAACAAATGAATAAACAAACAAAAAGCAGAATCAGACCTGTAAATACAGAGAACAAACTGATGCTTGCCAGAGGGAAGAGGAGGCAGAGAGATTAACAAAATGGGTGAACGGGATTGAAAGATACAGGCTTCCAGATATAGAATGAAAAAGTCATGGGGATGACAAGTACAGCATAGGAAATAAGTCAATGATATTATAATAGTGTTGTAGGGTGATATATGGGAGCTACATTTGTGGTGAGAATGGCATAATATATAGAGAAGTTGATCACTATGTTGAACGACTGAAACTAATGTAATGGTGGGTGTCAATTATACTCAGTAAAACTTTTTATACAAGAGCAAATACCTTTCCATTGAAAGCTGTTGGATATATGGCAGCATATGTATGAATCTAAACTTAAAAAAGAGTTAAACATCTGAAAGCAGGAGGTTCAGAATTACTTGCGCAATAGGATTTCCCAACTAAAGGAACATCCAAAAAGTCATAGAAGTTTCACTGAAAGTGTGGACACCTCCTCACATGTATGGAACATCAGCCAAAGAGAAGGTTCAGGGCAGCTTCACACTCATAAAAGAAAGAAGAATCGTGCAGGCATTTTAGCTCAAAGGGCACCCCAACTTTACTCGGCTATGTTGGAAAAACGTACCCACAAAGGGAAATCAAGCCCCCTAGAGAGAAAGAGCTGAAAGAAGGGACAAGGCAAGAGGATGCAAGTGCTCAGAACTGGTCCCAGGGAACATTATGACTCTGGGCAGGTGAACGGAGTACCCATTTACATCTGCCATCTCTCTCTCTCTCTCTCTCTCTCTCTCTCTCTCTCTCTCTCTGCCTACTCACATTCAGGCCATCTCCCTAGCAAAACCCTGCTCCTGAGACAAAACCCCTGGGATTATGCTCACTGCAGTACAAAGACGAATCCCAGATCCCCGAGAGTCCTGAGAGTTGCTGGAGGCAGGAAGGAGAGAAGTGAGGAGACAGAAGGGGAGGGAGGAGGCTGGCATGATGGCTAACAAAGGGGACACTGCTGGATTCAGCGGAAGGAGTCTGGTGCAACTGGGGGATGTGGGGGCAAGATGTCTCTCCCTCTACCTTCATCTGGCTGGGCCTGTGCCTGATGACCACCACTCTTCCAAAAAATGTCCTGTTACAAACAAGGGCCAATGTTTCCGCTACGCTAACAAGAGCTAAGTGATGCAGTGGACAAAGCACAGATGCTGTCCCTGGCTCAATCTCCCTTCGATAACGATAATTTGCCACATCAACTTACCTTGCCAGGCACGAGGCTTCAGAGGATTAGCTATTAAAAGAAAGACATTTTCTCGCTCATTACAACCTGCAATGTAAAACGTCCAGAGACGCAAAGAGTCCTGTTTTCACCATTAAAGTAGAAATTATTTCCGGTGGCTTTAGGAGAAAATGCAATTATTTTCCTGCCTGTCACAGAGTTTCCACACTCACCTAGAGATGAGAGTATTCTATTAAAATGGCCTCATCTTCCTTTGAATGATGCCAACGAATGACTTTTCCTGATCTGGGGATGGGGGGGGTGCGGTCCCCCGAGTCCCCGCGCCCTGGGATGAGGGTTCACCCAGGGACAGAGGTAATTAGACAGTGCTGAGTCACTGCCACTCACTGCAGTACAAAGTACTCACTGGCCACTCACGTGCCAGTGGCCGGAAGAGAAAACTCTTCAGACAGAAAAATGAACAATTCAGGCAGAGCCCACCCATTTTGCCAATGGCCAGAACCCACTCAGGCCAGCTTGCTACAGGCTTCATCAGTGCTCTACTCCTGGAGATGTCCAGTGGAGTCCCCTAGGTAGCCCTGCTTCACCACAGCTCTTTCTCCACTTGCCTCCACCACAGAGAAAGACAGATGCCTGTAGCTCCACCTGCACGAATTGGAGCTCATTGGCTGCAGGCTCATCTCTCAGCCAACTTGGATGCTGAGTGAAACTGGCCCAGGAGGCAAATGTGACTTCCTGCAAATTTCACTAGGTTTTGTTCTGGTCCCTCAGACCCTGAATCTCTATTCCAAAGAAGACCCCAGTGAAACAGTGTGGCTATCTTCACGCAATCTAGTCCTTATAAATTCAAGATCAACTTTCTGAAGGTGACTGGTTGACACTATCTGGCGTCATGAACAATCATATCACCACCAAAGACGGATGTCCCGAACGGATGAGTCAGGAGTCCTTCTCTCCTTAAACACATATCTTTTCACCATGATTTTACTTCAGTACTTTTTCCAAAGTTCAGTGAGAATCCACTGTCCTGATATAAGCCTAGCTTCTTTTTTTTTTTTTTTTTTTTTTTCAGGTGCATATTTTTTTTTTTTTAATTTTTTATTTTTATAAACATATATTTTTATCCCCAGGGGTACAGGTCTGTGAATCACCAGGTTTACACACTTCACAGCACTCACCAAATCACATACCCTCCCCAATGTCCATAATCCCACCCCCTTCTCCCAAACCCCCTCCCCCCGGCAACCCTCAGTTTGTTTTGTGAGATTAAGAGTCACTTATGGTTTGTCTCCCTCCCAATCCCATCTTGTTTCATTTATTCTTCTACCCATCAAAAGAAATGAAATCTTGCCATTTGCGACAACATGGATGGAACTAGAGCGTATCATGCTTAGCGAAATAAGTCAAGCAGAGAAAGACAACTATCATATGATCTCCCTGATATGAGGAAGTGGTGATGCAACATGGAGGCTTAATGGGTAGAAGCCTAGCTTCTTGAAAGATAATTCTTGACCATTCTCTTACACCATACACAAAGATATACTCGAAATGGGTAGAAGACCTCAATGTGAGGCAGGAATCTATCAAAATCCTAGAGGAGAACATAGTCAGTAACTTCTTCGACATTGGCCACAGCAACTTTCAGGATATGTCCCCAAAGGCAAAGGAAACACACAGGAAAATGAACTTCGGGGACTTCATCAAGATCAAAATCTTCTGCACAGCAAAGGAAACAGTCAACAAAACAAAGAGGCAACTCACAGAATGGGAGAAGATATTTGAAAATGACACTACAGACAAAGGACTGATATCCAAGATCTATAAATAACTACTCAAACTCAACACACACAAAACAGATAATCAGGGGCGCCTGGGTGGCTCAGTGGGTTGGGCCTCTGCCTTTGGCTCAGGTCGTGATCTTGGGGTCCTGGGATCGAGCCCCGTGTTGGGCTCTCTGTTCAGTGGGGATCCTGTTTCCCCTTCTCTCTTTGCCTGCCTCTCTGCCTACTTGTGATCTCTTTCTGTCAAATAAATAAATAAAATCTTAAAAAAAACCAACAACAGATAATCACATCAAAAAATAGGCAGAAGACATGAACTGACACTTCTCCAAAGAAGACATACAAATGGCTAACTGACACATGAAAAATGTTCATCCTCATTAGCCATCAGGGAGATTCAAATCAAAACCACATTGAGATACCACCTTACACCTGTTAGAATGGCCAAAATCAGTAAGACAGTAAACAATAAGTGATGGAGAGGATGTGGAGAAAGGGGAACCCTCTTACTCTGTTGGTGGGAATGCAAGTTGGTGCAGCCACTTTGGAAAACAGTATGGAGATTCCTTAAGAAATTAAAAATAGAGCTACCCTATGACCCTGCAATTGTACTGTTCATTATATACCCCAGAAATACAAATGTAGTGAAAAGAAGGGCCATCTGTACCCCAATGTTCCTAGCAGCAATGGCCACTGATGCCAAACTGTGAAAAGAGCCAAGATGCCCTTCAACAGACAAATTGATAAGGAAGCTATGGTTCATATATGCAATGGAATATTGTGCCTCCATCAGAAAGGATGAATACCCAACTTTCTTTTTAAGATTTTATGTATTTATTTAACAGACAGAGATCACAAGTAGGCAGAGAGACAGGGGAGAGAGGAGGAGGCAGGCTCCCTGCTGAGCAGAGAGCCCAATTCGGGGCTTGATCCCAAGACCCTGGGATCATGACATGAGCCAAAGGCAGAGGCTTTAACCCACTGAGTCACCCAGGTGCCCTAAATACCCAACTTTTATATCAGCATAGATGAGACTGGAAGAGGTAATGCTGAGTGAAATAAGTTAAGCAGAGAGAGTCAATTAACATATGGTTTTACTTACTTGTGGAGCATAAGGAATAACATGGAGGACATTAGGAGAAGAAAAGGATAAGTGAATTGGGGTGAATTGGGGGAAGTTGGAGGGGGGATGAAGCATGAGAGACTGAACTCTGAGAAACAAACTGAGGGGTATTTTTGGATGGTGGGGGGTTAATTGAGCCTGGTAGTGGGTATTGAGGAGGGTGGGGGGTTACGTTAGCCTGGTAGTGGGTATTAAGGAGGGCATGTATTGCATGGAACACTGGGTGTGGTGCATAAACAATGAATCTTAGGATACTGAAAAAATAAAATAAAAATAAATAAATACATAAAATCAAGTGAAAAAGATAATTCTTATTCAGAGTGGAAAATAGATTCACAGATAAAGCAAGAGGAAAAAAATAGAGCTGCATAAAGTTTGGGGCAATATATAATAGTAAGAGAAAGGAACATAGAAAGACAGGTCTGTATGTAACACAAATTTGGAGGATGGAATACACAGTATTTGTTGATGAATTTCAGGAAAAGTCCAAAGGGAAGTGATAGTACAAACATGACGTCCAGTTTTCCAGTTTGAATAACCAATTTTATGCAAGTTCCATTTATAAAGAGATAGGGAAGACTATGATTGCAAACAGATTTTCAGGTGAAAAATCAAGAGTTTCATCAAGCAACTAGCCTGACCATTTTCCTCCACTCATAAATCAAATCTACCAGGAAAACCCATCTTGTTAAGACCAGCTAAGCATGACCCAGTGCTCTCATAGTGTAGTTCTATATTTTCACTTTTGTGTGGTTTCAGCATAGATTGTGAGGGTAATAAGTCACCTTACTGGTAATACTTGCACAATGACAGATATCTTGGTGCAAATTTGATCCACTATGCAGAAATTTCCAATTAATAAAACAATGGAATATTATTCAGCCTTTAAAAAGGAGATTCTGCCATTTGTGACAATATGAATGAAACTGGAAGATGCTATGCTAGGTGAAATATGCCAGACACAGAGAGTATAATGCTTCATGAACTTACTCATATGTAGATTCTAAAAAAGTCCAATAAATAGATGCAGAGAGAAGTATTTTTATCAGGGCTGGAGAGGTTGGGGAAAATGGGGAGATACAGGTCAAAGTGTATAAAGTTGTAGTCATGAAGGTGACTTAGAAAGATAATGTACAACATGATGGCTATAGTTAATAACATTGTACTGAATACTTGAATACTAGAAATTTGCCAAGACAGTAGATTCAGGTGCTCTCAGCACACACAAACAATGGTAATGGTGAAGAGATAGACATATTAATTAGCTTAACTGTAGTAATCATTTCACTGTGTGTATGTGTGTGTGCACAATCTTAAAACATCACCTTTAATATATACAATTTTTATTTTAAAAAACACAGATTTGTGAATCATATATACAGAGAGAGAGATTGGAGATTTTTCTCTCCTAGTCCATGTATTTCAGTACCATATTTTGAGTTTGAGCTTGCCAAGAAAAGATAAGTATTATGTGGTCATTCTAAAGACCACTTAGGGGAAAAAGTTTTCTTTCTGGAATCATCACATAGCAAAAGACCACTATTATTTGACCACCTGCTTCACCAATGTCGCAAGTGTCACTAACTCAGACATCTGGGTATATTATTACAGTTTTCCATGTCAAGCGGGGATTTGTCAAAGCTGTCATTCTTTAAGCCATGTAATAAAAATGTCATGATCTGCTTTCTTCTTAAGTGAGAGATAAGGCCTAGGTTGCCCTGATGCCAAACAGTTTAATAAAAAGTAGAAAATTTGATCAGTCAATCAGTCATCAGTCAATCCTTCCATTTCCAGAATAATCAAACTTTTTTTCATTTAATCATTTCCAGAAAATCAACTTGCTGGGCATAATGTAACCTATTTTTTAATGTCTTGAAGGGACAAGCAGAATTTTTACAGCAACTTTCAGTATGATGATAAAAATAATTGAGGCACACAAGTGCCTTTCAAGTTTCCTACTTAACTGGATATTTCAAATAAAAATGTTAATGCTGCTGAAATGAGTTGATAAATGCTCTAAAATCTCCACATCACCATCCACGTCTGGACAATTTTAGTCACCTTCATATTTCAAACTCATAATAGTAATGGAAATCAGACTGGCAATAATAGAGATTAACTTTCAGCACATGAAAACCCAGTTTCCCATCCCTGACTAACAGGTATGATATGAAAATAATGATTATAGGACATATATGTGAATTGTAACTCCTTTCATGTAGTTGTGTTGCACTGAACCAGTCATGGTCTCTTATTCTTACTCCTTTTGGGCAACAGTGTACAGCTGTGAATGATTTTTATGTATTCAGAGTAAGTTTGTCATTGACATGATAAATCTGTCTGTGGCCAGGGCCAGGAGGTGTTTGTCTATCTTTATCTAAATCTGTCTGGCAATCTATTATTCTATCATTGGAAAAGAATGTTCTTGAAGCAGATTACAAAGCTAAATATAATACAAGATATGTATAAAGCCATGAGTAAGGTTAATGTGTAAAGTGTATGTAATAATTTCTATACTGTGATAAGAAATGACCCTCAAATTGGCTCAGACCTACACAGTACCAGAAGCAAAAGAAGAAATACAATCAGTGATAAGAGTATTTACAAGGATATCACAAAAATTTATTATGAAAAACATTTTTATTGGTATCAAATCCAGAGAAAAATTTGTGCTGTGGGTCTTTATAAAATTGGAAAACATAGAGAACAATGTCCTCAAAAGCATCCTGGCAGTAAAGCACAGTAAGTAGCTAGTTTCATAGAACTCTTGATGATATACCTCAATGCAAGCTGATAGCTTTAAGTCAAAAAGCAATTTCATTAAAATAATTGTACAAAAAGGCAAAATAATGTGGTCTATATATCTAAACCTCCCTGATGCTTTGGTTTGATTGCCAAATACAAATCAGAAGAAGAGAAAAGGATGTAACATATTTGGTTTAAGCTTCCATATGCCTCCATTTTTCCCTTCACAACTCAGCTTTATAAAAAATGTAAGCAACAAAAATTAAGACTATACATTCTGATTATCAGTTGGGGTAAAGATTTTCCAGGTTATCAGTTAAGGACAAACTTATAAGTTCTAATAGTTGCCTAAATGACTTTGAGATAGATATCATATCGTGAGAATTACATGCTGTTTTACTCATTTCTGAATGGATGACCACATACTGGATATTCAAAAATATGAGCAAATGGGCTGAAAAGTTCCCAAATTTCTATGCTATGACCCAACTAATTTGTTTTTTTTTTAAATTTTAAATTTTTACTCCCCATTTTCCCATGCAGCCATTAATCTATTTTCTATCTCCACAGAGTTGCATATTCTAGATATTTCATGTAAATTCAATCATATAATATGTGGAGTTTTGAGACTGGCTTCCTTCACATAGCATAATGTTTTCAACATTGATCCATATTGTAGGGTGTATCAGTATTTTATTCCTTTTAATAGACAAAAAACATTCCATTGTGTGAATATACTAAGTTGTGTTGATTCATTCTTCAGTTGATGAACATTTGGATTTTCCATTTCTGTGCTATTATGATTAATATTGCTGTGAACATTTATATACAAGTTTTTGCATGGACATATGTTTTCAATTATCTCGAGTCTATACTTAGAAGTGAAACTGCTGGGTCATATGAATGCTATGTAAAATTTTGAGAAACTGTCAAGCTATTTTCAAAAGTGAATGTAATATAAGGAATAACATGGAGGACATTTAGAGGAGGAAAGAAAAAGTGAATTGGGGGAAATTGGAGGGGGAGACGAAGCCTGAGAGACTGTGGACTCTGAGAAACAAACTGAGGGTTTTGGAGGGGAGGGAGTGGGGGATAGCTAAGCCTGGTAGTGGGTATTAAGGAGGGCATGTATTGCATGGAGCACTGGGTGTGGTGCATAAACAATGAATCTTGGAACACTGGAAAAATAAAATAAAATTTTAAAAAGTGAATGTAACATTTTGCATTCTCACTAGAATGTAATTTTTAAAAAATTTACATATAATGGGGCGCCTGGGTGGCTCAGTGGGTTAAAGCCTCTGCCTTCGGCTCAGGTCATGATCCCAGGGTCCTGGGATCGAGTCCTACACCGGGGTCTCTGCTAAGCAGGGAGCCTGTTTCTCCATCTCTCTCTGCCTGCCTCTCTGCCTACTTGTGATCTCTCTCTGTCAAATAAATAAATAAAATCTTTTTTAAAAATCCCATACTATTATTGTATTATTGTTGATGTGTTTCTCTGGAATTAATTGGCTCATATAATTGGCTGTTCCCATGTTAGGACATAGATATATAAAATACTTAGATCTTCTTGTTGGACAGACCCTTTAAGTATGATATAATGTCCTTCTTCATCTCTTATTAAAGTCTTTAGCTTAGAACCTAATTTATCTGATATAAGGATTGCCACCCCAGCTTTCTTTTGATGTCCATTAGCATGGTATATTGTTTTCCACCCCTTCACTTTCAATCTAGAGGTGTCTTTGGGTCTAACATGAGTGTCTTGCAGGCAGCATATCGATGGGTCTTGTTTTTTATCCATTCTGATACCCTGTGTCTTTTGATTGGGGCATTTAGCCCATTTACATTCAGGGTAACTGTTGAAAGATATGAATTTAGTGCCATTGTATTGCCTATAAGGAGAATGTTACTGTGTATTGTCTCTGTTCCTTTCTGGTCTGTTAATTTTGGCTCTCTCTTTGCTTAGAGGACTCCTTGAATATTTCCTGTAGGTCTGGTTTGCTGTTTGCAAATTGTTTTAGTTTTTGTTTGTCTTTTTATTTTCAATGACAGCCTAGCTGGATATAGTATTTTGGGCTGCATATTTTTCTCATAGTGCTCTGAATATATCATGCCAGTCCTTTCTGGCCTGCCTGGTTTCTGTGGATAGATCTGCTGCCAACCTAATATTTCTACCATTGTAGGTTACATAACTCTTGTCCCAAGCTGCTTTCAGGATTTTCTTTGTCTCTGAGACTTGTAAGTTTTACTGTTAGCTGACAGGGAGGAGAAGGGTTGACCTATTTTTATTGATTTTGAGGGGAGAGTTCTCTGTGCCTCCTGGATTTTGATGCCTGTTTCCTTCCCAAATTAGGGATGTTCTCAACTATAATTTGCTCCAGTATACCTTCTGCCCCTCTCTCTGCTGCTTCTGGGATCCTAATTATTCTAATATTGTTTCATCTTATGGTATCACTTGTCTCTTGAATTCTCCCCTGTGATCCAGTAGTTGCTTATCTCTTTTTCTCAGCTTCTTTATTCTCCATCATTTGGTCTTCTATATCACTAATTCTCTCTTCTTCCTCATTTATTCTAGCAGTAAGAGTCTCCATTTTTTATTGCACCTCATTAATAACTTTTTTTATTTCAACTTGGTTAGAGTCTAGTTCTTTTATTTCTCCAGAAAGGGAGTCTCTTACTTCTATGCTTTTTTCAAGCCCAGCTAGTATCTTTTAAATCATCATTCTGAATTGTAGTTTGACATCTGACTAATGTCCATATTGATTAGGTCCCTGGCAGTCTGTACTGCCTCTTGTTCTTTTTTCTGAGGTGAGTGTTTCCACCTTGTCATTTTGTCCATAGAAGAATAGATGAATGAAAGAACAAAATGCTAAAAGGATAACAGTGACCCCAGAAAAATATACACTAACAAGGCAGAAGAGATCCAAAACAAGGGAGAAAAAAAAGGAAAAAGAAAACTTATGATCAAGCTGATGAACAGAACAGAGCCACACACTTGATTTTGGGTGTTGTTTGGTCTGTTAGAAGAAACTGCCTCCCGTAATTTTAAAGAAAGAAAAACTTATGCATACAAAAATAAGTATTAATACAATGAAGGGATGGACTATGACTGTAAAAAGGAAAATTTAAAAAGATTTTAATAAATGAATTGATAAGAAGTTGACTGAAAAAGAAAGAAAAAAATTTAAAAAGAAAAAAAAAAAGGAGGAAATGTGATCAGGCAAGAGACTAGAACAAAGCCATACGCTAGTTTTAGGATATATTTTGGTCTGTTAGAAGAAACTGTATCCCAAAATTTTAAAGAAAGAAAAACTTATATGTATACAAAAAATAAGGTTAATCTTGGAACACTGAAAAAAATTTAAAAAGTTAAAAAATAAGGTTAAATACAATGAAGGGATTAAATATGACTATAAAAATGAAAATGAAGAAAGATATTTAAAAAGATATTGAGAAGTTAAGACATTGGTTAAAAGAAGAAAGAGGAGTAATTCAAAAAATAGAAGAAGAAAAGAGAAAAAAAATTAAACATTTAACTTCAAGGGGCCCCTAGGTGCCTCAGTCATTAAGCATCTGGCTTCAGCTAAGGTCATGATCCCAGGGTCCTGGGATTGAGCCCCACACTGGGCTCCCTGCCTAGTGGGAAGCCTACTTCTCCCTCTCCCACTCCCCTGCTTGTGTTCCTTCTCTTGCTGTCTCTATTTCTGTCAAATAAATAACTAAAATCTTTTTTTAAAATTTAACTTTGAAAGTCTAAAGAATAATGGAATGGAAAAGCCATCAATTCTATGTGCTGTATTCCCTAGCTCTGGAGTTATGCAGTTCTTATTGATCAGTAAATTTGGCCTTGGCTGGATGTTCTTGCTGGTCTTGTGGAGGAAGAGCCTGTTGCAGTGATTCTCAAATGTCTTTGCCTGAAGTGGTATTGCACTGCCCTTGCCAGAGGCTAAGCTAAGTAATCTGCTTAAGTTTGCTCTCAGTAGCTTTTGTTCCCTGAAAGCTTTCCATACAGCTTTGGAGGAGGATAATGAAGATGGTGGCCTCCCAATCTGCCCCTGGAGTATCTGAATGCTCAGACATCCCCCTCTTCAGTGAGCCATCGAGAAATGCAGTCAATCATTCCTGTCGCCCTGGTCTCCAGCTGCACTCCAAGCTCACTCGGCCTGTGATTGAGCATTTCTATCTCTGGCACATGGCCCTGTTTGGAGTCTCCAAACCCAGCAGATTCCTGCAGCATGCTCCTGCAGTGCTCCTCCCAGTGGAGAAAGGAGGAGGTCCCCCATGTCTGCCACTTGTGTGTTCCCTGTTTGTTTTCAAACAGTAGTGGCCTGACAGTGCCATGATGACAGTTAATGGCAACCCTGAGCTGAGACCTCCTTTCCTCAGCTCTGTTTTGGCAGCTGCCTTCCCTGGCTTCCCAAATTGATCTGTGGATCAATTTGTGGAGTACTGCCATCTTAATAGTAGTTTTCCTATCCATGAACCATTTATTTAAATGTTTCCAAACTATTTTCAGTGATGTTTTACAGTTTTCATATATAAGTAGTGCACATATGTTAAAAGTTATTCCAAATAACTAGGAGCTCTGCCACATTCAGGCACCCCAGGCTTTCTGTGACCCTGAGGGTCCTGAGACTACACTGTGCGGCGAGAGTTCCACCCCCTGATTAGCCACTGGCGCAACATCCCTCCATGGAGCAGACTTCTAAAAGTTCCAACCCTGTGCTCTCCTGCTCTATCACATGCTGGGAGATGGCTGACGGAAAATCCCACCCTCTGTGGTCTATCTTCCCATATATGGTTTCAGATTCACTACTCTGTGTGTCCTACCTTCCAGAAAATAGTCGCTTTTCTGTTCATAGAATTGCTGCTATTCTTTTCTTCTATCTCCCATTGAGTTTGTAGGTGTTCAGAAAGTTTTGGTAACTATCTAGCTGACTTCCTGGGACCAGACAAAATTTAGGTCTCCTGCTCCTCTACCATCTTGCTCCTCCTCCCCTCACTAGATAATGTTTGGAATTCAAATGCCTTCAACCTTGCCAACACATGATATTCTGTATTTTTATTGCAGTCATTCTAGTAGGTGTGAAGTGGCATCTCACTGTGATTATTACTTGTTCTTCCTTAATGACCAATGATGTTAATCATCTTTTCACATGCTTACTGGCCATTTGCATATCTTCTTCACAAAAATGTCTACTCAAATCCCTGGACCATTTGTAATTGGATTATTTGTATTTTTATTATTGAGCTGTAAAATTTCTTTATATAGTCTCTTTTTATATATGCACAGTATATTCAAATTAGGCTATTGAGTTGGGGAAAGGTATTTACTTTTTTTCATTATGTTCAGATAGCCAACATATAGTACATCATTAGTTTTTTTTTTATGGTTTGTTTCTTTTTTTTTTTTTTAGATAATATAATTTTTATTTGTTATTTTTTATAAACATCATTAGTTTTTGATGTAGCATTCAATGATTCATTAGTTGCATATAACACCCAGGGCTCATCATAACACATTCTTTATATATTCTTGATACAAGTCCCTTAATTGATATATGCTATTTGATAATATTTTCTTTAATTCTGTCCATTGTCTTTTTCACTTTCTTGATAGTATTCTTTGAAGCACAAATATTTTCAATTCTGACTAAGTAGAACTTACCTATTTTTTGTTGTTGATGATGCTGTTGACTGTACTTTTAGTCCCATATCTAATAAGCCATTATATATTCCATGGTTGTAAAGATCTACACCTGAGTTTCTATCTAAAATTTTTATAGATTTGCTATTATGATAAAAGCTTTTAATCACTTTTTAACTATTCAGTTAATTTTTGTAGATGATGCAAAATAACAATCCAGTTTCATTCTTTTCCATGTGGATAACCATCCAGTTGTTCGAGTACTATTTGTAGAAAGATTACTCTTTCCCTCATTGAATTCTCTTGGCACACTTGCAAAAAAAAAATAAATTATAGAAGTATGAGTTTATTTCTGGACTCTCAATTGCACATCATTGATCTATATGTCTATATTTATGCAGGTACCATACTGTCTTACTATTACTGTAGCATTGTAATAAGTTTTGGCATTTAGAAGTTTGAGTCCTCCAACTTTCTTATTATTTTTCAGATTCCATTGGTTGTTATGGGTCTCTTGGACTTCCATATGAATTTTATGAACATTTTCTCAATTTCTGCAAATGTGAAAGGTGGGATTTTGAGGAGGATTGCACTGAATCTATGGATCAATTTGTGGAGTACTGCCATCTTAATAGTAGTTTTCCTGTCCATGAACCTTTTATTTAAATGTTTTAAAATTATTTTCAGTGATGTTTTGTAGTTTTCATATATAAGTAGTACACATATGTTAAAAGTTATTCCTAAGACAATTGTTGGTGAGGAAGTAGAGAAAGTGGAACCCTCTTACACTGTTGGTGGGAATGCAAGCTAGTACAGCCACTTTGGAAAGCAGTATGGAGGTTCCTGAAGAAATTAAAAATAGAGCTACCCTACAACCCAGAAATTGCAATACTGGGTATTTACCCCAAAGATACAGATGTAGTGAAAATAAGGGGCATATTCACCCCAGTGTTCATAGCAGCAATGTCCACAATAGCTAAACTATGGAAGGAGCTGAGTTGCCCTTCAAAAGATGAATGGATAAAGAAGACATGGTTCATATATACAATAAAATTTTACTCAGCCATCAGAAAAGATGAATACCCACCATTTGCATCAATGTGGATGGAACTGGAAGGGATTATGCTAAGTGAAATAAGTCAAGCAGAGAAAGACTATTGTCATAGGGTTTCACTCATATGTGGAACATAAGGAATAGGACATTAAGGGAAGGAAGGTGAAACTGGAGTGGGGGGGATCAGAGAGGGAGAAAAACCATGAGAAAGTATGGACTGGGGAAAAAAACTGAGAGTTTCAGAGGGGAGGAGTGGGGGGGGTGAGATAGCCAGGTGATGGGTATTAAGGAGGGTATTGTTATAATGAGCAGTGGGTGTTATATGCAATTAATGAATCACTGAACACTACATCAAAAACTAATGATGCACTGTATGGTGGCTAACTTAACATAATAAAAAAAAGTTACCCCTAAGAATCTTTTTTTCTGATACTATTTTAAATGGAATTATTTCTTATTTAATTTTAAAATTTTATTGCTAGTGTATAGAAATACAGTTGATTTTGTGCATTAACCTTGATACCTGTAAACTTGCTGGACATATTTACTAGATCTAATAGGTTTTGTGCTTTCCCTAGTATTTGCCATATACAAGATCATATTACCCATGAATAGAGGTACTTTTTCTTCTATACCTATTTTATGCTATTTTTTAATTTAAATTCAATTAGCTAATGCTACTTTATTTCACTTTCTTCCCTAAATGTCCTGGCTAGAAGCTTCAATGCAATGTTGAATAGAAGCAGAGAGGAAACATTCTTTCTTGTTCCTAATTTTATAGGGAAAGATTTCATTAAGTATGATGTTACCTGTGAGTTTTTTGTAATGTCCTTTATTGGGTTAAGAAAGTTTCTTTCTGTTAATATTTTATTGATCAGTTTTTTATCATAAAAGGAGGTTGTATTTTATCAAATACATTCTCTGTATCTATTGAGATGATCTTGTGATTTTTGTCCTTTTTCTCTCAATATTATGTACTACTTTGGTATATTTTTGTATGATGAGCCACTCTTGCATTCATGGGATAAACCCCATGTAGTTATGTTGTATAATCCTTTTTATATGAGGCCAAATTTTTTTTAATTTTTTATTTTTTTTAATAAACATATATTTTTATCCCCAGGGGTACAGGTCTGTGAATCGCCAGGTTTACACACTTCACAGCACTCACCAAAGCACACACCCTCCCCAATGTCCACAACCCCACCCCCCTTCTCCCAACCCCCCTCCCCGCAGCAACCCTCAGTTTGTTTTGTGAGATTAAGAGTCACTTATGGTTTGTCTCCCTCCCAATCCCATCTTGTTTCATTTATTCTTCTCCTACCCACTTAAGCCCCCATGTTGCATCACCACTTCCTCATATCAGGGAGATCATATGATAGTTGTCTTTCTCTGCTTGACTTATTTCGCTAAGCATGATATGCTCTAGTTCCATCCATGTTGTCGCAAATGGCAAGATTTCATTTCTTTTGATGGCTGCATAGTATTCCATTGTGTATATATACCACATCTTCTTGATCCATTCATCTGTTGATGGACATCTAGGTTCTTTCCATAGTTTGGCTATTGTGGACATTGCTGCTATAAACATTCGGGTGCACGTGCCCCTTTGGTTTTCCACATATAGTATCATATCATCTGCGAAGAGTGATAATTTGACTTCTTCTTTGCTGATTTGGATGCCTTTAATTTCCTTTTGTTGTCTGATTGCTGAGGCTAGGACCTCTAGTACTATGTTGAATAGCAGTGGTGATAATGGACATCCCTGCCGTGTTCCTGACCTTAGCGGAAAAGCTTTCAGTTTTTCTCCATTGAGAATGATATTTGCGGTGGGTTTTTCATAGATGGCTTTGATGATATTGAGGTATGTGCCCTCTATCCCTACACTTTGAAGAGTTTTGATCAGGAAGGGATGCTGTACTTTGTCAAATGCTTTTTCAGCATCTATGGAGAGAATCATATGGTTCTTGTTCTTTCTTTTATTGATGTGTTGTATCACATTGACTGATTTGCGGATGTTGAACCAACCTTGCAGCCCTGGAATAAATCCCACTTGGTCATGGTGAATAATCCTTTTAATGTACTGTTGAATCCTATTGGCTAGTATTTTGTTGAGTATTTTCGCATCTGTGTTCATCAAGGATATTGGTCTATAGCTCTCTTTTTTGATGGGATCCTTGTCTGGTTTTGGGATCAAGGTGATGCTGGCCTCATAAAATGAGTTTGGAAGTTTTCCTTCCATTTCAATTTTTTGGAACAGTTTCAGGAGAATAGGAATTAGTTCTTCTTTAAATGTTTGGTAGAATTCCCCCGGGAAGCCGTCTGGCCCTAGGCTTTTGTTTGTTTGGAGATTTTTAATGACTGTTTCAATCTCCTTACTGGTTATGGGTCTGTTCAGGCTTTCTATTTCTTCCTGGTTCAGTTGTGGTAGTTTATATGTTTCTAGGAATGCATCCATTTCTTCCAGATTGTCAAATTTATTGGCGCACGTGCCCCTTTGGATCACAAATTTTGATATTGGTAAAACAATAGGCAAATAGTTTATGGAACAAACTAGATAGCCCAGAAATAGACCTGCATATGTATAGTCAGCTGATCTTTGACAAAGGAGAAAAGGTAGCCTTTTTTTTTTATTAAAGATTTTTATTTATTTATTTGATAGACAGAGATCACAAGTAGACAGAGAGGCAGGCAGAGAGAGAGGGGGAAGCAGGCTCCCCGCTGAGCAGAGAGCCCGATGTGGGGCTCGATCCCAGGACCCTGAGATCATGACCCGAGCCGAAGGCAGAGGCTTAAACCACTGAGCACCCAGGCGCCCCGAAAAGGTAGTCTTTTTAACAAATGGTGATGGAAAAATTTGATATCCACATGTAAAGAAGAAAAAAATCTAGACAAAGACTTTAAGTTTTCACACACACACATACACACACACACACACATACACACACACACAAAATCAACTCAAAATAGACCAAAATACAAAACACAAAACTATAAAATTCCTAAAAGGTATTAAGAGTAAATCTAGGTGACATTGGGTTTCACAATGACTTTCTAGATATAACAACGAAAGTATGATCCATGAAAGAAATAATTGATAAGTTGGACTTCATTAAAATTAAAAATTTTTTCTTACCATTGAAAGACTATGTTAAGAGAATGAGAAGACAAACTATGAACTGGACAAAATTTTTGAAAAAGACACATGTGGTAAAGGAATGTTTTCCAAAATACACAAAGAACTCTCAAACCTCAACAATAAGAAAACAATGTGGTTAAAAATGGGCCAAAGATTTTAACAGACACCTCACCAAAGAGGATATACAGTGAAAAATAAACTTTTGAAAAGATGCTCCATATCATATGTTATCAAGGAAATACAAATTAAAAGAACAATGAGGGGCATCTGGGTGGCTCAGTCAATTAAGCAGCTGCTTTTGGCTTGGGTCATGATACCAGAGTCCTGGAATTGAGCCCCACATTGGGCACCCTGCTCAGTGGAGAGACTGCTTCTCCCTCTCCCTCTGCCTGCTGCTCTGCCTACTTGTGCTCTCGCTATCTCTCTGTCAAATAAATAATAAATAAAATCTTTAAAAAATAAATACAAGAAAAATGATATACCACTACACTCATACTGGAATGGCCAAAATCTGGAATGCTGATAACACCAAATACTGATGAAGATAAGAGGAACAGGAACACTTATTTGTTGCTGGTGAGAATGCAAAATGACATAGGCCACTTGGCAAGGGAAACAAAAGCAAAAATGAACTATTGGGACTTCATCAAGATAAAAAGCTTCTGCACAGCATAGAAAAAAAATCAACAAAACTAAAAGGCATCCTACAGAATGGGAGAAGATATTTGCAAATGGCATAGGATAAAGGGCTAATACCCCAAATCTATAAAGAACTTATAAAACTCAACACCTAAAAAATGAATAATCCAGTTAAGAAATGGGCAGAAGACATGAATAGACATTCCTCCAAAGAATACATACAAATGACCAACAGACATGAAAAAATGCTCAACATCACTTGGCATCAGGGAAATACAAATCAAAACACAATGAACTACCACATCACATCTGTCAGAAAGGCTAAAACTAACAACACAAGAAACAACAGGTATTGGAGAGAATGGGGAGAAAGGGGAAACTTCTTGCACTGTTGGTGGGAATGCAGCTGATGTAGTCGCTCTGAAAAGCAGTATGGAGATTCCTTAAAGTTAAAAAAGAACTTGTCTATGACCCAGGTGTTTATCCAAAGGATAAAAAAATATTGATTCAAAGAGGCACATGCATCCCAATATTTATAGCAGCACTGCCAACAATAACCAAATTATGGAAAGAGCCCAAATGTTTATCAACTGATGAATTGATAAAGATGTGGTAAGTATCTATTATGGAATATTACTCATCCATTAAAAAGAATGAAATCTTGCCATTAGCAACAATCTGTATGGAACTAGAGGATATTACATTAAGTGACATTAGTCAGCCAGAGAAAGACAAATACCATAGGATTTCACTCATATTTGGAACTTAAGAAACAAAACAAATGAACATAGGGAAAGGGAAAGAAAAATAAAATAAGATAAAGACAGAGAGGGAGGCAAACCATAAGAGACTCTTAACTCTAGAAAACAAACTGAGGGTTGCTGGAGGGTAAGGTGTATGGGATGGGCTAAATGAGTGATGGGCATTAAGGAGGGTACATGTTGTGATGAGCACTGGGTATTATATGTAAGTGATAAATCACTAAATTCTACTCCTGAAACTACACTATATGCTAGCTAGCTTGAATTTAAATAAAATATTGGAAGAAAAAACAAACAAACAAAAATGGAATAGCTATTTGGAAGATAGTTTGACAGTTTCTTATAAACCTAACCATACTCTTACAACACAATCTAGAAGTTGTATTTCTTAGTATTTATCCAAAAGAGATAAAAACTTATGTTCACACAAATTTTATTATTTTATTCATAATCACCAAAACTAAGAAGCAGTCAAGACATCTTTTAATAGGTAAATGAATAAACAAACAGTGGTATATCCATACAATGGAAAATTATTAAGCAATAGAAATAAATGAGCTATCAAGCCACTAAGGGACAGGGAAGAACCTCAAATGTATATTGTTAAGTGAGAAAAATTAGTCTGCAAAGGCTAGTCACTATATGATTTCAACTACATAACATTCTGGGAATGAGAAAATGGTGGAGACAGAAAAAGATCAGTGTTTGCCAAGGTCTGCAGAGAGGAAGGAGGGATAAATAGATGGAGTACAGGAAATTTTTAGTGCAATGAAATTACTCTGTATTATACTGCAATTGTGGGTATGTCATTATACATTTGTCAAGACCAAAGAATGCACACTAAGAGAAAACCCTAATGTAAATTATGGATTTTAGTTAATAATAATATATGAATACTTGCTCATCAATTATAGCAAATGTGCCATATTAATGTAAAATGTTAATAATATGGGAAATTGTGTATGGAGTTGTGATGGAGTATATGATAACTGCACATTCTGCTCAATTTTTCTGTAAACCTAAAACTTATTAAAATAGTGTATTCATTTAAAAATGTAATGCAATTTGAAAACTATAGTAATAAAACATATCAACTAGTTATTTTGCATGGAAAATTTACAAAGGAAGTGTTACTAATTACCCACTATAGTCGCAAAATTCTCAAAACCAAAGCTACTGTAGAGCAACCAGTTTAAAGCAAAGTCAAGACAATGTAACTTTTTTGTGAATGTCCCATTTTACAGTCATCTCAATCTCTATCTGCATATATTTTTAACGCCCTCCAATGATACATTGTTGTGCTATACAAGACTATTATACAAAGGACATTTAGATGCTGGAAGACTACTACTAAAAATAATGGTTTGGGATAAAGCCATTACCACTGAGAGTAATTAGCAGGACCAATGTCTATTGAAAGCACTCTTAGTTTTCTGTGATAAAACTAAATCATCTGTATGTAGATGGATGTTTATCCTTCTCCTTTTTATGAGAGGGCTCATGAATCCAAATTATCCAATGTGGCATCCAGTTATTAAGGCAGTAACCTCTTCGATATCAGCCACAGCAACTTCTTTCAAGATATGTCTCCAAAGACAAAGGAAACAAAAGCAAAAATGAATTTTGGGGACTTCATCAAGATCAAAAGCTTCTGCACAGCAAAGGAAACAGTCCACAAAACAAAGAAGCAATCCACGGAATGGGAGAAGATATTCGCAAATGACAGTACAGACAAAAGGCTGATATCCAGGATCTATAAAGAACTCCTCAAACTCAACACACACAAAACAGATAATCATGTCAAAAAATGGGCAAAAGAAATGAATGACACTTCTCCATTGAAGACATACAAATGGCTAACAGACACATGAAAAAATGTCATTGTTACTAGCCATCAGGGAGAATCAAATCAAAACCACATTGAGATACCACCTTACACCAGTTAGAATGGCCAAAATCAATAAGACGGTAAACAACAGGTGTTGGAGAAGATGTGGAGAAAGGAGAGCCCTCTTACACTGTTGGTGGGAATGCAAGTTGGTACAGCCACTTTGGAAAACAGTGTGGAAATTCCTTAAGAAATTAAAAATAGAGCTACCCTATGACCCTGAAATTACACTACTGTGTATTCACCCCAAAGATACTGATGTAGTGAAAAGAAGGGCCATCTGTACCCCAATGTTCATAGCAGCAATGGCCACAGTCACCGAAATGTGGAAAGAACTAAGATGCCCTTCAACGGACAAATGGATAAAGAATATATGGTCCATATATACAGTGGAGTATTACGCCTCCATTAGAAAAGATGGATACTCAACTTTTGTAGCAACATGGACGGGACTGGAAGAGATTATTCTGAATGAAATAAGTCAAGCAGAGAGAGTCAATTATCATATGGTTTCACTTATTTGTGGAGCATAACAAATAACATGGAGGACAAGGGGAGATGGAGAGGAGAATTGAGTTGGGGGAAATTGGAGGGGGAGACGAACAACAAGAGACTATGGACTCTGAAAAACAACCTGAGGGTTTTGAAGGGGCGGGGGGTGGGAGATTGGGTGAGCCTGGTGGTGGGTATTATGGAGGGCACGTATTGCATGGAACACTGGGTGTGGTACATAAACAATAAATTCTGGTACACTGAAAAGAAATTTTTAAAAAAAAAATTTTAAAAAGACTAATTTTAAAACAAAGAATGGCCAAAACACATGCCACCTAATTCTGTCCAAAATTGTTAATGTATCTGTCAAAAAAACTAATTTTTACTGACTTCTGACTTTCTTAATTATACTATAGTAGCGGTTCTATAGAAGAGTCACTAGTCAGGGTTCTATATAGTATTCATAAACTTGAAGTCATATACAATATCTTTCTAGGTGTCACACGCTAACTTGTGATCAATAAGGGAGTGGATAATCCCACAAGGTGATAAGGAATATGAGATTTGTCACCAATGTATAACCATACTGAGGCCCTACTTGTTCGTCATATAAAACATTTGCCTGAGGGACACCTGGTTGCTGAGTCAGTTAAGCATCTGACTCTTGGTTTCAGCACAGGTCATGATGTCATGGGTCATGGAACCCAGTCCTGAATCAGGCTCTGTGCTCAGTGGGGTGTCTGCTTGGGACGTTCTCCCTTTCCCTATTTCTCTGCCCTTCCCCCTGCTCTCTCTCTCTCTCTCTGTCTAAAATAAATAAATAAATCTTTTAAAAATTTTTGCCTGAGAATCACAGATTTGAATTTTGTCAAGAAGACAGGCATACATTGTTGACGGACCGCTAAGAAGGTCTATCATTTGGGTTTATAATGAAGCTACTCCTTTAAAATAATTTAATAGTCTACATTCTGAGCCCCAAAAATGAGAGTCTAGTGATAAAGTTATAAAAGAAAACAAATTGCAAGTATTTGAGACCATTACTCAGAAATAAACAGTTTGGAGTTGAGAATTTTTATTAGGTACTTTATTTAATTAAAACTACAAAATTATTTGTACATCATGATAAAGTATTACTGTGATTGAAGAACTTAAAATCAAGGAAAAGTTTGTGGTCATAGACCAGAGAGAACTAAATGAGCTGTATGGAGACACTGTTCTTACTTTTGAACCAACAGAGCTAAAAGTATATGAGTCAACGACCAGCTGTATTTAATCATTCTTTTTTTAAAAAGACTCTTAATCTCACAAAACAAACTGAGGGTTGCTGGGGGGAGGGGGGTTGGGAGAAGGGGGGTGGGATTTATGGACATTGGGGAGGGTATGTGCTTTGGTGAGTGCTGTGAAGTGTGTAAACCTGGTGATTCACAGATCTGTACCCCTGGGGATAAAAATATATGTTTATAAAAAATAAAAAAATAAAATAATTCAGACCCCCCCCCAAAAAAAAGATTTATTTATTGTGAGAGAAAGAGAGAGCATGGGGGGTGGGCAGTGGGAGAGGGAGAGAGAGCATCTCAAGTGACTCTTCACCAAGTGCTGAGCTCCATGCAGCATCAAGTCTCAACACTGAGATCACTACCTGAGCCAAAACTGAGTCGGACACTTAACCGACTGTACCACCAGGCCCCCCTATATCTTAAGGTTATGAGAACTTACATAAGACCCTGTCCAGTGTCCACTGCACCACCTGGTTTCTTTAACTATAGATAATAAAGTTCATCATGGGCGTTATCATGCTGTAAATGACAGACCCTAAATATTCTTAAATGTGTAAGTTCTCCATTAAAAATGGTGGACAGATGCAAATCTTAAAGTACAGAGTGAGACTTCTCTATGTCTCCCTTCAACTCAGTAAATCTTAGGTTGGCTATAATAATGAAAATTATGGAGATGAGGACTGTGATCAAGAAGTTGAGTTGCAGATTGGAAGCTCAAAAATGTGCAAGATAAAACTAAAAATAGGAGCATATCACAGAAGATATTGTTCATCACATTGGACCTATACAATAAGAGCCAAAATATGGCAATTGAGGTTGGTATTGAAATAAATATTCTCTGATTGTAACAAGCAGTCACCAGTGATTTTTTAAAATTAGTTAATGTGAATACTGAGTAGAGAGCGAGTTGCAAATGATGCCTAACAATGGCAGTTCTTGGAGATCAAGAGCTAAATTTCTGTAGCAAAGACAATGAACAAACTGAGTTTTTAACCTTAACCTGAAACAGAATGTATAACTGCTCTCCATAGGAAAATTAATGAGGAATAAGGAGTTGAGCAAGAACAGGTAGGCAAGAAATGAGTATATGATAGTGTGGAGTTTAGGACTGATAGTGATGAAAAAGACTAAGCTCAGAAAACACATGTAGAAAGAGATAAACAGGAATTTCTGTGGCTGAAATATGTCAAAAATTCCTGGAAGCATGAAATCACTGAATTTCTGTTATTTCCTTCCATCAAATTAAAATTCACTGTCAGATAAACATAATCTGATCATCTTCATCAATACTAATGGCACTAGGATATAGGCACTTAAATCAGCCAAGTGAAGATCTAATTCCTAGTTTCTTGACCTTCTAAGTCTGTATGTGACTAAATTAAATAATTTCTCTAAGCCATAGCTGTCTTATCTACCAAATGAGGTGAACAGGTTTTGACAAAAAATTAAATGAAATAATGTAATATATGTAATGTTGTTTGAATATTGCTTGACACATAGTAGGTTCTCAATAAATAGTTGTTATGAAAAAGATTATATCACTATCACTTTATTAACACAGTCTCTTTAATTAAAAAAGCACCAAAACCCACATACACACACCAAAAAAAGCACAGAAGCACACACTGAGCAAGGCTAGACCATGTGAAAAAGGATGGAAAACTGTCTTGCCTTCAAACAGATTCCAGCTTAAGACACTCTCACAATGTTGGGGAAGGTCACTGACAAGGCATGACCACCAGCTGATCTGTGAGCTGGACTTGGGCAATCTAATTCCATCCCCTGTCTTTGGAATGTGGGTTCCACTTGCCTTTCCCATTGCCAGAGTCTGCTTCAAGGACATAGCCTTGAGATAGTGATGTGGTGTTGAGAATACCTGCACAGTACACTTCAATGAACCCAGTTAAGGCCTCTCTGTTAAGGTCTCTCTTAAACTTTAAAGATTTGGCACGTGGGTATAAAGGATACATTCACCTTGCCGACACCCAAGAGAAGCTTCCCTTTGCTTATTAAAATTGCCACACCAACCTGGAGTAGTTTCTCTTTCTTCAGTCTCTCCCTGCCCTCAGAGTATGGGGGTCAGTTTCAGATTACACCCAGGGAAGCTCTTAAGACAGTTACAAACCAATACACAATGATGCACAGAACTTAATACAAGACTGACATCAGAACTTACCATCAAGCATAATTTTCCCAAGGATCCAGATTACAACACAATGACCCCTGCAATACTTTTATCCTGTGCCACTGGTAGGGTTAGCTACTTTTGTCATTAAACCTCTAAGCTCTACTGTAGCTCTCTGAGTGAGAAGCCTAAGTGCACCTCTGGGTGTACTGCAGCCAGGTGCAAATGGAAGACCTACACAAATACATTTAGAAAATAAGAGGCAATAAGGGAACACTTGATTGTAGGACTAATACGAAATAGGACTAATCCTAGCAGTCAACTCCTCCTCTGCATTTATCCCATGCTACTGGTTGTTAATATCACTAGCCGATTTAATAAATCCTTTGATAAATTTCTGCTGATATCTGGGATGTATTTTTGTGGGAGGATAGCATCCCATGTTCCCTGCTTCTATTCATTTGTATTCACAGTGCATTGGTTGAATATATATTTTTATAAAGCACTTGGCTAGGCATTGTGGTAGGCTAGAGGAAGAACAAGACACTGTTCCTACCTTCAAGGACCTGAGAAATCAGAGGAGGTAAGACGTGAATGCAAAGCTCACTAGGGAAGAGTACAAGTGGGGGGTGTTCTAACAATACTAAGGAACCACATGATGAACTGTGAGAAAGGACAAAGAATGGGTTTAGAAGGCCTTGAAGGAAGTTAATATTTGCATGTGTGATTGAGAGGATCATTTCAAACATAAAGAAAAAGACAGGAGCAGAAAACTTTGGGACATGTTGTAGGGGGAGGAAGAAAATAACCAGATAAGGCTGAAACTCAGGGTCTGAACAGCGGTATGTCAGAGGTTGAATTTAGAAATACTGCAGTCTTGAATGTTATGTTAAAGGACTGAAATAAGTTTTGGTAGGTAACGAGTCATCAGTGAAGATTTCTGTGCATAAAATGACACAGAGGTATGCATTAAGAAAGAATATAGCAACAACGAGGAGAATGGATTAGAAGCCAGAAAGTCTCAAGACAAAGAAAATACACATGCACAGGTTACCAGCTACTTCAATGGCCTAGTGAAAGCTTACTAAACTGTGAACAAGGAGATTAGAAATGGAAAGAGAAAGAAAATGGCAAAGTTAAGAGATGCTGAAGATGCGTAATTGCCAGGCTTTGACAATGGATGGGATGTGAGGAACATGACAGATGAGGGTGACAAAAAGCGCTGATGCTTTCAGCCTGGCCAAATGGAAAGATTGCAATACCATTAATGCAGACAAGAAACACAAAAAGAAGAAAAAAATATGGGAGGTGTTCATGATGATGTTTTTGATTTTGAACACTGCCCTGCAAAGGAGGACTTCAAACTTTAAGGTACTTGTGAATCACCCAAGGATTTCGCAAAAATGAATATTGATCCATTAGGTGAGGAGCGAAGTCTGAGATTCTACAATTCTAACAAGCAAATAGGCAAGTCAAAGTCACTGTCCCACAGACCAGTTTAAGGTGACAAGACTGCAAAGGATGGCTAGCCCAGAAGTCAGGGGGAAATTAAGGCAGGTCTGCCTAGGAGCTGTGCCAAGAAATCACTTTGAGGACATTAACAAAAATCCATATAGAAGGAAAAACAGCATTATGTAGGACAAATATATTTCAAAAAATTAAACCCAATTGTTTTTTAAGTGCTTTCAATTTTTCTTGCTACTCACCCAGGGTATCCATATACACATATACATACTCACTACTCGCATTCAAAAACACACACACATACAAACGCAGCAACATGCAACATTTCTACCCATTACCTTCATTCCCAAACAGAAGCCTCTCATAAACTCTTATGTGTCCTGCATAGGCCAGTATTCGATATTAACAAATTAAGGTGGAGAACAGAGATTTTAATGCTCCTTCAAAAATAACATATTCACACATGATTGAGCTTAGCTTGTTCTTTCTCCTCCAACTGTCACTCCTAAATTCATGATAACTTTAATCATATGATCAAATTTTTTAATGCTCAGAGGGACAAGAGCATCACCTCTACATGGCACCCCTTCACTAGTCAGTAAGAGAACATTTTTATTGGGTATACTATTTCGCATGATATAATACAAGTTAATTATTTTGCTAGCTTTATATCTTCTCCAAAGAATTTGGTTAGCCTAATGTACATGGGGAGACACATCTAAATCTTACTTAATGGACAGGGAATGTACAGTGATACAACATGAACTCTTGGCTGGGTACGACTTCTCAGAGAAAGCATGGATTTTCTTTTGACCAAGAAGTTGGCTTCTCTGCCATCCAAAAAAAAAAAAGAACATCAGAACAGCCAAGATGCCTGCTGTGCAAATGTTCCCCCTCACTAGTCTCTGAAATCTCTAATCTATGGTGACTTTCACACAAAGTCTAAAACCTTCCATCCTCAGTCACCTGGGAAGCTGCGATGTTAACTGCCAAGGACCTGCGTGACACTAAAGCTGAAACCAAAGGGCAACTAGAGGCTCCATGTGGATAAGCAAACAGGGCCAGTGGGAAGCCCATCCCAGGCATACACTGTTTGTGAGAGGAAATGCAGGGCCTCACAGGTGGCATGTGCCCTGGCCCTTAGTTTTCAGGATGCTCCCTGCAAGTTCTCAGCAGAGGAAATGGCAGGAGTGACGAGCCTATTTCTAAAGCCCTTTCCAACAACCTTTAGACTTCACACATTCAGACTGTACTTAGAAATACCAATCAACTCGCCAGTCCCTTTAGGAGCCTTCCAAACGAGCCACCTTTCAAAGAAATAATTGGGAGCAGGCTGAGAAAACAGCAGGCACTCGATAAATGCTTCTATGAATGAGTAAGTGAAATGAATGAATGTATGAGAGAGTGAATGAAAAGCCTGCAAACCCCAGAGCCTAAACCTGTAAATGACCAGAAAAGTATATTTCCTGAGGGAACTATTTCATCTCAATTTGAAAATACTAATTTCTGGCCTCCAGGAGTGCGTGTAATGTATTTTCTCTTTCAGTTGATTCACATTTATAAAACTAGCTTTTCTAGACAAAGTCTATCATAGGAAAAAGAAAAAAAAAAACTGTTAACTTTTTCATGTCCTCTGCCTGAGCCCTTGAATCTGATTGATTCCAATGTGAAACCTGGTCCGCTGGCATTGGTTCAATGTTGCAGCCACTCAGCAACATTTTAGTTACGTTAGACTTGGTCATTCCTCATCAAAAGTCATAAGCCCCAGGTGGATTCAAGAAAGACCCAAAATAGGAAAGAGAATACATTCTACTGTGCTGCTATGCAAACTTATTTTCCACAGGTAATATGATTTTGTACAAAGTTGATTGCTTGTCTTCACTGAGCAGTGGGAATGTTCCTCCAATAAATTATTGTGAAGTGCAGAAATACATAAATTATGAGCTTTAATTTCTACAAAAGTAAATAAAAGCTTCATGAGATGACCGTGGGAGTCCTTCCTAAGAATCATTTTAAATGACTTTAATAGATTATTTTAGGACCAAAAACAAAATAGCATTTAGAAATTCATTTTCATTCATAACTTTGAAAGAAAATTAAAAACAAGAGCTCGAATATGTCTTTGTTTAAAAAAAATAGTTCATGTTAACTACTGAGGAAACTAAGTTGTAGCTAACTCCATAAGAAGTCATTAGTGGAGAGAAAGAATACAAGATTCTATTAAAAAGTGTGGGAAATATGGCAGCATATGTATGAATCTAAACTTTAAAAAAAAGTTAAATATCTGAAAGCAGCAGGTACAGAATTACTTGTGCAATAGGATTTCCCAAGTAAAGGGACACCCCAAAAGTCATAGAAGTTTCGCTGAAAGTGTGGACGCCACCTCACATGTATGGAACATCAGCCAAAGAGACGGTTCGGGAGGTTCAGAATTACTTGCGCAATAGGATTTCCCAACTAAAGGAACATCCAAAAAGTCATAGAAGTTTCACTGAAAGTGTGGACACCTCCTCACATGTATGGAACATCAGCCAAAGAGAAGGTTCAGGGCAGCTTCACACTCATAAAAGAAAGAAGAATCGTGCAGGCATTTTAGCTCAAAGGGCACCCCAACTTTACTCGGCTATGTTGGAAAAACGTACCCACAAAGGGAAATCAAGCCCCCTAGAGAGAAAGAGCTGAAAGAAGGGACAAGGCAAGAGGATGCAAGTGCTCAGAACTGGTCCCAGGGAACATTATGACTCTGGGCAGGTGAACGGAGTACCCATTTACATCTGCCATCTCTCTCTCTCTCTCTCTCTCTCTCTCTCTCTCTCTGCCTACTCACATTCAGGCCATCTCCCTAGCAAAACCCTGCTCCTGAGACAAAACCCCTGGGATTATGCTCACTGCAGTACAAAGACGAATCCCAGATCCCCGAGAGAGTCCTGAGAGTTGCTGGAGGCAGGAAGGAGAGAAGTGAGGAGACAGAAGGGGAGGGAGGAGGCTGGCATGATGGCTAACAAAGGGGACACTGCTGGATTCAGCGGAAGGAGTCTGGTGCAACTGGGGGATGTGGGGGCAAGATGTCTCTCCCTCTACCTTCATCTGGCTGGGCCTGTGCCTGATGACCACCACTCTTCCAAAAAATGTCCTGTTACAAACAAGGGCCAATGTTTCCGCTACGCTAACAAGAGCTAAGTGATGCAGTGGACAAAGCACAGATGCTGTCCCTGGCTCAATCTCCCTTCGATAACGATAATTTGCCACATCAACTTACCTTGCCAGGCACGAGGCTTCAGAGGATTAGCTATTAAAAGAAAGACATTTTCTCGCTCATTACAACCTGCAATGTAAAACGTCCAGAGACGCAAAGAGTCCTGTTTTCACCATTAAAGTAGAAATTATTTCCGGTGGCTTTAGGAGAAAATGCAATTATTTTCCTGCCTGTCACAGAGTTTCCACACTCACCTAGAGATGAGAGTATTCTATTAAAATGGCCTCATCTTCCTTTGAATGATGCCAACGAATGACTTTTCCTGATCTGGGGATGGGGGGGTGCGGTCCCCCGAGTCCCCGCGCCCTGGGATGAGGGTTCACCCGGGGACAGAGGTAATTAGACAGCGCTGAGTCACTGCCACTCACGTGCCAGTGGCCGGAAGAGAAAACTCTTCAGACAGAAAAATGAACAATTCAGGCAGAGCCCACCCACTTTGCCAATGGCCAGAACCCACTCAGGCCAGCTTGCTACAGGCTTCATCAGTGCTCTACTCCTGGAGATGTCCAGTGGAGTCCCCTAGGTAGCCCTGCTTCACCACAGCTCTTTCTCCACTTGCCTCCACCACAGAGAAAGACAGACGCCTGTAGCTCCACCTGCACGAATTGGAGCTCATTGGCTGCAGGCTCATCTCTCAGCCAACTTGGATGCTGAGTGAAACTGGCCCAGGAGGCAAATGTGACTTCCTGCAAGTTTCACTAGGTTTTGTCTGGCCCCTGAGTAGGGCACATCCTCAGACCCTGAATCTCTATTCCAAAGAAGACCCCAGTTAGACAGTGTGGCTATCTTCACGCAATCTAGTCCTTATAAATTCAAGATCAACTTTTTGAAGGTGACTGGTTGACACTATCTGGCGTCGTGAACAATCATATCACCACCAAAGACGGATGTCCAGAACGGATGAGTCAGGAGTCCTTCTCTCCTTACACACATACCTTTTTACCATGGTTTTACTTCAGTACTTTTTCCAAAGTTCAGTGAGAATCCACTGTCCTGATATGAGCCTAGCAGTGATGTGTCCTGATTTATATATATATGTACTACATACATATATACACACACAAGATTCTATTTATTATTTATTTATTTGAGAGAGAGCAAGAGAGAGCATGGAGGGATGCACAGGTAGAGGGAGAAGGAGACTCCATGTTTAGCAGGAAGCCCACAGCAGGGCCCCATCTCAGAACCCCAGGATCATGACCTGAGGTGAAGGCAGATGCCCACTCAGGTACCCCGTGTTTTATATTTCTAATATCACTTTTTTTGTATGTAACAGATGCTATTTTTAGTGCATATATTGATTTTTTCTTCTTTCTTAATTTATTTTAATTAAATTAGCCAACATATAGTACATCATTAGTTTTTGATGTAGTATTCAATGATTCACTAGTTGTGTGTGTAACACCCATTGCTTTTTAAAAGAGAGTTACCCCTAAGAGGATGCAAAGGGGCTTCTAAAGGATATATTTCAGGAAGAGTAAGAATTATTCTAGAAGTAATGTTTGTGGTGCAAGAATAATGATAAGCAAATAAAGTGGTAACCATATGTGCAAATACATACAATCATTGTCTTCCTAAATGACAATAAGTAGTATTACTCTATGGGTCAGAAATAAAATATCGGTCAACAGGAGGAAGTTGGAGACTAGATAATCAAAATTAAAATGTATTATTTTTAGAGAAGAATTGAGATATTTTTTAATGTCAGATTTTGTTAAGGTAAATAAGTGTGGGAAAATATAAAGGTAATGACTAAAATGATGGAAATAAACTTACAACTTCCAAACAACTGGAAAAAAATAGAAATAGGATAAGAGAAAAAATAAACACAGAGCAGCATTCAATAAATACACACACTGTAGTAGAAAAAGAGAAAATTTGAAAAGTTAAACAAATTGAAGCCCAAAAATGCAACTGTGTAAACATTTTCAAATATATCAATATGAATAAAAAATATACATGGACCAAATTGTCAGTGAAAGAATTTTTCATATCAGATATGAAGACAAGAAACCCAATATCTGTACTGCTACATACAGGGGGCCTCAGTCGGTTAAGCATTTGCCTTCAGCTCAGGTCATGATCCCAGGATCCTGGGATCGAGCCCTGCGTTGGGCTTTCTGCACAGCGGGGAGCCTGCTTACCCCGCCGCCCGCCTGCCTCTCTGCCTACTTGTGATTTCTCTCTGTCAAATAAATAAGTAAAATATTAAAAAAAAAGATATACCAGGTAAATGCTAACCAAGAAATATATCTATGTTACTATTAAGCAACTAAGCATTTAAGGAAAAAAATCACTAGCGAAAGAGAAGTTTACTGCATAATATAATACTTAGTCTACCAGCACAGTAAACAATGCTGAAATTTCATAAAACTAATAAATTTAACTTCAAATATATAGAGCAAAAACTAATTGCTATACAGGACAAATGAATAATCCTGACATCATACTGGTAAGATTTCAGTATCACTTTTCTTGATTATTGAGATAATTTATCATTACAGATAATTCAGATAAAAAATAATCATTAATGATCTGTAAAATGCAGTGAGTAAGCTTAACTTAATCAGCAAATTTAGTTCTGTACCCAATAACTAGAAAATATTAATTATTCTCATACCTACATAAGACATTCATAAATACTGATTATACTACGGAGTAAAGAAAGTAGGGTTCCAGATATTGCTTCTTGACTAAAACACAATGAAGTTAGATGTCAATAACCTAGAAAAAGTTGATTAATTCCCTTACATTTGGAAATTTCAAAGCAAGTTTCTAAGTCATAGATTAAAGAAATAGAACAATGGAAGTTTTAATATACTTAGAACTAAGTAATAATTAAATGCTTCATATAATATTTGTTAGATGTAGATGAACTGATGCTCAGAAGCAAAGAGATTGCCTTATATGTTTTTATTCAAAAATTAGATCAATTAATTAGGTTAGTTAATTTACTTAATTTACCTCAGAATTAATATCCTAAACATCTAGCTTAAGAAATGTGGATAAAGGGCGCCTGTGTGGCTCAGTCAGTTAGGCATCTGGTTTTACTTATTTGTGGAGCATAACAAATAGCATGGAGGACATGGGGAGTTAGAGAGGAGAAGGGAGTTCGGGGAAATTGGAAGGGGAAGTGAACCATGAAAAACTATGGACTCTGAAAAACAATCTGAGGGTCGTGAAGGGGCGGGGGGTGGGAGGTTGGGGGAACCAGGTGGTGGGTATTAGAGAGAGCACGGATTGTATGGAGCACTGGGTGTGGTGCAAAAACAATGAATACTGTTATGCTGAAAATAAAAAATAAAAATATAATTAAAAAAAAAAGAATGCGTGTAGTGGTATGCCTGGCTAGCTCAGTTGGTAGTGTATGTGACTCTTGATCTCATGGTTGTGTGCCAAGCCCTATGTTGGATATGGAGACTACCTTAAAATAAAATAAAATAAATGTAAAAAAAAGAAAGCAAAGATATGAAAACAACCTAACTAACCATCTGCAGGTGAATGGGTAAAGAGAACGTATATTGTACAGTGAAATACTATTCAGCCTTAAAAAGGAAAGATATCCTGCCATTTGTGACAATACAGATGGATCTGGAGGACATTATGCTAAGTGAAATAGGCTAGACACAGAAAGACAAATATTGTATTATTTCACTTACATAAGAAATCTAAAATAGTCAAAACTCATAGAAGCAGAGAGTAGTTGCCAGAAGTTGGGTGAAGAGGGAAATGGGGTAGTAATAAATAAATGATATAACATTTCAGTTATGCAAGATAAATAAGTTTTTGAGATCTACTGTACAGCATAGTACTTATAGCTAACAATACTATACTGCATATTTAAATTTTGCTAAGAGAGTAGATCTTGAGTGTTTTTAACACAAACACAAATAATAATAACAATAATAATTACAATAATAATTGAGTAAGAGAAAAATTAGGGCATGATAGATATGTCTATAAGCCTTAACAATAGTGAAAGTTTCATGAGTATATACTTATCCCCAAACTTATCAAGTTGTATAAATTATATATGTAAGTAATTTATGTCAATCATAAAAAATAAAGTGACAATTTGTAAAAAAAAAAAAAAAAAAGAGTGTGGATGGGAGCAGAGGGAAACAACATAATAGAATAACATTGTAGTGAAAAACCATATGATGTGTGTGAGATAGAAGTGATAAAGTGCTGTGAAGTGTGTAAACCTGGTGATTCACAGACCTGTACCCCTGGGGATAAAAATATATGTTTATAAAAAATAAAAAATTATATTAAAAAAAAAGAAGTGATAAAGCCATTTATTATTGTTGGAGCTCAAAGTATGATACATTGAGGGGGTAAAAGCTATGTTTACAGAGGCAATCAGAAGTATATCATGGAGGATATGGTTAGTAATAGCAAAGAACTTGGATTTCATTCTGCTAATATTATGCATTATATTAATAGATTCTCTAATACTGAAACATCATTGCATTCTGGGAATGAGCTCCACTTGTGCTTGCTTTATTCTATAAGCTAAATTTTTATTTAGGATATTACCATCAATATTCATGAGTAAGATTGATATGTGGGCTTTTTTATTTTATTACATCTTTGTCAGATTTTGGTATTGGTTATGTACCAGTTTAGTAAAACATTGAAAACTTTCTTTCTCAGTCTATGTGAGTGGTTTTCAGACTTTTATGTGCATATGAATCACTTCGGAAGCTTGATAAGAATGCAGATTCCCAGACTTCACTTACAGAGGCTATAATTCAGCCTGTCTGAGTTAGAAAAGCGATTTTGAACATCTCAGGTGCTCTTGAATCAGATACTTTAATGGTCAGACTTTTTTAAAAAATTGTTGTATGCTCTGGGGCCAGTGTGAATAACTTTGGAGTTAACTCTTTTTTAAAGGTTTCATGGAGGGGCATCTGGCTGGTTCAGTAAGTGGAGCATGCGACTCTTGATCTCAGGGTTGTAAGTTCGAGCCCCATATTAAATGCAGAGATTATTAAAAATAAAAAATCTTTAAAAATAAATTTTAAAAAATACAGGTTTGATGGAATTCATTTGTGAAAGTTCTTAGCCCTATTAGGTGAGTTCTAGCTCAACTCTTTTTAGGTGAGTTCTAGCTCAACTCTTTTTAGGTGAGTTCTAGCTCAACTTTTTTTCTATGATAATTTTTCTGTTTAGATTGCCTATGTCTTCAGGGTTTAATTTTATTGATGTATATTTTCCAAGAAAACCATCCATTGCAGTCAGGTTTTCAATTGTGTTTTCTAAGATTTGACCTAAGTATTATTATTTTTTTAGATGTTAAAAAAATTTTAATGAAAACTGTTTTGCATATTCAATTCAGAAAGTTTTTTTTAATTTTTTGACCTACGTATTATTATTATGATTTCATCGATATCTAGAACTGTTTCATCATTGTAATTCCTAATTTTATGAGTGATGTTATTTCTGTTAGTTTCCAGATACTATAAGATGTTGGTTTTTCCTCTTTCATCCAAGATGTTTTAGAAGTTTTTTTTTTATTTCAATAAATCTTAATAAAAAAGTATAACATACTGTAAAATTAAAGACATAGATTTTGGTGAATTTTCACAAAGTGAATACACTCCTTAACTAATATCAGATCAAGAAATGCAACATTATCCATATCCCACAAGTCCCTAGAAGTGTTCTTTCCCAATCACTATATCTTCTCCACAATAGTAACTACAACCCTAACACAATATATGTGCTTATTCTTCTCTCTCTGCTTTCTTTTATTCAACATTATCCTTTTAAGGCTCATCCACATCCCGGTATATAGCAATGTCTCCACTGCTGTATAATAGTATGTTCTATGAAATGCATTTCTTATATCCAATTGAATATTCTTTGCATTATTTTATTAATTTTTATTTTTTATTCTTGTAAGAGCACTTAACATGAGATCTATTAACAAATTTTTAAGTATACAAATTTTTAAGTACCTATAATTTACAGTACTATAGGTACTATAGTAAACTATAGGTACTATATTGTACAGTAGATCTCTAGAACTCACTCATCTTGCATAATAAAACTTTATACCCATTAAACAACTACCCATTTCCCCTCCCCCACAGCCCCTGGAAACCATCATTCCATTCTTTGCTTCTAGGAGTTTGACTATTTTAGATGCCTTGTATAAGTGGAATCATGCAGTATTTGTCCCATGTCTGCCTTATTTTGCTTAGCATAATGTCCTCAACTCCATTCATGTTGCTGCATTTGGCAGGATTCGCTTCTTCTCAGAATAAATAATATTATTGATTCTACTTTTTGTTTACTTGTTTATTCTTTTGTTTTTTCTATTCCACATGTAAGTGAAATCATTTGGTCTTTCTCTGTCTGATTTATTTCACTTAGCATTATACCCTTTAGGTCCACCCATGGTGTCACAAATGGCAAGATCTCAGCCTTTGTGTGTATATACCACATTTTCTTTTTTTTATTAAGATATAATTGACATCTGGTATAAGTTTAAGACATACAATGTATTCATTTGATACATTTACATATTATAATATGATTACCATATAATAAGTAATATTTGGATTAGCTAACACCTCTATCACATCACATAATTATCATTTTTTATTGTATACCACATTTGCCTTATTCATTCATCTGTCAGTGGACATTTAGATTGTTTCCATATCTTGGTTATTGCAAATAATGCTGCAAAGAACATGGGAATGCAGATATCTTCTCAAGATCCTGATTTTCTTTTACTTAGAAAAAAAAAGATTTGAGAGAGAGCTGTAGAAGGGGTGGGAGAAAGAATTTATTTTTTTTTCAAGAGAAAGAATCTTAAGCAGATTCTGTGCTGAGCAGATTCTGTGCTGAGCACAGAGCCCAACTTGGGGCTGGATCTCATGACTGTGAGATCATGGCCTGAGCCAAAACCAAGAGTTGGATGCTTAACTAATTATGCTGCTCAGGCACTCCTCAAGAACCTGATTTTAGTTCTTTTAGATATATAGACCCAAAAGTGAGATTGCTGCATCACATGGTAGTTCTATTTTTTTTTTTAATTTTTAAAAGATTTTTTGAGAAACCTCCATACTGTTTTCCATAGCGGCTGTACCAATCTACATTCCCACCAACAGTGCACAAAGGTACACATTTCTCTTGTCAGCACTTTTCTTTCTTTCTTTTTTTTTTTAATAATGGTTGTCATTATCAGGTATGAGGTTATATCTCATTGTGGTTTTGATTTGCATTTCCTTCAGTGATAAGTGATGTTGAGCATCTGTTGACTATTTGTATGTCTTCTTTGGGGAAATGGTTATTCAAGTAAATGGTGTTGGGAAAACTGGATTTCTACAAACCAAAGAAAGAAATTGTACCTTTATCTTATACCATACACAAAAATAAACTCAAAATGGATTGTAGACTCAAACATAAGCCCTAAAACTATAAAACTCCCAGAAGAAAACGTGAAGGGACATCTTGACATTGATCTTGGGCTGAGGATTTCTTAGATATGATATCAAAAGCATAGGCAACAAAAGTGAAAATAGACAAATGGGATCACATGAAAGTAAAAAAAAAAATTTTTAGTAGTAAAAGGAACAGTAAAAGGGACAATCAACAAAATGGAAAGATAAATGATGGAATGGGAGAAAATATTTGCAAGTCCCATATCTGATAAGATGCCATAGTATATAAGGAACTCCTATAACTCAGTAGTAATATTAACCTGATTTAAAGATGGGCAGAGGACTTAGACATTTTTGTTTTGTTAATTTTTAGTTTTGTCATTCCCTAGTCAGAGAATATGATCTGTATTGTTTTTACTGTTCTGAGTTTATTGAGTTTTTTTTTTAATTCAGTTATTTCAAATTTACCATGGCCACCTGAAAGGAAGCTGTATTCTTTGTTCACAGGTATATAGTTCAATGTGTTTTTTTACTGTACCTCTTACAAATTGAGACTATATAGGTCTTCTTTATTCTTACCTCTTTGTCTATGTGATCAATTATAGACTGAAAGATCTGTGTTAAAGAATCCTAGTGTTTACTGCATTTATATTTTACCCTCTATGCCTTGTAACTTTAGGTTTACACTCTAATGATATTTTATTTTCTGCATAAGGATTCATGGGATGTAAACACAACTGTCAAGTTGTGTTTTTTGTCTTTTTGTCTTGAAGTCAAAGCTCTATGATATTAAAATCATGTCCCTTCCTTTTTAATATGCATTTGACTAATATATCATTATCCATTTTTTAGTTTCAATTTTTCATTGTCACTTTTTATGCTTCATTGAGATATAATATAAACAAATAGAACATATCTTAAAAATATAATTTGATAATTTTGAAATTATTGTGAAATAATCACATCACTACAATCACTGTGAAAACATCACTACAATCAAGATAATGTACATATCCACCAAGCCCAAAAATTTTCTCATGATTTTTTTGTAGTTCCTCAAACTTCCCCACCTCAACACAAGCACTCACTGTTTTGTTTTTATTTCGCTAAAGACTAATTGGGATTTTCAAGAACTTTGTACAAATGAAATCAAATCGTATGAACTCCTTTTTATCTGGCTACTTTCATTCAGCATAATTATTTTGAGATATATAATATTGTTATATGCATCAATAGTTCATTCCTTTCATTCCTTTTTATTGTTGAGTAGTATTCTATTCTGTGAATATAGCATATTCTGTGCATGCATCATTTATTTGTTAATGGATATTTGGGTTGTTTTCACTTTTTGTCTATTACAAATAAAGCTGCTATAAATACTAGCATGCAAGTCTCTATTAGACATATTTTCATTTCTTTTGGGTAAGTACCTAGCAGTGAAATAGCTGGATCATATGGTAAGAGTATCTTTGCCTTTTTAAGAGACCATCAAACTATTTTCCAAAACTGTTGTACCATTTTACATTCCCACCAGCAGTTTACCTTGTTTGGGTGCTCGATACTTTTGTATTATACTTTAAATATCTTTAACTTTTTTTCTGAGGCACAGTTAAGTTACTTAGAGTTAAATTCCTTTGGGTCTTGTTTGAAGCTTTTAGGAAAGACTAAAACAGTATTTATTATACAGCTAATTTTGCCCCATGAATGAAACAAGTACTCTATCCAATGCCCCCATGAATTATGAAGTTTTCCAGTTTGGTTGATGGGAACAAGAATCACTCCTAGATCTGTGTGAACTCCAGAGATGATTTTCCCTTGATATTTTCGGATGGCTCTTTCCCCCAGCCGTGGGGAGCTTCTTTACATGCATATGCTGATCAGTTCTCTCCTGAATACTAAGAAGGATCTTCTGCAATCCTCTGGAATCATCTCCGTGAAACCCTGTTCCTTAATACTCTGTCCTCCTAATTCTAGATGTTTTGGTCTCACTGAACTACTAACTCTTTCTCCACAATACAAATTCCTGCCAGATTCTGCCCGATTTTTTCTTCAAGTCAGTAAGGTGGGCAATCACAGAGTTTAATTCATTTGTTTCTCATATTTCATAGAACGCTGTCTTTTGTTGTCAAAGGTATTTATATATAAGTAATGTGTGTTTCAGATAGATGATAGATGACAGAGAGATGATAGATGATAGATGCATAGATATAGATAGATAATAGATAGATGGATATCCAGATATAGATAGATAATAGATGGATATCCAGTCCCTGCTACTCCATCTTATTTTGAGTGCATCTCTTGGTGTTGCATTTATATGCATGTACATATATTCATATTCAGCAAAATGACCTTCTTGAAGAAATGAACAAATTGTCTCATTTCTACTTATTGATATGCCAGTTTTTACCTTCATTTCTGTTTCTGTAAGGGCTTGTTTAGAACATTTCCTTTGTGTTTTTCTTTCCCATATCATCTCCTTTTTCTTTGTTTTAATTCAATTGTTCCTTCTAGGGTTTATACAGTTTTCACTTCCAAATGCTACTTTAATAACAAAGATTTTGTACAATAAACTTAAATCATGATTTCGTTAATTACCAACTGTAGAAAATACGTTAGTGACTACCCACTATGATAGATGAGAAAATACTACATAATACTTCTTTCCTCTACAAACCTGCCTCTACCTTCTGATTTCAGCTGTTTAAGTTCATATCATTAGCATTTCTAGTGATCATCTTTATATATACAAATGTTACACTAAGAACAAGTTTATTTTATCAGATTTTTAGCAGCCACTATGAAAGAAAGGGAATAATTTTGCTTAAATATTCTCCTAATTCCTCTCCCAGTTTCTACCTGCTGAATTAGATCAGAAAGAATATGAACATTATCACTACTATATCATCAAATGTTACTATAGCAGAAAGTGGACATGCACTGTCTCATTCCTTCTTTCTAGGAACACAAGAAAATCTACATTTCCCAACCTCCCTTGCAGTTCAGTTGGACCATGAGACTAATTATACCAAAAGAACATGAGTGATATACACAATTTCCAAGTGTGGCCTCTATAGTGTTCTATGGGAGACTTATTGCTCTGTCACTTCCCAGCACCTCTCCCCATCCCATGCATTTGCTTGAAAATGAATGACTCCAAGACCACAGAACCATATTAGAAAGAGCCTTGAATTCTTGAGTCACTTTGTGGAGAAGAGTCACTTAAGAGAGTCTCTTAACAGGCAAGAGACAGTGACATGAAAAAGAAATAACCCTCTAGTGAGTTATAGTTCTGATATTTTGACAGTGCCTTTCATAGCACTTTCCAATCTTTTTCCTAAGCAACATTGTTAATTTTTGAAAGGTCATTTATTTATTTTAGAGAAAGAGAGAGAGAACAGGGGGGAGGGGCAAAGGGAGAAGAAGGGAGAGAGAGTCGAAGCTGACTCTGCTAAGCATGGAGACTGTCTTGGGGCTTGATCTCATAACCCTGAGATGAAAAACTGAGCTGAAACCAAGAGTCAGGGACTTAACTGACTGAGCCACACAGGCACCCCACAATATAGTTATTTTTATATTCTGGTCTGTCACCATATATAACCCACATTGTACTTTCTTAATGAATTCCATTTTTATCACCAATCCTTTTGTAAAAGGTTTTCCACAAGTATCTTAATTGGTTGTTTTTTTTTATATAGGAGGATTTATGGGAATTTTATTATCTATTCTGATAGGATAAGTAATGACTACCCGCCCCCAACACACACATAGGTTGTCTATGCCCCAATCCTGGGATCCTAAGACTTTGTTATGTCAAATTGTAAGATTAACTTTGCTTATAAAATTAAGGTTACTAATCAACTGACATTAAGATAGGGAGATTAGCCTAGATTATCCAGGTGGGCCCAATGTAATCATAATATCCCTGTTAGACTCCAAGCAGAAAAACCAGCTAAGCTATGCTGAACCCAGCCTTCTGAAATATAGAGCATGAGATAATAAATTTATATTGTTTTAATCCTTGGAGTTTGTGGTAATTTCTTACAGCTGCAATAGGAAACTATTACAACTGCATTCTTCTATGTTTAAAATGTCTGTCACATGAAAAGATGCTCAACATCACTGATCATCTGGGAAATGCAAATCAGAACTGCAATGAGATATCACTTCACACCTGTCAAAATGGCTAAAATCAGCAACACAAGAAACAATAGGTGTTGGCGAGGATGTGGACAAAAGGGAACACTAGTGCACTGTTAGTAGGAATGCAAACTGGTGTAGCCACTCTGAAAAACAGTATGGCGTTTCCTTGAAAAGTTATAGCTACTCTATAATTAGTAATTTCTCTACCAGGTATTCACCCAAAGAACACAAAAATACTGATACCAAGGGATACATGCATCCCTACGTTTATAGCAGCTTTATCTACAATAGCCAAATTATGGAAATAGCCCAAGTGTTCATCAACTGATGAATGGATAAAGAAGAGATGGTTTATATATACAACGGAATATTACTCAGCCATAGAAAGAATGAAATCTTGCCACTTGCAACGACATCGATGGAGCTAGAGAATATAATGTTAAGCAAATTAAGTCAGTCAGAGAAAGATAAGTACCATATGATTTCATTTGTATTTGGAATTTAAGAAAAAAGCAAATGGGCAAAAAAAAAAAAAAAAAGTAACAAACCAAGAAACAAACTCTTACCTATAGAGGACAAACTGATGGTTACCAGAGAGAAGATGGGTGGGGAGATGGGTGAAATAGATGGTGGGGACTAAAGGGTGCACTTGTAATGAGCATCAGGTGTTGAATGGAAGTGTTAAATCACTGTATTATACACCTGAAACTAATATTACACTGAATGTTAACTAACTAGAATTAAAATAAAAACTTTAAAAAGTCTGTGGTCATGATGTTCAGTGACAGTTTAACTGTGTAGGGTTTTTTTTTTTTCTCTCATTTTCCTCCCCTTAAGAAAGCTTAGGCATTTCTTCACTGTCTTCTAGCATTGATTATTGTTCTGTGGAAGTCTTATGCCAACTGGATTCTTTTGCACTTACAGTTGATTTGACTGGGAATGGATGGTAACCTGGGTAACCTAAGGCATTATTTCCTTACACTTGAAGTACACTAACTTCAGTGGGTATGCCTTGATATTGATATTTTTATACGACACAAGAGCTGAAACCAAAGGGCAACAAGAAGTTTCATGGAGATAAGAGAGCATAGGCAGTGTGAAGCCCATCACAGGTATACATTGCAAATTTAAGAGGGGAAATGCAGAGTCTCCCAGGTAGCATTTCCCCTGCTCTTAGATTTCAGGACTCTCCCTGCAAATTCTCAGCAGAAACAGACTATGCATTTTAGTTATGCAGGTTATAATTTTATTTTAATACTACTTTTTATTTTGTTTTTCTGTTCTCTATTTTAGAAATATCAATTATGCATCTGTTGGGTCTCTACTATTTTCCATATTTATAATTTTCTGTCCAGATCTTTTCAGCTCTTTTTTCCATTTAAACTTGATCTATTTCAACCCACTAATGTTGATGTGTATACAGTGATTCTGATTATATGTTCAGCATATCTAGCCCTTCATTTTTGTTCCTCATTGTGCTTTTCATTTCTCTAATTTTTATATTCTTTCATATTACTTATCTTTCTGGAGCTCTGCCAGTTCACTTGTCATTTCCTTTTGTCTGATTATTATCTTTGAACTTGTAAAGTTCATTTTTGAGGTCCTATGTAAGAAACTCCATATTTTCTTTAATTTATTGGGTTTTAGAGAGAAGATTTGGTTCAATATTTTTCTTCTACTCTGTGGCCTATTTTTTATTATGTGTGTTTTAACTGCTTTTCATTTGTTATGGGTTTTTTCACATCTCTATTATAATATCTTAGCATGCATGCCCTATTGATTTCTTTTGGATTGTTACTCATCTTTTAAGGAGGACCTATCTTTCATTAAGAATACATTGTGGACAGTGATACCTGGGTGGCTTAGTCAGTTAAGTGTCTGGCTCTTGATTTAGGCTCAGGTCATGATCTCAGGGCCATGAGACTGAGTCACACATCAGACTCTGTGCTGGGTATGGAACCTCCTTATGATTCTCTCTCACCCTCCCATTTGCATGCTCTCAAAAGAAAGAAAGAAAGAAAGAAAATAGGAAGAAAAAATACACTGTGAACAGAGGTCCTTGACTAATGAGCTTGGATAACCAGAAACTTTCTAAGAAGAAGAATAAATGAAACAAGATGGGATTGGGAGGGAGACAAACCATAAGTGACTCTTAATCTCACAAAACAAACTGAGGGTTGCCGGGGGGAGGGGGTTTGGGAGAAGCGGGTGGGATTATGGACATTGGGGAGGGTATGTGATTTGGTGAGTGCTGTGAAGTGTGTAAACCTGGTGATTCACAGACCTGTACCCCTGGGGATAAAAATATATGTTTATAAAAAATAAAAAATTAAAGTCTAAAAAAAAAATAAAATAAAACATTCTATTGGGGTAAAAAAAAAAAAGAAATTTTCTCTCTAATACTCTATTCTGGACCTGTGTTTTGAAGAAGCAGCAAAACTCTATAGGTTATATATCCTACATATGATAATTTCATATTTACTTTTTTTTTCATTGGCCAAGATGAAAAGCCACAGAGTAGATTGCAAACAAATCAATAAATGTATGCCACATCCATGTTCTGTCCCAGGGTCTTTTCAGGAAGAGGTCTCTGTTAGTTCTGAGCATTAGGTTTCTCCAGGGCTTCAGAAAAAAAGAAGAATTGCCCATTGCTCTGTACTTTCTCTAACTTCGACTCCAAGATTCCTGCCTCTGCCTACTTCCATCATGAACACCAGCCTAAGTGCTTTTTATTTTCCCAAATTATCTTAACTTCATTTAGTCTTCTAATAGTTTTCACTTCTGCAGCTTTATTCTATAACCCCCATTGCTATAGTAGGTTTATTTTCACTTTTACAGTTATTCTGATATTTTAATGATATTTGGAAAATATGGTAAAGCAACATCAAGGATGCAGTTGTCCATCTTGAATTAAAAAACTGTCCAATGCATTTAAATGTTTTCTTTAAAAATTTGGTTAGCCTAACTTATATGGGGAGACACATCTAAATCCTACTTAATGGACAAGGAATGTACAGTGATACAACATGAACTCTTGGCTGGGTACGACTTCTCAGAGAAAGCATGGATTTTCTTTTGACCAAGAAGTTGGCTTCTCTGCCATCCAAAAAAAAAAAAAAAAAAAAAAAGAACATCAGAACAGCCAAGATGCCTGCTGTGCAAATGTTCCCCCTCACTAGTCTCTGAAATCTCTAATCTATGGTGACTTTCACACAAAGTCTAAAACCTTCCATCCTCAGTCACCTGGGAAGCTGCGATGTTAACTGCCAAGGACCTGCGTGACACTAAAGCTGAAACCAAAGGGCAACTAGAGGCTCCATGTGGATAAGCAAACAGGGCCAGTGGGAAGCCCATCCCAGGCATACACTGTGAGTTTGTGAGAGGAAATGCAGGGCCTCACAGGTGGCATTTGCCCTGGCCCTTAGTTTTCAGGATGCTCCCTGCAAGTTCTCAGCAGAGGAAATGGCAGGAGTGACGAGCCTATTTCTAAAGCCCTTTCCAACAACCTTTAGACTTCACACATTCAGACTGTACTTAGAAATACCAATCAACTCGCCAGTCCCTTTAGGAGCCTTCCAAATGAGCCACGTTTCAAAGAAATAATTGGGAGCAGGCTGAGAAAACAGCAGGCACTCGATAAATGCTTCTATGAATGAGTAAGTGAAATGAATGAATGTATGAGAGAGTGAATGAAAAGCCTGCAAACCCCAGAGCCTAAACCTGTAAATGACCAGAAAAGTATATTTCCTGAGGGAACTATTTCATCTCAATTTGAAAATACTAATTTATGACCACAGTCTATACAATATATTGTCAAATCCAGCCAATACATGTTTGTAAAAATAGCTTTTCCAGACAAAACCATTATCAGAAAAAGTAAAAACTGGTACTTTGTTCACACCTTCTGCCTGAACCCTCGACTCTGCTTGATTCAAATGTGAGGCCAAACCCTGCTGGATTTTACCGAGTTTTACAGCCATTCAAGGGAGTTATAGCTGCTTTATACTTAGTCTTTTCCCATCAAAAGTCATAAACACCAGGTGGACTTGAGGGGGAATCAAAATAGGAAAGAAAATTAGTCTTTTCAACTTTCGCAAGGGCAATAACATGTTAATTACAGATCTTTTTCTTTCTTTTTTTTTTATATTTTATTTATTTATTTGACAGAGAGAGATCACAGTAGGAGGGAGGAAGGGAAGAGATCACAGAGAGAGGAAGGGAAGCAGGCCCCCCGCTGAGCAGAGAGCCCGATGTGGGGCTCGATCCCAGGACCCCGAGATCATGACCTGAGCCGAAGGCAGCAGCTTAACCCACTGAGCCACCCAGGCGCCCCCAGATCTTTTTCTTTTCAAATTTTCAGATTGTGTTCCCCTAAAAGTCATATGTTGAAGTCCTAAACCCTAATGTGATGTGTGGAGGAGGAGACATTCAGAAATAATTATGTCATGAGGGTGGAGCCCTCATGATGGAATTATTGCCCTTATCAGAGACAGTGAGATGATTTCTCTCTCTGCGCCTTGTGAAGATACAGCAAGGTGTCAGTATGCAGGCCAGAAAGGGGAACCTCTCCAGGAGCCAATTCAGTCGCCACATTGGCCTTCCATTTCCCAGCATCTAGAACTGTGAGAAATAAGTATCTGTTATTTAAAACACCTAGTCTATGGTATTTGTTATAGCAACACAAACTGATTAAGACACAGCCCAAAGAATTTTTTGGAAGCTTAGGTGCCTATTTCCTTTAAAACTGGAGTGATGCGAACTCTGTGATAAAATGATGGACAGAGTGACTAAGTTCCTAACCCATCTCTATCTCCATTTTAGGAATGATAACATCAGCCTTCACTTTCCGGAAATTCTGTCAAGCAGGACAGTGCATGAAAATGTCCCCAGGCTTCCTGGAACAGAGAGATTAAATCAATTTAAGGCACTTAACACCTAACCCAATTTGTTCCTACTCCCATTTCCCAGCAATCATGGAGGATAAGGAACTGATGAGAACATTCACAGAAATGTTTAATCACACCAGAGTAGGTTTTGCTGGGGTGTAGCAAGGGCCAAAATCCACTGGAATAAATATTATAATGAAAAGGTTTACACATCAAAAATGTCTTTCAGTGTCCAGTGAGGGGCCAAAGGATTTCAGTAGTATCTGACACAATATCTTTTACAAAACTAGAATCTGGCATTGTCCTTTAAAGTTCATTATTAGAAGATTAAAAAATCATGTTATCTAATATCCCAAAGGAAAAAAAATCTGAAAATGTAGTCATCTAGTCTATGTATAGATGGTAACAATGATAGGAATATCATTAAAAGCCCATGATATTTTTTATTGAAAGTCTATTGTTCCATTCTATGATAAAAACACAAGAAATTAGGAATAGAAGGAAACTTTCTTAGCCTGTTAAAGGAATCTGTGAAAAATCCACAGAAGACATCATACTTAATGGGAAAAGGGTGAATGCTTTCTCCCTAAATCAGGAACAAGAAAAGGATATATACTCTTCCCACTTCTATTTAACACCATACTGAAGGTTCTACACAAGGCAATTAGGCAACTAAAAATTAAAGGCATACAGACTTGAAAAGAATAAGTAAAATCATCTTTATTCTTAGATGGCATGATCTTATATATAGAAAATCCTAAAAAAAAAAAAAATTGGAACAAATCTTTTGATGGCTGCATAGTATTCCAATCAACAAGTTCAGAAAGATTGCAGACTACAAAATCAATATACAAAAATCACTTGCAATGAACAATCCATAAATGAAATTAAGAAAACAATACTCTTTAAAAATGGGTGAAAATGAGAAGGAAATGCAGACTTTGAGTTATGGAATTAGTAAGTCACAGGAATAAAAGGTATAGCATAAGGGAATATAGTCAAATGGTATTGTAATAGCATTATAAGAGAACAGATGGTAGCTACACTTGCGGTGAGCAAAACATATTGTATAGAATTGCTTAATCATTATGTTGTACTCCTGAAACTAATGTAACATGTGCAACTATACGGAAATTTTTAAAAATAAGACAATTCCACTGATAATAGCATCAAAAAGAATAATAAGATACCTAGCAATATGCAACAAAGAATGTGAAAAACATACTCTGAAAACTACAAAACACTATAATTTATTTTACATTAAAGGAGGTTTAAATAAGTGGGAAAACACCCAATGATCAATGATCAGAAGATTTCACATTGTTGGGATGACAATACTCCCCAAACTTCTGTACATATTCAATACAACCCCATCAGAATCCCAGCTGACTTTTTCATAGAAATTTACAAGCTGATCATAAAATTCAAATGGAATTGTAAGGAATCCAGAATAGCCAAAACAATTTTTAAAAGAACAGAATTAAAAAAAAAAATAAAAAGAACAGAATGGCAGGACACACATTTCCTGATTTCAAGACTCACTACAAAGCAATGGTAATCAAGACAGAGTATTACTAACACAAAGATAGACATTATGGATAAATGAAATAGAATCAAGAGCCCAAAAATAAACCCAAGCATCTGTGATCAACTAATTTTTAGCAAGGGTGTCAGGACTAATAAATGGATGAAAATAATAGTCTTTTCAACAAATGGTGCTGGAAAAACTGGATGTCCATGTTCAAACAAATGTAGTTGAACCCTCACTTCATACTACATAAAAAAGGTAACTCAAAATGGATCAAAGACCTAAATGTAGGAGGTTTCTGTGGTCTGAACACATTTCCTTAAAATTAATATGTTGAAATCCTAATCCACAAACACGACAGTGTTAGGAGGTGGCTTAGGTCATGAGAGTTGAGCCCTATGAATGGAATTAGGGCCTTATAAGAAACGCTCCAGAGAGATCCTTAACCCCTTCAAGCATGTAAAGACACAGCAAAAATGTACAGGGTATGAACCAGCAAGAGGGCTTCCCCCAACCATACTACACTTTGATTTTGGACTTTCCAGCCTCCAGACTGTGAAAAATAAATTTCTGTAATATTTCAGGAAAATATTAAAAACTAAAGCAACAGCAAGATACCACTTCGCATTCACTAGGGTGGCCAAAATCAAAATGTCAGATAATAACAAGTGTGGGTAAGGATGTGGAGAAATCAGAACCCTCATACACTGCTGATGGGAATGTAATATAACACAATCATGTTAGAAAACAGTGCTGTAGTTCCTCAAATGGTAATACATGGAGTTATACCATATGACCTAGTGATTCTACTTCCAGTTATATCCCCCAGGGAAATGAAAACATATGTCACAAAAATTTATATGCTGTTGTTTATAGCAGCATTATTCATAATATTCTAGAGGTGGAATCAACCAAAATGTCCATCAGTGAACAATTGGATAAGCAAAATGTATTATATCCATTTATCATTAGGCCGTATGAAAGATTGAAGTAGTGATACATGCTGCAACTTGGATGAACTTCAAAAACATTGTTCTGTGTGAAAGAAGACAGTCACAGAAGTCAACATGGTGTATGATCGTACTCATATGAAAGTCCAGAATGGGTAAATCTCTGGAGACAAAAAGGAGATTAGTGGGGCTGGGAAGTAGGTGAGGAGACAGATAAAGGATATGGGGTTTCATTTTGAGGTGATGCAAATATTCTACAATTAAATGTGGTGACGGTTGCGCATATCTATGAACATATTAAAAAAACTTTGAATTGTACATTTTAAATGGGTGAATTATATGGTAGCAAGTTATATCCCAATAAACATGTTTAGAAAAAAAAAGAAAAAAAAACTGTCTTATCACTCGGTTGAATGAAAGGGTAAAATTCTACACAAACTCTCTAAGAATATCCCTGTCTTTGGAGCAAAACTATAAAAGAGAGAGGCAGAAAAAAATAAATGACATTTCATTTCTTTTGATGGGATTGGGAGGGAGACAAACCATAAGTGACTCTTTTTTTTTTTTTTTTTTTCAGGAACCATAAGTGACTCTTAATCTCACAAAACAAACTGAGGGTTGCCGGGGGGAGGGGGTTGGGGAGAAGGGGGTGGGATTATGGACATTGGGGAGGGTATGTGATTTGGTGAGTGCTGTGAAGTGTGTAAACCTGGTGATTCACAGACCTGTACCCCTGGGGATAAAAATATATGTTTATAAAAAATAAAAAATTTTAAAAAAATAAAAAAAAATAAATGACATTTATTCACTTATTTCATAAAAATACATAGAAGGATATAGATCAGGTAGAAGATTAATACATAAGATAGTCAAAATTCTGCTTTTAAGAAGCTTTTATCTTTTTGTTGTGTAGCAGAAATATAAGCTCCTTCCTAACTAGCAAGCACTGTTCTAAAAACAAATATTAACTCCTTTAATCCTCACAAAACCTTATGAATTTTTATTATTCCATTTCACAGATTAAGGTACAACTGAAGCCTTGATTTAAGCGTCATTGGGACAATTTTAGCGACCTTCTGATGAAGAGTGGACTCTGAGAAACAAACTCAGGGTTTTGGAGGGGAGTAAGGTGGGGAGATAGGTGAGCCTAGTGGTGGGTATTAAGGAGAGCGTGTATTGCATAATATAACAGCATGTTAAGTTATACTTTATTTTTTTTAAAGATTTTATTTATTTATTTGACAGACAGAGAGCACAAGTAGACAGAGAGGAAGGCAGAGAAAGAGGCAGAAACAGGCTCCCTGCTGAGCAGAGAGCCCGATGCGGGACTCGATCCCAGGACCCTGAGATCATGAGCTGAGCCGACGGCAGAGGCTTAACCCACTGAGCCACCCAGGCGCCCCAAAAGCACTTTTTTTTTTTTTAGGTTGTCTGCATGTCCAGCATGGAGCCCAACGCCAGGCTTGAACTTATGACCCTAAGATCAAGACCTCAGTTGAGATCAAGAGTCAGATTCTTAACCCACTGAGCCACCGAGGCACCCCTAAATTATACTTTAATTAAAAAAAGGAAAAAAAGAAAAAAAGATTCAGCTCAAGCTTTGCCTTCTCAAACTGTCCTGACATCCTGTCATCCCCAGTAGAATTGACCAATCCCTCTTCTCTTCCATGATAGCTGGTGTTCCTTTCAAAGCACTTGTAATACCTTTTTTTTGTATGAACTATGTTAGTTATCTGTATCTCCTTACTAAATGATAAATTTATTATATTTTTTTGTATGAACTACAAAAAATTTTTTTGTATGAACTACTTTAGGTATCTGTATCTCCTTACTAAATGATAAAATTATTGAAGTTAAAGACCTTATTTCTGTACATTGAGCTTCTGACATATTGTCTGAAACCATGGTACATGGTCTATATGTTTATTTAATAAGTGAATACATGAATGAATGAAGCATTCAGTCAACTAATAGATCAAGTAACTTAAATCTTCCTGAAAAAATTCAATGAATCAATCAGTAGATCAAGTAATATGAATTTTCTAAAAACTTGACTTCTGCATAGGGCATATTACCCCAGCCCCTACCATCTATGCTAAACCAATACTTTCATTGTCATGTTGCTCCTGAGGAGCCTGTAATGTTTCTGACCTGAATACATCAAATGACTACATGATAAAGAATGTCCATGATACCAATTGCTACTTATTTTTTTCTTCTTCTTTAAATTTTATTTTATTTTTTCAGTGTTCCAAGATTCATTGTTTAAGCAATACACGCCCTCCTTAATACCCACCACTAGGTTCACCTATCTCCCCACCTTACTCCCCTCCAAAACCCTGAGTTTGTTTCTCAGAGTCCACAGTTTCTCATGGTTCATCCCCCCCCTCTAATTTCCCCCAATTCACTTTTCTCTTCATTCTCTTAATGTCCTCCATGTTATTCCTTATGCTCCACAAGTAAGTGAAACCATATGATAATTGACTCTCTCTGCTTGACTTATTTCACTCAGCATAATCTCTTCCAGTCCTGTCCATGTTGATACAAAAGTTGGGTATTCATCCTTTCTGAAGGAGGTATAATATTCCATTGTATATATGGACCATAGCTTCTTTATCCATTCGTCTGTTGAAGGGCATCTTGGCTCTTTCGACAGTTTAATGACTGTGGCCATTGCTGCTATGAACATTGGGGTACAGATGGCCCTTCTTTTCACTAAATCCGTATCTTTGGGGTAGCCAATTACTACTTATTGATTGTTTATTATGTTCTGGGCACAACGCTTATCACTTTTCACTTTTCATATGTTATTTCATCTCCTTAAGCCTCTTTCTTAATCTGTGAAATTAAGGTGTTGTGAAATTAAATGAGCTAATCTGTATATCTATGGATATGTATTTCTCCCTCCACCAAATCAAATAAGGCCAGTGTGTCCTACCTGAAATTCAGATCTAATACTGAGATCTATAGGCCTACTTTCATTCCATTCAGATCACAGATTTAAAATAATTCTATGAACTGGTAGTATCTTTATCTTCAAGTGTCTTTTGCAATCAGTATGTAATTTGGTCCTCATAAAACCCATATGGGCAGGGATTATTGTTCACCATTTCACAAATAGGAAGAGGTTAAAAGACTTATTACAATAATAAAGCAAGTTTGTGATAGAGCCAAGACAAGCATCCAGGTCTCCCCACAAGTGATTCATATTTTTTTTAAAGATTTTATTCATTCGACAGACAGAGATCACAAGTAGGCAGAGAGGCAGGCAGAGAGAGAGAGGGGAGGAAGCAGGCTCCCCGCTGAGCAGAGAGCCCTATGCGGGGCTCGATCCCAGCACCCCGGGATCATGACCTGAGCCAAACAAAGGCAGAGGCTTTAACCCACAGAGCCACCCAGGTGCCCCGTGATTCATATTTTTATGTTGGGGTTATTTACAATAAAGTCTCATATTCTAAAATGGGTGTCATTTAGATGAACATATTCAGTACAGCTGTCTTGTGACAAAGTCATAACAAGTTTTTGAAAGTAAATCCCACTGCTTAGCTTCTATCTGTACAGAACTTTTTATTGTTGTTTTTAAGCCTTCAAAGTTTCTCCACTCTCTTCTTGAGAAAACATTGTATATTTTCCCCATCGCTTATAATTAGTATGTCATTATGGAGTTGGAAGTTTTAGGTAAAGTTAACTGCCAAGTCTGCCAACTTCTTAACAATGCCCAATGTGGCATCTTTGGGTGTTTGCAAGAAGTAGTTTTTAATTGCTCAACTTTGAGGACTGCACTGAGGCTAATCATGCCCCGAGGGCCTGAGAGAAACTCTTAAGACAAAAACCTATTAGAAATGTTCTGTTTGTCTGGGACCAACCCAAAGCCTCACAGGTGGAAAGAACACTTTTCCAGTTTAAGATGGCTTAATCATCTCTCAACATTGAAACAAATTTCCTTAGACATCTGCTTAAAGATAGCTAGGACTTGTTTGTCTGGTCAGTACTCTCCAGAACTTTATTTCCCTTTTTTTCTGGTAGTTCGTCACTCCTCATACAAGGCTCAGGCCTACTTATAACATAAGGAAAAGGGAGAAGGCAGAGATGTCATTTGCTAAATTAGAATTATAGATTTGTGCATAACTCCAGACACCCAAGGACTGTGATGAGGAATTGCCTATACTACATTCGGTCTATTATAATCCACTACACACTCTGTTTTGCTTGTCCTCTGATTAAAGATTTTTCAAGAGTACACCAGAAGCAGCTACAGAGGCCTTCTACTAGTCACAATCTATCCAAAGCAGAGAAATGTATTTGTACCAGCTCAGTTCCCAACCTGTCTCCTCCCCTTTGCCTGAAGTAATTCCTGCTATTCAGCATTCTCTAGCCTTCATTTGACTGTCAGGATACATCCCTACACTAACCAACAGAACCTATAAATGTTTTCCTTTTTGCTTTAACCCAGATATTTCCTGCAACCCTTTTACTAGGCCTTATGATAACTTCCTTAGCTGCCTTCTACATACAAGAAAGATATTTATGACCTACTATCAAAAAATGCTTTTTTTTTTTTTTTAATTTTTTATTTTTTATAAGCATATATTTTTATCCCCAGGGGTACAGGTCTGTGAATCACCAGGTTTACACACTTCACAGCACTCACCAAATCACATACCCTCCCCAATGTCCATAATCCCACCCCCTTCTCCCAAACCCCCTCCCCCCGGCAACCCTCAGTTTGTTGTGAGATTAAGAGTCACTTATGGTTTGTCTCCCTCCCAATCCCATCTTGTTTCATTTATTCTTCTACCCACTTAAGATCTCCCTGATATGAGGAAGTGGTGATGCAACAAAAAATGCTTTTAACAGAAAAAGTTTCTCTAAAATAAACGGTGTCATAACTGCAACAGGCCCCAGAAATGGTCTGATAAGCAAAAGAAATTGAGATCCAGAAAGTTAAAGTAAGCTGCCCAATGTCAGACAACTTGTAGGGTGTCTACTCTCGCCTTGGGTCTTCTCCTCTGACCAATCTGAGAATGACATATAAGGATACATTTAGAGGTCATGAGGCTGACAGACATTAAGTATTGTCATGAGAATTGATCCCATATCCGAGCAATTACTGTTTTCTAATTGGCAGTGAAACAAGCCTCAGCTAAAAACAGGTGTCTTAATGTGGTACCAATATTATGTCACACTGAGTTACCCAAGGACCTGGACAAAATTTTGCTGAGTACCAGATCTGAGACCTTTGACCTCAAAGCAAGAATTAAGCAAAATACCATAGGGATAATTTCTCAAAAGTCAGTGATATGGAAGTAACCCTGAGTTTTCTATCCATCTCTGTCTATAATTAATTCTGTGACCTTTAGGCTATTCACTTCATTGTTTTAGATCACAATTCTCCCATGTATAAAATATAAGTACCAACGTATGTGAACACATTTGGAAAAGTAAAAATAGATAACATGCTAGAATTTACTGAGTATTTATTATTATCCTGTGCCAGGGGCTATTCTAAGTATTTTACATTTAAATAAGTATTTATTCATTTCCTAAAGATGAGAAATTCAACTCAGATTCTTTGGATTACTTGAACCAGTTCACAGAGCTAGTAACCTTCTGAGTACACAGCCTAAACCACTACCTCAGACTGCTTCCCAATACCCTATATTGTATCTACTACCATAAAAAGTGTTACAGAGGTAGTAAAACAATTCTTTTTCCTCAGGTAACCTATTCCAGAGAACCAGAAAACAAAATAGTTAACAGAAGAACTAAGCTGAGTGTTGAATGATGGATTAGATAGGACCTTGCTTTCCAAGTCAGTAAAGTATCAGAATGATCAGTGCAGAAGGAATGGGGCTGAGCATGAAGGAATTCATAGAGCAATGAAGGAACTAACCTGATTCAAGTGGAGACAACTTGGTGAAGATGTGGGAGACAGAAGTGGATGTGGGAATCAATAACATATAACACTGTAGAGCTTGCATACCACCTACCACCGGTACATATACACATTCTCATTTGTTTGGACCATGTCAGTTTCTCCCACCAGACTAAGTTCCATGAAAGTGGGAACCATATCTGGCAGTTTTTTGCACCATGTATCCTCAATGCCAAGCACATTGCCTGACATATGGCAAGTGTTCATTAAATATTTGTTGAATAAATGTATCAATGGGTAAATAAAAAAGTAAATGTTTACATGATAGATGAGGGACTTCCAGAGCTGACCTTATGTGCCTTATGAAGGAATACAGACTTGATACAGTTGCCAAAAGGAGCCCATGGAGGCTGTTTGAGCAGACTGAGGTGGCGGGAGTGGGAATGAAAAGGCAAACATAAGGACTATTTCAATGTGGGAATCAATAACACATACACTCTCTGCAGTGCACTCTCTATCCCAGCTGTCCCCTGGTAGACATTTCTCCACCAGCTGCAGGCTCTGTCATGACACCAATTTAATACAGAAAGCATGTGAAGGGACTATGGACCAAAATAAAAAAGAATTATTTCTTAGTTCTGTGGAAAACCCAACAGTGGTATACAAAAGTCTCATGGTCTCAAAATTCTCCTTTCTCTTTTATTTGTTTTCCCTACATAAAATGCCACATTTTTTTCAAACAGCTCTGGTTTGGCAAAATTTAATTGCCTGTTTGGGATGAGGTCCCTGAAGCTCTCAGAAGTTAATTATTTCTTTCTGGCAAAGATCAGAAACTTGGAACTCTATGCGTGAGATAAATGATCTGGTAGCACTTTGGAACCTCAACTTATTTAAGTTACTGAGCAGCTCATCAACTTGCTCCCTGCCTTTGGAATTGAATCTGGAAGAGAATTGGACCCCAGATATCATGAGTAGGCTGAGGATGTAGATTTATAGATTTAGTTCAGGGCAAACTATGCTCCCAGAGATAGAGTTCTGATGACAGCTTCAGATAAACATATAGATTGATGAATTTTAAACCTAAATGAAAAGAAGAGGAGAAATGGCGTAATTTCTAGACCAACCTGCTCAAGGAAAGGCAGTTTCTGGTAGTTTTATTTTCTGGATAGGGAAGGGGTAACTAAAAGGCTTTTGAGCTTCAACTCCAGGATGATGCTTTGGAAATGGGCTGGGTCTATTTTCCAGCTTTAGTAAGTAAAGGGATTGTCATTAGATCTTTTTGCTGATAGAGAGATGCACAAGTCCTTGGAGTCTACAGGTTGCACATTTTCACTCTCTGGCACTGAAAATACATAGTGGGGAAAGAGCAGAAAACTGGGTAGGGTAGGTACGCAGCCCAGGACATCTCCTGAAAGTTATCTAATTTATTTTAAAGCCCTAGGTACAGCAGGTTTTGCTATCATTTCCTTCTTTTTTTAAAGAAAGTGGCAATTTGACTTAATTGTGTTCCAGTTCATCAGGATAAGATAATAGGTAGATAAGTATTGCCAAGAGGGGAAAGATATCTAACCTAGCAGACTGAAAATTGAAATAACCTAAGGGTCTTGATGAAAAACATTCAGATGACCTTAATCCTCCTTATGTTACAATTTTTCTGAGGGAGACTCAACAACGATGTAAGTGGGTCAAATGTCAGTGAAATAAATGTTTGCCTAAGAAATTAAATAATGTAATTGGATACCATTACCAAGGGCTGCATATTGAAGTATTTGACAGTTGCGATTTGATCTAATCCAAAAGAATTTTCTTTCTTCAGAGGTTTCCAGGCATTTGGGAGTTTGAGAACCTGGGAAGGCTTTTGAAATCCCACCATGCAAGTTTGCAGAAAAATCATCACTATTCCAAACCTGACAATGTGAAAAATTATTCTCTTGGGCAATCTCATTCTACTGCAACTACTGGTACTAGAAACAGACCTCCAATGGTGAGTCAGTAACAAGAAAAGGCTCCAATTTCTTCTCTCCCCTCCCAGTTTTTTTCCTTTAACCATTTATGAGACATGGGCAAACTCCAGGAAGTCAAGGGGTACCCATTAGTTGGAAGGAAAGTTAGGCTGTATAAATAATTACAGGTGACAAGACTCAGATGGGAAATACGCTGGGTCCAGTTTGCCAGGAATCTTTTAATGATAATTTTAGGGTGAAATAATCAACATTGTCTTTGGAGGACAGGGCCCAGACTAATGAAGAAAACCCCCCTCAATTAAGAGGCTGAGTAGCCTTTAAGTGAGAAAGGGAAACTGTCATCAATTTTAAGTTCTATGAGTCCAAACACAGTACTAATGGAGGCAAGGTCATGGGTTCGATCCCAATATCTATCTGTTAGCTTAACACCATCTAAAAACAAGTCCTCCCAGGGACCTAGATTGGTCACCAATTTTTAGTCAAATGGCTCCTCAAATTTATTCTACTGGGCTCTTTGAAGACTGAGGGATAAATTCTTTTTAAACTTTCCATCAATACTGGAGAAACAGAATATATCCTGCAGCCCACTGGGAATGATAGATTCATATAAAAGAGAGTAAACATGTATTTATCAATATTTAATATTTAACAGTAAACGCAGTGTGTTTTAAACAATTCTAGGAGCAACAGAGACTTTTAAATGGTGTAACAATCAGCTGTCTACTTCTATACAACACCAGTTCATCCTCCCATCCGTAGCCTGCCCCTCATCTTTCTAGATCTTCTACTGTGGATGGTGCATGTATAGATAATTGGGAATTAAATATAGACCATTCAAGGAAATATAGGGCATGACTATACTAACTTAAAGTGTAAAAGTCTTCATTGTGACTCATTGTGACTTCATAGTGACTCTCATCTTTCTTCATTTTACCATTATGGAAATGATTATCTCAATTTTCACTTGCAAGGCAGAGGCAATCCAAGAGAAAACCTCTTTCTCAGGGTCCCATAATAAATTAAGAAAGAACCAGCATTAGGTTTCTCATGCTCTGAGGACACTCCTGCAAAGGCAGGTCATCAGCCTCCCCACCTCTTGCGTGTGTTTGTCAATTCCTAAGCGCCATAAACTTCTCTATCAGTGGATTTATCATCGTTCTGTACTTAGCCCGTTTGAGAGGCTGACAAAGCAGAGAATGAGACACAGGGATAGGTTCTTGGAGGCCAGGACAGGGAAGTAAGGGAGCTATGGAATCCTTGCAAATGCAAATAAAAAAATAAGGCCAGTGAAAGGAAGGAACTTCTTCGGAGACATTGCCAGTGAGTAGTAGATAATTCAAGGAAAAGATTAGAAAGAAAAGGAAGAGTTAGTTTTGTGAAGAAGTACATAAACATTAAAGGGTATTTAGTATATAAACAACAATGCCAGGGGAAGAATCAGATAGAAGAAGAGAGGTTGGTCTTTCAATGTGAAACAGGCAAAGAGCTCCATTCACGCATTCATTCATCAAGTAATTCTTGAGTACCTTCAATGTATTAGGCACTATTCTAAATTTTAGACATACAGCAGTGAGCTAAATGGACAAAACTCCCTGATCTCACTAACTACATTCTAGTTAAAAGAGATAATCAATAAACATAATAGATGAAATATACCATGTGCTGGAAATAATGATTCTAAGGAGAAAAATAATGTGGGCAAGTGGGATATAAATTAATCTCACAAAACAAACTGAGGGTTGCTGGGGGGAGGGGGCTTGGGAGAAGGGGGTGGGATTATGGACATTGGGGAGGGTATGTGCTTTGGTGAGTGCTGTGAAGTGTGTAAACCTGGTGATTCACAGACTTGTACCCCTGGGGATAAAAATATATGTTTATAAAAAATTAAAAATTAAAAAAAAATGTCAGAGGCTAAAAATGAACCTTTAGACAGGGTGGTCAAAGATGGACTCACTAAAAAGATTTGTTGTGAGTAAAGACCTGAGGGAAGTAAGATGATAAGCCAGGCAAGGATCTGGGCTTCATATATAGAGAGCAACAAAATCAAAGAAAGCAAAGGCTCTAAGAAAGGGATGTGCTGTGAATGTTTAAGGAACAATGAGGAGGCCAATGTGACTACAGCAAAGTAAGCAAGAAAAAGAGTAATAAAAACTGGGGTCAGAGAGGTAATTGGGAAGCAAGCCATGTAGGGCCTGATAGGTCATAATAAGGAGATTGACATTCAATTAGGTTAAAATGGGAAACTACTGAAGTTTTTTAATGGAAAAGCAACCTGATCTGACTTACAATTTAACTGAATCATTTGAACTGAATGGGAGCAAGGCCAGAAACAGTGAAGCCAATAAGGAAGTCACTGGCAAAATTCAGGTGAGTAATGGTGATGATTTGGAATAAAGGACAGCAGTGCAGGTGACAAGAGGAGTAGTTAGATTCTGGATAATATCTGAACAATAACAGAAATTATTTACTTATATATTTATTTATTCATTCATTCATTCATTTTATGTCAGGTCTCTATAATTTTCCAGGCACCATACTAGGTACACCAGTAAATAAAGCAGACAAGGTCCCTGTCTTCAGTAAATTTACAGTTGAGTGGGAGACAAATAATAAACAAGCAATAAAATTATTAATATAATCTCAAATATTAGAATATGCTATAAAAAAATCATAAACCGAGGGGAAAGAGAGTGGTAAGGTGGAAAGAGAAAGCCTTTTCAGATAGATTGGTCATTCAAGCCCTCTTCCTACCACCCACACTTTTAGAAACGTCACATTAGATTTTCACACTCCTAATTGGTGCTCAGCAACTACAGCACAAAAAACACAGGAGAAGCTGGCAACATAAATCTAACCAGGGATAGTAGCAGAAGGTTTGCACAGACCTCAAGGATTCCATGAAATATTCCATTTACATAATATCAGTTCAGATCAATAAAGCACTTTGCAGCACTCTATGACAAACACTATGGTAGATACTAGTGCAATGTGGAAATGGAGGCATGAGCAATTTAGGAGTGACCAACAGACAGAAGAATAAGCAATATTTTAGCTTAAAGTGTCAGAAGGTACCCTCTTACTAGAGCTCAGTTACTTAAGCTGATTGAAGTTGTTTTAGAAAATGGTGAACAAGTAAGAGAAGCAGGAAGATGGCCTCCCTTTCTTTTCTTCTTACTTGAAAAAAAAATAACCCAAGGTTATCTGGTGGAAGAGGGATGGAAAAATTTTCATATAACCATTTTCAAAAGGATGGGGAATTTTCTATTTTCCTAGGGAAGGAAGAAATTTCTAGCTTTGTCTCTGTTCTCATTTTAGATGTCCATCAACAGATGAATGGATATCACATCTTCTTTATAATATATATACACATATATATAAAATATATTATAAAAAGATGTGGTGTGTGTGTGTGTGTGTGTGTAATGGAATATTATGCAGCCATCAAAACCCCCAGAATCTTAACCATTTGCAATTACATGGATGGAACTAGAGGGTCTTATGCTAAGTGAAAGAAGTCAATCAGAGAAAGACAATTACCATATGATCTCTCTGATGTGAAGAATTTGAGAGGCAGGGTGGGGGCTCATGGGAGGGAAGGGAGAGAAAAATGATACAAGATGGGACTGGGGAGGGTGACAAACCATAAGAGACTCTTAATCTCAGGAAACAAACTGAAGATTGCTGGAGGGGTGCGGGGAGGGATAGGGTATCTGGTGATGGACACTAGGGATAGGGTATCTGTGCTATGGTGAGTGCTGTGAAATGTGTAAGATTGATGACTCACAGACCTGTACCTCTGAAACAAATAATACATTATATGTTAATAAAAAGGTGGTAGACTGAGTCAGCTGTTTACCCACCCCAAAATGGATATCTCATTTGTATTCCGTCTTTTGAAAAAGACAAAGAATGATCCTGTACACCCTAATTATGTCCACTTTTCTCACACCAACCCTCCCTCTTTATTCTCATTCTTACAGGAAAAATGAAGCAATTTCATTGGCACACATCCAATGAATAGCAGCAAATAGGAAGAATGGCCATAGATAATACTACAGCAGTGTTTGAGTTTCTCCTTATTGGAATCTCTAACTATCCTGAGTGGAGAGTCACATTTTTCACATTGGTGCTGATAACTTATCTGAGTACATTGTTGGGGAATGGACTTATCATCTTTCTTATCTACTTTGACCCCCACCTCCACACTCCAATGTACTTCTTCCTTACTAATCTGTCTTTCTTAGACCTTTGCTATGGAACCGCTTCTATGCCCCAGGCCTTGGTACATTGTTTCTCTACGCATCCCTACCTCTCTTACCCACAATGTTTGACCCAAATCAGTGTCTCCTTGCTCTTGGCCACAACAGAGTGTCTCTTACTGGCTGTTATGGCCTATGACCGTATGGTTGCTATCAGCAATCCCCTGCGCTATTCCATGATCATGAATGGCCCAGTGTGTGTCTGGCTGGCTGCTACCTCATGGGGAGCATCACTTGTGCTCACTGCCATGCTTGTCTTATCCCTGAAGCTTCACTTCTGTGGCGCTAACATCATTAACCATTTTGTTTGTGAGATTCTTTCCCTCCTTAAGTTGGCCTGTTCTGATACCAGCCTCAATGAGCTTATGATCCACACCACAGGTATCTTCACCCTGCTCCTACCCTTTGGATTTGTTCTTCTCTCATACGTCCGAATTGCCATGACTGTCCTAAGGATTCGCTCAGCCCAGGGTAGGCTCAAGGCCTTTTCCACCTGTAGCTCTCACTTAACTGTGGTGACAATCTTCTATGGGGCAACCATCTCCATGTATATGAGACCTCAGTCAAAGTCATCCCCTGACCAGAACAAGTTTATTTCAGTATTTTATGGGGCTTTGACACCCATGTTGAACCCCCTGATATATAGCCTGAGGAACAAGGATGTTAGAGGGGCAATGAGAAAAATTACGACAAAAAGAACATGAGCCTTCTTTGTTTCTAAATGTCATATATAAATGAATAAAACACTGTGTGTGTATATATATATATACATATAACTATATATATATACATATACTACATATACATGTAGTGGGTGTATTATGTGTGTCTGTGTGTGTGTATAGTTCTATTAATCACCATACAGTGCTTTATTCATTTTTGATGTAGTGTTCCATGGTTCATTATTAGTTTAGAAACATCAGCTACATCCTCATTAATGATAAAATATTGTTTAAAGGGTCTGATTTCTGATTTTACCTTTAGTGGAGCAGATGGTTATCATCTGAGAAGCTTCAGGAAGTGCTCCCACCCCAAAATATTAGCCCTACAAAGTCCTGAATTTCCATTAGAAGCATTATTTTTGCTCTGTTTTACATATGACATGCTGAACAGGGAGCCCAATGCGGGACTGGTCCATGACCTGAGCCAAGGGCAGACGCTTAACCAACTGACCCATCCCGGCACCTTGGCTTTTCAACTGCAGTTCTCACAGTCCTATGGGTTCAGTAGTGTGCCTGGAACCTGTCAGTAGAAGTTAAGTTTTCTGTGTACAATTTTATTTGAAAATGGAATTCTAAAAATGAAAGAAAAAACTTTAGCAAACAACAATCTACTACTGCTCTCTAGGTTTTAGATGAGGTCAGAAGCTCAGTGTACAGTATATAAATTTCCTGTGATCATGAAACTTTCCAGAAGCAGATTTAAGCCTAAGACCCAGATATCCTGTTTCCTGGTCTCACTTTATTTTGGGCAAATCTACCGAACATGAAGAAGTCCTCTCACAGTTGACCTGATAGAGAACCAGAGACAAATCAGTAGGAGAAAAATACAATGCACAGCACACCTTAGATGTGCTCCACAGCACCATGGAGCAAAGAGATAATCAGTGCATCCCTCAGACCGACTGCTGGTGACACTATGTGGTGCTACAAAAACAGTACCAGACATATATAGGACCTGCCTCATATGTGCACTCACTAAATGAAGAAGAAAACAGATGAATAAGCCACTTGCCAAAATAACCTAATTTTCAAATAAATGCAACATTTATTCAAATTCCATCCCTTATACATTTTTTTAAGTTTATGGTATTCTTAGCCACTGAAACCATGTTTTAATACCAAGGAAAATATATTTAGAAAAAAAGCCAATTTTTCATTTATTCATTCAATAAATATTAAATATTAACTTTCTACTTTCAGCCAGACACTGTGCTAGCTGCTAGGGCAAGCTTCATACTTTACACAAAAGGTTTCTTTCTATTGAAATAAACATTTCAAATTAACATTGTCAAATAGTTAAATTGATGAAATTAATAAAATTTTAGAGGAAAAAAATAGGACTTTCAGGTAGAGAGAAATTCAGAAATTAGGAAATATGTTAAGAGTACTCATTTCATGACTAAACAAACAAACAGCAGAATCAGACCTATAAATACAAAGTTCGTGTGTGTGTAGGTGTGTGTGTGTGTGTGTGTGTGTGTGTGTGTGTATGATTTCCAGAGGGAAAAGTGTTGAGAGATGGGCAAAATGTGTGAAGGGGAGTAGAAGATACAGGCTTCCAGTTATGGAGTGAATAAATCACAGGAATTAAAGGCACAACATAGGAATGTAGTCAATGATACAATAATGATGCACAGTGGCAGATGGTGGCTATACTTGTGGTAAGTATAGCATAATGTATAGTAATGTTGAATCACTATGTTGTACACCTGAAATTAATGCAACATTGTGTTTCAACTGTACTCAAATTTAAATTTTTTTAAAATACAAAATAAAATGGAAAATTTCCCACCAAAAAAAAAGTATTTGTTTTAATAACTCTGCCTTTGAGGGGAGAAATATTCTACTCTCGATCACAAGTTGGTTTACAGCTTAAAATGAGAATTATATTTTCGCTAATGGTGCCCCTACCATAAAATGGTAGCTCTGTCGCTAGGTGCTTTGTCTCTTTATTGACTTGCTGGTAGGGCACAGCCTACAGGCAGAGGGACATAGTGGAATCTGGAGATGGGGGCTGTGGGATTGATTCTGCTACTAACTAGATGTGTGACCTTAGCTATACCAGTCTGGCCAATTTGCTCATCAATATAATAGGAAGGTTGTGTTTTGCTACCCAAAGACCTTTCCAATTCTAACATTCTGCATCTAGGTGTTATTGTTTATTTTCTTTCTTGTCTCAAAAAATGGAATCATATTACCAATTTACTCTGCAGCTTGCTTTTTCCACTTGGCAATATATCATGGACATTCCTCCAGATCAATATATATAGATCTATCTGCCTGACTTTTAAATGTTAGCTTTGACTGAAGAAGTAGGCATACATAGTAGCTAGTTAACATGAGTATGGCCCTTCCAGGAGCAACATTCTGTTCTTAGATATCTAAATCCCAAAGGTCATCTAATTCAGCATTGATATTAATTCATTTTAAATATAAAATGAACTCTATCTGGATGTTGGGAAAGGAAATCAATTCTGGATTGTTAAAAGCTCCTAAGGTGGAATATCACTTCTTCACTTGATCAATCACAGGCACTATGAGAAACATTCCACTGTGCATCCCACATGCCAAGCAGCTGGATAGTGAAGATTACCTTGTTTCAGCCTGGAAAACAAACAAATAAAGATTGGTTTGAAACAAAGGTAACTCTGCTAGAAATTGAGGAGACATTATAAACTGAAAAACAAGTTCCAAATAATATTTTCCAATGGGGATTTAAGAAAAAGATACCGCGTCCCATTCATAGGATTTGGGATTTCTATTTGAGGAAAGATAGTAGAGTATAACTATTTAGAGTACAAACCCTGGAGTCAAACTCGTTGGTTTCAGATCTACATTCTGCCACTTTGTTCGAATCAGTTTCTACCCTTCAATCCCTTTACCTAAGTGGACTAATAGTAGGACCTACTATTATGTTCAGCATTTGATCATGTAGGCAGAAACCACTCTAGTTATTTCAAGCAGGGATGGATTTAACAAAGAGAATTAGAGACCTACAAAGCCTTTGGAAGGGCTGTGAGAGAGAACGTTGGTAAGGGAACATTGCCAATAACCTCAAACTGTTGGAGGAATTGCAAAAATCTTGGGAAGCTTTAGGGGCATGAGGAAACTGCAAATAACGACCGCACCGAAGTAAATGTTTCACAGTAGAATGCTCAGAAGCCACCTAAATCTTTGTTTGGCAGCTAAACACAATGTCAGGAGGACCAATGGTAGTATCTACTTTTCTTATGCTTGCCTAGCTTTCTGTGAGTACCTTTTATGGGTGAAATCCAAAACTGAATGTTACTGTCAAGAGAGTGTGGGAAATGTAGTTTCTAAGTTTTACAATAGGGATGAGAGCTGAAAAAGATGGGGATAGTTTGGTGGGCACCTGGGAGCTCAGTGGCTAAGTGTGTTCCATTGGCTCAGGTTATGTTCTTGGGGTCCTGGAATCAAGCCCCAAGTTGGGCTGCTCAATGCTCCTACTCAGTAGGGAGTATGCCTCTCCCACCCCCTCTGCCCTCACCTCCACTCGTGCTCTCTCTGTCCCACTCTCCCTCTCTCTCTCAAATAAATAAATAAAACCTTAATAAAGAAAAGATTGGGTGGTTTTGGATATCACGTCATAGCTTGGTCATGAAAATTGTATGACTCTGGGGCACCTGGGTGACTTAGTTTGTTGAGTGTCCAGCTCTTAATTGAACCTCAGGTCATGATCTTGGGGTCATGGAATCGAGCCCCAGGTCAGGCTTATGCTCACTGGGGAGTCTACTTGAGGTTCTCTCCCTTTCTCTCTGCCCCTCACCCCTCAAATAAATAAATAAATAATCGTTTTTTAAAAAGAATTGTATGACTCAATTCATATAAAGCACTTAGAAAATTGCCTATCCTATACTATAGTTAAAGAACAATAAATATTAGCTGTCATCATAATGTCTGGATCACATAACCCTATGATCCCAGGAATTAGAGTGCCTACTTGCTTTTTCAATGGTGCATTCCAACACTACTCCTTCACCTGTGCATGCTAACATCCATCCATACATCATTAATTCAATACATATTTGTGGAACACGTACTATACAACAGGTACCATGCTATTGTCATGGATGCAGTGGTGGGGAAAACATATTTGTTCCCTCCCCTCAAAGAACTCACTCTCTGAGTGGAAAGAAAGACAGGAACACCACCAAAATTACTGCATGAATTTATATCTTTTTAGTTCTTAAGTTTATAAAGCACTTTACACACCTTATAATTTATCTTATTCTTTTTTTTAAAGATTTTATTTATTTATTTGACAGACGGAGATCACAAGTAGGCAGAGAGGCAGGCAGAGAGAAAAAGAGGAGGAAGCAGGCTCTCCGCGGAGCAGAGAGCCCGATGCGGGCCTCGATCCCAGGACCCTGGGATCATGACCTGAGCCGAAGGCAGAGGCTTTAACCCACTGAGCCACCCAGGCGCCCCTAATTTATCTTATTCTTGAATGTATATTAGTTCATATTACCTTCTAAGTTTTTTAAAGATTTATTTATTTATATATTTTAGAGAAAGTGAGAGAGAGCAGAAGGAGAGGGAGATAGAATCTCAAGCAGACTCCCCACTGAGTGCAGAGCCCCTCATGGGACTAAATCTCACCATCTGTGAGATTGTGAGGTCATGAGATCATGACCTGAGCTGAAACCAAAAGCTAGATGCTTAATCAAGCCACCCAGGCGAATCTCATATCATCTTCTAAATTTAATGAGACAAGCAAATAGATGTTATAATTAATATTATGAGATTGATTTTTACATATAAAAAGATTTAGTGTCTGTAATGTTCTCAAGGTCAACAGTGTGACAAGAGTAGGACTAGAATATAATTCAAGATTTATCGTGGTGATCATTTCATAGTACATACAATATCGAATCATTATGTTGTCACCTGAAACTAAAATAATGTTATATGTCAATTATACCTCAATAAAAAATTTAATTTAATTTTTTGAAAAAAACACAATTCCTCTGACACCTAGATGTTCTTTTTGATAGGTACCTGATGCTTACAAAGTTATTTAAATAGTACAGATAAGAGGACCTACACAGAGGTGGGCACAGAGAAGAGGAAATGGATTGGAGAGAACTACAGAGATGTTTGGTTGAGGATAATTGAGAAACTTTGGTGACTAAATGAGATTTTAGTTCATTTAATTGTTGTACTTCTTCCGACAGATCCTTATTACTCTCTTCTGCAGCTGATAATGATCCCTCCTCTGGTAAAAGCCAAGAGGGAAAATATTAGAACTAAATGCATGTAAAACTCATACGGTATACTTGAAACTTGTACAGTCTAACAGAAAGAGCATGGGCTTTGGAGTAAGAGAGTCCTGGGTTCTAAACCCATGTCCACTGCTTACTATCTGCATCGTTTGGCATAGATAACTTCACTGGGCTTTAATTTTTCCTGCATAAAAAGAGGATCATATCTATTTTCCAGAGGCATTGTTAGGTTTAAGTGAAATACTGAAAACATGTATAGGTGGTAGGTGGTTTGAACACCTCCTAGTATATAGTAAATACTCAAAAGTGGTAGCTAGTTCTGTTTCCATTGTTTTGTTGCCAATAGTATCTTTGCTATTATATCAGTGTTCATGTAGTGCTTTTCCCAGGTTTGGCTGCATCCCCCAGGGCTAGTTTTATAGTGTCACAGCCTGCTCCTGCCTTTGCACTAAAGTCATAGCAACCCACATTGCAGAGAGGTAACTCCCCAAATATCACTAAATAAACCACTGTGCTTTAAGTACCCTGTGTGTTTAGATCACATTGTGTGGAGGACCTTCCCTGCCTCTTGTCCCACCACTGAGCTGACTGGCACTAGACTTACACCAATGGCAGAGGCTGTCCCTCAAATAAGACTGCATTTTCCTGACAAATAAAACCACACCACACATAAATTGCTTCTTAAATCATGTGTTTTATGGTTGCCATACTGTACATACAAATAAACCTCATATCATCCTATATGTCATATATTAATATGTTACATCCATATTTTCCCTCACGTCTCACATACAACTACCTGAAAAAGTTACCAAGTGGAAGAAGCCTCTCCAATCCCATCACATAAAGAACTCTTCCACAAGCAAAATCTGCAGTAGCTAGACCCCAGAAATTCAACTATTGGGACACTGAAAGGTTTACTTCTGGTGGTAGACATAAATTTAGTTGTTCCAATGGTGAACTAGATGTAACCAACTAGAGTAAAAGGTGGTGTGAGGCTATACATGGAAGTTTGAATGGGCAGGTCAGTCAAACATAACTTTTGTCCCAATTCTAGGAGGTCATACAGAGTATCATTCAAGAAATACTAAAATGTGACTGGAACCCTGCATAAACCAAAGGTTTATCACACTGTAATTGGAATGGGAAAGTCTGCTTTCATCTTTAGTCTTTTGAGTATAGGAAGTCATTTTATGTCTACTCAGATCCCAAACTGAAGAATAACTGGGTCTCCCAGAACTTGTTTAGATAGTCAGAGATGAAGGAGTACCATTTTAAGTCCTACATCACCATTGTTCAATTGCTAGTTGTTGAGAAAATTGTCCCCAGCCTGGAATGTTGAAAGCAAGGAGATGAATCTTCTCCATAGCCTGTTATTGATCTATTCCTTGCACTTCTGAAAAGCAGTGCTGGGGGAAGTAGCTTAAAATAAAACACACTGAACAAAGGGCCACAAGTTGCAACTGGGTTAAAGACCTCAAGTTTGATAAGGCCAAGCACTAGCTGCCAACAAAGAAAGTGAGAAATGCCAAACATGAGAAACTTTAAGTAACTCTCTACTTATACTCTTGGGTAAAGTCTGTGTGAAATACACTTTCACAAAAAGGGGAATGAAAAAGAAGTAAACAATTACAATGCAGTATGGAAAATGCTACAACACAGGTAAACACAAGAGTCCATAGGATTATGGTGACATATAACAGGGACATAGAGGATGGGGTAACCAAGGAGGGCTTCCTGTAAGATATGACATCTGAAATGAGATCTGAGGAATGAATAAGATTTTATCTGATGGAGAAGTTGTGGCAGGTGTTCCACAAAGGAAGAAAATAGCCTATCCAAAGGAGTGAAGGCATGAAAAATGAAAATCATGTACAAACTGCAAGAAGCTCTGCTTGGCTGGATACAGATTTTGAAGGAGTAATGAGGAGATGGCAAGATAGGACAGAAGAGAGAACGGCAAGAGGCTAGAGCAAGGAACAGAAACCAGATCACATGGGGCCTTCAGTGGCACTATACTGTAAACTCCATACATGTTATGAGCATAATAATCAAGCCTGTGAAAGCAGAGATTGTATGTTTTGTTCATGAATTCCTCCTCAATGTCTCTAATATAGTACACAGCACAGAGCAGATGCCCCCAAAGAAATATGAGTGAATTTTAAGCTAAAGCAATAATTTACACATTATCCTGAAGGCTAAGAATGTCCATTAAACGATTTCAAGCAGAGAAGTAACATGGTTAGATTTACATTTGAGATAAACTCTGGTTGCTGGATGGTGAATAAATGGAAGAAGTCAACATTGCATATGAGGAGAACATCTTTAAGACCATTGTAGTACTCCAGAGAAGATGGTAGCCAGTGATGAGGAACTTGGAAAACTGTGTGAATTCAAGAGATACTTAGGAAATAGAATGAAATGAATGCAGTAACTGGATGAGAAAGAAGATGGAAAGAAGAATCTGTCAAAGATGATACCACCAGTTTGATGACTTGAAGATGGTACTATTTACTAAGATGGGGAATACTGGGAAATGAACAAATCTGTGAGGCAAAGAAGGAGTATGGTAGGTAAGGTTTTGGCATAGGGTATAAGTGTGAGGAGAGGGGGTGGTGAGGAGAGTAAGGAAACACTAGTCTCATTTTGGAAATTTTGAGTTGAAGATGTGTGATGGATACGCAGGTGACTATATATCTGGGAGCTGGTTGCATATATACCTGAAGCTCAGAAGAAAAATCTGGAAATACATATTTTGAAATCTGTATTCAGATGGTAGTTCAAAGTATATATGTCCCTGTTAGTGGCTCTTTCAATGTCTCCTCTCATGTCTGTGGCCCAAGGAGCTCTGCCTAAAAAGTTAGGCCACCATTACCTGAATTCCTAAAGCAGTAATCTTCTTCCTCATGTCACCAAACCCAGCGAGGCCTCAATGGCACCATCTGATAAATCCTTCAGGAAACCGGGGGAAATTCTCTTCATTCCACAGAGTTATTGCAGGTTCTACTGATACCTGGAACTCTGAACTTCTAATGGCACAAAGGTGCCCTCCGGTGTTCAGTGTGATACATTCAGGGGCAAAGAGAGAACAGAATTAGGGACCTTTGCTCTTAAACAGCACCATTGCCCTGTCATTCTCGCTTTTGGGGAAATTCACAAACCACATGGAACCCCAGATTAGGAGAGACTGTAGGTACTTCAGATTCTGGCAAGGAATGAGGAGAGTTGAACTTGCAATATTTTTTTTCAGTAGCCCCACCAGGTAGAAGATAACCTATAATACCATTTGTTAAGTGGAAAGAATAAGCCCTGCAGGTCTGGGTTCTCAGAAAGTCTTAGGGGAAATTATAAGATGGATTGGTCAGAATCCTATTATTTTTTCAGAAGTAACAAGTCTCAGGGCATGAACACAGATGTGTCTGCAAAACTAGAGAAACAAAGGAACCCATGCCAGAGGCCTCCCGGACACACTAGACTCTGAATGCATACTAAAACAAAGCTAACCACTTTGTTCACAAGTAACCACCTCCACTACTGGAAAAGTGTTGGTATACTAACTAGGGTCTCATGTGAGAGTGGGAGATTCGTTTTTTACCCTTACCTGTGAAAGGCAGTGAGGAGAGCGTTTTATAACAGAATTCTGGGTGGTATGATCTGGCCTTTATTCTGGTAACCAGATACCAAGGTCATCTTAGTTTAAATGGACACTGTCTTAGATGTCCCATGTTGGGAGGGGCAGAGATAATTGAATTGACATGCTCAAGAGATAACGTGAAAAAAAAACAGTATTATCAGTGTGTTACTGCTCATATCCACTTCCTGGTCTATTGCCTTGTGAGAGTAAGATCCAAGTACCTAACTATATCTTAAAGAAATCTATGTTCTTCATCTTATACTGGACTTCCATCTTAAGTTCTAGCTATGCTCACTATGGCCCTACACCAACTGTTACTTCCTTACCTGGGATTCCAGACAGATATGCCAGTTACCAGAAGGCATTTTCAGAATTTAAGGCAAAATTATATGTGATTATGATTAATCTGGGATCCAGGGCTCATGGTTACATCAAGCACTTTAATCGTTTCCTGAGACCAAGTCCTTCCAATTATATATAGATAACAACTGTGGCAGAAGCACATCAGGTCCCTCTAATAGGCAGACCCAGAAGTTCAGCTTGTGCCAGCTGTACAATTATTAGAGTGCTTACTAAGTATCAGGCACCAGTACAATACTAGGAAGGTCACATTCCTGGAATCCTTTGATTTTTAGCAGACAGCGCAGACCGTCAGGTTTTGAGGCCAGATCATCACCCTAACAAGCATGTCCTGGTAAATTATCTAAACTGATAACTTTAGGGGGCACTTATCTCCAGCTATAATTAAACAAAATGATCTGGCAGAGGAAATTCATGCTGGTGCTGGACTAAAAGTCAGGTATACCCAAACACAAAAATGAAAAGAACAGACTAATAGGCTTCCCTCTATTTAGAAAACCTGTCCTCTATAGTTAAGAGTATCTTATGGCTTGCCTCTTAATGAAAGAGAACAAACTGAGGGTTGATGGAGGGAGGGAGGTGAGTGACAGGCTAATTGGGTGATAGGGATTAAGGAGGGCACTTGTGATGAGCACTGGGTTTTATATGTAAGTGATGAATCACTAAATTCTACTCCTGAAACCAATACTACACTATATGTTAACTAACTTGAATTTAAGTAAAATCTTGGAAGAAAAGAATAAAGAGCTTTTTATGAGTGGTACAAAAAAATTTTAAAGTAAAGTATACCACCTGTAAAAAACAGGCTTTTACAGCCCAGGCACTAGTGACGTTCAAGTTGGGTAATTCTTTGTCAGGGGCAGGTCCGAGGGTGCTGTCCTGTACATTGTAGGATATTTAGCTGCATCCCTGGTCTCTACCCACTATATGCCAGAAACAACACTCTCAACATCATGTGACAACCAAAAAATGACTCCAGACATTGTCACATGTTCCTTGGGGGAAACAGGGACACAAAATCACTGATAGTTGATAGCCACTGGTATAGAGTCTTCAACACAGTACTTGGCAATTTTATTGCACTCTGTACCTCAGTTTCCCTACCTGCAAAATCAGCGTTAAGAATGGTGCCTGATTCACAGCAAAGGAAATAGTCAACAAAACAAAGAGGCAACCCACAGAATGGGAGAAGTTATTTGCAAAAGACACTACAGAAAAAGGGCTGATATCTAATATCTATAAAGAACTCCTCAAACTCAACATACACAAAACAGATAATCACATCAAAAAATGGGCAGAAGACATACAAATGGCTAACAGACATATGAAAAAATGTTCATTGTCATTAGCCATCAGGGAGATTCAAATCAAAACCACATTGAGATACCACCTTATATGAGTCAGAATGCCAAAACCAACAAGACAGTAAACAAAAAGTGTTGGAGAGGATGTGGAGAAAGGGGAACCCTCTTACACTGTTGGTGGGAATGCAAGTTGGTGCAGCCACTTCAGAAAACAGTGTAGAAATTCCTTATGAAATTAAAAATAGAGCTACCCTATGATCCTGCAATTGCACTACTGGGTATTTACTCCAAAGATACAGATGTAGCGGAAAGAAAGGCCATGTATACCCCAATGTTCATACCAGCAATGGCCACAGCCACCAAACTGTGGAAAGAGCCAAGATGCCCTTCAATAGATGAATGGATAAAGAGGCTATGTCCATATATACAGCGGAGTATTATACCCCCATCAGAAAGGATGAATACCCAATTTTTGTATCAGCATAGACGGGACTGGTGGAGATTATACTGAGTGAAATAAGTCAAGCAGAGAGAGTCAGTTATCATATGGTTTCATTTATTTGTGCAGCATAAGGAATAACACGGAGGACATGGGAAGATGGAGAGAAGTAACTTGGGGGAAATCGGAGGGGGAGACAAACCATGAGAGACTGTGGACTCTGAGAAACAAACTGGGAGTTTGGGAGGGGAAGAGGGGGGGGTTGGGTGAGCCTGGTGGTGGGTATTAAGGAGGGCACGCATTGCATGGAGCACTGGGTGTGGTGCATAAACAATGAATCTTAGAACACTGAAAAAAATAAAATAAAATAAATTACAAAAAAAAAAGACTGGTGCCTAATTCATAGATTAGTGTGAAGAGTAAATGAGACACATAAACGATGTAGATGGGTAATGTAATATGATGAAATAAGTAACATCATACAATATTGATGGCTTAGTAGAATACCTTGCACATGTTAGAGCTTTTAAAACAAAAAGCTACAATGTGAGGCAATGATGTGTAAATTAACTTGATTGTGGTGATTATTTCACAATGTATATGTATATTAAATCATCACGTTGTATACCTTTAAAATAAATCTCATTGTACAACCTAAATATATATAATTTTTATTTGTCCATCATACCTCATAAAGCTGGGGCGGGGAGACACACAAAGAAGAAGGAGGAAGAGGAGGAGGAGGAGAAGAGGAAGGAGAAGAGAAGAAGGAAGAGAAGGAGAAGGACAAGAAAAGAAGAAGAAGAAGAGGAGGAGGAGGAGGAAAAGGAGGAAGAGGAAGAGGAAAAGGAGAGGAAGGAGAAGGACAAGAAAAGAAGAAGAGGAAGAGAAAGAAGAAGGAGAAAAAGTAAAAGAAAGAAAGAAAGAAAGAAATCGTGTCCTTAAACACCATATCTAGGCAAAGACATTTATGCCCAATAATTGCTCAAGGTATTGATTAAAGTTTACATAGACTTCGGGGGGGGATTTATATCTACTATAACATTCTCCAATATAATAGCATCAGGGAGACCTGTAGCTAAAACAAGAATTACCTTTGGTAATCAAGGTTAAAATATACCATCCACAGCCCCTATATGTATCTCTAAGAGTCCATAACATTAGACTTTAACTTGCTCCATTTCCACTGCCATAACTTCAATCTGATGATTATGGAATTTTCTCACTAAAGATGGCACACTTTATCCCTATTCTGGTTCTCAATCCTTTCGCATCTATAGTAATTCAAACTATTGATCTACTTAGCTTCCAGGATCTTTGAAGTTTCCAACTATAAGATCAAGTTTGAAGAGTACTATTGAAAGCCCTTCATAATGGTATCCACTATTAATGACTAAATGGCCACAACAAATTTTTGAGGAATAACTTCTGATGTCCTATCTACTGACAACTCAGAAGAGTTTGGCTGCAACATAACACATTCTTTTACACGAGACATCTCCTACAAAGCAATCATATTTTCTACCCCCCAAACAACTAATACCCACTAACTGATAAGTACTATGAGAACTGCAAGATCTTCAAAAGGGCTTGAAGCCAAGGACTGATACATATTGGGGGAGGATATTCATATGAGAAATTCTATATAACTGCATATAGGCAAGCACCTATCATCCGTGCTGAAGGATGGTTACTTGAGACTTTTTGAGGTGATAGTCAACTGCCATGCTCTTTGGATGCCAACTGCCCTCTTCATTTGCATACATTTTACTTTCGACCATTCTCTAGAATGTCTGTTCTCTGGGAACCTAGGGCCACTAACCATCCTCAAACAGACCCAAGAAACTAGCAAAGAGAACCAGAGTACATCACAGAGAAAGGGCTAGACTTTTGGCAGGGAAACTACCAAAACCAATTAAGAAAACTATTTTGCACAGAAGCAGCCACAGAAACATATTTTCAGAGGAACCCTCCTAAACTGTTGGTGGGAATGCAAGCTGGTGCAGTAACTCTGGAAAACAGTAGGGAGGTTCCTCAAAAAGTTGAAAATAGAGCTACCCTGTGGTCCAGCAATTGCACTACTGGGTATTTTCCCTAAAGATACAAATGTAGTGACCTGAAGGGGCACCTGCACCCCAATGTTTATAGCAGAAATGTCTGCAATAGCCAAAGAATAGAAAGTCTGGATATCCATCAACAGATGAATGGATAAAGAAGACGTAGTGTGTATACATATGTATACACACATATATATGTATATATATATACATATATATGTATACACACAATGGATATTGTGTAGTCATCAAAAAATGAAATCTTGCCATTTGCAACAATGTGGATTGAACTAGAGGGTATTATGTTAAGCAAAATAAGTCAACCAGATAAAGACAATTATCATATAATCTCACTGATATGAGGAATTTGAAAAACAAGACAGGAGATCATAGGGGAAGGGGGGAAATGAAACAAGATGAAACCAGAGATGGAGACAAACCTTAAGAGACTTAATCTCGGGAAATAAACTGAGGGTTGCTGAAGAGGAGGTGAATGGGAGGAATGAGATCGCTGGGTGACAGATACTGGGGAGGGTATGTGCCATGTTGAATGCTATGAATTGTGTAAGATTGATGAATCATAGACCTGTGCCACTGAAACAAATAATATATTATATGTTAATAAAAATAATAAATAAATAAATAAATAAATAAGATCTGGAGCTTGAGCCCCACTTTAGGGGTATAGATTACATTAAAAAATAAAAACCAAGGGGGGGCAAGATGGCAGAGAAGTAGGAGACACTGTTTTAACCAGTCCCCTAAAGTGAGCTGATTATCTACCAGAAAGAACAGTCTGAACACTCATGAAATCAGCCTGAGATGTAAAATTATACACTTCTGGATCTCTACGGGGGCAGAAGATGCCAGTGGTGATTTAAAGCAGTGGAGTTTGAACAATCAGACTGATATCAGAGGAAAAAATAAAAACGAAATATCACATTGCAAAAAAAAAAAAAAAAAAAGGAAAGAAGAAGGAAACATACTTTCAGAAAAATCTTCCAGAAGGCACTGTTTTTCCACAAGTCAAATTTCTGACCTGCCTCTACCAAAGAAAAAGGTAATGAAGTAATGTGATAATGTCAAAATATTTCAGTGCTACCTACCTACCATGTCTGTAACTGCATCAAAGAGCTCTAGGGGGAAAAAAAGACAAAGCAAGCATCTGAATTCTAGTTCAAATAACCTCCTCTTGCATTAGCTATCTTTGGTTCCTGAAGCTCTTGGTTTTTCATGTAAGTTACAAATACCAGAAATTAAGATAACTTAACTGTAACTCTTGGACACATTCTTTCCTGAACAAGTTTAGAATTGCCCCTGCCAACATTTTCTTTTTTAATTCATCTTCTTTTGGGCACCTTCGACAGGATCAAACCAACTCTGGATTGACACATTCTTTTCCTTATTAATGCCTTCAGTAGGTTTTCTGCCTATATTCACTCTTAAAGATGACTTTGCATATCTCTGCTATAATTCCATTTTATGCTAGCTTTCAAGCTATATAATATTAAGTTCCCCAACTGACTTTAAGATGAGCCCTATAACCACACCATTATCTTTTGTCTGCAGGAAATTTCTGAAGTGTGGTACATGTAGAGGGAAACCAAGTAAAGTGAAACAGTATGAATAAGTTGAAAAGACAGAGACTGTATTCTATAGAAGTTAAGGTAGCTGGAGAGGAGTCAAGATGGTGGAGAAGTAGCAGGCTGAGATGACATCAGGTAGCAGGAGATCAGCTAGATAGCTTAGCAAACCATTCTGAACACCTACAAATCCAACAGGAGATTGAAGAGAAGAGCGGCAATTCTAGAAACAGAAAATCGACCACATTCTGAAAGGTAGGAAAAGCAGAGAAGTGAATCCAAAGAGACGGGAAGATAGACCCCGGGGGGAGGGGCCAGCTCTCGGCAAGTGGTAGAGCAATGGAGCACAAAATCAGGACTTTTAAAGTCTGATCCACTGAGGGACATCACTTCAGAGGCTAAACCAGGGTGAAGCCCAGGAGGGGACAGCATGGCCTCAGGTCCCACAGGGTAACAGAAGGATCGTGGGTGTATGAGTGTCGCAGAGCTCACAGGGGTTAGAACAGGGAAGCCGGCTACAGAGACAGAGCTGAGGAGTGAGCTCTCAACTCCGGGTTACCTTGAACCAGTCACAGGCTGGGTGAGCTCAGAGCGCAGCCAGAGGCCAGGGAGATGGGGGTGATTGAGCGCATTTCTCTGAGGGCGTACTGAGGAGTGGGGCCTCGAGCTCTCGGCTCCTCCAGGCCAGAGATTGGGAGGCCACCATTTTCATTCCCATCCTCTGGAACTCTACGAAAAGCATTCAGGGAACAAAAGCTCCCGAAAGTGAACCCAAGCAGATTACTTAGCCTGGCTTCTGGTAAGGGCGGTGCAATTCCGCCTGGGCAAAGACACTTGAGAATCACTACAAAAGGCACCTCCCCCAGAAGATCAACAAGAAATCCAGCCCAGACCAAGTTCACTTACCAAGGAGAACAACGGAATTCCAGAGGAGTTCTCCACATGATTCTTTAGTCTTGTAAAGTTAATTAATTTTTAAAATTTTTTTTTCTTCTGCCAAATATTTTTAACTTTTACCCTTTCCTCTTTTAACATTTTTTAACTAGTTTATCTTAACAATACCTTTCATTAAAAAAAATCTTTTTTTTTAATATAATTTTTTATTTTTTATAAACATATATTTTTATCCCCAGTGGTACAGGTCTGTGAATCACCAGGTTTACACACTTCACAGCACTCACCAAAGCACATACCCTCCCCAATGTCCATAATACCACCCCCTTCTCCCAAACCCCCTCCCCCCAGCAACCCTCAGTTTGTATTGTGAGATTAAGAGTCTCTTATGGTTTGCCTCCCTCCCGATCCCATCTTGTTTCATTGATTCTTTTCCTAAACCCCCTGAACCGCCCATGTCCTTCTGTCTCTCTCTTAAAAAGCTACATATGATTTCATTTGGAAACTTTCCAGATAAGTCAAGATAAGCTCCTTCTTTCAAGATCCCAAACTCAATGACATATTTTACATATATAGTAATATTCACCCTTTTACCACAAAAGGTAATATTGACGGATTCTGGGGATTTAGAAGTGAATCTCTCTTTGGAAAAGGGAGTATTTTCAGCCTATATTACCCTAGTAGTAAGGTTAAAATAAAGCTAGAGTAAGGCTTATATTTGATCCATCCTAACAAAGCTTTAAAAAAGCCTTGAGAGTGACATCAGCAAGATGGCAGAGTAGGAAGTTCTGCACCATCCTTCCCTGACAAACATACCAATTTAGCAACAATTCATGGATAAATTGATTTATTTCCTGTACTCTTACTGTGAAACCAGACTCTTTGAAGCCGGGAGAAGGGGGGATTCCAGACACCTTGTCCAAGTCCTTATTCCTAGTGCAATGCCATATTATCAAAAAGAGACCCTCAGGTTCCTGGCTTTTCTGGGGGAAGGGAAAAGATGGTTTTCACATCCAGCACCCCCAACTTTCCTGAGAGATCTCCCCAGAGGACTGACTTCTGGCCTGCCCGTCCTGGAATTTGGATGGGTCTATCACAGTCTAGTAGGCTAGGAAGAACACAGCAGCTTAGGTTGATAAATGCTGTAGCTTTCCTTCCTGGCTTGGCACACAGGAACAGGAAGAAAAAGTTTTGCTAGTGGGTCACTAAGGGTAAAATGAGTGGTGCAACTCTTATTTCCACCTTTTGATTCCTGGACCCATGAATCATAACTATCAATGAAATAGCACTATATATTGGACATTGATTCAGAGTATATTCAGTTTACTGGAAAACTTTGCCCCAGTTCTTCAAGGTATTGCCACCTAGTTGGTACTGCATTGAGGCTTCAAAGGGCCATTTGATCATTCTATCAAGTCAGCTGTTTCAAGATGGTGAAGAACATATTAAGGCTAGTGAAATCCATGAGCAGGAGCCATTGACACATTTCTTTTGCTGGAAAGTGAATTCCTTGATCAGAAGCAATTATGTATGGGATAGCATTAAGGTACATGAGGAATTCTGTGGGTGCATGAATGGTAGATTTGGCAGAATCATGGCATACAGAGAAGGCAAACTCTAGCCAGAATATCTATTCCAGTAAGGACAAAACAATCTTCCTTTCATGATTGACTTGCTATCAAATAGCTAGTGAACAAGTAGATATCAAAATTTAAATTTAAAAATATAGTATCATTTACCATTATAAAAAAAAGTGAAAGACTTAGATGTAAACCAAACAACATGTAAAGAAATTGTATGCTAGAAACTACTCAAGAAAGGAAAAAAAAAAAACAATTTAAAAATTTAAAAATACATGGGAGGGGTGCCTGGGTGGCTCAGTGTGTTAAAGTCTCTGCCTTCAGCTCAGGTCATGATCCCAGGGTCCTGGAATCGAGCCCCACATCGGGCTCTCTGCTCAGCAGGGAGCCTGCTTCCTCCTCTCCCTCTGTCTGCTTCTCTGCCTACTTGAGATCGCTGTTTGTCAAATAAATACATAAAATCTTTAAACAACAAAAAAAGAAACATCCAATCTTTTAAAAAATAAAAATAAAATAAAAATACATGGGAAAATATAGCACGTTTATAAATTGAAAGATTCAAAAGAATAAAGGTGTCAGTCTTCCCCAAATTGCTATCTGTATATAACACAATTCTTACCAAAAACACAAATCTTTTTACAGTATATCTACTATATAGAGAGATATAAACAATATGCCTACAAAAATTCTTGCCTAGATTTTTGGTAGGAATTATTATAAAATTTGTATGAGAAGTCAAAGGAAATAGAATAGCTTAGAACAGCTTTTTAAAAAGTACAAAGTGGGAGCAATCAATCTATCCAATTTCAAGATTTATTCTAAAACTACAGTAATGAGGACTGTGTGATGATATTAGCAGAGTGATAGACACATAGATCAATGAAGCAAAATAGAGAACCCAGAAATAGATATACACAAATATGCCCAAATAATTTTGGCAAAGGTGTGAAAGCAATTCATTGGAAGAAAGATAGCATTTTAAAAAATAAATAGTATTGGAGCAGTTAGAAATCCAAAGGGAAAAAAGTGAATCTCAGTCAAAGACACACAGATTATACAAAAGTTAACTCATTCTTCTAAAGTTGTGATAAATACTTGTTATGACTCTAAAGAAATTTACTCAATTTTCTTTTTTTTTAAGATTATTTATTTATTTATTTGAGAGAGAGAGAGAGCACAAGCAATGTGGAGGAGCAGAGGGAGAGGGAGAAGTAGATTCCCCATGCGGGACTCAATCCAAGAACCCTGAGATCGTGACCTGATCTGAAGCTCAAGCTACTGAGCCACCCAGGCGCTCCCTCAATTTTCTAGCTGAAACCAAAAGCACAGACAACAAAAGCAAAAGTAAATAAAATGGGACTACACCCACTTAAAGTTTCTGCATGGCAAAGAAAACAATTAACAAAATGAAAGGCAACCTACAGAATGGGAGAAAGTATTTGCAAACTATATATTTGATTAGCGTTATAGTAGAATATATAAGTAACTCTTACAACTCAGTAACAATAGAAAGCCCACATATAACCCAATTTTTAAAAATGCAAGTCAAAGCCACAATGAGACACCATCTTATAACTCTCCAAATAGATAAAATCAAAAAGAAATAACAAATGTTAATGAACATATGGAGAAAAAGGAAACTTTGGACACTGTTAGTGGGAATGTAAACTGGTATAGCCACTATGGAAAACATTATGGAGGTCCCTCAATAAATTAACAATAGAATTACCATATGATCCAACAACTCCACTTCTAAATATATATCCAAAGGAAATGAAATCACTATCTCAAGGAGGTATCTGCACCTCCATGTTCACTGCAGCATTATTTACAATATCCAAGACATGGAAACAACCTATGTGTCCACTGACAGATGAATAGATAAAGAAAATGTGTTCACACACATATGCATGTGTGTGTGTGTGTGTGTGTGTGTGTGTGTAAAATATTCGACCATTAAAAAAATGAAATCCTGACATTTGTGGCAACATGGATAGACTTGAGGCCATTATTCTAAGCAAAATAAGTCAGATGTAGAAAGACAGATAAGGTTATGATCTTATATATGGAAGCTAAAAGATCGAACTCATAGAATCAGAGAGTAGATGGGGGATTGCTAGGGCATGGGGGTGGAGAAAATGGGTGATGTGGTTGAAGCGTACAAACTTCCAATTATAAGATGAGTAAATTCTGGGGGTGTAATATACAGCATAGTGACAATAGTTAACAATACTATACTGTACACATGAAAGTCGCTAAGAGAGTAAATATTAAATGTTTTTACCGTATATGGGAAAAGGTGACTGACTATACGAGGTGAGGTGAAGGATGTGTTAACTAACCTTACTGTGGTAACAATTTTGCAACACATATACGTATCAAATCATCACATTGTACACCCTAAACATACACAATGTTATATGTCAGTTATATCTCAATGAAGCTGGAGGGAAAATAAGTTAATTGTACTCTAGTAAGAAAGCCAATGTTAACTGAGAATTTTGGAAGTATCCATTTTCACTCAAAATAATCCATAATAAAGTCTGTACTATAATGATATACTGAGCTGACTGCCTAGCAGACTGTTTTGCTTATATTTTTTCACACTTGTAACCAGAATATGTATGTTATTAAATACTAATGTAATAGTTGTAATGGTTAACCCACCATATGCAAGAAAAATATGCAAGAGGAATAATCTCCCCCATCAAAAAAAAAATGGGGAAAAGCCTGAAAAGACACTTTTTCTCAAAATGACATACAAATGGCCAAGAGCTTTATGAAAAGATGCTCAACATCATTCATCATCAGGGACATGTAAATCAAAACCATAATGAGATATCACCTTATACCTGTTGGGGTGGCCCTTACCAAAAAGTCACAAGATAACAAGTATTGGCAAGGACATGGAGAAAAGGAGAACCTTGTATACTGTTGTTGGAAATGTAAACTGCTACAGCTGTTATCAAAAACAGTATAGAGATTCCTCAAAAAATTAAAAATAGAACTACCATACAATCCTGCATTCCCTCTTCTGAGTATTTGTACAAAGACAGTTAAATCTGTATCTCAAAGAGTATTTTGCTCTCCCATGTTCATTGCAGCATTGCTGACAAGAGCCAAGATATGGAAACAATGTAATTGTCCATCAATAGATAAATGGTTAAGGTTGAGCTAGATAGATTGTTGTGATTGTTTCATAGTAAAATTACCTCTAAACTCTTTTTTTAAAGATTTATTTATTTATTTGACAGACAAAGATCACAAGTAGAAGGAGAGGCAGGCAGAGAGAGAGGAAGGGAAGCAGGCTCCCCGCCAAGCAGAGAGCCCGACTTGAGGCTCAATCCCAAGACCCTGAGATCATGACCTGAGCCAAAGGCAGAGGCCTTTACCCACGGAGCCACCCAGGCGCCCCTACCTCTAAACTCTTGAAGGAATATATATTAATTGTGTGCATCTTTTTATATGTCAAAAAATAATTTAAAGATATTGGAAAACTGAAAAAAATAAAATTAAGATGTTAAAAAAATAAAATAAATACACAAAAAATACCAAAAAATGTAAATTGAAATCACATACTTAAAATACCACATATTATATGATTCCTTTTATATTATATGTTCTGAATAGGCAAATCCATGGAGACAGGAAGTAAACTAGTGGTTTCCAGGGAGTGGGGGATAGGGGGAAGGGGAGTGACTGCTAATGGGAATGGAATTTCTTTTGGGGATGATGAAATGTTTAATTATTAGTTGCAATAGTTGCACAACATTGTGAATATACTAAAGGCACTGAATTATACACTTTATTTTTTTAAGATTTTATTTATTTATTTGACGGACAGAGATCACAAGTGGGCAAAGAGAGAGGAAGGGAAGCAGGCTCCCTGCTGAGCAGAGAGCCCAATGTGGGGCTCGATCCCAGGACCCTGGAATCATGACCTGAGCTGAAGGCAGAGGCCTTAACCCACTGAGCCACCCAGATGCCCCTGAACTGTACACTTTAAAATGGTTAATTTGTGGTGTGTGAATTATATCTCAACAAAAAAATCAATCTGTGCAATTCATCATTGCTGTAGACTGAATGTCTATGCTTCCCAAAAATTAATTTGTTGAAAACTAATCCTCATTGTGATGGTATTAGGAAGTGAGGCCTCTGAGAGGTGATTTAAGTCATGAGGGTGGAGCTCTCAGGAATGAAATTACTGACCTTGTAAATGGACCCCAGATAGCTCTCTTTCCCCTTCTGCCATGTGAGAATACAGCAAAAAGACAGTCATCTATGAACCTGAAAGTGGGTCCCCACCAGACACAGAATCTACCAGCACATTGATCTTGAACTTCCCAGCCTCCAGAACTATAAGAAATAAATTTCTGTTGTTTATAAGCTATGGAGTCTTTAACATTCTTATAATAGCTCCTCAAATTATGACAACCACATTGGCAGAGAAAAAAGTGCCATCTCTAAAGATTAAAAAAAAAAAAGTCATTTAACAAAATTCAACACTTATTCCTGATAAAAAACTCTCAGTGTACTAGGACTATAAGGAGGCTTCTTCAACTTTATAAAGAATACCTATAAAATATGTACTGCTAACATCATATTTAATGATAAAAGTCTTTATGCTGTCCACCTAATCAGGAAAGCTAAAGATGTTCAATCTCACTGTTTTCTTTCAGCATTCAACAGGACAGTCGAAACAGTGTAATAAGATAAGAAAAAGAAGTATAAGTCATTGTGATTGGAAAAGTAGAAGTAAATGTCTTTATTTGAAAACACAATAACTGTGGATATAGAAAATCCTACAGGATCTAAAAAAAATTATTGGAATTAACAAGTGAATTTAGTAAGGACAGAAAATACAAGTTAAATATACAAAAATCAATGGTATTTTAATATATTAACAATGGTCAATTGGAATCAAAGTGGAATTTAAGTAAAATACAAGCTCATCTAGTATAATCTTCCTGTCTTAAAGTTAACTGACTTGTGACTTTAATTACATCTGCAAAATCCCTTGAGAATACCACCTAGAAGAGGGCTTAATTGCATAACATAAAAAAAGCTGTATATACATTAGGGGTCAGGAATCTTGAGGTCCATATTTGAATTCTATCCACCACAAATATTGATATACTTGACAATGTGTGTAGATCCAAAAACATGCTGAGTAGAGGAAGCTAGTGAAAAGAAAAATACACATATTGAATGACTTCACTTATGTATCTAGAAAAAATAAGGACAATCTATGGTGACAGAAAGTAGATCAATGGATATGCATTCCTGGGGTTGGGAGGTATTATTGAGTGCAATGGGCACAAAGGCAATTTTGGGGCTATGGAAATTTACTATATATTGATTGCAGTGTTGGTAACATAGGCATATACATTCATCAAAACTCTCTGAACTCCGTAAATGAATGTATTTTATGATATGTAAATTATATGTCAATACAATTATTTTTTTTCCTATATTTCTTTATTCTGTTACATTAGTCATCATATAATACATCATTGGTATAAACAAATAACCAAGTCAAAAAATAGGCAGAAGACATGAATGAACAGACACCTTTTCCAATGAAGACATATGAATGGGTAGCAGACACATGAAAAATGTTCATCATCATTAGCCATGAGGGAAATTCAAATCAAGCGTGCACCCGAATGTTTATAGCAGCAATGTCCACAATAGTCAAACTATGGAAAGAACCTAGATGTCCATCAACAGATGAATGGATCAAGAAGATGTGGTATATATACACAATGGAATACTATGCAGCCATCAAAAGAAATGAAATCTTGCCATTTGCGACAACATGGATGGAACTAGAGCATATCATGCTTAGTGAAATAAGTCAAGCAGAGAAAGACAACTATCATATGATCTCCCTGATATGAGGAAGTGGTGATGCAACATGGGGGCTTAAGTGGGTAGGAGAAGAATCAATGAAACAAGATGGGATTGGGAGGGAGACAAACCATAAGTGACTCTTAATCTCACAAAACAAACTGAGGGTTGCTGGGGAGAGGGGGTTTGGGAGAAGGGGGTGGGATTATGGACATTGGGGAGGGTATGTGCTTTGGTGAGTGCTGTGAAGTGTGTAAACCTGGTGATTCACAGATCTGTACCCCTGGGGATAAAAATATATGTTTATAAAAAATAAAAAATTTTATTAAAAGCCTTAAAAAAAAAAAAGACCACACTGAGATGCCACCTTACACTAGTTAGAATGGCAAAAAGTAACAAGAAAAGAAACAACAAATGTTGGATAGGATGTGGAGAAAGGGGAGCCCTCTTACACTGTTGGCGGAATGCAAGTTGGTGCATCCACTTTGCAAAACAGTGTGGAGTTCCTCAAAAAATCAAAAATAGAGCTACCCTATGACCCAGCAATTGCACTCCTAGGTATTTACCCCAAAGATACAGATGTAGTGGAATGAAGGGCCATCTGTACCCCAATGCTCATAGTAGTAATGTCCACAGTAGTCAAACTGTGGAAAGAGCTGAGATACCCTTCAACGGATGAAAAAGAACATGTGGTCCATATATGCAATAGAATATTACTCAGCCATCAGAAAGGATAAATACCCAACTTTTGCATCAACATAGATGGAACTGGAGGAAATTACGTTGACTGAAATAAGTCAAGCAGAGAAAGTCAATTATCATATGGTTTCACTTACTTGTGGAGCATAAGGAATAACATGGAGGACATTAGGAGAAGGACATCAAAAGTGAAAGGGGAGAATCAGAGAGGGAGATGAACCATGAGAGACTGTGGACTCCGAGAAACAAACTGAGGGTTTTAGAGGGGAAAGTGGTGGGGGGATGGGTGAGCCTGGTGGTGAGTAATACAATTGATTTTTTTTAAGTGAAGGCAAAAAGAAATAGATTTTCAGGTGAACAAAAGCTGAATCATTTTGATACCATAAGACTTGAGCTATAAGAATGATAAAAGGAAGGTCTTTAGTCTAAAGGAAGTGATAGCAGATTAAAATCTTAGATATATACAAAGGGGAATGGACAGCATTAGAAATAGTGTACAGATTTTCTCCAACTTTTGATAGGGTTATATCTTGATAAATCTATCATAAGTTGAAAATATTGTAAGTCAAAACTGCATTTAATACACCTAACCTACAGAATATCATAGCTTATTTTAGCCTACCTGTAATGTGCTCAGAACATTTATTTACATTAGCCTACAGTTGGGCAAAAATCATCTAACATAAAGCCTACTTTATAGCTCATGTAATTTATTAAATACTGTACTGAAAGTGAAAAAACAGAATGGTTGTATGGGTGCAGAATGATTGTATATTTGTTGTTTACCTTTGTGATCATATGGCTGACTTGGAGCTGCGGCTAGCTGCTTCTGCCTAGCATTACAAGACAGTATTGTACAACATATCACTAGTCCAAGCAAAGATCAAAATTCAAAATTTGAAGTACAGATTCTACTTAATGCATAACACTTTCACATTATGGTGAAGTAAAAAAATCCTAAGTCATACCATCAGAAATTAGGGGTCATCTCTATATGAGTAACTATTTTTTAAGTGAATTTTTTTAAATTTCATTGACTGTTTATATCAAAACTAAAGACAATTTATTGTTGAATTTATAACATGTGTAACTATAAAATGTAAAATAACACAGAAGATGTGAAGGAAGAGTTCATGTTATACTCTTTTAAGTTTTTTATTTATACGTGAAGTGGCATCGTATTATAGTATTTGAAAGTAGGTTATGATAAGTTAAAGATGCATATTTAAATCCCAGAGATACTAATAAAAAGTTAAAAAAATGTGTAAAAAAGAATTATAGGTAATAAGCCAATTGGAGATAAAATGGAACAGTAAAAAAGAATCAAGAAAAATTAAGGAAAGGAGAATGAACAAAGAACATGCAAAACAATTAGAAAGGAAACAGCAAGACATGTACGGGACTGGAGGAGATTATGCTGAGTGAATCAAGCAGAGAGAGTCAATTATCATATGGTTTCACTTACTTGTGGAGCATAAGGAATAACACAGAGGACATTGGGAGATGGGGAGAAGTGAGTTGGGGGAAGTCAGAGGGGAAGACAAACCATGAGAGACTATGGACTCTAAGAAACAAACTGAGGGTTTTGGGGAGGGGGTTGGAATAGCCTGGTGGTGGGTATTAAGGAGGGAACATATTGCATGGAGCAGTGGGTGAGGTGCATACAATGAATTTTAGAACATACACACACACAAAAATTAAATTAAATTAAATTTAAAAAAAATACAGGTGATATTTTAAGATTGGATTTGAAAAGACAGCTATATGCAATCTATAAGAAACACACTAGATATAAAGACACAGGTTGTTCAAGGATGTAATATATAGCATGGTTACTATAGTTAATACTGTACTGCATATTTGCTAAAAGAGTTAATCTTAAAAGTACTTATCATAATGACAAGAATTTTGCATATACATATGGTAATATATTTGACTAGACTTACTGTGATTATAATTTTGCTGTATATACAAATATCTAATCATTATGTTGCACACCTAAGGCTAATATAAGGTATGTCATTCATACCTCAATAATAAAAAAAAGTCAAGGATGGAAAAAATTTCATACCCCTGTCTTTTCAAAAAAGCTGAAGCACCTGTATTAATATCAGACAAAATAGAGTTCAAGACAAGAATTATTACCCTAGATAAAAAAGGGATTTCATAATGATAAAGGAATAATCAAGGAGATCTAGAAATGCTACACCCAGAAAACAGAGCTTCAAAATATATTTAGTGAAAACTGGCAAAGCTGAAAGGAGATAAAATCAAATGCCCAAATGTATTTGGAGATGTAAACACTCATCTCAGTATTGACAGAAAAAGAATGCATGAATTCATTAAGATATAGAAAATTTTATCAACCTTGTCAATGAAGTAGCTTTGATATTTATAGGACACCACATACAATGATTACAAAACACACATTCCTTTTTTAAAAAATTTTTTTAATTAATTTATTTATTTATTTAATTTATTTATTTGAGAGAGAGAGAGAGAGAGAATAAGAGAGACATAGAACACTAGCAGGGGGAGAAGCAGAGGGAGAGGGAGAAGCGGGCTCTCCACTGAGCAGGGAGCCTGATGTGGGGCTCCATCCCAAGACCCTGGGAATATGACATAAGCCAAAGAAAGAAGCTTAACTGACCCAGGCACCCCTACATTCTTTTCTTTATTTTTTAATTAATTTTTAAAATTATGGTATAATTAACATACAGTGTTATATTAGTTTCAGGTGTACAGTACAATGATTCAATAACTCCATACATTGCCCGGTGCTCATCATGACAAGCTCACTCCTTAATGCCCATCACCTATTTCACCCATCCCCCCAATCACCTCCACTCTGGTAAGCATCAGTGTGCTCTCTATAGCTAAGAATCTGTTTCTTGATTTCTCTCTCTCCTTTTCCATTTGCTCATTTGTTTTGTTTCTTAAATTCCATGTATGAGTGAAATCATATAGTATTTTTCTTTCTCTGAGTGACTTATTTCATTTAACTTATACCCTCTGGATCCATCCATGTTGTTGCAAATGTCAAAATGTTATTCATTCTATGGCTGAGCAATATTCGTGTGTGTGTGTGTGTGTGTGTGTGTATCACTTCTTCTTCATTCATTTACCTATGGATGGACACTTGGTTTGCTTCCATAGTCTGGCTGTTGTAAATAATGCTGCAGCAAACATAGGGATGCATATCTTTTCAAATTAGTGTTTTTGTTTTCTTTGGTTAAATACCCAGTAGTGGAATTACTGGATCATATGGTGATTCTTTTTTTAATTTTTTAAAGAACATCCGTACTGTTTTTCATAGTGACTGTTGGTGCAACTCCTTCTGCTTTGATTAATGGAGTGTTCTTAGGGCTCTCCTAAAGAACATAATTATGTGATAAGTTTTCCAGCCTACATAACATTTATACTCTAAACATACAATGTACTCTAGCATGTTCGTTTCTTTAAGCCTTGATTCCTTTTTTCACCATCTGCCACAGCATCTCAGGCCTTTTTACTTTACACAGCTTTATTCAAGTTACTAACAGCTAACCTATCGGCACTTTAGCACTGGTCTTTGGTATCTTTACCAAGATATTAAATACTGTATCATTGGAGTACTCCCATATTTTGAAAATATCCCTTCTCCAAATTTATGTTCCATCTACATCTTATCCATCACCATCAGAATCCAACTCCATACATACTCTCTTAGCTACTATCAATAAATATAGACTGGGCACTCTAACGGTTTTGTGATATAATTCCTCCTTTATCCTAGCAAGACTAGCAATTCCCTGGCTGGGTTAGGTAGTGAACTTAATGCTAGTTGCTGGTCTGGTGGTAAAAAGAGGAGGTGAGTGTAGATTCTAGAAGCAGGGGGAGTGGGAACGGTTTGCCCTTATGTGATTATCCACAAACATCAATCCTTAACATGGAGGACTGGGTCACTTTTCCAGACTCAGAATGTGCAGAGGAGTCTTTAGATTGAAAGTTTTTGTGTATATTGGCCCCAATATCCTCCTTTGTGTTTTTTTCTGAGCCAGGGCCCTGAGCATGGCAGAGCAAACTTGCCAGGGCTGAGAATTCAACATTCTCTGCTCTGTTGCTTTTTAATTCAATACTGGGGTTAATCTTCAGTTTTTGTCTCTCCTCGGGCTGAAAGAAATGACGATGAGGATCTAATGAGAGGAGGCTGCTAAGGCAGATCTCTGGCTTGCACACTTAGCCCGTAGAGATTTTTTTCTATTATTATTATTTGGGGGGAGGGCAGAGAGAGACAGAATCTCAAGCAGACTCCACCCTAAGCACAGAGTCCCACACTGGGCTCCATGTCACAACCCCAAGACCCCAACCTAAACCAAAAGCAAGGAGTCAGAAGTTTAATTGACTGCACCACCCAGGCGCCACAGCCTTTACTTAGTGCTTAATCATTCTCAGCTTTTGGGCATCTTTCTCCAAACATCAATAACTCCAATAATAGCCATTTAATGTCAGTCTTCATATTTATTATTTCTTCCATATCTCTCAAATATTGAAGGTATTTTACCTACTAGTAGGTGCCTTGCATTAATATCCCATCCCAGTTCACCACCACTAAAAGTTTTAACAAATGCATGACAGAGGCTATCAGTGCTCCACCTACCATCAGTGATGGGTTCTTATTTGTCTGAGAGCCAGCAAATGTCTGACTGAAAACCCTACCTTAGTGCTGCTTCCCAGGACAACATCTGGAACTAACTCCCACAAGATGGGTTCCCCAGAGTGCAGATTCTGAAAAATTGATTTGCACATAGGACCTTTATTGGGGAGTGTGGTTGACAACACTTGCAAAGGAGTGAGGAAAATAGGTTGAGAAGAGAGAAAAGCTCAGCAGAGATGGACTTGGAAAGTTGGCATACATCAAGACAAGGGGGCTGGGCCTATAAACTCCTACCCCAACCAGTCAGTGGATGCAGACTACCCCTGGAGAGGAAGTCATAATATTAGAACCAGTTGCTCCATTTGTTTGAAAGCAATTTGTGGGGAGGAATTCAGATTTGAGCTGTCAACATGCAAGACTACTGGCAGCTAGGGTAATAAGCACCTTGGTCCTGAGATGGGAAATAGGGTATAGGGACAGCACACACAGAATCCACTACAGTATTCATGTATTAATGTAAAACCTACACGGAAAGAATATCCAGTGAGAAAAAGACAGTCTTTTCAACAAATGGTGCCGGGAAAACTGGAAAGCAACATGCAAAACAATGAAACTAGACCACTTTCTTATAGAATACACAAAAATAAATTCAAAATTGATTAAAGAGCTAAGTGTGAGACCTGGAACCATAAAAATCTTAGGAGAGAACGTAGGCAATAACCTCTTTGACATTGGCCATAGCAACCTTTTTCTAGATCTGTCTCCTGAGGCAAGGGAAACAAAAACAAAAATAAACTATTAGGACTACATCAAAGATGAAAGCTTCTGCAGAGTAAAGGAAACAATCAACAAAACTGAAAGGCAGCCTACAGAAGGAGAGAAGATATTTGCAAATGACATATCTGATAATGGGTTAGTATGCAAAATATATAAAGAATTTAAAAACTTAACACTCCAAAAAGACAAATAACCCAATTCAAAATGGGTAAAAAACATGAATAGACATTTTCCCAAAGAAACCAGACAGATAGCAAACAGACACATGAAAAGATGTTCAACATCACTTATCCTCAGGGAAATGCAAATCAAAACTACAATGAGAAAGAACCAAGATGCCCTTCAACGGACGAATGGATGAGGAAGATGTGGTCCATATACACTATGGAGTATTATGCCTCCATCAGAAAGTATGAATACCCAACTTTTGTAGCAACATGGATGGGACTGGAAGAGATTATGTTGAGTGAAATAAGTCAAGCAGAGAGAGTCAATTATCATATGGTTTCACTTATTTGTGGAGCATAACAAATAGCATGGAGGACAAGGGGTGTTAGAGAGGAGAAGGGAGTTGGGGGAAATTGGAAGGGGAGGTGAATCACGAGAGACTATGGACTCTCAAAAACAATATGAGGGGTTTGAAGTGGCGGGGGTGGTGGGAGGTTGGGGTACCAGGTGGTGGGTATTATAAGGGCACGGATTGCATGGAGCACTGGGTGTGGTGAAAAAAATAATGAATACTGTTTTTCTGAAAATAAATAAATCAATTTAATTAGAAAAAGAAAACAAACTACAATGAGATACCACCTCATACCTGTCAGAATAGCTAAATTCAAAAACACAAGAACAACAGGTGTTGGTAAGTATGTGAAGAAAGGAGAACCATCTGGCACTGTTGGTCGGAATGTGAACTTATGCAGCCACTGTGGAAAACAGTATGGAGGTTCCTCAAAAACTTAAAAATAGAATTGTCCAGCAATCACACAACTGGGTATTTACCCAAAGAATACAAAAACACCAATTCAAAGGGATATATGCACCCCAATATTTATAGCAGCTTTACCTACAATAGCCAAATTATGGAAACAGCCCAAGAGTCTATTAACAGATAAATGAATAAAGATGAAGTGGTATATATATAATGGATATTACTCAACCATAGAAAGAATGAAATCTTACCATTTACAATGACATGGGTAGAGTTAGAGAGTATTATTATGTAAGTGAAATAAGTCAGTCAGAGAAAGAAATATACCATATGATTTCACTGATATGTGGAATTTAAGAAACAAAACAAATGAGCAAAGGGAAAGAGAGAGAAAGGTAAATCAAGAAGCATACTCTTAACTACAGAGAACAAATTGATGGTTACCAAAGAGGAGGTGGGTGGAGGAGGAGCTAAATAGATGATGGACATTAAGGAGGTCACTTGTTGTGAGGAGAGCTGGGTAATGTATGGAAGTGCTGAATCACTATATTATACACCTAACCTAATATTACATTGTAGGTTAATTTACTGAAATTCAAATAAAAACTTAAAAAAATCTATAACAATTTGCTCCATTCCTCCTTAAACACTCTTTCCCCCAATTTTCTTTCATGGATATTCTTCTAGCATCATATCTTATTTTAATTTCTTGTTTATGAGCTAGTTTCAACTGCTCCCACATTAGACCTCAGATATCCCTGATTAATTAGGAACTATGGAGAGGGTGTCTACCTCATTACTCTAAGAAACCTCAGTAGCATAGTCAGGAATAACTCAAGCTTACCTGTCACCTAAGATACATGTCTACAAAGGCCATACATCCACAAGTACTACTATGGATTTGGAGTGAATCCAGCAGAGCTCATGACCAAAGAAGCCAGTGTGTTTAGGTTGTAGAGCGCTGACACTTGTCTGGATTCAATGAGGTGTTTACGCAGAGCAGCCTAAAGCAAAGCAGTGAAGAAGAGTTTAAACTATGATCAATGAGGAATGCTGGAAGTCAGAGCCAGAAAAGCAGTACCATCATTGAGTCTGAGGGGTAAGGCAAGGTCTTAATATGAAAAAAAAAAAACAAGACAATGGTTTCTTATAGTTGCCTGTCTTAAGTGGCCAACCTGCCCACTTATGCCAGTTGAAACATCTTTTCATTAAATGTGTCTTTTACTAATGATGTACTGTATGGTGACTAACATAACATAATAAAAAATAATTTAAAAATAAAAAATTGTGAATTAGAATTTCTACAGGAAACCATATGAGGAGGCTGTGGTCAAAAGGATGGAGCATTTAACCAGGAATCCAGAGAAAAATGTCCAGAGAAACTCAACTCTGTCACTTATTAATTATATCGTATATGGTAAATCACCTATCTGGGACTCAACCCAGCTGATGATGTTTTCTTAATATCTAAGGTGATAATATAAATACAGTACCCGGGGCGCCTGGGTGGCTCAGTGGGTTAAGCCGCTGCCTTCGGCTCAGGTCATGATCTCAGAGTCCTGGGATCGAGTCCCGCATCGGGCTCTCTGCTCAGCGGAGAGCCTGCTTCCCTCTCTCTCTCTCTCTGCCTGCCTCTCCATCTACTTGTGATTTCTCTCTGTCAAATAAATAAATAAAATCTTTATAAATAAATAAATAAATAAATAAAGTACCCATTTCTTGGAACTGTTGTTGAAATTAAATGATTTAGCAAATATGATGTTATTCGGCTTTACATTAGTGTCTATTTTCACACAGATCTACAAGAAGTTACTTTTTAGCACACCAAAGCACCATAGGCCATTCGTGAAAATGATAGATTTTTGGTTTGTGTTCATAAAAATTAGTTTTTGATAGGCTCTTCTTTATCTTTTGTAGTAGCTTGGTCTCATGGTTCTTCTATTAACCAGATGCCAGGGTAGTCTGATGAGGTCTTTTTGTTGATCAACTGCTTCTGGCTACATTACCTTCTTTGGCTTAAGATCTTGGGGGTTTTAGTCATCTCTCACTCTCTCTCTCTCTCTCTCTCTCTCGTCTTCTATTTCTCCCTTTAAGCATGGAAAGAGAATACTGCAGAAACAGGATCTTTCCTGTTTAAAGGTTTTACTGGAGATATACTGGAAAATAGAATATATGAACTGTATTAGACCTGGAGGAGTATCAGTGTGTTATAGAACACGGAGTTTTCACCATTCCCATTTTCTATCATTCAAAATGCCATTCTGAGTTGGGTCTTTGACCCCAGTACATGGTGCTCCCTCCTTTCCTCCCATACCCAATTTCTTAATTGCCACCTCCAGGTATATTTTATGTCCCTTGAAAGCTCCTGTTCTCATCTTGAATACAAGATGCGGTGCCTTGAATGTCCCTTTCTCCAGTGGACAGCAGGTGTCTCTGAGGCAATCCAGACACAGTAACCCCTTGATCACTATGCCTCTGGGTATTTTATTACTCACACTGCTCCTCAGAGTCTGTGGCTCCTCTCCCACTAAGCTTTTCCAGTTTATAACAAAATTTACCTTCCTTTCCAGTTCTCAATATTCCTGCCTTATGTCTGTATTCTGAAAAGTGTTCTCCTACACTTCATGGAAGGCTTGGCCATTTCAAAAACCAAGGCATGCCCCTTGGCCTTTTCTATGCCCCCCAACTATTCTAGCACCAAATAAGAGTAATGTATGCTCTGTCCTGGAAAAGGAGTGGAATTGGTCACAGACACAATTCTAATATACTCCCCAGACACAGCCTTGTACATGACCCAAGCTGGCCTCATTGCAACCATCTCCATGGAAACCAGAAAAAGTATGAATTTTGAGCAGCCTGAGGTCAAGTCCCTGTGGCATATATATTTTCCATGGTGAATGATGCAGGTGAAAGCAAGTAACAGTGATATAGGCTAAGTCCTAGATGGACCTGCTTTTCCCCAGCCAACCATCAAAGGTCACCCTGAGGTTTCTCAATTTGCCATACTACTACCAACTGACAGTATTTTTTTTTAAAAGATTTTATTTATTTATTTGACAGAGAGATCACAAGTCGGCGGAGAGTCAGGCAGAGAGAGAGAGAGAGAAGCAGGCTCCCGCTGAGCAAAGAGCCCGATGCGGGGCTCGGTCCCAGGACACTGAGATCATGACCTGAGCCGAAGGCAGCGGCTTAATCCACTGAGCCACCCAGGCGCCCCCCAACTGACAGTATTATCACAAACTTCCTTGCTATCCAACTAGCTAACTCTCAAAGAGGAACAAGTTTTGAGAATTGATGGTCTTTTTTTTTTTATTTGCATCACCCAAGCATGAAATGCTGACTCATGGGTCCTATAATAATCCTGTCATAATTAAGACAATTTGGTGCCAAAAGAATCTGCAAAATGTTGCACTGTTATATTGTGCTTGCCTCTCTTCTATATAAACATCCTTGGGACTGAGTTACCCAGTGCTTTAGAGTCACTGTTGAGGTGACATCATCAAGATGATAACATAGGTTGTTCATGATTTCAGTCTCCCTTACAAGAAGACTGACTAGCAGCTATCCAAAGAAAAGACTCCACTGTGAAAATCCCAAACCCCAAGGGTGAGGCTAAAGTACCTCCCTGGGCCACAGACACTGAGAAAGACCACATAAGACCACATTGGAAAGACAGGAAAAGAAGTTTCATTTTGACCACATCACTCTTCCCACCAGCCAACACAGTAGTACACTGACAGTGCCCCCATTTGCCTACCGTTTCTCCAGCAGGAAAAGAGAGCCCAAGATGGACATCCAGCTCCCTGAGTTTGCATGACACTTCCAAGGAGGCCCAGTCAAGTCTTTCCTCATGGGGGTCACTGGGGGAATCTGTAGGGCTCAACCACTAGAGATCAGATAAACTGAGAAAGGGGGCAGGGCATAGAGCAAGCAGCACTCAGCTCATACAACTCAATAGCAAAGAAATAATTAGATTTTAAAACTAGGCAAAGGAGTACATGGCTCAAGATGGCAGAGGAGTAGGAGACCTTAATTTTTTCTGGTCCCAGGAATTCAGCTGGATAGCTATCAAATCATTCTGAACACCTGTAAACTCAGAGATCTAAGAAAAGAATAGCTGCAACTCTATGAATGGAAAAGTGATGACTTTCTGCAAGGTAGGAGGTGCAGAGAAGTGAATCCAAGGTGATATATGGGAAGATAGACCGTGGTCGGGGGGAGGGAGCTTCTATCAGTTGGCTAATGGCAAGTGATAGAGCAGTGAAGCACAAAATCAGAACTGTTAGAAGTTTGCACCTGTGAGGTGTGTCACACAGGTGGCTAAGTGGAACACAGGTGGAACATTTGCTGGAACAGTGTGGTCTCAGGATCCTCAGGGTCACAGAAAGACTGGGACTGTCTGAATGCAGCAGATCTCCCAAGCATCAGAGCAGGGTAGCCAGCTCCAAAGATGGAGCCGAGGAGTGGCCTCTCAGCTCAGGGTTGCCATAAACCTTGAACCACAGCACAGTTGTGTGACTGCTCTCTGAGCAAGGGCCCAGAAAGGGGCAAAACTGGAGAGACTCCCCTTTCCTCCCCTGGGAGGAGTGGCACAGGAGCACTCCACAGGAATCTGCTGGAATTGGAGACTACAAACGGGGTCATGTGCCTGACATAGAAATGCTTGGTCACAGGCCAAGTGAGCACAGAGTGCAGCCAGAGACCAGGGAGACAGAAGTGATTGACTACTTTTTTCTGAGGGCTTACAGAGGAGTAGAGCTCTGAGCTTTTGGCTCTGGGGCAGAGATTGAGAGGCTGGCATTTTTATTCTCATCCTCTAAAGCTATACAGAAAGCCTTCAGGGACCAAAAGTTACATAAAGCAAAAAAGAGCAGATTACTTAGCCTGGCCCCCTGGCAAGGGTGGAGCAATTCTGCCTGGGGCATAGACAGTTGAGAATCAGTGCAAAAGGTCCCTCCCCCAGAAGGTCAGCAAGAACATCCAGCCAATACCAAGTTTTCCAATCAATGAGAACTGCAGAACTCCAGCCCTAGGGGAATACAACACATAGAATTCATGGTTTCTTTCCCATGAATCTTTAGTCTTCAAACTCCAATTTTTTAATTTTCATTTTTTTTCAGATTTAATTTTTTATCTTTCCTTTTTCAACCAATTTCTTATTTTATCAAGTCCTTTTTAACATTCTTTATTAACTTTCATTTTTACATTACATTCTATCGTTTCATTGTATTTAATCTTACTTTTGTATATATATGTTTTTCTTTCTTTTTTAAATATTAATTTATTTATTTTCAGCATAACAGTATTCATTATTTTTTCACCACACCCAGTGCTCCATGCAATCCGTGCCCTCTATAATACACACCACCTGGTACCCCAACCTCCCACCCCGCCACCACTTCAAACCTCTTTACAATTTTGGGATCTAGTTTCTTCTAACAGATCAAAATACACCCAAAATTCAGTGTATGGCTCTGTTCTAGTCACCTGTCCTATCATATTCTCTTTTCTATTGTTTTCTTCCATTATTTTTAAAATTTTATTGAAGTATTTTTTTATCTTTACAATTACATTCTATCCTTTCACTGTATTTAAATTTATTTTTCTATATTTAAATTTATTTTTCTTTACAAATTTGAGATATAGTTTCTTCTAATAAACTGACCAAAATACACTCAGGAGATAGTGCATTACTCCGTCTGTTCACCTGTCTGTTTATATCCCTTCCTTTTTGTTGCTTTCTCTTTTGTTTTCTTTTTGTTTTTTTCTTGTCTTTTAATTTCCGTTTTTGTACTTACACTCTATTCTTTCACTGTATTTAATTTTATTTTTGTACAATACAGGCTTTCCTTTCTTTACAATTTTGGCACCTGGTTTTCCTTAAAAAAAAAAATACAGACCAAAATACACACAGAATCTGGTATTCTGCTTATCTGTCCAATTATATTCTCTTTACTTTTTCTTTTTTATTTCCCCTGGTTTTAGGTCTCTTCTGATTTGTTTAGTGTATATTTTGTTGTTGCCATTTTAGTATTTTGTTCTCTAGTTCATCTGTTCTTCTCTGGACAGAATGACAAGATGGAAAAACTCACCTCAAAATAGAGAACAAGAGGTAGTACTGACTGCCAAGGACGTAATCAGTATGGACATAGTAAGAAGTCAGAACTAGAGTTCAGAATAAGTATTATAAAGATACTAGCTGGGCATAAAAAAAGCATAGAGGACACTAGAGAATCCCTTTCTGAAGAAATAAAAGAACTAAAATCTAACCAAGTTGAAATCAAAAAGGCTATTAGTGAGATGCAATCAAAAATGGAGACTCTAACTGCTAGGATAAATGAGGCAGAAGAGAGAATTAGTGATATAGAAGACAAAATGATGGAGAATAGAGAAGTTGAGAAAAAGAGATAAAAAACTACTGGATCACATGGGGAGTATTCCAGAGGTGAGGGATACCATAAATCAGAACAATAAGAGAATTATTGGCATAGCAGAAGAAGAGGAAGGAGAGAGAGAGGTAGAAGGTATATCAGAGCAAATTATAGCAGAGAACTTCCTTAATCTGGGGAAGGAGATGCATCAAAATCCAGGAGGCACAGACAACCTCCCTCAAAATAAATAAAAATAGGTCAATACCCCAATATATGATAATGAATATTACAAAACTCAGAGACAAAGAGAAAATCTTAAAAGCAGTTCAAGGCAGGAGGTCTGTAACTTACAAGGGTAAAAACATTATATGGCAGAAGCCCCATCCACAGAGACATGGCAGGCCAGAAAGGACTGGCATGATATATTCAGGGTGCTAAATGAGAAAAATATTCTGTCAAGAATACATTATCCAGCAAAGATGTCATTCAAAAGAGAAGGAGTGATAAAAAGCTTCCAGGACAAATGGAAACTAAAAGAATTTGTGATCACCAAACCAGCCCTACAAGAAATATAAATGGGATCTTCTAAGCAATAAGAGAGCCCAAAAGTAACATAGACCAGAAAGGGACAGAGACAATATACAGTAACAGTCACTTTACAGGTAATACAATGGCATTAATTCATATCTTCCACTAGTTGCTCTGAATGTAGACACGTTAAATGCCCCACTCAGAAGACACAGGGTATCAGATTGGATAAAAAGGCAAGACCTATTGACATGCTGTCAGCAAGAAGCTCATTTTAGACCCCAAGACATCTCCAGATTTAAAGTGAGGGGGTAGAAAATCATTTATCATGCTAATGGACACCAAAAGAAAGCTGGGTGGCAATCCTTATTTCAGACAAATTAGATTTTAAACCAAAGACTGTAATAAGAGATGAAGAAGAACACTATATCATAATTAAAGGGTCCATCCAACAAAATGTAACAATTGTAAATATTTATGCCCCTCACATGGAGGCAGCCAGTTATATAAACCAATTAATAGCAAAACCAAAGAAACACATTGATAATAATACAATAATAGTAAGGGAATTTAACACACCCCCCCTCATTGCAGTGGACAGATCACCTAAGCAGAAGATGAACAAGGAAACAAGGGCTTTGAAAGACACACTGGACCAGATGGACTTCAGAGATATTCAGAACAGTCCATCCTACAGCAACAGAATACAGAGTCTTCTCTAGTGCACATGGAACATTCTCCAGAATAGATCACATAGTGGATCACAAATCAGGCCTCAACCAGTACCAAAAGATTGGGATCATTCCCTGCAGATTTTCAGACCACAGTGGTTTGAAACTAGAACTCAATCACAAGAGGAAGTTTGGAAAGAACTCAAATACATGGAGTCTAAAGAGCATCCTACTAATGAATAAATGGATCAACCAGGAAATTAAAGAAGAATTTTCAAAATTCAGTAAACAAATGAAAATGAAAACACAACTGTTCAAAGCCTTTGGGATACAGCAAAGGCAGTCTTAAGAAGGATGCATATAGCACTACAAGCCTTTCTCAAGGAAGAAGAAAGGTATCAAATACACAACTTAACCTTACACCTAAAAGGAGCTGGAGAAAGAACAGCAAATAAAGCCTAAGCCCAGCAGGAGAAGAGAAATAATAAAGATTAGAGCAGACATCAAAGAAATAGAAACCAAAAGAACAGTAAAATAGATCAACAAAACTTGGAGCTGGTTCTTTGAAGGAATTAATAAGTTTGATAAACCCTTGGCCAGACTTATCAAAAAGAAAAAAAGACCCAAATAAATAAAATCATGAATGAAATAGGAGAGATCACAACCAAGACAGAAGAAATATATACAATTATAAGACAGTATTATCAGCAACGATATGCCAAGAAATTAGGCACTCTTAAAGAAATGGATGCATTCCTAGAGAGTTATAAACTAACAAAACTGAAACATAAGAAATAGAAAACCTGAACTGACCATAAACAGCAAAGAAATTGACCATAAACAGCAAAGAAATTGAAGCAGTAATCAAAAATCTCCCAACAAACAGGAGTACAGGGACAGATGGCTTCCCAGGGAAATTCTACCAAACACTTACAGAAGAATTAATACTGATTTTTCTGAAGCTGATTCAAAAAATAGAAATGGAAGGAAAACTTCCAAACTCATTCTTTGAGGCCGACATTACCTTGTTCCCCAAAACAAAGACCTCAACAAAAAGGAGAATTACAGACTAATATCCCTGATGAACATGGATGCAAAAATTCTCACTAAAATACTAACCAGTAGGGTCCAACAGCACATTAAAAGGATTATTCACCACGACTAAGTGGGATTTATTCCTGGGCTGCAAATTTGGTTCAACATTATCCATGTGATACACTACATAAATAAAAGAAAAGACAAGAGCCATATAATCATCTCAATAGATGTACTAAAAGTATTTGACAAACTATAGCATTCTTTCTTGATTGAAACTCTTCACAGTGTAGGAATAGAAGGAACATACTTCAATATCATAAATGCCATGTATGAAAAGCCCACAAAGAATATAATTTTCAATGGGGAAAACTGAGAGCTTCCCCACTAAGGTCAGGAACACAGCAGGTATCACCACGGCTATTCAGCATAGTACTAGAAGTCCTAGCCTCAACAATAAGACACAAACAGAAATAAAAGGCATCTGAATTCACAAAGAAGAACTCAAACTCACACTCCTTGCAGATGACATGATACTCTATGTGGAAAACTGAAAATACTCCACCCCAGAATTGCTTGAACTCATACAGAAATTTAGCAAAGGGGCAGGATTAAAATCAATACACAAAAGTCAGTTGCATTTCTATACAATAACAATGAGACAGAAGAAAGGAAAATTAAGGAGTTGGTCCTATTTACAATTGCACCCAAAACCATAAGATATCTAGGAATAAACCTAACCAAAGAGGCAAAGGACCTGTACCCTGAAAACTATAGAACAGTTATGAAAGAATTTGAGAAAGACACAAAGAAATGGAAAAATGTCTCATGCTCATGGATTAGAAGAAAAAAATACTGTTAAAATGTATATGCTACCCAAAGCAATCTACACATTCAATGCAATCCCTATCAAAATACCATCAACTTTTTTTCCCCAGAGCTGGAACAAACAATCTTGAAATTTCTTTGGAACAAGAGAAGATTCCAAATAGCCAAAGGAATGTTGAAAAACAAAACCAAAACTGGTGGCATCACAATTCCGGACTTCAAACTCTATTGCAAAGCTGTAATCATAAGACAGTATGACACTAGGGGAAAAAACAGATACATAGATCAATTAAATCAAATAGAGAATCCAGAAATGGACCCTCAACTCTATGGTCAACTAATTTTCAACAAAGCAGGAAAGAATACCCAATGGAGAAAAGGCAGTCTTTTCAAAATAAAGTGTTGGGTAAATTGGACAGTCACGTGCAGAAGAATGAAATGGACCATTTCCTTACAACATACAGAAAAATAGTCTCAAAATGGATGAAAGACCTAAATGTGAGACAAGAATCCATTGAAATCCGAGAGGAGAATACAGGCAGCAACCTCTTTGACCTTGGCAGCAGCAAATTCTTGCTAGACATGTCCCCAAAGGCAAGGGAAACAAAGTAAAAATGAACTTTGGGGACTTCATCAGAATAAAAAGCTTTTGCACAGCAAAGGAAACAGTCGACAAAACCAAAAGACAACTGACAGAATGGGAGAAGATATTTGCAAATGACATATCAGATAAAGGATGTGTGTCCAAAATCTACAAGGAACTTATCAAACTCAACACCCAAAGAACAAATAGTCCAATCAAGCAATGGGCAGAAGACAGGAAGAGACATTTCTACAAAGAAAACATCCAAATAGCCAACAGACACAAGAAAAAATGCTCAGCATCACTCAGCATCAGGGAAATACAGATCAAAACCACACTGAAACACCACCTCACACCAGTCAGAATGGCTAAAATTAACAAGTCACGAAATGACAGATGTTGGTGAGGATGCAGACCCTCCTACACTGTTAGCTGGAATGAAAGCTGGTGCAGCCACTCTGGAAACCAGTACGGAGGTTTAGAGCTATCTTATCATCCAGCAATTGAACTACTAGGGATTTACCCTAAAGATACAAATGTAGTGATCCAAAGGGGCACCTGCACCCCAATGTTTATAGCAGCAATGTTCACAATAGCCAAACTATGGAAAGAGCCTAGATGTCCTTCAATAGATGAATGGATAAAGAAGATGTGAGAGATAGATAGATAGATACACACACAAACACACACAGGAATATTATTCAGCCATAAAAAAGATAGAAATCTTGCCATTTTCAATGACATGGATGGAACTAGAGGGTATTATGCTAAGCAAAATAAGTTTATCAGAGAAAGACAAATATCATATGATCCTACTGATACGAGGAATTTGAGAAACAAGACAGAGGATCATAGGGAAAATAAAACAAGATGGAGCCAGGGAGGGAGACAAACCATAAGAGACTTTTAATCTCAGGAAACAAACTGAGGTTGCTGGAGGGGAGGTGGGTAGGAGGCAGGCGGGTGGGGTGGCTGGGTGATGGGCACTGGGGAGGGTATGTGCTATGGGGAGTGCTGTGAATTGTGTAAGACTGATGAATCACAGACCTGTACCCCTGAAACAAATAATACATTATATGTTAATATATGTTAATAAAAATATTATAACATTATATATTAATATATGTTAATAAAAATATATTCAATACATACACTTTTCAGCCTTCCATGCCTCTCTGATGCTATCACAGGAGCTGTTAAAAACTTGTATTTTTCCTTGTTTCTCCCTACACTACAGAATTCTTTCTGTGGTTCCACCAGAGACAAGCACAGCAGTAAGCATCTTCCTTTTATACAGGGCTTTTCGTTTTCTGGAGTTTAGTTCACTGGATTACTTTGTGTCTTCAGCCCACTGGCATGTTTTTTTAATACTCTGACTGTGAGGATATCTATGTGGCTCAGTTGGTTAAGTGTCATAGTCCATTTCAGTTCAGGTCATGTTCTCAGACTCAGGAGATCAAGCACCATGTCAGGCTCTATACTCAACATTGAGTCTTCTTGGGATTCCCTTCCTTCCCTTCTGCCCCTCCACCCACTTGTGCTTGCTCTCTCTCTCAAATAAATAAAAATCTTTGAAAAAAAAAAAACCACTATGATTGTGTAATTTAGTCAGTTTGTTTTGTTTTTTTGTAAGAGTGACAGTTTCATGAAACTTTCTACATCTGACCTGGTGGCAGAAATTGGATTCAGGATGCACTTGGAAGATAAAACTAACAGGGTTTGTTCTAAGTTCTACTACTGTACACTTCATCAGTCTAAGCTCTCCATCCCTACATATCAACTGTGGGACTTATCAGCAGATGATTATCACTTTAGTCACCCATCTTCATGGTCATGCCTTAACCCTTGTCAACATTCATTAATGACCTAGAACACTGCTCTTTCACCACATTAGACCCCTGCAGTCCCCTGCCCACCTAACATTTTCCCTGTTTGCCATCCCTTCCTCTGTTACTGGAGCCTACAGGTGTTCACCTGCAACGGGTGTACACTGTTCACCTGCAGTATACTTGCCAATACATCCGCAATTGCTTTTCTGCTCCAACAGGCTAAAGGATGCCTCCCTTGCAAAATCAAACCCCAGTGTTACTCTCATACCCACATTTCTCTTCTCCTGTGTCTGAGTTTCTGGACACTGCTGGAGGAAAAGGCTGATTCTGATTCAGGACCTCCAAACTCAACTGGGCCTCACTGGTCCTCTCTTTTTGACTTGTTTCAGGTCAGTTTCTATTCCACTCTAACATTGTAGTAATCAACACTCCTAATGTTTGTGACTTCTCTCAAGCCTCCCAGCCCAATTTATACTTCCTATGTTCTCACTCAGTAACTGTGAATATCATGCCATTAATACAATTAAAGCAATTAAATATTAACCCTTTCAACTCTCTTCCACCTGCCACCTGCTTAACTATAAACTTAGGCACCTGAGACACCTGGCTCTGCATGGCTGTATCTTCTTTCTTTCACATTGATAGATCTACTTGTTTTCTTAGTCACACCACTTCCTTTCTCTTCTGGAATTTCTATCCATTAATTACTTGCTTTATTTCCTATAATTTCAACCCTTTGCTCTGTACTGGCTTCTTCAATAAGAACTCTACACTTATAAAGTTATTCAATTCCCATTTGCTTCAATTCTACAACTTAAACACCTATACTTCCACAATAATAGCTCTGGAAAAGTTCAAAAATGTCTTCCATTTTGCCATTGTGATTGAGCATGCCTTGGTCTAACTTTATTTGACTTCTCACAACCTTAGATGGTGTTAAATATTACTTTCTAGAAGTTTCCTCTTCCCTGGGTTCCATTACACCACAATTTCATGGTTATACTCTTATTTCCTTATATACTGCTTTTCCTTCTCTTTACTGGAGTCTCTTTCTCTCTCCATTATGAAAATGTTGGTATTTCTCATGGAGCTACCCTTCCCAGGACTTCTTATTTCCTTAGACTATACCAGTTACTCTTTACACTTCAAAAATCACTTACATAACATTTAAAAAATTTTTAACCAGACTCCATACCTGAATATTATAATCAATAGACTTGTTTTCCTTCCTTCTGCTAAATATGCCAAACTTTCAGTAGTAGAAATGGACAGTATTAGTCTCCAGTATGGCCCCATTACTCAGGTAGATCAGCCATACAGCTATTTGAAGATCAGTTACATCAGATCCCTTTCAATTTGGGGAAAGCAGCAATTCATCTCTGTCTGAATAGATATGTAAGGCAGATATGCATTTGCCTTCTCTATCTGTAGAACTTCCAGCATCCGCACCTTGCAAAGGCTGAGAAAATTCCTGATCCACTGACATTGAACTATACATGATAATACCCAGTATCAAAGGGACCACTTTGCAGCAAAGGAGATGCAACGATGGCCTCATGGACATGAGAATCCCTGGAGTCACCATGTACCTCATCACCCAGAATCAGGAAGCCTAAGACCATGGTCGACAGACCTGTCAAAGGATAAGTTAAGGCACCAGCTCAGTCACAACATCTTGAGATGTAGTATAATCACTATATCATAGCCTATATATTATTTTCTTGAATAGCTTAAAAACTTGGGTCCAGGAACTGAAGGGCAGTAGTAGGAACAGCTCCTCTGACTATCACTCCAGTGACCCACTTGTGGAATTTTTGTTTCCCCATGCCTGCAAACCGAAGCTATGCCGGGTTTGAGATACTGGTTCCAAGACTGGGAGGCACTTCCACTTGATAACACAGTAAGTTTCAATGATCCAGAAGCTGCAACTCCCATCGTGCAACTTTGGGATCCTAATGCCAGTGGAACAAGAGGAAAGGAAGACATTTTTGTACTTACTGAGGTAATTACTCTAATTTCCATTAAGAGTTAAGGCTGGGGGCGCCTGGGTTGCTCAGTGGGTTAAGCTCAGGTCATGATCTCAGGGTCCTGGGATCGAACCCCGCATCAGGCTCTCTGCTCAGCGGGAAGCCTGCATCTCCCTCTCTCTCTCTGCCTGCCTCTCTGCTTAATAAATGAATAAAACCTTAAAAAAAAACAGTTAAGGCTGTACTATGCACAGAGATAGGGAGAATTCTGTTTGAAACTCAGCATCTCTTCATGCCTCTATCCCAATGATAACTGTAAATATCAAATTGTAGCAACCAGAACACCAAAAGAGAAAAGAAACTAAATGCTTAAACCCCTCTGGGATGAAGGTCTGGGTCACCCCATCAAGCAAGCAATCCAAATTAGCCAAGGTGCTAGTTTATTGTGAGGAAAGTATAAACATAGTGGTTGTAGAGGGAGATGATTAATATAAATTATGCTTCTGAGACCAGATATAATAGCAGGCATACTGACTGTCATTAGGAGAATAACCCTCCTTCTCAGGAGAATATAACTGGCCACCAATGTGAAAGACTACTTCTTCATCCAGAGAAGAAATAAGAATACATTGTTCTCACAAAAAAGGAGGCTCCGAATTATAGTATGAAGGGGTAGATCACAGCATCTTGAATTTATGCCCTGTTCCGTTTACACAAGAGGAGTCCTTGGCCTCCCAGGTCTTTGGCCACTTGCTCAAAGGGGTTCCCTAGCCGTCACCACTGTCACCTGGTCCACTAACAACATCAGCTCTCATGGAATCCCCTGGGCTGAGATCCAAGCTCCAGCTGAACCTTCTTTATAAACTGCTTCAATGAAAATGACAATTACACAGCCATTAAAAAAAGATGAGCCCATGCCATTTGCAACAACATGGATGGACCTAGAGGGTATTCTGCTGAGTGCAATAAGTCAGACTGAGACAAATACCTTATGATTTCACTCATAGGTAGAATCTGAAAAAAAAAAATGAATAAACAAGCAAGCAAAAAGCAGAATCAGACCTATAAATAGAACAAATTGATGCCTGTCAGAAGGAAGTGGGAGGGGGATAGACAGCATGGGTGAAGGGGAGTGGGAGATACAGGCTTTCAGTTATGGAATGAATAAGTCACAGGGATAAAAGGTAGAGCATAAGGAATATAGTCAATGATATTGTAATAGCGTTCTATGGTGACAGATGGGTGCTACACTTGCGGTAATAGCATAACATATAATCTTGTCAAATCCCCATGTACACCTGAAACTAGTATAACACTTAAAAAATTTTACTAGTGCCCTCTCTAATACCCACCACCTGGTTCCGTATTAGAGAGGGCACGGATTGCATGGAGCACTGAGTGTGGTGCAAAAAATAATGAATACTGTTATGCTGAAAATAAATAAAAAATAAATTGAAAAATTTTTTAAAAAAGAAAAAGAAAAAGACATCAAAAAATGTTATTAGTATAAAATTTAAAAATTAAAAAGGAAAAAATAAATGACAACAGCTTCATCAGAGTTCTGATCCTATCACACTCATGGAAACTCTGGCTTCCCCACTTCTGGCCTCAGATGTAGTGCCATAACATGGGCTGTGGGTTTCAACTTTCAGATGATTACTGGAAGGAGTGAGGTGACACAACTCAGAAGTTCAAAGGAGTTAATCAGCTGAACCAAGGTGGTCTCATAGTGCTTATCCAGACACATCCAGTGAGAACAAGCAACCAACTGTGTTTGCTCAAGAAGCTGTAGAAATCTCTGTAATGTGCTGCTTTGTATTCGCTTTCTCTCATCCCTTGCCTCGTTTCCTTTCTCCACGCATTCTAGCTGCTCTGTAATTGCAGTCTTCAAGGTACCGTTAGCACAACAGCTTTACTTCAGTCTCTGTTTTGTAGTGAACTCAGGCTGGGACACACCTCTTGTATCTCTGGTCATAGGTACCCACCATAATCCCAGTTCTACATGTCACAAACCTGAAGGTTCTTCCTGGACATTTCCCTCTTGTTCAACCTCCACATCTCCTCCCCATCACCAACCCGGCAAAGTCTGAACAATGACCTCCATGCTGCAGCTCCTGCCATCTCTACAACTCCACTTGTGGTTTTCCTTCTTGTGAGGCTCCCCTCAAGAACTGCAATCTCCTTGCAGGATGCTGTATGCCTCCTTCTACACATCTTCTTATGAGCCTCCTAAGTTCACCATTCTCTGTTTACAGCACCTTATTCCCAATGTCCACCTAATAAGAAACTTCTCATCACTCAAGATGAAGTGCATGGGTTGTAGTTTCTGTGAAGCTCTACCTGACACTGCAGCCAGAAAAACAGAATAAGAAAAAAAAAAAAACACAACTAACATTTATATAGTCCTTACTCCATAGCAGGTACTGGCCTGGGTGCTTTGCATGTGATGCACTCACTTGGTTCTCACAACAATCCCATAAACTAAGTACCCATTATTATCTCCTCTTTCACAGGTAAGGAAACTTAGACACAGAGAACTTGGGTCGCATAGGCAGTCCAGTATTTAAATGCGCATGCTCTCAATAATCATGTTCTCCTGCCTTGCCATTACACAAGTCTGCATAGCCAGGCATACTCTATATCCTGTGTTCTTCTATCACATCACTGACAATGCATGACTACCTTCTTTGTTCATTGGAGTGCCTCCCAAATAGACTGTTAGTTGCTAGAGTTTAAGGTGTGGAAATCTTTACTGTGTGCCTAGCACAGAGCACAGGACCTAGTACAAAGTAGGTCCCCAATAAATATTTACTGAATTTATTAATTAATCTGGTCTGATTCTTGAGAACAACAAATCTTAGACCTAAGTTTGCCATTTTACAAAACACTTTCCCCATGAATCACCTCATTTGGTACTTCTGGTATTTCTGTAACATATTTCTTCTTAAAATGGTTACACATTTAGTAAATGGAATAGACAAGACTTGAACTCAAATGTTTTTATACAAAACCCAGTGCTTTACCTCAGTGTATATATTGGCTCACCTGGTAATTTCTGGGTGACACACATGGAAATATAGGGGGAAAATGGAATTTTCTCATTCTTTCAGAGGCTAGGTTAAAAAAACACCTACATCTGTGAAATTTCTTAGGAAGATGACCAGACTTGGGCAGAATGTTATAGACCAAAGTTATATTTTATCAGAGTAGATCAATTCTAACAGAAAATAAGATTAAACAAGCCACCTCATTGAAAGAAAAGTTGCAGTCTATACTGGCCAAAATAACAGATCTTCAGTATGTTAAAGACAGTAGTATCAAGCTTGCAAAAAAAAAAAGAAAAAAATTTTGATGCTAAGGATCCTTCACCTCCCTTAGTAACCCTAAATCATAATCTTTTGAAACCGCCCGTGGTAATCCTCTTAGTAAGATTCACTAACATTTAAATCTATTAAATATATGTCCTTCAGTCAAATCTTTGGAGCTCACTGAAAGTGCTATTAATGTGTTTTGCTACTCAGACATTTTACTAGAATGGGCCAGGTAAAATCATTATCACACCTTGAATATAATTACAATGAAAGTGTAAAGAAACGACGGTGTAAACACGGACTAAGTTTCTAATATATATTAAGCATTGTACCTGGCATAGATAGAAACACAATAAGCTCCATGAGTGTGAGGATGTTGTTTTGTTTTAGATTTTGTTTATTTGACAGAGATCACAAGTAGGCAGAGAGGCAGGCAGAGAGAGAGAGAGAGGAGGAAGCAGGTTCCCTGCCGAGCAGAGAGCCCAATGCGGGTCTCGATCCCAGGACCCTGGGATCATGACCTGAGCCGAAGGCAGAGGCTTAACCCACTGAGCCACCCAGGCGCCCCTGAGGATGCTGTTTTAACTCATTATTGTATATACATAATTTAACAGAATGCTTGGCAAGTAGTAGGTAAAAAAAAAAAAATTGACATAATATATGAATAAAACATGACAAATGCATGACTCCTGCCCTCGAAAATATTGCAATACACAATATTTGGACCTCATGAGAATTTCTCTTGAGCCCGCGGATAAACTTCATGTTCCACAATAACACATGAGCATCTCTGGGGTCAGAGAAATAACACAGGAGAGCTAATTAGGTACGATGTGATTCGGAGAGCATTGTGACACGTGGCTCTGCAGGGAGGGACAAGGCTGTGGAAAATAAAAATGACCTAGACATGCTTAGGGGTCTTTATAATGTTCACTGTAGGAGGTTCCATTTCTCTAGTTCATCCCTTTGGAGAGAAGAATGAGATTGTGGACTGTGGAAACTGTTTCTAGAGTTCAGATCGCACCTACTGTAGCTTGACTCATTCTGTGAACTCTGTGATCCGGTCTCACCCAGAGCAATGACATAGTAGGTGCTTCCTTTGTGTTGCGGAATGAATATCATTCGGTCAAACAAAACAGCCGCTGTCAGCCCCAGAAAACAAAGGCGAGACTTCCAGCCAAGCTCTCTATTGGCCTCTTGTGGTCATAATCACACATGATGCCCAACTCCAGAAATAGGACTGGGGACAAGCAATTCACTTTAAAAGGTGGTTAAAGGAGAAAAGAAGCTTGATGGCGAGTGGTAGGTGGAAGGTGGAGAGCCATCATTCTCTCACCTCGGCGGCTCTGTCCTGGGACTCTGTGGGTACACTGGCCCATAGGCAGGAGCGTCAGGAGCCTAGCCTCTGCTTACAAAGGCACATCTCTGGGCTGGAGCTGGGCTGAGAAAGTGACTCCTTCTGAGGAGTTTAGGCCAGGGCCTAGGTAAATCCCTGCCGGATCTTTCCAGTAGCAATGGGAGGCAACTGGGGGTAGAGGTGAGGAATCGAGCTGCCATATCACAGCAGTGTGCAAACAAAAGGACTCTGAGCTCTGAAAGGACTCTGAAAATGGCAAGACTGCGAGAACATGGGGTTCTGGTCTTGAAACAGAAGGCATAGGTTGCATGGGGACTTGTTCCACCAATCCTAGAAAGTCAGTTATGCTCTGCCTACTCATATGCCTCCAAAAGGAGGCTTGCCACATTTTGTTTATCCATTTACCAGCCACGGAAAAGGAATGAAGTATTGATATCTGTGGCCACATGGATGGACTTTGAAAACAGGACGTTATGTCTAAGAAGTCAGACACAAAATGCCACACATTGTAGGAGTTCATTTATATGAAAAGTTAAGAACAGGCAAATCCCTAGAGACAGAAAGCAGATGGGTGGTTGTCAGGAGCTGGAGGTAGGGATGGGGATTGGGAATATGTTTTTAATGGGCATGGTGTTTCTTTTGGGGTTGATGAAAAGTTCCAGAGTTAGACAGTGGTGACTGCTGCAAAGTTTTGTGAAATACTTAAAAACACTGAATCATGTACTCTAAAGGAATGAACTTTATAGTATACAAATTATATCTTAATTTCTTAAAATATTTTATTTATTTATTTGACAGAGGGAAATCACAAGTAGACGGAGAGGCAGGCAGAGAGAGAGAGGCAAGCAGGCTCCCTGCTGAGCAGAGAGCCTGATGCAGGACTCGATCCCAGGACCCTGAGATCATGACCTGAGCTGAAGGGAGAGGCTTAACCAACACTGAGCCACCCAGGTGCCCCTATATCTTAATTTTTAAAAGGACAAATTAGAAAATGCAGGACAGACCCAAGAAGGAAATTTTGGGCAACCATGAATTTGGTGCACAATTCTGTGTGGCAGGTCAGCTTTGGGGAATCCTGGGGCCCAGGACTGGCCATCATCAAGCAGTACTGTGCACTTGGGTGGCACAGGATCTTCTGGGTCAGCATCTTCTATAGGATCTCTGAATCTGTATTTCCAGGGTCCGATCTTTATATCAGAAGGGAGGCTTTTCTACCTGTGGGTGAAGGGATAAGATTCTAGTTTCTCTTGTTTCTGTTCCCAGAAAATACTGACTCCAGTAATACACTCTCAGAGCTGTCACAACCCAGAGGACAGCAACACCACCATCAAAGCCAAGGCTGTGTAGATAACCAGAATCAAAAAGTATCAAACAAGTGTTAGACACGGTTGAAAAAGCAAGGAACCTAGATAAAATTTTATAGAGCCAAACTTGTACTTTATTGGAGCGAATACATTCTAATGGATAAAAAGAATATGCAAACCATTGAATTAAAAGAAAAATTACAAACCATAATCAAAAATTAGGAGCTACAATTGCAGAATGCCATATAAAATAAATAATTCTGAGACCTTACTACAAGGATCCAAGAGCACAAATTGGAATGGCTAACGTATACTGAGTACTTACTACGTGCCAGGTATTGTCGAAAGTGTTTTAGAAACAAGGAATCCTTTCATTCCCAGAATAGCCCCATGAGGTAGGTACCGTTACAATTCTCCTTGTGTACATGAGGAAAGGTAGGCACCGAGAGGCTAAATGATGAGCTCAGTCTCACATCTGCTATAAAATGTGGCCCTTGTCCTTAGTCCCACCCACAGTGCTCCTAGATGGTGGGTTATGCTGGAGTCCAGGCAGAACCTGGCTCGCCATCCGCCACCACCTGGGGGAGGGAGGCTGCAGGTTTGGGGAACACAGGGACAGCAAAGGCGGCTACATTGGCAGCACCTGTCCTGGTGGATGGGAGCGGTGGGGCTAAGCCTACACTCTGTGATCAGGGCAGGGAGAGGACTGCAAAAGGAGAATGTCCCAGGTGCGAGCAGGGAGTACTTTCCAACCTTTACTCCCTGGGAGCGATTGAGGGGGCAGATCTGGGGTCCCTCCTTGGTCCTGGGCCCTCATTTCCCCCCTTGGGCCAGGACAAACTGGACCCACGGAGAGGTCGCCCTCAGCCCCGGAAGAGGCCAGGCGTCCTGCCAGGTCTCTGTCGGCACCTAGCGGTCACGGGGGCATAGGACAACCGACGCAGGCCGAGCCCGAGCCTGTGTGATGCCGGCCAGTCGGGAGAATGCGAGGGCGGAGCAGGGTCCTTCACTTGGGGGTGCAGGGGAAGGGCGGGAGGCTCTGTGCAAGTCCCCCCCCCCTCCTTGAGTCATTTGTGAAAGCAACGCTGGGGCCTTTCCCCGTAGCTGTCCTCGGGTCCGCCGTGGCTTTTGGGACGCGTACGTACCAGGTCAGAGAGAAGCTGGAGATGATGGGTGCAAGTGGAGAGAAGCTGGAGAGAAGCTGGCTCTGGGCTGAGGGCCCGCGCGCTGTGTCCTCCCCCTGGTGGGCAGGCAGGCTGCAGCCGGGGCCCCAGCACTGCTCCCTCTGCTCACAGAGAGTGGCGCTGGGTGAGGGGCTTGAGGAGCCTGCTAGAATGGACCAGATATGTTCACAGTTGCTCCTAGGACCCATGTAACCAAGTAGCTCAGCATGAACCATAATTAATGAGCAAAAGCAAAGATTAGAACTTCAAAAGCCATATGAAACATCTGGTTCCACATCAGCTCCGTTGACGGAAGGGACACTGCTATAAACCAAGGGAATGGGATGTTCAGGTCAGAAAGCAGAAAGATTCCAAAGTGAGCAGGGAACAAGGACTGGTCAGAATGAATGAAACTAAATCCCACAAAGGAGTCTGAGGGCTGTTTCCATATGGTGTGAACGACCCAGTGTGTTGAGAGCCGCTGAAGGTAACCTCACTGAAGATGAAATTCAGAGGGGCACCTGGGCGGCTCAGTTCCTTAAGCCAGGGGGTTCTTGGTTTCCACTCAGGTCTGGATCTCAGGTCCTCAGACAGAGTCCTGTGCAAGGATCCCCACTGCTTGCCCCTCACTGAGCAGTGAGGATTCGGCTTGAGATTCTCTCTCTTTCTCTCTCTCTCTCCCTCTGCCTCTCAAATAAATAAATATTTTTCAAAAATTTTAAAAAAATAAAAATGAGATTCAGAAATATATTTCTTATGATTCAATTTGGTTAATGCTTTCAAAGCATTTCTCTTAGCGGTGATTATTTAAAATGTCATAATGTCTCTCACAGAGAACAAAATTACTAAACAAACTGTGAAAATTATAAGGCAATCTCTTCCTCCAGAGAACACACTTCCAAGAAAAATAAGCCATGACCTTTCTTACTTAGGAAAATGCATTATTTTATTAAAACCCAGCCACTATTCCTAGCTTCAATCAGGGCAGCTGCAGCTATGGACTTCGTAGTTGTCAACCAGGGACTGCAGAAATGCTTATAAAACTTAAAAAATACAAATGCCCTGCCCACTTGCACCCATCATCACTGGAAGGGTCGGAGGAAGGAAAGGACAAAGGCAGTTACACATTAAAACATTAAAAAAAAATAAAAATAAACCCTAAAAAAATAAAAATAAAAACAAAAACCCCATCCATCCCGGGTCATTTTACACATACCCACAAATACAACCCTCCACTGGAGAAATGCTGAACTGTAATGCATAGCTAAAAGTTAAGTGGAAGTTTACTAAATGGTAATTGTCTTGCAAAAAAAAAAAATATATGAACATAAACACAAGTAACATTTATTTACAATTTAAAATTGTTTATTTTAAAATGTAATTACAACATTACATATGCTATAAAAGATGCATGAAGAAAGTCATTTCTCCATTTCTTCAAAGCAAACATAATGCTATATAAAGAGAAATAGATGGTTACTTGTTTTTACAAAACTTGTAATTGTTTTTACAAAACTTGTTCTGTTGTTTTTACAAAACGCAATCGTTTACTCTGTGAATCGTTTTTCTTAGTATAGGATTGACATTCATCCAAGTCAACTGGTTCTATCTATTACATATACATGCTTGTTTTAAACAGTTACATAATAATTGATAGCAGATTGAAACCTATTTTATTCAGCTACTCCTTTCCCTTCTATGCGAAACTTCAGTTTGGTTTCAGGTTTTTGACAGCACAAATAAAGCTGAAATAAACATTTTGTACATATATTATTGTGCATTAGTGCTTATATTCCCAAAAGATTGCTTCCCCAAAGTGAGTATGACTCATGAAAGAACACGTGTATTTTTACTGTTGCCATACATTACCATAACAATTTCATTAAAAACTTTCAGTAATTTACCCCCCGCCCCCATATGCACCCCAACAGCATGCACACGGCTCCTTCCCTCTCCATTTTCACCAGCAGGGGATGTTTTGTTTCCTTCAGTTATTGTTCCATTTTGCAATTCCCTCACGGATAATGAAGCACCTTTTCATGTGTTTTCTTTTTAAAATGTATTTATTTGAGAGAGAGAGAGAGAGTGAGCACCTGACTGGGAGGAGGGGAAAGGGGAGAAAAAGAGAGAAAATCTCCCATGGACTCCTAGCTGAGCATGGAACCCAATCTCAGGACCCCAAATTCATGACCTGAGCCAAAAATCAAGAGTTGGTTACTTAACCAACTGAATCATCCAGACATCCCCTCTTTTCGTGTGTTTACAGACATCTGTCTTTTCTCTTCTGAAAATATCCTGTTGATTATCCATTTTTCCATTGGTTTCTTTGCTTTACTCTGAACAAGATACACTAGTCTTTGTGTAACATGTATGCCATATATTTCAGGTTACTGTTTATCTTTTGGTTTTGTCTTTAGTGATTTTTGATATATAAAGTTTGTTAATTTTAGTGGATTTGAATGTGTCAATGCTTTTATAACTAGTGGCCTCTGGGTCACCTGTCTTACGAAGCTTTTTTCCTATATGATTATGAAATAGCATCCCTAGTTTTCTTATAATATTGTATTGTTTTATTTAAGGCATCAATCCATCTGTATGTTATTTTTCTAAAGGCGTAGGAAAAAATGCTGGCTTAGATTTATTCCATAAATATTCAATTATTCCAGCATCATTTATAAAGAAACCATCCTTTGCTAGCAGACACAAAACACCTTTTGTCATATATTAATTCATATACACTGGGATCCATATCTGAAATTTTTTTGTTTCCACTAATCTACTTGGCTATATTTGTTGTTGTTGTTGCATTTAATGAGTTAGCAAGAGCTGGAGCAGCATATAAAGGGCCATATTCACCTTCAGGAAGGGGCTTATTCCCTGGAAGGACAGGACTCACTATCGTCCCTTTGACTTCAGATCAGATGACTTCACCATTCTAAATATTGTTTAAATCTTGATTGAGAATGTGATTCAAATTTGATTCTATGAAATAATGCATAATACCAAAACCACAGTATTTATACTTAGAGTGAGCAATACAAAGTGAGTGGTCAAGCAATTTTATCAACTTGTTAGGCTGGTGATCTCCAGAACATGATTTAAATTCACTGGTCTTGATACATGAGAATAACTTTTTAAATTGTGGCAAAATAGGGGTGTCTGGGTGGCTCAGTGGGTTAAAGCCTCTGCCTTCGGCTCAGGTCAGGATCTCAGGGTCCTGGGATCGAGCCAGAGCTCTCTGTTCAGCGGGAGCCTGCTTCCCCCACCCCCCTGCCTGCCTCTCTGCCTACTTGTGATCTCTCTCTCTGTCAAATAAATAAATGAAATCTTTTTTAAAAAACTGTGGCAGGGGCGCCTGGGTGGCTCAGTGGGTTAAGCCGCTGCCTTCAGCTCAGGTCATGATCTCAGGGTCCTGGGATCGAGTCCCGCATCGGGCTCTCTGCTTGGCAGGGAGCCTGCTTCCCTCTCTCTCTCTCTCTGCCTGCCTCTCCATCTACTTGTGATTTCTCTCTGTCAAATAAATAAATAAAATCTAAAAAAAAAAAAAAAAAAAAAAAAAAAAAAAAAACTGTGGCAAAATACACATAACGTTTACCAACTTAATCACTTTAATTGTACAGTTCAGTAGGAAGTATATTTTCATTGATGTGCCACCAATCTCCGGAACTTTTTCATATCCATTAATCAGCAACTCCTCAATTGTCCCTCCCCCCGGCTCCTGGCAACCGCCATTTTACTTTCTGAGTTTGACTACTCTGGATAATTCATATAATTAGAATTATACAGTATTTATTTTTTAGTGACAGACTTATCTCACTTAACAGGTCTATATTTTTAGAAGAAAGTCTATGGTTTTAGAAGTCCCATATACCTTCTGAATAGTAACCTCTTTTCAGAAATATAACTTGCAAATATTACGCCCATTCTGTAGATTGCCTTTTCACTCAGTCAATTATGTCTTTCCCTGCAGAGAAGTTTTAAATTTGGATATAGTCTAATTTATCTATTTGTACTTTTGTTGCCTATACTTTGGTGTCATACCCAAGAAATCTTTGCCAAATCCAATGGCATGAAGATTTTCCACTATGTTTTCTTCTAAGAGTTTCACAATTTAAGTCTTTGATCCATTTTGTGTTAATTTTTATATATAGCATAAGATAAGAATCATTATTCTTTTGCATGTGGATATCCACTTTCCCCAGCACCATTTGTTGAAAAGACTCTACTTTTCCCATTGAATGGTACTGATACTTTGTCAAAAATATTATGATCAGGGGTGTCTGGGGGACTCAGTTGGTTAAGCCTCTGCCTTCGGCTCAAGTCATGATCTCAGGATCCTGGAAACAAGCCCCACATAGGGCTCCCTGCTTAGCAGGAAGCCTTCTTCTCCCTCTCCCACTCCCCCTGCTTATGTTCTCTCTCTCGCTATCTCTCTGTCAAATGAATAAATAAAATCTTTTTAAAAAATCATATCATTATATATACAAAGGTTTCTTTCTGAGCTCTCTATTCTATTCCATTGGTCTATATGTCTGTATTTATACCAGGACCACCATTTTATTATTATTGTAATTTTGCAGTAAGTTTTTAAATCAGAAATCATTAAAACATCAAATCTGTTTTTCTTTTTCAAAAGTGTTTTGGCTATCAAGGTCCCTTGAGATAAATATAAGTTTTCAGGATGGATTTTTCTATTTTTGCAAAAGTCATTAGGATTTTGATAGGGACTGCATAGAATCTGTATATTGATTTGGGTAGTACTGACGTCTTACCAATGTTAAGTCTTGCAATCCATACACATAAGAGGTCTTCCCATCAATTTACATCTTCTTTAATTTCTTTCAGCAATGCTTTCTGGTTTTTAGTGTACAAGTCTTTTACCTTGGTTAAGTTTCCAACTTTGTTCTTTTGCATGTGGATATCCAGTTGTCCTAGCATCATGTTTTGAAATACTATTCTTTCCACATTAAATTCTTGTGGCATCCTTGCCATAAATTAATTGACCATAGATGTTAGAGTTTATTCCCAGACTCTACATTATATTCCATTGATCTATATGTCTGTACTAATGCTAACCTTCCCTCTCTTCAATACTGTAACTTTGTAATGTTTTCCAATTAATTGGAAGTGTGAATCCTCTAACTTTGTTCTTCTGTTTAAAAAATTATTTTGACAATTTTGGGTACCATCCATTTCCATATGAATTTTAGGATTAATTCGTCAAATTCCACAAAAGAGCCAGTTGGGATTCTGTTAATCTTATTTAAATTCAATTTAGTTAACATACAGTGTATTATTAGTTCCAGGGGTAGAATTTAGTGATTCATTAGTTCCACATAACACCCACTGCTCATTACATCAAGTGCCTTCCTTAATGCCCATCACCCAATTACCCCATTCCCCCACCCAATTCCCCTCCAGCAACTGTTAGTTTGTTTCTTATAGTTACAAGTCTCTTATGGTTTGCCTCCCTCCCTGTTTTTATCTTGTACTATTTTTCCTTCTCTTCCCCTATGTTCATGTGTTTTGTTTCTTAAATTCCACATGTGTGAAATCATATGGTTCTTTGTCTTTCTCTGACTAATTTCATTTAGCAAAATAACCTCTTGTTGCATCCACATTGTTGCAAATGGCAAGATTTCATTCTTTTTGTGGCTGAGTAATATTCCCCATTTTATATATATATACATATATATGTGTGTATATATATATATATATATCACAGGATATATATATACCTTCTTTATCCCATTATATATACTCCATTATATATGTGTGTATATATGAGTGTGCATGTAAGAAGATATGCTTAAACGCTTATATATGTGATATATGATACATATATATATGATACATATGATATATATCACATATATAAGCGTTTAAGCATATCTTCTTTATCCATTCTGTCGATGGACATCTGGGTTCTTTCCATATTTTGGCTATTGTGGACATTGCTACTATAAACTTTGGGGTGCATGTGTCCTTTCAAATCACTATGTTTGTGTCCTTTAGATGGATACCTAGTAGTGCAATTGCTGGTCAAAGGGTAGTTCTATTTTTACATTTTTTAGGAAACTCCATACTGTTTTCCAATGTATTTATTTGAGAGAAAGAAGGAGAGAGAGAGAGAAAGCACGAGCAAAGAGAGGCACAGAGGGAGAAGCAAGCTCCCCTTCAGCAGGCAGCCTGGTGCAGGGCTCGATCCCAGGACTCTGGGATCATGACCTGAGCCAAAGGCAAATGCTTAAACAACTGAGCCACCCAGGCAACCCCAATTTCAACCATTCTGACAGGTGTGAGGTGGTATCTCATTGTGGTTTTGATTTCTATTTCCTTGATACCAACTAATATTAAGCATTTTTTAATGGGTCTATTGGCCATTCATACATGTTCTTTGGAGAAATGTCTGTTCCTGCCTTCTGCCTAACTGGATTATTTGGGGGTTTTCTTGGGTGTTGAGTTTGATAAATTTATAGATTTTTGGATTCTCGCCCTTTATCTGATATGTCATTTGTGAATATCTTTTTTCATTCTGTAGGTTGCCTTTTAGCTTTGTTGACTGTTTCCTTTGCTGTGCAAAAGCTTTTTACCCTGATCAAGTCCCAAAAGTTCATTTTTGTTTTTGTTTCCCTTGCCTTTGGAGATGTGTCTAGCAAGAAGTTGTTGCTGCCGAGGTCAAAGATGTTGCTGCCTGTGTTTTCCTCTCAGATTTTGATGGATTCTTGTCTCACACTTAGGTTTTTCATCCATTTTTTTAGTCTATTTTTGTCCATGATATAAGGAAATGGACCAGTTTCATTCTTCTGCTTGTGGCTGTCCAATTTTCCCAATACCATTTTTTACCTTTTGTCCATTGGATATTCTTTCCAGCTTTGTCGAAGATTAGTTGACCATAGAGTTGAGGGCCTATTTCTGGGTTCTCTATCTGGTTTGATTGATCTATGTGTCTGGTTTTGTGCCAGTGCCATACCATCTTGATGATCACAGCTTTGTAATAGAGCTTGAAGTCCAGAATCGTGATGCCTCCAGCTTTGGTTTTCTTTTTCAACATTCCTTTGGCTATTCAGGGTCTTTTCTGGTTCCATACAAATTTTAGGATGGTTTGTTTCAGCTCTGTGAAAAATGCTGATGGTAGTTTGATAGAGATTGCATTGAATGTGTAGATTGCTTTGGGTAGCATAGACATTTTAACAATATTTGTTCTTCCAAACCATGAGCATGGAATGTTTTTCCATTTCTTTGTGTCTTTTTCAAATTCTTTCATAAGTGTTCTATAGTTTTCAGAGTACAGATCTTTCACCTCTTTGGTTAGGTTAAGTCCTAGGTAACTTATGATTTTTGGTGCAGTTGTAAATGGCATCAGTTCCTTGATTTCCCTTTCTGCTGCTTCATTGTTAGTATATAGAAAGGCAACTGACTTCTGTGCATTGATTTTGTATCCCGTGACTTTGCTGAAATCTTCTATCAGTTCTAGTAATTTTTTGGTGGAGTCTTTTGGGTTTTCTAGATAGAGTTTCATGTCATCTGCAAAGAATAAAAGTTTTACTTCTTTGCCGATTTGAATGCCTTTTATTTTTTGTTGTCAGATTGCTGAAGTGAGGACTTCCAGTACCATGTTGAACAGTGGTGAGCATGGACATCCCTGTTATGTTCCTGACCTTAAAGGACAGGCTCTCAGTTTTTTCCTACTGAGGATTATATTCACTGTAGGTCTTTTGCATATGACTTTAATGAAGTTGAGGCATGTTCCCTCTATCCGTATGGTGGAGGGTTTTTATCAAGAAGGGATGCTGAAAAAAGAAAAAAAAAAAGAAAGGATGATGTATTTTGTCAAATGCTTTTTCTGCTTCTATTGAGAAGATGAAATGGCTCTCATGCCTTATTTCATTAATGCGGTGTATCACACTGATTGATTTGTGGATGTTGAACCACCCCTGCAGCCCAGGAATAAATCCCACTTGGTCATGATGAATAATCTTTTTAATGTACTGTTGGAACCTATTAGCTAGTATCTTGGTGAGAATTTTTGCAACCATGTTCATCAGGGATATTGGTCTGTAATTCTCCTTTTTCTTGGGGTCTTTGGTCTTAGGATCAAGGTAATGTTGGCCTCATAGAATGAGTTTGGAAGTTTTCCTTCCATTTCTATTTTTTGAATCAGCTTCAGAAAAATCAGTATTAATTCTACTGTAAATGTTTGGTAGAATTCCCCTGGGAAGCCATCTGGCCCTGGACTGTTTTCTTTTGGGAGATTTTTGATTACTGATTCAATTTTCTAGCTGGTTATGGCTCTGTTCAGGTTTTCTATTTCTTCCTGTTTCAGTTTCGATAGTTTATATGTTTCTAGGAATGCATTCACTTCTTCCAGATTGCCTAATTTGTTGGCATACAATTGTTCATTATATTCTCTTATAATTGTATTTCTTCAGTGATGGGTGTCAACTCTCCTTTTTCATTCATGATTTAATTTATTTGGGTCCTTTGTCTTTTCTTTTTGGTAAGTCTGGCTAGGGGTTTATCAGTCTTACTAATTCTTTCAAAGAATCAGCTCCTAGTTTCATTGATTTGTTCTTTTGTTTTTGTTTTTGTTTTTTTTTTAAATTTCTGAGTCATTGATTTCTGCCCTAATCATATTATTTCTCTTCTCCCGCTGGATTTAGGCTTTATTTGCTATTCTTTTTCCAACTCCTTTAGGTGTAGGTTAGGCTGTGTATTTGAAACAGTGGTCGCTTTCCTACTGGTAGATTCGCAGCATTTGTTTTCTCCGATCTCCAATTTATTCTTGGGTGTTCAGAATGATTTGAGACCAAGTTCTGTTCCAGGGATGGGAAAAACTTAGGGTTCCTCTACTCCTCTGCCATTTTAACTCCTTCAGTTGGGATTTTAATAGGGATCATGCAGAACCTGAAGATTAATCTGGGGAATACAGTCATCTTAACAATATTAAATATTTTAACCCATGGACATGGGTTGACTTTCTGTTAATAATGACCTTTAAAAGCTTTCAGTAAGGTTTTGCAACTTTCAGTGTACAAGAGTTGCATTTCTTTTATTAAATTTATAACTATTTTAATTTTTTACACTATTGTGACTAGAATTGCTTTACATTCACTTTGAGAATGTCATATCTGGTGTGTAGAACTCAGATTGATTTTTATGTATTAAATTTATGTCTTAAATGATCTTTTGGAATTGGTTTATTAGAGCAGTAGATTTTTTTAGTGGATTTACCCTGGGATTCTCTTTATACATGATCACACCATATGCAAGTAGACACAGGTTTCCTTGTTGCTTTTTAATCTATATGCCTTATATTTAATTGCCTTGCCTCACAAACTTGGTTAAAATACATAGTCCGACATTGAATAAAAGTGGTGAGAACAAACATTCTTGTTTCCCTGAGGGGAGGCAATATTCACTGTTTCACCATCAAATATGTTACCAGTGGGTTTTTCATAGATGATCTTTATCAGGCTAAGAACATTTCTTTATATTCCTAGTTTGTTGAATGATTTTATCATGAAAGAACATTGGATATTCTCATATGCTTTTTCCTTATCTCTTGAGCTGACTATTTGTTGTAGTTTATTCTATAATTCTTTTTCCTATATTTATATGATATAGTACATTGATTTATTTTCAAATGTTAAGCCAAACTTGTTTTACTGGGATACATCCCTCATCTTGGTCATGATGCATAACTCTTTTTAATATGCTGCTGAATTTAGTTTACTAGTATTTTGTTGAGTATTTTTGCATCTATATTCACAAGAGATATTGGACATTAGCTTACTTTTCTTGTGACATCTTATCTAACTTTGGTGTCTAGGTAACACTGTCCTCATAAAATGAGTAGGGAAGTGTCACTCTATTATTCTTTGAAAGAGTTTGTGAAATTTTGGTAATCTTTAAACATTCAGTAGAATTCACCAGTGAAGACCTCTGCCCTGGGTTATTCTTTGTAAAAAACTTTTTGATTACTAATTCCATTTCTTTCCTTGTTATAGTTATTCAGATTTCCTATTTATTCTATAGTCAGTTCTAGTCTTTCATGTCTTTCTTACAGTTTGTCCATTTCATGTACATTACACAATTTGTTGGCATCAGTCTGCTCATGGTATTCTCTTTAATCCTTTTTGTTTCAGCAGTGGTCATCTTGATGTTCCTCATTCATTCTTGATTTGAGTAATTTGAATTGTCTACTTTTTTCTTGACCAATCTAGCTAAAGTTTTGACAATCCTGTTGATCTTTCAAAAGACCACTTTTAGTGTCATTGGTTTTGGTCTGTCATTTATCCTCTATTTCTGCCCTAATCTTTATTTCTTTATGCTTGATGTAGTTTCGTTTGCTCTTCCTTTTACAGTTTCTTAAGGTTAAAGGTTAAGGGGGCACCTGGGTGGCTCAGTCGTTAAGTGATGCACAAGCAGGGGGAGCGGCAGGCCAGGGGAGTGCCTGTAGTGAATATTTTTGTTCCCCCAAATTTATATGTTGAAGCCTAATTTGCACTTGATGGAAATGGCTGGAAGTGGAGCCACTGGAAAGTAATTATATCATGAGAGTGGAACCCTCATGAATGGATTTGTGCCCTTGTAAGTGTACACACAAGAGGGTGCCTGGATGGCTCAGTCAGTTAAGCATCTGCCCTTGGCACATCTCAAAATCTCAGGGTCCTGGGATCAGGCCCTGCATCAGGCTCCCTGCTCAACAAGGAGTCTGCTTCTCCACTCTCTCTGCCCCTCCCCCCGACTTGTGCTTTCTAGCTCTCCCTCAAATAAATAAATAAATAAAATCTTTAAATAAAAAAGAAGAAGAAGAAAGAAAGAAACTACAGATGATCTCTCTCTTGGCCATGTGAGGATATAATGACAAGGTAGCCGTCTACAAGCCAGAAAGAGGGCTCTCACCAGATGCCAAACTTGCAGTGTCTTGATCTTGGACTTGCCAGTCTCCAGAACTGTTAAAATAAATGTTTGGGGGTGCCTGGGTGGCTCAGTCAGTTAAGCATCTGCCCTTGGCTTAGGCCACAGTCTCAGGGTCCTGGGAATGAGCCTCGAATCCGGCTTCCCCGCTCAGCGGGGAGCTTGCTTCTCCCTCTCCCTCTCCCTCTGTGCTTTCCCTCTCTGATGCTCCCTCCACCGCTCTTCCTGCTAGTGTTCTCTTGCTTTCTCTCTGTCAAATAAATAAATAAATAAAATCTTTTAAAAGGAAAAATATTTGTGTAAGCCACCCAATCTATGGTATTTTTGATCTAGTAGCCCAAACTAAGATACTCATTTTAATTTTTTATTTTCTTACTGAGTTTTGACAGGTCCTTATATATTTTACATACAAGTCCTCTAACAAATATGTTTTGCAAATATTTTCTCTCAGACTGTGGCTTGCCTTTTCATTCTATTAAGTATCTTTTGAAAAGCAGTTCTTAATTTTTATGAAATCCAAGTCCAATTTGTCAATCTTTATTTAACTCCAAAACAAGGATTTCCTACTGTTTCTTTCTAAAAGTTATGTATTTAACTTTTCTCTGTAGTTGTCATATGAGGTAAGGGTTTAAATTTGTTTTTTTTTTTTTCATGTGGGTAGCCAAATGTCCCAGGATGAATCGTTAAAAAGACCATCTTTTCCCCCACTGAGCTGAGTTGGTATCTTTGCCAAAATCATTTGAATGTAGATGTAAGGATTTATTTCTGGAATCTTAATTCCATTTCACTGATCCATGTCTGTAATTTTGCCAATATGGCACTGTCTTGATTATTGTGGTCTTATAGTAAGTTTTACAGGTAGTGTAAGTCTTCCAACTTTGTACTTTTTAAATTTTATTTGGCTATTCCAGATTATCTGCATCTCCATCTAAATTTTGGGACCACCCTATCAACATCTATTGGGATTTAAACAGAGAGTGACTTGAATTTACAGATCATTTGGTATGATGTCACCTTGACAATAAGTATGTCACTCCATGAACATGGAATATGTCTCCGCATACTCAGATATTCTGATTTCTCTCAGAAATGTTTTATAATTTTCAGTGTACAACTCTTACATCAAATTTAACCCTAAGTATTGTATTGTTTGATGTTACTATAAACAGAATTGTATTCTTTTTTTTTTATTTTTTTAAATATTTTATTGATTTGACAGAGAGAGACATAGCAAGAAAGGGAACACAAGCAGGGGGAGTGGGAGAGGGAGAGGGAGGCTTCTCGCCGGTCAGGGAGCCTCATGCAGGGCTGGAACCCAGGACCCTGGGATCATGACCTAAGCCAAAGGCAGACGCTTAATGACTGAGCCATCCAGGTGACCCCAGAAGTGTATTCTTAATTCAATTTTCAGATTGTTAATTGCTACTATGTAAAAATTAACCAATTTTATATACTGATATTGTATCGTGAATTTATTAAACTCCATTGTTACATCTAGTAATTTTTGTTCCTTGATTTTTTCTAGAACAAAGGCGTTTTAAATCTTCCTTTCCAATCTAGATATATTTAATTTAAAATTAATGTCTTTTTTTTTCTTTTCTTGCACTGGCTAGAACATCCAGTAAAATGTTGAAACAGATGTGGAAAAAGTGAACATCTGCACCTTGTTAGCAATCTTAAGGGAACATAATACACTTCTTCAACATTAAGTATAATGTTACCTCTGGGTTTCTCATATACACCTTTTATCAGATGGACAAAGTTTCCTTCTATTCCCAGGTTCTTGAGCCTTTTTATTATAAATGTGTGTTAGATTTTATCAAATACTTTTCTGCATCTACTGAGAAAATAATGTAATTTTAATCCTTTATTCTATTAATATTACACAGCACATTATCATTTGATTATAAACCATTACTACATTCATAGGATAAGTCCCACTTGTTTATGGTTATGTCATCCTATTTATATATTGTTGCACTCAGTTTACTAATATTTTAAGTATCATTGTGTCATGTTCATGAGGAGTATATTAGTCTATAGTCTTTTCTTCTGAGGTCTTTGGCATTGGTGTCAGATGAATACTGACCTCATAGCATGAATCAAGAAATGTTTCCTTACCCTTTATTTTCTGAAACAATTAGTGAAATATTGGTATTACTTCTTTTAAATATTTAACAGAATTTAGCAGTTAAGTCAGCAGAATATGGGCTTTGCTTAGTGGAAATATTTTGGATCACTAAAACTACTTACTTGTGTAATGGGTCTATTCATATTTTTTATTTCTTCTTAAATGTGTTTTTGATTTTTACCTTCCTAGGAATTGTCCATTTCATGTAAGTTGTCTAATTTGCTGGCATACTATTATTCATAATATTACTTCACAATCCTTTTAATTTTTGTAAGATCAGTAATGATCTCCCAATTCATTGCTAATTTTGATATTCTGAGCCTATTCTTTTTTATCTATTTAATGATTTGTCAACTTAGTATTTTTCTCTTAGAACCAATTTTTATTTTGTTGATTTCCCCTCTTGCTTTACTTTTATATTTAATTGATTTTGACTGTATCTGTACTATTTATTTTCTTTTGCTTGTTTTTGGTTTACTCTGCCCTTCTTTTTCTAGGTTCTTAAAGGATAAATACAATTACTCATTTGAAATCTTTCTTCTTTTCTGACATAGGTCTTTATTTTTTTTCAAAGATTTTATTTATTTATTTGACAGAGAGAGATCACAAGTAGGCAGAGAGGCAGGCAGAGAGAGAGGAGGAAGCAGGCTCCCCTCTGAGAGGAGAGCCCAATGTGGGGCTCAATCCCAAGACCCTGGGATCATGACCTGAGCCAAAGGCAGAGGCTTTAACCCACTGAGCCACCCAGGCGCCCCTGACATGGGTCTTTAAAGCTATACATTTCTTTCTGAATTTTGCCTTAGTTTCCAAATATTTTATAATTTTATGATTTCTTCCTTGACCTATCAATTATTTAGTAATGTGTTGTATAATTCCCAAATATTTATGGATACCCTATGATTCTTTTTTTTTAATTTCAAATTTATTTCCATTGTGATCAAGAATATACTTTGTATGATTTCAGTCTTTAAGAATACTGAGCCTTATATTTTGGTCCATAAAGAATGTTCCACATGTAATTGAAAAGAATGTATACGCTGCAGGTTTTGTGTGGTAAGTCAGGTCAAGTTAGTTGATGCTGTTCGTGTAGGCTATCTTGATTTTCTGTCTAGTTCTTTCAAAATACTTATTATTGTTGATCTATCTAGTCCTCAATTTACTTCAGCCACTTTTTGCTTTGCATATTTTGTTAGATATGTATATATTTATAATTGTTCTATCTTCCTTCTGTATTGACTTTTTTCTCATTACATAACTTCCCTCTTTGCATTTCATAATATTCCTTGTTTTAAAGTCTTGATTTAAAAAAAAAAAGGTTTGATTTATTTGTGAGAGAGAGCACACAAGTGGGGAAGGAGGGGCAAAAGGAGAGGAGGAAGCAGACTCCCCACTGAACAGGATGCCTGACAGAGGGCTCAATCCCAGGACCGTGGGATCATGACCTGAACCAAAGGAAGATGCTTAACTGACTGAGCCACCCACGTGCCCCTTGAAGTCTTATCTTAAATCTATTTCTTCAAATATTACTATAGACACACCAACCCTATTATAGTTATCATGGACATGCTACATATTTTTATATCCTTTCACTTACAACCTATTTGTGTCTTTGAATTTAATGTCTCCTGTAAACACCACATACTTGGATCTTACTTTTTTATCCAGTCTAATAATACCCACCTCTTAATTTGGGTGTTTAAGCCACTAAAATTTTTTTTTTTAAGATTTTTATTTATTTATTTGACAGAGATCACAAGTAGGCAGAGAGGCAGGCAGAGAGAGAGAGAGGAGGAAGCAGGTTCCCTGCCGAGCAGAGAGCCCGATGCGGGACTCGATCCCAGGACCCTGAGATCATGACCTGAGCCGAAGGCAGCGGCTTAACCCACTGAGCCACCCAGGCGCCCGTAAGCCACTAAAATTTAATGTACTTATTGATATAGTTGTATTTCAGTTTGCCACTTTGCTATTTGTTTACTGTGTACTGCCCTTTTTTGTTGCTCTATTCTACTTTCATTGCCTTCATTTATGTTCACTATTTTTACAGGCACCATTTTAATTTCTCTTTTAAATATTCTTTAGGATTTTCTTTTTAAGTAATCTCTACATCCAATATGGGTCTTTTGAATTCACAACCCCAGGATCAAGACTCACATGCTCTACCAATTGAGCCAGATGGGCACCCCTTAATATCTCTTTTAATTCTGGACTACATATTTTAGTTAGTTTCTTAGTGTTTGTTCTAATGCTGTATGTATTTGAACCTATAAAAATACTCATCATATTAATACTAACTTACTTCCAGTAAAATGGAGAAACTTTCCTTCAATATAGTTCTATACCCCTGAACTTTTCTACTTACTATATATATCTATATATATAAATATATATATATCAATCATACATCAATATATGATGTATATATAGCCAACAATACAGTGTAATTATTATTGCTTTAGATAGTCTTGTGTCAGTTATTGAAAAAAAATATAGAGTCTGTTATATTAATCCAGCTATTAACCATTTCCTGTGTTCTTCATTTCTCTTCCTGGATTCAAGTCACCATCTACAGTCATTCCCTTTCAGCTTGAAAGACTTCCTTTAATATTTATTATAATGCGGATCTGCTAGCACAGAATTCTCCCAGTCTTTATCTAGAAAGGTCTTTATTTCACTTGGGTAGAAACTTATTGATGGAGCTGAGCAAGAGGTGGATGAGAACAGTCCAGGCCAGAGTAACACAGATTCCAACATTTCTTATCTGAAGACTATCATTCTCAAATGCTTCTAGTTGATTTCCAGAGCACAGAAACGGTTGTTTTTGTCAATTTCATACAGCTTTGTATTTGTTCCTGGGAGAGAGAATATTCTAATATCCTCACTTGGCCAGAGCTAGAAGTGCCTTTTTTAAAGTTAACATTGCCTATTTAAGGAAGCCTAACTTTGAATCATGTTTTGTGAATATTAACATATTATTTCTTAATCATTGTTACAATAGGTTGTTATATTTTACTGATGTCTTCAAAGAATCAAATTAGAATTCATTTATGATTTCTATTGCATTTTTGGCTATCTGTCTTTTTTACTTGATTTTTATAATGATTGAGAAGACCCTTCCATTTTGGGGAGGGGGTTCTTTGTTTATTAACATTTAATAAAATAAATTCGTTATTTTCTGTCTTATTTCTTTAATTAAAAAAACTTATAATGGCCTATAGGTGAAAACTTTCCTTTGTATTTATGTTTTTAAAAATTTTTAAGTAGGTTCCACACCAAACATGGTGCTCAAACTTACAACCCCAAGATCAAGAGTTGCAGGCTCTACTGACTGAGCCAGCCAAGTGCCTGAAAAACTGTCTTTTGCGTACAGTGTCTAAATCGTAAAATTTGACTTGATATCTTTTTTAATTCCTTCCAGGATGTTATGTAAGTTCCCTTTTTATTTCCTATTTGAGTCAAAGGAAATCTAAACCATGTTACTTAATTTCATATTAGGTAAGATTTGGTAACTTTTCACTGCTTATTTCTAAAGTTATTGGTCAATGGACAGTGTAGACTACAAAATATCTACTTTGATATATTAAATGATTTCTGCACCAAACAAATGATTAAGCTATATAAATATTCTGAGACTATTAAAAATTCTCATTCTTTAATTGTGAGAATATATGATGCTATGTTTAATAAATAATTTATATTTATTGGTCAAATAATTCAATTCTGTCTTCTACAAGAAACTAAAGATGTAACGCAAAGGAATCAGAAGTGAATATCCATGAATCCAATCAGTGCTAATTTTAACATCGTCCATTTCTATCAGTGCTTTTCTTTTTTGCAGAGAATTCCTTTATTTTCTCGATCCATTTACAAATAAAATGTATCTTCTACTCAAAAACTGGCAACACAGATCAATAAATAATAAGGAAAATATCCTAAGGTACAGAAGGAAGAGAAAGCTATTTAATGAAATTGGAAAGTACTTCTGTTGCAATCTTAAATGACACCCACAGCAAGTATACACCATCATTTAAAAACATATCTATTATGAAAGGAATGTACAGAAATGTGTCACTCCATGTGAAATATTGTCTTGAATATAGTGAAGACCACTAATGAGGCCCTATTATTGCACTTAGTAAAAGATTATTCCCCATAAAAGGAAAGTATCAGAGCTTGATAACAAAATGAAATCAGAATCTCTGAAAGCCTCAGAATTAAGGGGGATGTCTAGAGATACCCTCTTCTAAGGGAACTTCCAACATTTTCTTCTCTCTTAAAAGTGGATGTCTCAGGGCGCCTGGGTGGCTCAGTGGGTTAAGCCACTGCCTTCGGCTCAGGTCATGATCTCAGGGTCCTGGGATAGAGTCCCGCATCGGGCTCTCTGCTCGGCGGGGAGCCTGCTTCCTCCTCTCTCTCTCTCTCTCTGCCTGCCTCTATGCCTACTTGTGATCTCTCTCTGTCAAATAAATAAATAAAATCTTAAAAAAAAAAAAAAGTGGATGTCTCAGACTTAGCCCTTGAGGCAGAAAACACGATGCCAAGGGAAAATACTGGATATAAAATGCTTAAATGAAGAAAAGCAGAAATGCATAAGGTAGGTAAAATAAAAATTTAATTTCTGAAAGACAAAGATGTCTGATGACGGTGGCTGACTTAAGGCCTTAGTTTGACTTCAAATGAAAAAAAGTTTAAAAAGAAGCCCCAAATGAAGTCATTCTACCCCCGAGACAGCAAACAAGATTCAATTGTAGCTTCAATTTGTCTCAGGAATGTGATCTTTTAACATTCAATCTGAAATTCCAGATCAGTACAAGTGAGGTCATCTGCATGATAAAAAGGCTGTCAGTCTCTCTACCCCCAAAAAAGATGTCCTAGTCTCAAAAAAATTCTTTCTTTTCTTTTGGTAATAACTGACTTGCCACACCCACCTGCCTATAAAAAAAAAAAACCTTCCATTTTCTACAACTCCTCAGACTCTCTACTTGCTGGATGGGATGATAACCTGATTCATGCGTCAGGCATAAACTCAATTAGATTTTCACATTTACTCAGTTGAATTTTGTTTTTCAGCAAAACTGAAAGTAAAAATGTAGCACTGTGAGCGAGTTTCCTCAAACTGGACAAAATGCTAAACAGTCATGTTTCCTGGTGCCTTTGTCTACTGGTGGTTTTTTCAGACTGGAAGGACAAGAGAGGGACTGGCAGCAGGAATTGTTTGTGTATGTGGAGCACTACTGCCATTGTGAGGAAAGAGTTTCAAAACATCCCACCTTGTTACAGCTTCCTTCTCTTGAGGCCAAAGTCTGACCTATGTGGAAGGAGACCAGGCTTGAGTTCCAAGCTGCATTTCTTGCCTACTCCTCTAAGGCCTAACAAGACACTAGGACTTTGGTAGTATCTGGATGTAGAGCCTAGAGACCTGGAGAAGGAGGGGGCTGCAGTGAGTTAGTGGCTTCCAGGAGGTGCAGGCATAGGAAGTCAGGGGACAGGGCTTAGTTCTCAAGGGCAAGACTACAAGAATCCACCCAAAGACAAATGCAGGTTCTTGTGGGCATTTGTCTCCTGTTCTTGCCCCTTGCAGCAAGAGTTAGCAGGCTTTCACATGCTGTCACTAAGCTATGGTGATTAGGTCCCTTGTGGCTAAAGTGTCAGAGTAAGATGGACAAGCTTGTTCCAAGAGAAGTTTAGGAACATCTGTTATGCTTATGGATCACAGACCACACAAAATACTAGAGCCCACTGTAACTTTGGCTAGCAGGACAGATGCATACACCTAAATGGGTTGGCCAAGTGGAGAGGAAGACCAGGAAAAATTCTTTTAAGTCTAGGAGGAATTAGCTACAGTAGATTTGTAGCTGATTTCCCAGGCCTAGATAAAAAGCTTGATGGGAGTCTTCATCTAATCTCAGGTATCACAAGACAAGCCTATGAGACACCTTTGTCTCCAACCAGCTATAAACCAGAGAATAGAGAACGCTGATTGATAGAATAGGATTAGTGGTTGCAGGATTCAAGGTGTTGGGGAGGAAAATTTTTACTATGCCCTTCAAGATTCATCCAGCCAGTATAAGGATTAAATGGACATGAGAAAGATTAATAGGAGGAAAAAATAAGTTTAATTATGTGCTCACAGAGGCCCAATAATGAAATTGAGAACTAAAAAAATGACCAGTCAGGCAGTTTTTATATTTTATAGACAAAGCCAATAAATCTGTAAGAAATTGACAGGACAAAGAAAACATATGCTCGGGGGCTTCAATTAGTGAGGAATTCTAGAGGGAATTTGGACTGGAGTAGTAAATCAGTTAAAAGTAACAAAGTTTGTTTATACAGACTTCTTGGCCCTAAAATTTTTATCTTTGGTGATAGGGATGTCTCTTAACCTCATACAGGGAAGGTACCTCTCACAGAGTGATTTTTTTCTTGATTTCTGGACACAAAGGGGAGTCAGAGTGTTTCTTTTTTTTCTTTTTTTAAGATTTTATTTATTTATTTGAGAGAGAGAGCCTGAGAAGGGGGAGGATCAGAAGGAGAAGCAGACTCCCCACAGAGCAGGGAGCCCCAATGTGGGAGCAGACCAAAGGCCTCCAGGATCATGACCTGAGCAGAAGGCAGCTGCTCAACCAACTGAGCTATCCTGGTGCCCCAGAGTGTTCTTTTGACATTGGCTTTTTCTTAAGTTACTTCTCATTCAAAATCATTAATATGCTAAAGTGGAACACTGTCATGGGGCGTGGGGTGTTGCTAGAGAAGGCTGCTGGAGCCCCTGTGATGGATTTTGGATTTCCTTTGGAAAAGCCAGTAAATAGTTTTATGCCCTCCCCTCTTGTGATACTTAAAAAATCAAGATTACACCTCGGGTAGGTCTTTTATTTATTTTTTTCTTCAACTAGCCAAAATTAGATGGAATGGCTTAGCCTCTACTTCTAATCAGGCAGTGGGGAGCCAGAATGTTTTATGATCTGAGATCCACAGCAATCCTACCAAAGGCTGCTAAACTTCCCTTGGAATAAGCTTGTCCACCCTACTCTGACACTTTAGCCACAAGGGACCTAATCACCATAGCTTAGTGACAGCATGTGAAAGCCTGCTAACTCTTGCTGCAAGGGGCAAGAACAGGAGACAAATGCCCACAAGAACCTGCATTTGTCTTTGGGTGGATTCTTATAGTCTTGCCCTTGAGAACTAAGCCCTGTCCCCTGACTTCCTATGCCTGCACCTCCTGGAAGCCACTAACTCACTGCAGCCCCCTCCTTCTCCAGGTCTCTAGGCTCTACATCCAGATACTGCCAAAGTCCTAGTGTCTTGTTTGGCCTTAGAGGAGTAGGCAAGAAGTTCAGCTTGGAACTCAAGCCTGGTCTACTTCACATAGGTCAGACCTTCTTTCACTGGTTGGCCTCAAGGGAAGGAAGCTGTAACAACTTGAGATGTTTTGAAACTATTTCCTCACGATGGCAGTAGTGCTCCAAATATGCCCCAGACCTGTCTTCAAAGAACTCTTCCCCCGCCCTTCCCGTCTGAAAAAACGCCACAAAGAGACAAAAGAACCAAGAAACATGGCGGCTAGCAAGTTGCCTGGTTTGAAGAAACTTGCTCACACTACCACACTTTAATCTTCTACCTGAAATGAAACGGAGACTGTAAACCACCTACCATTATCAGGTACCTTCTTCTCTCAGAAATTACATTTCCACCCAACCTTGTCTAGGCTGGTCTGCCTGACTACTCTCAGGTTTTCATGACCAGTGTTCTCCCATGGCACCGAATTTTCTTCTTCAGGGGATAAATCGTTTGCTTGCTGGGATGGGTGGCTCAGTCAGTTAAGCTTTGGCTCAGGTCGGGATCTCAAGGTCCTGGGATCAAGCCCCGCCTCAGTGCAGAGTCGGCTTCTCCCTTGGCCGCTGCCCCTCCCCCACTTCTGAGCTCACACACCTGTGTGCTCTCTTTCTCTCTCTCAAATAAATAATAAAATCTTTTTTTTAATTTAAAAAAAAAAGAGATAAATTGGATATATTCAGACATAAAAAAGAGAAGACACTGCCTGAAGGCTGAAAATCTCAAGCCAACAATTCACAAATTCCAGTGGTCTTTGACCAGATCACCTCCCAGACAACCTGGGAGTCTTCTTCATTTTGTCATTTTTTTGTGTTGAATTGTAGACAACCATTTGGCACAAGCCATAAAAGGAGACCAGACAATTGTCATTACTGCATGCAATACACAGCATGAGACATACAGTTTACATATGCATAAATTCCAAATAGAGGTCTTCAGAGTTTTATCTCCTGATTTCATCATTTAACATTAAGATAGTCTTTCCTAGGCCATTAAACATTATTCAATTAGTTCCTGTGGCTTTATGGTGGTTTTGTGTATGTTTGTATGTATTACACTTAATCTCTTAGATGTAGGATTATAATATTTTCTCCTTAGTAAACTAAGGAATAGTGACTCCAAAGATCCAGAAAATACCCAATGTGATGATCAAGAACTTAAAAAAAATTATCTTAAAACCTGTTAAGATAACCAATAACATTTTGCATTATGTATATCATTTATCAATGCATATGTTTTCAGATTTAGGTTCACACACACACACATAAAAAAAAAAATCTGTACTAAAATTGAATTTATGTATTACACTGTGGCTTGATCAGACCATACTCTGAGGAGAATGAATTCACACGTTACCAGATAAAAACCTTGTTTTTCAGTACTTCAAGATGGTATTATAAATATGATGCAAATTATTACATATGTATATAATGCATAGATATATATGATGCAAACACTTGAAACACACCCTCAAAAGACTGATTTGCAAAGTTACATGTTAGATCTAAGTACATTCGATATTCTGTTTGAATTGGTATATAATCAGAAGTGCTTTTGGCTCTCTAGAACACAGGTTTATGTGTTTCATTCAATGTTATCACATATGTTAGACATGGAGTAAAATACACTTTGCCATTTCTCTTACCGGTTATCAGCAAACTTTTATGGTTTGATCCTCAAAGTCCGGCACTTTTCTCCCTAAATCACACCACAAAATGTCTCTGCCTATCAGGACAAAAACAATGGAATTCAGGCTTTGTAAAAGCTAAAGGGAATATCTGGTATACCTCAAGTGAACTGATCCATAAGTAACCAGAATGACAGACTCATTGAGCACTCTCCAAACACACACACAAACATACATACACACACTAGTTATGCTTACAAAGGAAATATCAATAAAACTTGGCTCTACCACGTGGGACTTCAGTAAGTGGGGCTGCCTCATGCTTACAGGCACCACCAGGAACATGGCCACTAAAAAAGACAGTCTGCAAAGAATGAACTCAACAGTCCTGAGCCTAAAGAATTCCAGGACCAAGAGCAACTACATTTCTAGCTTTAGATATGGGACACTATCTCTATACACACGGCTGTACCCTTCCAAGGAAACACTCATGTCAAACTACTCCCCTACAGGAGGAAGCCCAGCTCCTCTGGTCCAGATTCTATGGCTGAAACGGGAGGGGAAGGTTAGAGGTCCTTTCATTCCAACACAAGAAATGAGGTAAGTTTCTCAAAGGATCTCCAAGGAACTTAGAGTGGCTAATGGCACCAATGTCCACTCACCATCAGAACTCAACCATGACTACCCTACAAGAGAGCCAGGCACAGATGAGGCTATCACAAAAGCTAGTTCTTTTTCTCTGTATTGATAAAAGCATACTTTTCAAAGTGGAATGCTTGCCTGGGTCATCAGAGCCAGCAGATACCATACCTAAAACAGATCTTGAACCACTGGAATGCCAAAGCAGAGCACCAGGCCAGCGGCTTTCCCTTTCTTTAAGAATGAGACGCTGACGTAACAGAGAGTGAGAAGAACACCACAAGCGGAGAGGCACCCATGAAACCGTAGCCACCCTTCTTCACTCTACAATTACAAGTCATGACCTATCTGGAGGTCTCCACACCAAAAGGTTGGATATCTTGTAAGGTCAATGGGGAATTTTCCATCAGGAAATATGTACGAAGCTGGCACAGAGAAGAACACTAGCTGTATATAGGCAGGCCTAAATACTGCCATCCCTGTAAGGGGTTACTACCCAAAACACACCACCTGTCTGTTCTTGCAAGAGCTCAATGGCACCAGAGTCCTGTCAGGAGAAAGGAATTAGCCCTGGAACTGACCGTGAGCCTGCAGAGCCACAAGAATGGCTAGCTGCTGGGCTCAGATAATCCCTCAAGGCCTTCCATTCTGTTTGTGGTTTTCATCCACTCCAGTCTCCTAGGAGATGCTCTGGGTCATGATGGCACGTCAGTGTACCCCCATTCCTTCCATACAGGCCCTTCTTGTTCCAGACAAGACTTACTCTAGACTTCTGGTGTGCCAAACTCCATCAATGACGTTGGCTACATATGGCGCCCAGCAGTGGCCTGTGCTCTGTCACTGCCATCACAGTGAGCCCAGACCCACCAACATGGGGAAAGCCAGCCTGTAGAAACCTACAATGTCCATATTCTCAAGACAATTGCCCCCAAGGCCTGCACTTGGCTGAAGTCTTGGCCCACACTGTTAGGCAACCGAGGCCCCACCTCCCTACTTCCTGTGTTTGGACTTCCTGCAAAATCCAAACGGGCTCTAACCTAGATGCGGGCCTCTAACCTAGCGGATGCCACACCAAAACCCTGACTTTGTCCACTTCTCCTGCTGGGCCACAGAGAAGAAGGTACCGGGAGGCCAGGCATGGGTCCAGAACCTGCTCAGCCTCCCACTGGCCTGCAATCCCCCAACTGGAAGGCCTTACAGGGAGGAACCACTCGGGACTTGGGGGTTGATCAAACTATTTCCGCACGATGGCAGTATTGCCCCAGAAAAGCCTGGTGGCCCTACTGCCAAGCGTTCTTCTCCCGCCCCTCGAGTTTTGAAAAAATACCAGGGAGCTCTGGACGCCAGAAAATATGGCAGCCTCGCATCTTGCTCGTTTGCTCATTCTCTTAGCATTTTGCTTTTGGTTTCCATTAGGTAACGAATGGAACTGCTGAGACACCTACCTTCATTGGCCATCTACTCATTTCCAGATTTCAATTTTGACTTGAACAAATTTATACAATAACATATATGGCATAATAGATGTATTTAAATAATACAATTAACTGTCAAATATATACTAACATATATACTATATTGTATCATTATATATATACTATTATTAACACATCATATAATTATATATATTATAATTTTTGCTTCTCAGAAGAACAAAACAGCAACTTTTTCAGTATTTTTTATTTTATTGATTTACAGTTTCCAGTAGAAGTAGTCAGAGAAGATACTTTGTAGGTTTTTAATTTTTTTCAAATTTGGGTTTGTTTTTTTTTTTTTAATTGGGTGAGATTTGAATTCTGGTCTAACATTCCATCTATTCTGGAGAATATTCCATGCATACTTGAGAAATGTTACATTCTCTTGTTTCCATAATTATCTTCAGCCTAGGTCTTCTATCCCATATTTCAAGTGGGTACTGAAGTCCCCATCTAGTTTTATAGAACTCATTTTTCCCTTTGGTTTGGTTCAGGTTTTGCTTCATAAATTTTGGGATGCTGGTCAAGTGCAGGTGTTTGTAACTGTTACGTCTTCATGATACACTGAAAGTGTATTAATATAGAATGTCCTTCCTTATCTCTTGAAAGAATTGTTTTAAAGTGTATTATGTCAGTTGCCAAAGGGTGGCTCAGTTCATTGAGCCTTTGACTCTTCATTTCTGCTCAGGACAGGATCTCTGGGTTGGGGGATGGAGACCCACTGAGTATGGAGCCTCTTTGTCCCTCTCCCTCTGCTCTTCCTCCTGGTCAGACAAGCTTTGTCTCTTTCTCTCTCTCTCTCAAATAAAATCTTTTTAAAAAATATTATATCAAGTGTTATCTCTCTTTTGATAACTATTTGCATAGAATATATTTTATCATTTTATTCTTAACCTATGTGCAAACTGGATGTAAAAGTGGTCTCTTTTAGACAGCATACAGTTGGATCGTATTTTCTTTTTTTTTTTTTTTTAAGATTTTATTTATTCACTTGACAGAGAGAAATCACAAGTAGATGGAGAGGCAGGCAGAGAGAGAGAGGGAAGCAGGCTTTCCGCTGAGCAGAGAGCCCGATGCGGGACTCGATCTCAGGACTCTGATATCATGACCCGAGCCGAAGGCAGCGGCTTAACCCACTGAGCCACCCAGGCGCCCCTGGATCGTATTTTCTTAAATCCATTCTCCCAATAGCTGCTTTCAAATTGCAGATTTTAATCTATTTACATTTAAAGTAATTATTGGTAAGGAAAGACATAGCGCCATTTTGCTATTTTTTTCTCTAGGTCTTACAAAAATTTTTTCTCCTCAGTTAGTGCCTTACTCTGTGATTCATTTTTTCCAGTGTAGCACTTCTATTCCTTTCTCATTCCCTTTTCTGTATATTTAAAATGTTTTCTTCAATTGTCACACTGGGTAATACAATTACTATCTTAATAGTATAACCATCAGTTTGCTTAAATAACAAATAGTTTTTAGAGTACATAAACCTGCTCATTTACACAGGCTCAACATCTTTTATGTTATTTTCACAAATTACATCTTCAAACATTGTGTGCCCAATTAATTATTGTTTGTGTACTTGCCTTCTAAATCATATAGAAATACATATACAAAATACATATAGAAAACAAAATTCAGGGGCGCCTGGGTGGCTCAGTGGGTTAGGCCGCTGCCTTCGGCTCAGGTCATGATCCCAGAGTCCTGGGATAGAGCCTCACATGGGGCTCTCTGCTCATCGGGGAGCCTGCTTCCTCCTCTCTCTCTCTCTCTGCCTGCCTCTCTGCCTACTTGTGATCTCTGTCAAATAAATAAATAAAGTCTTTAAAAAAAAAAAAAAAGAAAACAAAATTCATATAGAAAACAAAATACAACACTTCTAGCTTTTATATGTATCTTTGTAGCTACCTTTCTCCTTGCTCTTTATTTTTTCATACAGTGTTATTGTCTAGAGTCTTCGTTTCACCTTGGAGGACTGTGTTTCTCATAGGGGAAATCTTCTAGTAACAAACTCCATCAATTTTTCTTTTTTAGGAATGTGTTAGTTTCACTGGGGTTTTTGAAAGCTTCTCATGCTAGGTATGGAATCCTTGGTTGACAGGGTTGGGTTTTTTTCCTTTTATAATTTGAAATATGTTCTCTAAATGTCTTGGCTTCTGTGTTTTCTGAAGAGAAACCAGCTGTTAATCTTATTGAGGATACCTTGTTTATGATGAAACTGTCTTGACACTTTCAAATTTTTCACTTCATCAGTGGATTTTGCCAGTTTGGTTATAATATGGACCATCTTTGTTTTTATCTTACAGAGTTTGTTCAGCTTCTTGGATGTGTACATTGGCCATTGTTTCTTCAACTATTCTTTCTTCCCCTATATATCTCCCCACCTTCTGCAACTCATATGATGTGGATTTCTCTAATCTTATCTACACTGGATGGAAAAAAAGGCTTTACCCATGACTTCGTGTGCAGGACCTCCTGGCAGCTACTGATTCAGTTCTAGCATTTCCCTCTCCAAGTTGTACACCAAGATCTCACTGATGTTGAACTCTCTTGTAAATACATAGAGAATGCAAGGTAGTAGGGGAGCCTGGGTGGCTCAGTCGGCTAAGGTCTGCCTTTGGCTCAAGTCATGATCCAAGGGTCAGGGTCCTGGAATACAGCCCCACATCAGGCTCCCTGCTCTCCCTGCTTAGTGGGGAGCTTGCTTTTCCCTCTCCCTCTGCCTGCTGTTCCTCCTGCTTGTGTCTCTCTCTTTGTGTCAAATAAATAAAATGAAATTTTTTTTACATTTTACTTATTTATTTATTTATTTGTCAGAAAGAGGGAGAGAGAAAGCACACAAGCAGGTAGAGAGGCAGGCAGAGGCGGAGAGAGAGGCAGGCTCCCTGCCGAGCAAGGAGCACAATGTGGGACTCCATCCCAGGACTCTGGGATCATGACGCAAGCCCAAGGCATCGGCTTAAACCACCAAGCCACCCAGGCATACCAATAAAATAAAATCTTAAAAAAAAAAAAAAAAAAAGAACACGAAGGAAACCTAGCTTAGGTCCAAGCCCGTTCTAACTTTGCATAGGCATGACCTTCAACTTTTGGCCAAAAAGGAAGGAAGCTGTAATGGTTTATGGTGTTTTCAAATTATTTCCCAATCATGGCAGTATTGCTCCAGATATGAAAACACACACACACACACACACACACACACACACCCCACAACCCTCAAAAGGCTTTGAGCTCTCATCTCCCACCCCCTACCAGTCTGAAAAAAATACCAGTAAGAGACAAAGTCACTATGAAACATAGCTGCCTTAAATTTTGCCCAGTTGTAAGATGCTAGCACTGTTGTTCTTTGCTTTTGGTTGCCAACTGAAATCAAAACTGAGGCTTTGAACTATCCACCCTCACCAGGGATCTTCTTTTTCAAAAATTCAATTTCAAACTGACCTAGTTCTGTTCTTCTTCATACCAGCTTTACATTTCATGCATTTTCCCAATTATAAAGTAGTTAAGGGCAAGTTTCAAGGAGCCAAGCTTAAAAGGAATAAGAAAATTCTGAAAATTCAAGGGCAGGATTAGCACATTTCTAGGCGACGACAACAACTGCTAACAATTATTGAGCACTTATGATGTACCAGTGAATATTTCAAGGCTCTTGATAAAGACTCTTATATTGAGTCTTTACAACAAACCTCTAGATAAGTAGTATGATTCTTACCAGTTAATAAATAAGGAAAGGTAGCAGGGGAAGTTTAAATAGCTTGTCAAAGGTCACAGAGCTAATAAAAGTTAGAGACAAATTTTAAATTACATTAGCCTGACTTCAGAGCTCACACTATTAAGCACTAGGGAGGCAAGTTATAAGCCCACTCCTGAGGCACTGTAAAGACAATTCGCAACTTTTCCTGGTTTTCTTGCATTCTCTGAGCCTTCAGTGCAGGGACAATTCAGGTAACAAATTCAGTTCTATTTTGGGATTTTTGGCAAATACTAACAATAGGGAGAAGTAAGTCAGACTTGTTTGACCTTCAACCATTAGTCCACCTGTTTCCTAGGTCAAGCCCTTTTCACCATGTGTTGCATTTCAATGGAAGCCTTGAAACTTCGCAAAGTCCCCCTAAGCTGATTTTCTTTGCCTTAACCAGCCCAGGGAGAAATTCCCAGAAAAGACACATATCAGCCACCTGTAGATCCAAAAACTCATTTGGCTCAGAAAGAACAAATTAATTAAAACTGGGAACGGAAAGGAATGGAGCCACATTCACATTCCAAATTTTCAAGAGTCAGAAAAATACTGGCATTGCATAATTGTATATATGGATTGCAAGTGTGTTGATATTATTTCTGTATTTTTTCATATGCTATTGAAGATGAGCATAATTAGACACTCCAAAGTATGCATCCTTGGCATAAGGATTGCTTTTTTTGTTTGTTTGTTTTGTTTTGTTTTGTTTTGTTTTAAATCGGACAGAAGGGGCACCTGGGTGGCCTTCAGTTCAGCTCATGATCCCAGGGTCCTGAAATTGAGCCCCAAATCTGGCTCCCTGATCAGTAGGGAGTCTGCTTCTCTCTCTCCCTCTGCTCCTCCCCTCCACTCCTGCTTGTTCTGCTTGTTCTCTCTCTCAGTAGAGAAATAAAGAATCTATTGAAAAAAGAGGAGAGAAACTCTAAAAACCAAGCTGAAGTTACTCTTTTGTAAAACATTTACATTTTTTTAAATTTACATTTGTATGGAAAATCACCATTTGTAAGGGTGTCTTTAATGCTATCCCGGTAAGGATCTGACTCAATCTCTAAACTCTTATCAATGGACAAGACAAAGACTTAAATCTGCCTAACAACCATACTCTTGTCTACTGTGCTTTTCCTGGTAAATGTAACTGACTCCCTGTCCCGCAACACCTTTTGTGTTTCACTGAAGGTGGTATTTAAGGTAGCCATTTCCAGGAGTAACTCAGTTTTCCTGGGTCTCTCCCTTGTATGCAGGTGGTTTATATATTAATCTTTTTTTTTCTCCTGTTAATCTCTTTTTTTTCTTTTTTTTATGACAGGGGTGTCTCAGCCACAAACCTAGAAGGCAAGATGGAAAAGTCTTTTTCCTCGCTACACTATTATGGTATTCATTCTGGCTATTTACCAAAGATTTCTGTTACTCCTCTGGGATACTGCTAAGATGAGTGGGGATACTTGATCAAGACATGAAGCCAAACCCTTACATCTGGTTACATATGTACCTCAGCCTATCTTTGAAATCCTACCAGAACCCTCTAAGGCAGACTATAACAATACAGCCAAATTATGTAGTCAGTACAGGTCAGCCATTTGAATAGAGAAGCAGTGCATAAAAATGAAGAATGTGTAAAGAAAAGGAAATGAAGTGAGCAAGAAAAAAATTACAACATACATTATTATGCAAGTTATATATTAAAGAAAAAACACACACAGATTACACTGATACTTTAGGTCACTTTGTGTTCACTTATCAGAATTCCATATTAACTAAATACTCCATACAGAAAGTTACATTGCATAAATAGAAAAATAGTTTTTGTCTATATTTTTAAATCATATTTTGTGATAACAAAAGTATACTACAAAATGCTCATGAAATACAAAAAAGCTATAAAATGAAAATTGTATGCAAGAAAATAAACTATTATATATATATAATGTGTATATATATATATATATATGTAAACTTAAATGTATCAAGATACTTAGGTAAATATAAAACATGATAAGGAAATCATAAAGATGTGGTCAGAGTTTCCCTCAAGACTGTGGAATTATAAATAGGATCAACATTCCTCTTATGTCACAGGTTAAGTCACAGTTTATGGCAGTTGTCCAACTTGATAAACTATGTAATCACTGAAGTAGATTATACTGCTAATATTCTCTACTTAATTATCCAATTCCTTTCTAAAAATACACCATTCCTATTTCTTACTGAAGTATATTTTACATACAATATTATATTACTTCCAGGTGTACAACAGTAATTCAACAAATTATGTAACAAAATGCTGTGATAAGTGTTGTTAGCATAAATTAGCAAAGTTATTACAACATTATTGACTATATTCCCTATGCTGTACTTTTCATTCTTGTACACTATTTTAAAAAAACTCTAAGTTTGTACCTCTTAGTCCCCTTCACCTATTTCACCCAACCCCTCAGCCTCTCCCAATTGGAAAACACCAGTTTGTTCTACGTATTTATGAGTCTATTTCAACTTTCATTTGTTTGTTCATTTGTTTTGTTTTCTAAATTCTATTTAAAAGTGAAATCTTTAAATAAATAAATAAATAAAAGTGAGAATGTGGTATTTGTCTTTTGTTGTCTGACTTACTGTACTTAGCATAATACCCTTCAAGTCCATTCATGTCGTCATGAATGACAAAATTTGGGGGTTTTTTTATAGCTGAGAAGTACTATGCTATTCTTCACCTATTCATCTATCAATGGGCATGTAGTTTGACTCTATATATTAGCTATTGTAAGTAATGCTGCAATAAACAGAACTACATATATCTCCTTGAATTAGTGCTCTGATTTCTTCAGCTAAATACACGGAAGTGGGATTACTGGGTTATATGGTATTTCTATGTTTAGTTCTTTGAGGAAACTTAATACTGTTTTCCATAGGGGTAGCACCAACCTACATTCCAACCAACAGTGCGTAAGTGTTCCCCTTTTTCCACATGCTTGCAAAAACTTATTTCTTATCTTTTTTTTTTTTAAGATTTTACTTATTTGAAAGAGAGATCACAAGTAGGCAGAGAGGCAGACAGAGAGAGAGGGGGAAGCAAGCTTCCCACTGAGCAGAGAGCCTGATGCGGGGCTCAATCCCAGGATCCTGAGACCATGACCTGAGCCAAAAGCAGAGGCTTAACCCACTGAACCACCCAGGAGCCCCTTATCTTTTTGATACTAGCCATTTTGACTGGTACTAATTGATATCTCATTGTGGTTTTGATTTGCATTTCCCTGATGATTAGTGATGTTGAGCATTCTTTTTGATGTGTCTGTTGGGCACCTGAATGTCCTATTCAGGTACTCTGCCTGTTTTTAATTGGATTATTTGGATTTTGGTGTTGAGTTTTCTACATTCTTCATGTATTTGGGATCAACTCCTCATCAGACAGATCACTAGGAAATATCTTCTCCCATTTATGAGGTTGCTCTTGCATTCTTTTTTAAAAATACTTTATTTATTCGTCAGAGAGAGCACACAAGCAGGGGTAATGGCAGAGAGGGAGAATCAGGCTCCTCGCTGAGCAAGGAGTCCACTGTGGGACTGGCTCTCAGGACCATGGGATTGGGACCCAAGCCAAAGGCAGATGCTTACCAACTGAGCCACGCAGCAGTCCCTTGTTAGGTTGCCTTTTCATTTTGTTGATGGTTTTGTTCACTGCACTTAAGCTTTTTAGTTTAATGTAGTCCCAATTGTTTATTTTTTCTTTGGTTTCCCTTGCTTCAGACAGATCTAAAAAAATATTGCTAAAGTGGGTGTCTAAGAGATTACTGCTTATGTTTTCTTTTAGTAGTTTTATTGTTTCAGGCTTTATATTTAGGTCTTTAATCCTTTTTGAGTTTATTTTTGTGTATGGCATAAGAAAGTGGTGCAGTTTCAGTATTTTGCATTTATCTGTCCAGTTTTCTCAACACCATTTATTGAAGTGACTGTCTCTTACCCATTATATATATTCTTGCCGGCTTTGTTGTAGATTAAGTGACCATATGAGCATGGGTTTATTTCTGGGTTCTCTATTCTGTTCCACTGATCTACACGTCTCTTTTTCTGCCAGTAGCATTCTACTTCAATTACTATAGCTTTGTAGTATAAATTGAAATCTGGGATTGTGACACTTCCAGCTTTGTTCCTCCTTAAAAATAACTTTGGCCTTTCAAGGTCTTTTGTGGCTCCATACAAATTCTGGGATTATCTGTTCTACTCCAGTGATAAATACTATTTGGTATTTTGATAGAAACTGCATTGAGTCTGTAGATTACTCCTCAGGGTCCTGGGATTGAGCCCTGCATCAGGCTCTCTGCTCAGCAGGGAGCCTGCTTCCCACCCCCCCCAAACCTCGCCTACCTCTCTGACTACTTGTGATCTCTCTCTGTGAAATAAATAAATAAAATCTTAAAAAAAGAAAAAAAGAAAGAAAGAAAAAGAAAAGTGTGTGTTCTGCTATTTTGGGATGGAATGTTCTGTATTTATCTGTTAAGTCCATTTGGTTTATTGTGTCATCTAAAGCCACTCTTTCCTTATTGATTTTCCATCTAGATGATCTTCTATTATTGTATCACTGCCAATTTCTCCCTTTACATCTGTTACGATTTGCTTTATATATTTAGGTGCTCCTATGTTGGATGCATAGGTATTTATAATGCTCTCCTCTGGCTGAATTGATCCCTGTATCATTATGTAATGCCCTTCTTTGTCTCTTGTTAGTCTTTGTTTTAAAGTCTTTTTGCATGATGTAAGTACAGCTACCCCAGTTTTTTTCTGTATCCATTTTCATGGAGTATCTTCCATCTTTTCACTTTAAATCTGTATGTCTAGGTCTGTAGTGCCTTCTAGGCAGCATATTAGATGGGCCTTGTTTTTTTTTGTTTTTTTTTTTAATCTATGCCATCACTCTGTGTCTTTTGATTGGAGCATGTAGGCCATTTGCATTTAAAGTAATTGACAGGTATGTACTTATTGACATTTTAAATGTTTTCTTCATTGCTTTTGCAGTTCTTCTCTGTTCCTTTCCTCTCTGGCTCTCTTCCCTCATGACTGATGAATTTTAGTGTTATGCTTGGATTATTTTCTATTTTTTGTGTATACTGAAAAATAATATACTGAATAGTATATTGAAAAATAATACCCATTATAGGTTTTGGTTTGTGGTTACCATGAAGCTCATATATAACATACTATGTATACAGTGGTTTATATTTCACTGATGTTCATTTAAGTTTGAACACACTCTAAAAGCACTACCTTTTTATTCCCTCCTTCATGTTTTACATATAGGATACTGAATTTTAAACCTTCTTATTTATTTATTTTGCAGAGAGAGAGAGAGAAAGAGCACAAACACAGGGAGCAGCAGGCAGAGAGAGAAGCAGACACAGGGAGAGGCAGGCTCCCCGCTGAGCAAGAAGCCCAATGCAAGACTTGATCCCAAGACCCTGGGATCAAGACCTCTGCCGAAGACAGACGCTTAACTGTCTGAGCCACCCAGGTGTCCCATGGATTTTACATCTTTTTATTGTGTGAATGCCTTAACTAATTAAGATATAATTGATTTGGAGCACTTGGGTAGCCCAGTTGGTTAAGCATCTATCTGACTCTTGATTTCTGCTCAGGTCATGACCTCATGGTCATGGGATAGAGTCCCGCTTCAGGCTCCCCACTCAGCAGAGTCTGAGGTTCTCTCTCTCCCTCTACCTCTACCCCCTCACGCTCTCTGAAATAAATACATCTTAAAAAAAAAAAAAAGATATAATTGATTTTAGTACTTTTAAGTCCCTCATATTAATTTATAAAAGATTAATGTACTTGTTACCTTAGTAAATATTTGCTTCTACCAGGGAAATTTTTTCCTTCCAAAATTTTCTTCTCATTATGGCCTTTATTTTTATGCTTAAAGTCCCTTTAACATTTCCTGTAAAGCCAGTTTACTGGTCTTTAACTTTTGTTTGTCTGGAATCCTGAATGATATCCTCACAGGATAGGATAGCCATGGTTGTTGATTTTTCCTTTCAGCACTTTGAATAGGTCATGCCACTCCCTTCTAGTCTGCAAAACCTCTGCTGAAAAATAATCTGATACCCTTATGGGGGGTGGGTTCCCCCTTGTATGTAACTAATTGCATTTCTCTTGCTGCTTTTCAGATTCTCTATCTTTAACATTGGACATTTTACTTGTTATGTGTCTTGGTGCGGCCCTCCATGGGTTCCTCTTATTTGGGGCTCTTTGTGCTTTCATGACTTGGATATCTGTTTCTTTCCCCCAGTTAAGGTAATTTTCAGCTATTATTTATTCAGATAAGTCTTCCACCACTTTCTTCTTCTTCTGGGACCCCATATAATGATAATTTTAGTATACTTGGTGTTGTCCCAAAGGCCCCTTAACCTAGCCTATCCTAATTTCTTTTACTTTTTAATTTTTCTTTACTGGTAAAGCTTGGGTGTTTTCCATAACTCAATCTTCCAGACTGTTATTCTTCATCCTCTAATCTGATATTCATTTCCACTAGTGTATTTTTTATTTCAGTTATTTTATTCTTCAACTCTGATTAGTTCTTTTTTTTAATCTCTTTGTTGATGTTCTCACTGAGCTCATCCATTCTTGTCATCTTCATAACCATTACTTTGAACTCGTTGTCAGGTAGATTGCTTACTCTGTTTTGTTTAGTTCTTTTTCTGAAGATTTTTCTTGTCCTTTTGTTTAGAGCATATTTTTGTCTCATTTTGTTTCACCTTCTGTGTTTCTATAAAGTAAATGAACCAACTACCTCTCCAGTCTTGAAAGAATGGCCTTATGTAGTAACGTCCATGTATACTGCATGTGCCAGAAAATTAAGCTGTCTGGCTGAAGCTGTGGCAGGTGTGGGCTGAGGGTCATGGGGCACTCTACCCCAGGGTCACCCTGGTAGACTAGCTGGAGCTGGTGAAGGCACAGGCCCGGAGCTCCACAGTACTATGTTCCAGGAACACCCTGACAGTACAGCTGGAACTGGGTGGATTTCAATTTCAAATAGAAACCAAAAGCAAAAGTGCAACACAGTCAGCAGTTTCCCCAAATTGGATTTGATTCAAGGCAGCCATGTTTGCTGGTGCCTTTGTCGCTAGGCGGCATTTTTTTCAAACCGGATGGGCGGGAGAAGAGGCCCTGGGGGCAGGGTTGGTTGGTTCCTTTGGAGCCATACTGCCATCACGAGGATGCGGTTTTACAGAAGCCAAAGCTGTTAGTGTGCATTCCTGTTGCGATCTAGCAGTTAACAAGTCTGGCTAATTAAACGACTGAATTCATCGTGACCAACCTAGGCATCCTTTATTTGAATGCTGAGGCTTTCCAGAAGCTCTGGAAAAAAGTTAGAACGTTGGTAGAAAAGCTTCTGAGTGAGGGGCAAGGACTGTATATAGCAGGGCCTTCGTTTCTTCCCAGTGGTTAGGACTAAAGGAAACCACTCAGAGACTTTGTCTGTGAGCATTTGTCTCCTGGCCCTGCCCCCAAGAAAATGAGGCAGTTGGGCTGGCACAATGTGTCCCTGTACTCTGGGGCCTGGGCCCTCTCTGTATGAATATAGAGTTGGGATGGGGGATAGGAATGTCATTCCATGTGACATCTAACAACAGCCAGTCTGCAACCTGAAGTTCTCAGGTTCACACAGAAGTCAAATGTTCCCATTGCCTGAAGCAAGGCCAGCCTGACCAGGAGTGCCTGTCCCTCCGCCATGCCAAACCAATAAACTCCAGAACATCAGTAGGAGTGAGCTGGTTACCCTCCAATTCGTGTTAGGTGTCAGTAAACAACCGGATGCAAACCAAGAATGGAGAAGGCCTGCAGGTATTTTCTGAACCCAGGAGGTAATGGCTTTTCAGCTTTTTCCTAGGGCTCAGTGTGAGGACCTACCCACTTACAGAGACCTCATCTCATTTCTCACAAAGGACAGAACCAGTTCCTTTCACAGTTGGTTTTCCCCTAAGGAAGATGAGGCCCTTCAGGTCTGCAAGTATTATTCTATGGCTGCTTCTTAGCCTTTCAGCGATGGACATTCCTTATAGACTTGACAAGATACCCTCCCCTGTGGAGTTGAACGTTATCAGGAGCCCCGAACCCTTGCTTTGTTAAGAGCCACTCACTCTTCTGTATCTGAGATGATCTCAATAAACAACCTTGAGAAAGGCTGAGCAATCCATAGAAACAAGCTTGGGCATTTTTTATCTTCTTTCTTCCACTCTGTTTTCCTACTCTATTTCATGTGAACACTTGCATGTCTCCTTTGGGACTGTGTCTATGTGATCACTTTTGAAAGGCAGTCTCTGGACAAAGGGTATGCTCACGTCAAAAGTTAACTGGGGCACAGTCATAACCCTCCAACAAGTTAAATGAACTGACAATGCATCCCACACAAAGGAGCTTGTCCGTTTCTACAAATGATCATATAAACTGTACAATACTGATGGCTTCATTTTCAGCAGTTTGCTCAGGATATATCGGTGGGTGGGTGAGGGATGGGGGAGAGGAGGAGATATCTGAGAACTTCTTAATTTCTAAATATACTTGGGTATTGGTGATTTGAGAGAATCTATGCCAACACACTTCAGTTTCATGGCATTTTTTCACCTGGGAAGTTCATGCTCCATTCTTTCTCCCTTTCCTTTGGATTTTAATTTTCTAACAGTTGATGATCTCTAAGATTATCCCCCACACCTCACCCTGCCCCCCGCGAGCTCTAGAATACTGCTACCAGATGCATTGTGCTGGAGTTCTATGACCCAGACTGTCTGCCTCATGTGCCTCACTCCTCCTGTGCAAGGGGCAAGGAATGGAGGCCAAGGCTGACCCGCCAGGCACTTAGTCGTGAGTCACTTCCTCTAATCCCGCCCACACGCTGGGTGGACACCAAAGCTCCTCCCCACAGCTTCCTGTACCTGGACTTCCTGGTAGCTGTTTGTGTGGTCCTGGTGTCTCACTAGCCGGCTCTTAGAATTATAGCACACCTTTGTCCACATATCCTGGAAGGCCTTAGAAATGAATGCAAGAATGCAATGCTTGGAGCCAGGAGATGCTCAACCTCCCTCCAGGTCCAACATCCTTCAACTTCTGGGTCTTCCCTGGAAGAAATACCGTGACTTGGGAAGTCACCAAACAATTTCCGCATGATGGCAGTAGTGCTCCAGAAACGTCACCCAGCCCTGCCCTCCCCCTCCCCCAGGCCGCCTTCTCCCTCCCATCCGGTCTGAAAAAACGCTTACAAAAGACAAAGGTACTGGAAAGCAGATCTACTTTATATATTGCCAGGTTGGAGGATCCTTGCTTATGCTACTGTGATTAGCTTTCAATTTCAATCTATAATCGAACTGAAGCCTAAACCACTGGTATCATCAGACATCTTATGTCAGGGGTTACCTTTTCTCACCTTTTCAGAAGAGTTCAACTCTTCACTCAACGTTTGTTCTCTAGCATTTTCCGAATTATCAAGGTGTTTTCTAGGGACAAGTCTCAGGCAATCAGGACTAAATGGAAGAAGATGCTGGAATTCCATGCTGAGAGGAAGCCTTCTCTTGTCACTTGTTCTTCAGGCCTTTATTTGGTTTCTTGGTTTCCCAGGGAATCTTAGGACACACTAGTCCTTCTATGCTTAGTGGAAGGCTATTGTTTGGCTCAGATCCAAAGATTCTTCTCTGAAGGCCTATGTAACTCTTAACTGATTTGTGACATGTCCTATGTGGGATACCAAATGTACCTTTATTTATTTTTTAATGAAGAAAAATGTGTGTATTGATGATTTTTCCCATGTTTCTATCACTTCTATAGTAAGAATTAATTTATTCCTTGAGAGAGAGAGAGTAACAGTACATATGTTGGTGGGGGGGCAGCAAGAGAGAGAGAGAGTGAAGAATCTCAGGCAAATTCTGCACTGAGCAGCGGGCCTGACCCAGACCCCAATCCCAGGATCCTGAGATCATGGCCTGAGCCAGAATCAAGAATCAGATGCTTAATTGACTGGGCCATCCAGGCATCCCAAGCAGGAGCTAACTTCTGCTTCTCCATCTTAGAATAGATAAAAGATTATTCTGTTTCCAGTGAATCTTGGGAACATATATTAGACTTTAAGATTTCAACTGCAGTCTTGTCTACATTTTGAATTTTCATGTTGTTTCCAATGTCTCCTTTTCAAATGGAACTAATACATTCTCTTTTATATACAGTCTTAATATTTTTCATACATATTTGCTTAATGTGTTTACACACATTAGCATATTTTTTAATTTAATAATTCCGTCAATAGAAATGTATTCATTTGGTGGATATATTTGTGTGTCTATGTGTGAACTTTTAAAAATATGTGTTGGATCATACTGAAACCAATTTTGTGCCATCTTTAATGTATTCATTATTTTATATGAATCCATATTTTTACATAATTTCAAATTTCTTACTTTTTTATGATGAGAATATCTTTATTTCCCCACATATACAAAGAAGATAGTGGCCACTTTAAAACTACTTAGTTTTGAATAAGAAATCTTTAGTTTTGAATAAGAAATCAATCGTCATGATTCTATTTTTTATGCATAATAACTAGAATTTTAAAAATGTCATGGCTTTTTTCCCTGCAAATATAACCTGAAGCTTTTATTTATAAAATGGGTTTCTATTTAATATGTATTTTAATGTTTTTTTTGTTCACATATTGTATAACTAACATCTTGCCAAAATCTTTTCCTAGTCTCAAGAGTTTTGTCTTCCAGACATTAAACAAATAATTCCGCCTGTTTAATTAATTTATCATGGTTATTTAAGAAATATCCATGGGGTATCTGGCTGGCTTAGTTGGTAGAGTATGCAACTCTTCATCTCATGCTTGTGAGTTTGAACCCCATCATGGGTGTGAAGCCTACATCAAAAATTTAAAAAAAAAAATCCATATATTTCATATATATGATCATGAAAACAGGTTATTCAAAATTCTATTTCACTCATGCGTAATGATAATAAATTTTTTTCATATTCTACAAAAGTATACAAGCTATCTAAAATATCTCAAGGGTTTCACTCATCTTAAATATTTGTATCAATTTGATTTTCTTGGCAAAATTTTCTGACCACCTCCAATGTGTTCTGCTTTTGCCAGTATCTGGTGCTTAACCATCATCCTGATACTCCTTTCATCAACATTCTGAGGATTCCCTTCTTATCTCTTCTCTACTGGATCTCTGGTTTCATAAAACCTGTATTTTCCTCTGTTTCTAAATCTTTTTTTCCTCTTTCTAAGCACAAGCTACAGCAGCATTTAAAAAAAAAAAAACAAAACTCTGTGGGAAGTAAATCTTTAAGGCCTTGCATATTTGAGAATACCTTTACCCTTACATTTCAGTGAAAAATTTCTCTGTGTATAAAATTCTAAGTTGGAAATAATGTGGTTTTTTTTCCCTGAATTTTGAAGACAACACTACATTCCAGATTCCAGGGTTGATATTCAGAATTTCAGTCATTCTGATTCTTCATATTTGTGTGTTAATTATATGATCTTCCCTCTGTTACCAGGGTCCTGAAATTTCCCAATATGTCCTCATATTTTCACCGATGGTGTTGGCAACCTGATGGCCCCTTTCAATATGGGATATCATATTGCACATTCCTGTGAAATTTCTGGGAACTCCTATTACTGAGATAATCAAACGCATATACAGATATACTCTAATTCTTATTTTTTTTTCTTGTTATTGATATTACAAGTCTTTTTCCAACCTCCTTATTGAGTTTTGTATTTTTGCTATGTCATTTTTACTTGTGGTGTTCCTTTTCATTATAACTTTATCTTTTTCATTGTATCCTTTTCTTCTATCACAGTTGCAGTATTACCTCAGGCCTGTTTGGCCATACTGATAATAATGAATTTTTGAAGTTCTCTTCTTCCTTTCAGTTGGTCTTCTCCAAGATAGTTCTTCTATGTTTTGATCTGTATCTTTTCTGTTATGCCTCCTTTTAGGTACCTGAGAGTCCTCAGTTTTCTACTCAATCCTAGACTGATTTAAATGTCGTTTGGTGCTTCTGGACTTCATTTTAGAGTGATCTGGCTTGGAAGTTTAATTCGCCAGAGAAGGCTTTGACCATCCTTCCCTCTAGAGGGGAAAAGCTTTGTTGGTCGTGTTCTAGAAACCAAATAGAGAAGAGGATATGCTCATCAGCATGTAGCACACCACCATCGTCACTTACTCATGCTGTTTCCAGTAAGATGACCCAGGTTGCCACTGTGTGTACTGGTCCTCAGTCCAGAGAATCCTTATTTTAGCCTTTTTAGAGAATAATCACCAGTATTTTCTTTAGGTAGGGAGGCACTCTGATCTTCTCATTATATAAGAATCTTCTCATTATATGTCACAGTTGCCTTCTCTCCTTACTCCTCCTCTTCATCTTCTCTCTTTTCCTCCTCCTCCTTCTTTGGGAGAGGCACTGTCAGGTTTGTTGAGAAATAATTTGAACACGGTGAAAATCTGGTTTGGTTTAAATCAGGTTAGTTCACTACTTTCTCTTCTATATCAGGATTGATTTTTCTCTTGTCTACTATTCATTTACCATTTTCCACCTGCTTTCACCTTCTAAATATTTCTGATGTCTCTTCTCTTACTTCGTACAGAGTTTATACCTTTTAGAAAAATCTCTGTATCTACTTTGGAGGGGAATTAGGAGAAAAAAATTACATGCCAGTGTTCAACTTGTCACATTACCTAGAAATCTTACCTTGGTTGCATCTTATATCATATCATGAATACCTTCTGTAATGTAATACCCTTTGTAAGCTTAATAATTCTTTTAGCCCTTTATTTTGGAAATCACTTTACATTTGGTCTCAATTTCACATGTAATATAGGCACCATGAAAATAAGTTATTACCAGGGAGCATTTAAAGAGCACCTGTGATCGTATCATCTTAATACAGGCACTGATAGGTTTTGTTTTGTTCTATTCTTTTCTTATATATTATCTGTATGAGTGGGTTAGATGTGTATTATTATTCGTGGGGAAAACTTGAATTTCAATTTCACAGTCCCTTGACATCATTAACTTTTCATAATGTCAAACTTCAGAAGACAATTTTTTAAATGCGAAACTTAATTTTTAAAACTATTAAAATACCTGTAAGAGAAACAGACAGGCATAAAGTAGATATGCATTTAAAAATGACTTATTACTGATGATATTTAATAACCTGGGATTTTATTTTTAAGTACATTGAAATAAATGTTCCTTAATTTTTTTTAAGCACATTTTCTTGTAAAAAAAAAAAAAAAAGTAACCGAAATAATAGAAATAAAAAAGGGACATGATCACCCCTTCCTAAACAGTATATGGTAGTATGGTAAGTACTATTTGCACTTTGATGCTTTTCATTCCAGATCTCTCAATATGTACAGGCAATCATATATTCATCCAGAAAATATATAACTAGTTCCTGCCAACTTCCAGACTTTGCTTTAGGCCTTGGGGGAAAAAAAGATTTAACAGAATTTATTTGTGTGTGTTTATGTACATATATACACATACACATACGTACACATACATGTACATATACATACCTATACGCAGTAAGAAATAAACTAATATGCACACACACCTAATATATGTGTAACATGCATATGTATGTATAGCTAAATAAATATATGCAAGCATTGGCACATATATTTATAAACTAATGATATACACATAAACACGATGTTTGTTGACCACTGCAGCTTCCTGAACACTAGTAAATTTGAGTGTCTTTTCACTTATGAATAGTTGGATTTCTTCTTTTGTAAACTGTCTCTTTAATTCTTTACCCATTTGCCATTGGTTTAAATGGAGTAGGAACAGAAATGAATATTTTCAGTCACAGGAAGCTACCACCCAAGCACAAGACAAAAGCACCTTCAACTATTCTAAAAGGTCAAATGAAGACAGAGTAAGGAAGGAAGAAGGGTACTAGGCAGGTCCTCAATTAGGGCAGAATCCCAAGAAATTCTAGGCATCCATCACTATCTTGGAAGCAAGAAGCATGGGTCTGAGAGTGTTCAACACCGTAAGAGTCTTGTCAAGTTTATTAGGCATCTTCATCTGGAACTTACGAAGCAGTGACAGAGAAGAACAAGCATGAGGAGAAAGCTAGGATATCATGGACCTCAGCATCCTCGGAGACAACTAAAGCTGTAAGTCCTCCCTCTCCTCCAAACCCAGCAAGAGAACTGAGATCAGAGCAGAGCTCTGTTGGCAGGCCTTTGCCTGAGATTTGAGAAGTCAGAATGAAGCAACTGCCTTTGCTGCCTCTGGGCCCAGAGAATTCCTGTTTTTGCCCACTGTGCATAGGCTTCCGATCCCCTAGCAGAAGTCCGGGGTCTTCTTGGCTTGGTAGGATGGCTTCTAATGCTCCTCCATTTATTTGTCCCCCTTGCTCAAGCAGTAGGTTCTGGAATCCTGTATCTGAGATTTCCCAGCAAGCACATCTGCCTCAAATTAGACTGCTTTTACACTGCGGTGCTCCTAGCACAGGGAGCTCAGATTCTAAAGCTCCAGGATACTGAACAGGCTTGCCTGACCCTCTGAAGAGCAGTGACAGGAGACAAACGTCAACAACACCCGCACTAAGATCCCAGGCCCTCTTTCTCTGTTCACTTACACTCGGAGGAAACCAAAGCCCTGCCCCCACAACTTCCGGTGCCGGGACTTCCGGGTAGCGGCGGGTTCGGGCTTGCCTCCCCACTGATCAGCTCCTACTCCTGGCCTCACTTTTGTCATATGGTTATCAGACCTTCGGTCAGAACTCTTAGAGTAACTGAGAGAAACTAGAGAGGTCCAATCTGGGGTCACGGCCTGCTTTGCCTCTCCACTGAACGCACCTCTCTAAACCGAAAGTCCTCACGCAAATGGCCATAATGGCGGGGGTCGTTTTTAAACGATTTCCTCAGGATGGCAGTAGTGCACCAGCTTTGGCAACAAACAGGCCACCTCCTTACCTCAAGTCATCTTCACCCGCCCGTTCTTTTCTGAAAAAACGCTACTCAGTGGCAAAGGCGCTCAGAAGCACAGTTACCTAGTATCTTGCCCAGTTTAAGAAATCCTGCTCACAAGGAGGCACTTTTGCTTTGGTTTTCACCTAAAATAAAACTGGGGCCTAAAACTAACCACTCTTACCAGGACTCTTCTTCCAAGAATTCAGCTTCCACTAAGCCTAGTGGTCATAGTTTCGTCCTTCTTCACTCTGCATTACATCTACAGTTTTTTTCCATTGTCTAGTCTAGTTCTGGGGGCAATTTTCAAGGATCCAGGCCCAAACAGAAAAAGAACATGCTGGAAATTCAACCAGGAGTGCATCTCTAGGTATCAATCCATGTTTCCTTGCCTGGCTTTTCTCTTCTGCTCTTAAGGAATTCTACATTTTCTGATTATAGATGTAGGCATGTGTTGAATGAATGGTTGGCAGCCATTTGGTGCGGTAAGAGGGGTGGCCAATATCACTTTCATTACTATCTGCCACCTACTGTGCCACATGTCAGGATATATATTCCAATCAGAGGTTACTGAGAATTTAGTCTCATGCTCCCATTTACCATTTGGACCACAAGCACTTGCCATGACAAGGCCATGTCACTAAATGGCCTTCAGTTGTTCTCCTATGACTTTATTGAAAGTGTGTGTGTTTACCATTTATCCCTTAGAGATCAGGCAGAAAACCATTTTCATCAGTGACAAAGACATCCTTGCCAAGGATTCAAAAATAATCCTTTGTCAATCAAGAGTAAAAAGCACTGCCATAAAACTTACTACAACCAATAATAACTTTTTAGATGATGTCTTTCCAGTCCTTGCAATACAGAGTTCTGTTGACATTCATAAACAACAATAAATTTATATTAAAGTTGGATTTTACTATATTATTGTTTGCATAAGAAAATTTCCCTCCTGACTCCTGGCATTTTGAGGATATTATATGAAATTTTCAAGTCTTCAGGTTAGAAAGTAAATTATAAAAAATGCTTTTTACCACCCCACTTACTTAATAGACATACACACAGACACACATTTCTCTTTGATTATAATTTGACTCAGATTGGGTGCTGTTTTGCACAAAATCTTCTGCATAACCTAATATAAATCACATAGCCCATATCAATATATATTTTCCTCAATTTGAAATTTCTTTACATTTTATTCTAGAAAGAGGTCTCCCAAGAAATAGAAGAGTGACACCTGCTGTTGGCAACCTGTTAACATTTTGATAAATTATAAAGCCAAAATCAACGGCACCAATCAAAACTAGAAGAAACAACTTCTAAACTGTTTTTGCATACATTCTCACATCCTTCCTGTGCTCATATATTTTTTAACCTAAAATCTCAGTTCCCTGGTATACTTCAAGTGTTCAAACATACTTTCTTCACCAATTATAGAGTTCTTTGCAAATATCATTAAATACTCCTTGGATACCACTGGGGATAAAAATATATGTTTATAAAAAATAAAAAATTAAAAAAAATACACCTGGGGATAAAAATATATGTTTATAAAAAATAAAAAATTAAAAAAAATACACCTGGGGATAAAAATATATGTTTATAAAAAATAAAAAATTAAAAAAAAAAATACTCCTTGGAATACTTCCAATTTCTAATGTTGCCTCTCATCGTTTTGCATTTCTTAGAATTAAGCATTCCTGCTTACAAAAGTGCCAGATAACATTAGCCATGTATAAAGTGCAGTGAAATCACAAGTAATCTCACAAGCAGACAAGAGTTTTCTAAACAGGGCGTCCTGAATCCTCTTGATTTCTGTGAGCAATTAGAGATATAAACAGATTGGGTCTCAAATGGCCAACAAATCAGGTTTACATCAGTAACTTCCGTACACATTTGTTCTGGATTGGTTCTCAAATTACAGATATATTATCGACTTCTTAAAAATTCTCTTAGAATATACAGTCTGTCAAGAACAAATGGAAACACTTTATCCTAGATCCATCTTTCACAAGGGAACCGCTATAAATAAGCAACTTGATGAATACGTTGGTTTAAATATTCTAAGTGATATACAATTTTTCATGAGAGCGAAACAGATTTAGCCTACATCTCACGATCAGCGTATTTACTGGCAAAGCTGGTGCACTAAACATGACTAAAATCATTATACCCTACATTCCTCAGCACAATGCTGTACACACACGCACTCATACACACAAGCTCTAAATGTTTCTATGTCTTCAAATCCATCATGTTCACACTGTATATGGAGTTTGGTGGCATGAATTTTTGACTCAACATTGGACAGCGGGTATTGCCAACAGCATTTACTATTCATGAAAAACCTGATGATGTTGTATGGTTAAATTACATAGTATTCCTTCATTGTTGATCAAATTATAAGAATAACGTGCATCCGAAAAAGATTCAGTAAATTGAGTGAACAGAAAACAAAGAAATGATACGCTAACTCACAGAAACTCATTATTTATGTCTCTGATATTGGATCTATTACATTTTACTCTCTTATGTTATATTTATTACATAATTGGCTATGTGTGGGCACATGTGTGCAGACTGTCAGGATTTGCTGGTATTTGGACTTCATAATACATACGGAATATCCTTGCAGTTTAAGTTGCTTCCTTTTATTAATGTTTTCTCAGATCTTACATCACATAAGCCTCTCCATATGACATCAAATATGCTTCAGAGGGCCACCTGGGTGGCTCAGTTAGTTAAGCAACTGCCTTGGGCTCAGGTCACGGTCGAAGGGTCCTGGGATCCAGCCCCTCCTAGGGCCTCCCTGCTCAGGGGCGTGGAGGGGGAGGGCTGCTTCACCCTCTCCCTCTGCTCTTCCCCCAAGCTCATGTGCACACTCCCTCTCTCTCTCTCAAATAAATCTTTTCAAAAATATGCTTCAGAAATTTGTATTTTCTGGGATACCTGGGTGGCTCAGTCAGTTAATCATCTGCCTTTGGCTCAGGGCATGATCCTGGGGTCCTGGGATTGAGTCCCGCATCGGGCTCCTTGCTCAGTGAGGAACCTGCTTCTCCCTCTGCCTGCTGCTCCCCTTCTTCATACTCCTCCGTTTCTCTCCGACAAACAAATAAATAAATTTTAAAAAAAAGAAACTTTAAAAAAAATTGTATTATTTTCTGTTAAGCAGAATTTGAAAATACCATTCCATCCGCATAACAATGAAGTCTGAGGTCTTTAAATCTTGCATGGACCTAGACTTGTGCACATTTTAAAAAGAAAAATAGATCTTTTGATACCCTCTTTTCTTAACTGCTTATTGGTATAATGTTGGTTTCTTGATTTAAAAAATTTTTTTCGAATATCAGCTTTTCCCACTTTCAGCATTTGGAGATTTTAGACAAGTGTAAAATTAAAACTTGAAGGCAAGCCATTGGAAACATCACTCTAGAAAGTTAATCACTGTTAGCTGTTTGTATGCTTTCCAAATACTTCCCTTGTGCCTATTCACTTTTTAAAATCTTCATGTGTTGGGGCACCTGGATGGCTCAGTGGGTTAAAGCCTCTGCCTTTGGCTCGGTCGTGATCCCAGGAGGATCGAGCCCCGCATCCTCTCTACTCAGCAGGGAGCCTGCTTCCTCCTCTCTCTCTCTCTGCCTGCCTCTTTGCCTACTTGTGATCTCTATCTGTCAAATAAATAAATAAAATCTTTTAAAAATAAATAAATAAAATCCTCATGTGTTTATATTTTCAACTTGAATTAACATGTACATAAGCAGAGAAAGACAGTCTTTTTCCATTGCATTTGTATTAGACACCTAGGATGATTTGATCCCAAAGTTCCAACACTTAGCTTTTTCTTCCTGGAATCAAAGTTATGAACATCTCTCCTGATAAAGACTCAGAGAATGGATTTCAATCTTTCCAAGGACTTACAAAGACTACCTATTGTAGCTGAACCCAGAAAATGGACCCTTTGCCCCTCCCTGCTATCCACTCTTGCAAAGGAAACCTCAGTGATCCTCCTTGGCCCCAGCTCTCTGCTCTCCTGTGGGACTGTGGCTCTGTGACCACTTTTGAGACTCAAAGTCTCTGGACAAACGATATTCCCATGTTAAAGATTAACTGATGTCCACCAGCTGACCTCCAAAGAGTTGAGCCAATTGACAATGCTTCTCACCTGGTAGGAGCTTGTGCAATTCTAGAAATCATTACACAGACTGGGTGATAATGGCTTCATCTTCAGTGGCTTGCTTAGGGTATGATGAAGAAGGGCATTATGGGAGACAGATTACAATTGAAATGTGGTACTTAAGAGTTTGAAAATCTCTGCTAAGACTTCTGTGCTGCATGCCTTTTATTGTCTGGGAAGTGCTTGCTATTGTCACTGCCGCTTTTCCTACTGGGTGTTTCTTTTTATTTTTTTTTTTAGCTTTTCAGGTTAAAACAGCTTTTTTTTTTTTTTAAAGATTTTATTTATTTACTTGACAGAGACAGAGAGATCACAAGTAGTCAGAGAGGCAGGAAGAGAGAGAGGAGGAAGCAGGCTCCCTGCTGAGCAGAGAGCCCGATGCAGGGCTCGATCCCAGGACCCTGAGATCATGACCCGAGCCCAAGGCAGAGGCTTTAACCCACCGAGCCACCCAGGTGCCCCTGAAACAGCTTTTGATTTGAAATGAGTGTCAATAGCTGAGCGGTAGTTAGGCTTGGCAATAGGTACAATCAATCTCCTGCTACTGGTCTCAGTGTCAGGCTCCTGTTCCTGGGGCTCAGAAAGGTGCTGTTGCTTTAGGCTTCCATGCCCTCGCCAAATATTTTCTCTTCATGTAAACCGAAATATGTAAACACAAAATTCTTGAGTTTGAGGAATTCCAGGGCTAGGGTTACCGCACCTGTCACCCCCAATTCTTTTTTTTTCAAGATTTTTATTCATTTATTAGACACACAGAGAGAGATCACAAGTAGGCAGAGAGGCAGGTAGAGAGAGAGAAGCAGCGCCCCCCGCCCCACCTGCTGAGCAGAGAGCCCAATGCGGGGCTCGATCCCAGGACCTGAGATCATGACCTGAGCCAAAGGTAGAAGGCTTAATCCACTGAGCCACCCAGGTGCCCCATCCCCACAATTCTAGCTTCAGATACAGAGCCCAGCCTTCACACGTCTAGCTTCCCCCATCTAGCCTATGGGCAAGCCAAACTATTAACTCCAAACAGGCAGCTTAGTTATCTGATGCAGGATTTCCCAACTATCTCCTTAACTGAAGCAGAGTAATGAGGTCAGAGGGCACCTTACACCTTCATAGAATACCTGACCACTGAGGCATGTTTTCGCAGTATCTCCAAATCCCCCTTGGCTGCTCTTCACCAAGAACAGCCTCAAGGACAACTAGATCAGCTGCTTCAGATCTGAAGAGAAGAAAGCCCACCTGAAGGCCAGAGTCCACCCAACCACTTAAAAGACCAAACCTCAAATGCTAGGCCTCATGGTTCTAACACTACTGGGTTTTGTGAAACCTCTTGGGGGCAGTATTACTCTGGAAAAGCCAATTAACCCAGTTTCCTGGGCTCTCCACTCCTGCCCTTTCAATAGGAAAAAAAAAAAAAAAAGTCACCAAAAGACAAAGAAAGGAGTCAGGAAACAAAGTTCTCGAGCCATTTGCCCAGTTGGGGGAAATCTATTGGACCAGATGAACTTTAGCTCCTGGTTTCCCTCAAAAATCAGCAGCCTAAACCACCTACCCTCATAAACCATGTTTTCAAGAATTCCATTTCCATTCTACCAAGGCTTTATAGGTCTGCTCTTCACTCAGCTTCGAACTGTTCCCCATGCTGTTTGCTTCAGTTGGTCAGCTCTTAGCCAGGGCTAAGACAGTGAAGAAAATGCTGAGAATAAGGGCATGGAGAAGAGCAAATCTACGCACCCGGCCACGTGGTTCTCAACTCATCTCACGGCCAGATTCCCTGGGAATCCTCCATTTTCTCTGAGGGCACCAGGCCTTGCCTGTGGAGTGAGAGGGAGCCATCTGGCTGGAACCCTACGAGTAGGGTCCAGAGCACTCTACAGTCTGATTTCCACACAGTGTTCCACTTGGAGTGACACATACACTGGAATATATATAAATTCCAGTCAGAAGAGACATACTTTTGTCTCATGGTTTCATCATCTAACAATGGAACACAACCACATGCCAATGCATGTGATTATATGACTTTCAATGGCTTCCTATGGTTTTTAAATTATTATTATTACGTATGTACATGCCACTAATTGTTAGGCATCCATCTTGTAGTGTTTTCTCATACGTAACTAAAACATGGTGCTTGCAAAAAATTCAGAAAAATAACAATGAGTAAAAGTACTGTCATAAAATCTTGTATTGAGCACTGATAATTTTTTACACATTTACTTCCATTATGTCAACACACACACACACAGACAGTTCTGTATTTATGCAATAAACTACAATAAATTTAAATTGGGTTTACATAGGCAACATGTTTTAGATTCAAAATTTTCACTTCTGATTCCTGATACTTTGAAATTATCAGGAAACATTTGCAAAAACGTGGATATGCGACATAAATACTTGCAAAGAACTACTTGATTGACGCGTTATTTTAAAATATTAATAAGATTCTCACTTAATCTGGTTTTATTCATACACAGGACATCGAATGCCTATAATGTGACCATTCAGGAATCTTATTTTGAGATCTGCCCCATATAATCATTAATATGATGCCATATGTATGCTCTAAAACTAACACTGGAACAGACACTAAGTATTCATTTCCCAGAACATAAGAGGGTTTCTTTTTTTAAGACCTCTCAAAATTTATACCACATTTTTTACCTTAAAATTTTCTTCAAAAACTGTAAAGAAAAATATTCTTCAATAAATGAAGGTTGAAATTGGTTGTCTCTTAAATTCAGTCACCCAGATGTGAAGCCCAAGAAAACTTTAAGGTGGACACATTCACACCCTTTACATGCAACTATAATTTTTTCATTAATGTCTTCTTTTATATAAATGTAAATATGGATATAAATATGTTGACTGAGAATTTCACGTTGAAAAGCATGCTTCCTATAAAACTGACAATCGTGGATATACTGCTTTTTAAAAATGTATACATATACGCGCGATATATAAGTACATGCATATATATATAAATGTTACACACAGAGGTATGCTTCTCGTTAGACATAATTGGATGCACACTGGGTACAGTTTTGCACAGTCTTGAGCACTTTCTTAAACCTCTTGCATACTTGCCTATCAGTATGTATTTGAGTGCTTGAAAACGTTTTTGTTTTACCCTAGAAGACCTTTCTACTCCAAGAATTTACAAAAAGTTTTATCTGCTATTGGCAAAGCATTCAAATTTTGAGAAATTATAAAGTAGAAAACAAATGGTACCTCGATAAGAAAAAAATAACCGCTTAAAAAATATCCTTGCCATGCATTATCTCTTCACTTTGCACATACTTTTAAAAAATCATGTTCAAATTCCCTTCTACTTTAAGCATTAAAACAAGTTTTCCTGCCATGTATCTTGAAAGCTTTTTAAAACATCATCAATATTCTTTGGAATTTCGACAGGTTTTAAAATTTTGCAAAAATGTTTTTGCATTTCTAGAAACAATCATGCTTCTTTTACAATGTACCTGCTCCAACAGCCATGTATGAAGATGTGAAGCGAGGTCACAGGTAGTGCCACCTCCAGCAGACAAGGACTTTTGGAAATGTGGGTTCATCTTCAATCCTCTTCACTTGTTTTTGGTTTCCATCAGTCTGTGCAAAGTCTGATCTTGTATCAGGAGTGGTAACAGTTCTTGGCTTGGCCAGGTAGTTTCATTTGTCGCCAGACTCTCCCAGCTCCAAATTGGGTGCACCTGAGACCTCCAGCAAGCACCCTGGGTCATGCTATAGCCACCAGAAATTGTGGGGTCCTTGGCGCTCAGACTCTGCTACCAAAAAGAGCCCAGGTCCCAGGGCCAGGAAACGCCACGTGGTCAGAGGGGCTGAGAAATTCACATGCCCCGTACTTTATCTGTTAGTGGTTTCCTCTGGTCCCGCCCACACAAGGCGAATATCAAGACCCCACCCCACGACTTCCTGTGCCCTGACTTCCTGGCGGCTGCTGGCAGCCTCCCCTTCCCACCGGCCACCTCCTACACCTGGACCCCACCTTTATTCAGAGCTCCAGGTAGGCCTCGGGAGGAGCACTGAGCTTAGGATCGGGGCCCAGCCCCTCCCCCTCCCCCCCCCCAAATGGACTTTTCCAAAGTAAAAGTCATTTCAGAGAAGCAGCCTTGGGGCTTCTTCCAGAGATTTCCTCACGATGGCAGTGTCGTCCCGGAAATTCTATCTAAAACTGCCCACATGCCCTCTTCCCCCGCCCGACCTGTGTGAAAAAAAAAATATGACCAGTGACAAAGGCGTCGGGAACTATGGCTTCCTTGCTTTTTGGCCAGTTTGAAGAAACCTGCTCACACTGTCCTGATTTTGTTTTTGAGTTCCACCTGCTGTCACACTGGGGCCTAAACCTACATTCTCATCTGGCATCTTTTACGCTCAAGAACTCAATTTCCACTTCCCTAGTCTTTGTCTTTCTACTTCTTCTTCACTCAGCACTATATCCCCACTGTTTTCTCTTGGTACCAAATTGTCTTGGGATATCAGGAGGCAAACCTCAGGGATCCAGACCTAAGGGCGGCGGGGGGGCGGGGGGGGGTGGTTGCATCTAATGGCTTAGAGAAGAGCAAATCTAGGCACCAATACAAGTGGTTCTTGACCGGACTAGTTTACCAAGTTCCCTAGGAGCCCTCCTCCATTTTCTGGCAAGGGCACTAGTCCTTGGTTTATTTAGGGAGAAGCAGTTCTTTGTCTGGAACCCTAAGAAAAGTATCTAGATGGTTCTCAAGACTGCATGCTACACCTGGAATGATACACCTACTCAAATATGTATACATTCCAGTCAGAGGGGACATGATTTAGCTTGATGCTTTCATCATTCAACACTGGAACACAGGCAAGTTTCTATGTTATTATATGGTCTTCAGTGGCTTCCCTATGAGGTTATTGTGTCTCCGGGATCAGTTATACATCATTTTCTCATAAGTAACAAGACACAGTGCTTCCAAATGATTCAGACAATAACCGCATGCTTATCAAGAGTAAATTGCTGTCAGAAACAGTACCTGTTACTACCACTGATAAACATTTGGATTTTGTTTCAGTACACAAATAAAAACTCAGTTTCCATATACTCATGCATCCACTTGAATATACACACAAAAACGGGTATATTAGCTTCATACACAACAATAAGTTTACATTAAAATGAGATGTATTTGTATGTCCTGGTTTGGATATTTTCATTAAAACTTTTCAAGACCTCAGTTTTAGTAAATAAAACACTGCCAAAGTGTTTGTGGGTTGCCACATTCACTAAAAATATTAGGACTTCAGTGAAGAAATGTGCAGTTCCTAAAACACTTATTTAACAACGTGAAATTTAATCCCTATGATGCCACCCCTCAGGTATCATGATTTGAAGATCTCCATTTTTAATCTTTATTATGCTAACATATATTTATAATCCATATACATATATACTTTTTAAGGTTTTATATATTTATTTGACAGAGAAAGAAATCACAAGTAGGCAGAACAGGCAGAGGGAGAGGGAGAGGCAGGTTCCCCACAGAGCAGGGAGCCCACCATAGGGCTCCATTCCAGGACCCTGGGATCGTGACCTGAGCCGAAGGCAGATGCTTAACCGACGGAGACACCCAGGTGCCCTATATACACATATATTCTTTTTTTTTTTTTTAAGATTTTATTTACTTATTTGACAGAGACCACAAGTAGGGAGAGAGATGGGGGGGGGAGCAGGCTCCCTGCTGAGCAGAGAGCTCCATGTAGGGCTTGATCCCAGGACCCTGAGATCATGACCAAAGACAGAGGCTTAACCCACTGAGTCACCCAGGCATCCTTAAATATATAAGAATATATATATTCTTAAACAAACATTGAATCACAACTACACAAGTGTGTCTCAGAAAATATAGGATTTTTCCCCTTCTCAAAAATTTAACCTACATTTTTATTTGAAATTTCATCTTGGGGCACCTAGGTGGCTCAGTCAGTTAGGCATCCAGCTCTTGAATTGTGGCTCAGGTCATGACCACAGGGTCATGAGATCAAGCACTGTGTTGAGCTCTGAGCTGGGCATGGAGCCTACTTAAGATTCTCTCTGTCCCTCTGCCTCTCCTTTTCCCCAACCCCCAAATAAAATAAAATAAAACAAAATAAAATAAAATTTCATCTTAACATTTTATTATAAAAAATATAACAGATTACATTACTGAATAAATAAATAAAGTTTGTGTGTACATCATTCTAACATTGAGATCCAGGTGTATTCTATCAACCACAAAGGTTGATAGCTCCAAGGTGAAAGCATTTGCATTTTTTAGTTATTAATAATCTTTCATCAATATTTCCCTTTATAGTTATTTATTTACTAAAAGTTAGGTCTTGCAAATTTTTCATGATAATGGCAAACTGTCTAGGAAACAGAAAGGAAACTATGATCCAAAACATGATATATGAATAATTCAATGTTAATATAAACTTATTGCTGTGTATGAAGCTAAATATGAGTTTGTATATATATACATACACAGGTGTACGTCAGAGATATCGTGGATTTTGGTTCCAGACCACCACAATAAAGCAAATATCACAACAAAGTGAGTCAAATAATTTTTTTGGATTCCCACTGCACATAAAAGTTACATTTACACGATATTGTAGTCTGTTATATATGCAATAGCAGTATGTCTTAAAAAAAGGACACACTGTAATTTAAAAATACATTATTGCTAAAAAGTGCTAACCATCATCTGAATGAACTGGCCTACTGATCACAGATGGCCATAACAAAGATAATAATGAAAAGGTCTGAAATAGCGCAAGAATTACCAAAATGTGCACAAGTGAGACACAAGTGAGCAAATGCTGTTGGCAAAGTGCAGCCTACAGACTTGCTCTATGAGGGGTTGCCACAGACCTTCAATTTGCAAAAGGTATCTATGAAACTCAATAGAGGGTAGCACAATAAAATCAGATAGGCCTGTATATACCTCACACACATGTATAGACACATACTTACACCCAGACTCACACCCATGTGTATATGGACACAGCAGGTGAAATTTGGGAGAAGTTTAATTGCATTCTTATTATAATAACCACCATGATTAAAAATACATCATCTTTACACAAGTGTACATATATGGGCAAATATGTACAAATGTTCTAACGGGTGTGTTTGTTTCTCTTTAAACATAATTGAATGCATGCTGAAGATACTCTTGAAAAAAAATCCTCATCATTTGATACAATTTTCATATGCTCATATACCTATATATTTAGAGAACTTAGAATTTCTTTATTCTTTTGTCAGAAGAGCCTTATTATCCAAGAGAGTTACAAAAGGAACAGTTGCTGCAGGCAAACTGTTTAAATTTTGATAAGTCTAAAACCAAAAGTAAAGGTAGTGCAATCCCAAGAAGAATAAAGACTTAAAATGTCATTCTCACCTCTAACTTATACAATATACTAATAACTTTTAAAAAGTAAAATTAAAATTCCTTCATACTGCTGGTATTCAAGTTTATTTTCTGCACTTACTGTAACTGGAGTACTTTCCAAACACCATTAAATATTCTTTGAAATATTGGTATTTTTAAAAAGAGTAGACTCGTATCTTTAGAATTTCTCAAAATTAGACATGCTTGTTTTTTAAATAAGATTTATTTATTTGAAAGAGAGAGCATGAGCAAGTTGTGGGGGGAGGGCCAGAGAAAGAGGGAGACAAGAAGACTCCCTGCACAGAGTCCAACAAAGGACTCAATCCCAGGGCCCTGAGATCATGACCTCAGCCAAAATTAAGAGTCACCCACCTAACTCACTGAGCCACCCAGGTGCACCTCAAAATTAGAAATGCTTCTTAACAATAAGCCCAGGTACAACAGCCATTTATAAAGAAGTGCAAGGAATTCACAGGTAATGCCATCTCAAACAGAAAAGGACTTGTAAAATACGGTGTATCCTCAATCCTGTTGTGTGTGCTCATACAGATTCCTTAGGTCTTAGGTGGTCAATGCAGCAAATTGTCACCAATAACTTTTTCTGTACATATTTGTTTTGGATATGCTATTGAATTATAAACATTGTGAAGAATCTTGCAGAACACACAAATCTCTGCAAGACATATGGAAACGCTTCATCCCAAATCAAGCTATCCCAAGGGAACCACTATGAACAGCTGAATGGGTACATGTGTTCAAATGTTGTAAACACGATGTACAACCATTCATGACAGGTGGTATTATTTAATCAAATAAATATTGCCTACCGTTTTTCAATAAACTCTCCTTATTTGCTCACAAGCTTTCTGAAACACACAAACATCCACCCACAGATGAACATATCATTATTTATTTTCTTCAATTGCATTGTGGTTACAGTGTAGGCAGAGTTTTGTGACACTGTTTCTTTACTCAGCATTGGATAATGGATACTCATAAGTTTCCTTTGTTCGTTATATCAAATTCTAATGATAATATATGCATCCAGCAAGGACATGATAGATTGAGCAATTATAAAACAAAATAAAGAGGATACCTTCAATTACATAAACTCAATTGATATTGCAATCTATTCCATTGTGCCCTTTCTTCTATACACATTGTATTGTGTGTGTGTGTGTGTGTGTGTGTGTGTGTGTATTACCATGCTTGTACACTGGAGTTTTTTGCTGAAATTTCAACCGACATGATCTATATATGGGATTTTCTTGTGGTTTGAAATTTTTCCTTTTGTCATGCTTTTCTCAAATCTCTTATGGCAAGGCCACTTCAAATGTTATTAAATATACCTAAGAAAACTGGATTTTATGTTAAATAATAATTTGCCCAAAGCTTTGGATGCACGATCGTTAAAGGCAGGACATGTAATCATTCCAGCATGCACACAGAACTGTGTCTATTTTTACAGAAAAACAGCATCTTGCAATAAATGTCCTTTAAAACTTGCAGTTTCATAAAATTTATATTGGGACCATTTCTCCTTGTTTTCTATAAATTTCAAAAGTAATTCTTATTTGTGTTCAAAATTTCAATGCTTGACACAGGCTTAATTAAAACATGTAGATTCTACTTTGTATTCCTCCCCCCCCCCCAGCTTTGCTGAGATACGATTAACACATAATCTACCTTGCATTCTTGAGAGGTAGCTCCTAGCAGTGGTTTGCTTAGAAGCCTGCCAGAGCCTTTGTTTTGTGCATATTCACTCGTTAGAATCCAAATGTGTTTAAAGTTGCAGGCGATCCTAGAGCAGAGGAAACAGTCTTTTGTTTTTTGTTTCTTTTCCATGGCAAACTTAGAGGTTTGATCTCAAAGGTCCAATAATTTGATTTACTCCTCCGAATCAATGACATGAGATATAAAGATGACAATTTAGTCTGTATGAAGTCTGAAGATTTCCTTATATGTTTACAGGAATATGTGCAATCCGAAACTTTAGATATACAAAGAAGCATGAAAATGTGACCCATAACCAAGAGAAAAATTAGTCAGTAGAACCTGGCCCAGGTATAGCCAAGTAAATTGAATGAACAAAACAGCTCTTATAACTACATTCACCAATTTAAAGGGAAATCTGACAACAACAAGGGAGCTAAACAGAAAAATAAACAAATAGAAACTGAAAAGCAGGGACGCCTGGGTGGCTCAGTTGGTTAAAAGTCTGCCTTCCTGCTCAGGTTATGATGCCAGGGTCCTGGGCTGGAGCCCTCCTGTCAGGCTCCCTGCTCAGCGGGAGCCTGCTTCTCCCTCTCCCTTTCTCCCTCGACTCTGCGCACACGCGGGCTAGCTCTCTCTCTCTCAAATAAATAAGTAAAATCTTTTAGAAAAAAGAAACTAAAAATCAGTGCCAAATGGAATTCTAAAAAGAAAAGATTACACGAAATGAAAAATTCACTGGATGCTGACTAGCATATTCAGCACCACCGCAGAAAGAGTATCAGTGAATACGAAACATAACAGTAATCATCCAATCTTAAGCACAAAGATAAATGAGGCTAAAAAGATGAAAAGAGTCTCCGTGGCCCTTGAGATAATATCAAACCAACATTCGTGCACTTGAGTTTGCGAAGGAATAGGGAGAAATGGTAAGAATAGAGGGCAGAAAAAAAAACCTGCAGAAATAAAAGTAATTTATCAGATTCAGTAAAAATGGTAAATGTCCTGATTGAGGCAGGTCAAATAACCCAAGTAACACAAAGGAGACTAAAATAAGGAAAAATACAGTCACATTTCTGAATACCACTGATAAAGAGAAAATCCTAACAGTAGGCTGAATTAAAAAACTGAATACAGAGGACAGCTGTTAAGAGTCACAGATGATTTCTCATTAAATTTGATTCAAAGTAGTCAAAGGAATACCATCTATAAATTGCTATTAGAAAAAGCTGTCAATCTATAATTTTCTATCCAGAAGAAAAAAAAAAAAACAGCCTTCAAAAGTTAACGCAAAATAAAAACATTTTCAATCAAACAGAAGCTGATAGAATTCATCACCAGCACACCTGCTCTAGAATAAATGTTAAACCAAGTGCTTCAGGCTGAAGTTTGATAATAACATATGGAAACTCTGGACTGCAAGAAGAGATGAAGGGTTTGGGAAAAAGTAAATATATGGATAAATTATAAAACAGGTTTTATATATTCTTAATTTCTTTAAAGGAAATTGGCTGCATAAAATAAAAGTAATAGCAAAATACACTGTAGTATTTGAAACATGTAGCAGGGGGCACCTGGGTGGCTCAGTTAAGCATCTGCCTTCAGCTCAGGTCATGATCTTGGAGTCCTGGAATTGAGCCCCGTGTCACATGGGGCTCCCCACTCAGAGGGGTCTACTTCTCCCTCTCCCTCTGCCCCTCCCCCTACTCATGCTTTCCCTCTCTCTCAAATGAGTAAAGTCTTTTTTAAGAATAAATAAAGAAATAAAACAGGCAGCAGTAAATGTTTGTAAATAAAACCAGATTACATGAGTAGGAAAGCATCCTCTTATAACTTTGCTGCATCATTTTATACCAAAACCAGTAAAATATTTGACAGTAGAATATAATAAAATTTTTGTAATTTTATCTCTAGCATTTAGCACAAATTGTGGTATGTTAAACAGCACCTAAATAGCTCAAAAGATGGAAGAAAGAGCAGATAAGACTATAGACAAGACTGCAAAATGGCAGATGCAAACCAAACCATATGAATTTTAAATATAGATGGACTAAACTCCAATCATATTTAAAAGGCAGAAACTGGCAACGTGGGTAAGTAAGGAAAACACATCAATATGATTAATTAAATTAATTAATTAATTAATGTTTAATAGATGTTAAATCTGCCAAGCAGGGTGAAATTAAACAAAAGGGAAAGTTACATCATAGGAACACTAATCATAAGAAAGCTAAAGTAGCTATATAAATATCATGAAAGTAGATTTCAGAACAAAACATATTTTCAGAGAGGAAGAGAGATATTTCACAATAATGAAAGCTTAATTCATCAAGGAAATTGGACATTCTTAAACATGTTTGACTAAGCAAATACTGACAGAACTAAAGTAAGAAATCTACAAATCCACAATTATAGTTGGCAATTTCAGTTTCATACTCCTCTCCCAGTAATTATAAAAGCAAGTAGACAGAAAATCAGTAAGGATAGAGGAGGCTTGAATAATAGTATCAACCAAATCAATATAATTGACTTAAAGAAACACTGCACACAACAATGGAAAAATACATGTTCTCTTTAAATGCACATGGAACAATCACAAGTAAAGACTATTTTCTTGGGAATAAAAAGTGTCAAATTTTGAAAAGACTGAAATTATTCAGGATATGTTTTCTGACTACAACAAAAATAAATTAGAAATAAAAAACCAAAGATATATGAAAAATCTCCAAATATTTTGAAGCTACACATAACCCATTTCCAAGTAACTCATGGGTTAAGAAAAGAAATATAATGGAAATTTTAAATATTTTGAACTGTGAATGATGAAACTATATCCAAATTTGTAGGATGTAAGTAAAACAATACACAGGTATAAATGTATAGCTCTAAAATGGTTATATTAGCAAAACAGGTTTTAAAACCAGTGACTGAAGCTTTCACCTTAAGGAGCTCAAAAAGCAAGAGCAAATTAACCCCAACGAAAGCAAAAGAAAAGAAATAACAAATATAAGAGCCAAAATTAATAAATTAGAAAATGGAAAAACAATAGAAAAAATTAATAAAATTATAATATGTATCCTTAATTTTTCATAATGTACCTAGAGTCCAAATTTTACCACTTCATGCAGAATAGAGAATCCCTACAGCAATAATGGTCCATGTGCCGTTTCCCAGTGTCCTTTATGCTGTAATTGTCACATGTAATTCATCTATATGCATTATAAACCCCACCAAATAATATTAGAATATTTGTTTTATTAATTTGTATTTTAAAGGAACTAAGTAGAAATCGTTTTGTATTTACCCAAATATTCAGAATTTTTTTGAAGATTTTATTTATTTATTTGAGAGAGGACAGAGAGAGAGAGAGAGAGAAAGAGAAACCATGAGTGGGGGAAGGGGCAGAGGGAGAGGGAGAAGCAGACTCCCCACTGAGCAGGAAGTCCAAGGCAGGGCTTGATCCCACATGACCTGAGCTGAAGGCACACGCTTAAACAACTGAGCCACACAGGAATCCTGAAAATTTCTAATGTTCTTTATTGGCTCCTGAAGAGCTGTGTAACCTTCTGGTGTCATTCTTCCTCAGCCTGAAGAATGTCCTAGAGCATTTATTTTGTGTCTGGTGGCGACAAATAATCCTAGTTTCATTTTGACTGAAAACATTTATTTCACCTTTATTTGTGAAGGATACTTTCACCAGGTAACAGAATTCTGAGTTGATTTTTCCCCCATCAACACTTTCCAGAGGATCTTCCATTGTCTTCCAGCCTCTGTACTTACTGATGAGAAATCCATAGCTATCTGAATGAGGCATGTAATATATGACAGTGGTAGCATTTCAAGTCTGTGGGAAAAGGCCTGCTTTTTCAATAAGTGGTCTCAGAGCTATTGAAGGTTTGCATGTTAAACTTTATGCCTCCCACACACTATACACAAAGCTTAATTCCACGGTCCCTTTTCAGATAGTCAGAAAAGGTAAATTCATCATAAACCTCTTCCGATAATGTGGAAAGTCGACAAAATGGTGGAGGGCCTTGATGGATTTATGAGGTAAGACTGACTCTCTATATAGGGGTTGTGAAACTATGGCCCACCAAATTAGTCTGACCAGTCACCTGTATCTATAAGGCCTGAAAGCTAAGAACAGTTTTTAAATTTTTAAAGCGTTGATTAAAAAAAATAAAGAATTTGTGACAGAGACTATATATGGCCTGTAAAGCTTAAATTATTTAATATATGGCCCTTTACAGAAAGAGTTTGCTATTCCCTGCACCTAGGACTGAATATATCTTCATCTACATTGTTTCCTACTTAGAGAAAGGACGTTTTCTAGAAACCTCCCTGTGGCCAAATGTGCACCTTTTCTTCATGAGGATGGCATCACTGAAGTAATCATATGATCGTCCAGGTTAGTGTTTATGTTAGACCAGGCCCCAGGAGTATAATAGAATAACCTCTAGACATAAGATATAACTTATGATATAATCTTATATGAAAGCAACAGAATTTATTCCTGAATGAAAGGCGGAGGCATAGAGAATTGGGGGTAGATGGTCGCACTTTCTGGAGAGCTTCTCAGTTCACTGTCACACAGAATCAAGGGGACACCTCCTGGAGTTCTAACTACTTTCTCTCTTCCGGTATTTGTCTCTCAAAAGACAAGCTGAGAGGACGAGAAAACAAAGCAGAATACAAAAGATCACTGGGATCTTGGTTTGGGGACACCATGGAGTTAAATACAGCTGAGAACTACAGAACCAAAGTGTTGATGTTGAGAGCTCTGTTAGGTTCTTTGAAATCTCTTCTTTCTGTGAGGAATAGCCCTGCTATGCCTTGGATGTTTCCCAGCATTCAATAGTTGTATCTTTAAAATAAGAGTTGTCTGGGGGCACCTGGGTGGCTCCGTCAGCTGGGCCTCTGACTCTTGATTTCAGCTCAGGTCATGACCTCAGGGTCCTGAGATGGAGCCCCACGTCAGGCTCCACACTCAGCACAGAGCCTACTTGTCCCTCTTCCTCTGCTCCTCCCCATGTGTGTGTGCGCTCTCTCTCTCTCTCTCTCTCTCAAATAAACAAATAAAATCTTTAAAAATAAAAGTTGTATGGGTGCTGGTCATCTGGGGTACCAGGGGAGGGAGGAGTGGGCAGTGGCTATTACACCTCTGTTTGCATCCAGGTTTTGGAAGATATGATTGAAGGTAGTTACAGGGAAGATAAGAGTGAAGATACCAATTGGAACCAATGCAACACTGGGTATCAACTCTACTTCAATTAAAAAAACAACAACAACAAACAGCAAAAAACCCCAAAAACAATAAAAAAGAGGTCAACTCCCCCCCACAACACACACCCCCGCGTGCATTCAGTCACACACACACAGACCCACATTCATTAACACCTCCAACTTCATTCTTCCAAAATGTTTTCTTTTTTCCCTGATTTGTATTTATGGAACTACCCCAACGTGAACAGAGAAGTCTACAGAAAGTGCCACCTTTGACTCCAGGGGCTGCAATCGACCATTTTATAAATGAAGTTGTCCACTCATATCCATTCACTTAACAGGCCCAGTGTTACAACCCCCTTTTTGGTCTCTGAACTATGATGCATATTGCTGGGTAATGATCCCAGGATTTTTCACAGAATGACAGGTTTCTCTTTCTCACGTTTATTTTCATTCTCAAAAACAAATATTCCAAGGTAAGAGGGTGGGCAGTACAGTGAAGTTCTGGGATTAATTGTGTATCAAGACTGACTTCCCAAATTGCTTGGTAACAAAGAAGAGCAGTAATTTTTAAATAGGATAAGCTATTGTGTAGAGGATTTCATTAAGAGTTTATGAGTAGGTGGGGCACCTGGGTGGCTCAGTCAGTTAAGTATCTACCTTCAGCTCCAGTTACGATCCTAGAATCCTGGGATCGAGTCCCACCTCAGGCTCCTTGCTCAGAGGGGAGCCTGCCTCACCCTCTCCCTCTGCCTGCCTCTCTCTCTCTCTCTCTCTCTCTCTGACAAATAGATAAAATCTTTATTTAAAAAAAAAGAGTTTATGAGTAGAGATGAGATGAGATTGAGGGTTTTTGTCAATGGAGTGGTGTGATAAGTAATAGCTATGAAGAGTGTCAAAAAAGGGGAACAGGTCAGGGATGGAATAAGAGTTAAAGAAGACTGTTTTGCATATTCCTTGCAAATGTTTTAAAAGCCATTTTTGCAGAGAATATAAGATCACTTTGTTTTAGAGATGCGGTAAGGGTCAGGCATGTTTGTTTCAAACATCACTGAATTTTAAAATTCTATATTAAAAGATCATGTAGGGGACTAGGGTGAGGTTAGCATCAAGTACACAAGAATCAGTTCCATCTACTGTGTTACTTGGTAATTTGGGAAAATGGGGAACTTCTATAACACATAGACTGGCCTGGTTCTCAGGGGTGACAGGAAGATTCAGAAGACTGAGTGGCAGATGTGATGTGAGGTTTAGTGATGGATGACGGTCACTAGTGATGGGTGCGCATCCCAGTTCTTTTGGGTGGTGGAAGAGTTGATAAGATAAAGTAGTGGTTTTACTTAAATGGAAGAATTACACAGCAGCTATCGATGATGTGAACAAGGATCAGAAATTTCTGTTGATAACATTACTATAAGTAAAAAGAGCGATGTAAAATAGGTTGATGGTTAGGAATGGATTCAAAATTAGGGATATATCTTTCTTGTATAACTTCACACAATCACAGGTATTACAGGGGACAGTGGAGCAGGGTGTGTCCAATAGTTGTTGAGAGTTAAAGATGGTATCAGGGTCAGTGATGGGATGAAATCAGGGCGGGCTCTTGGCTCTTTGAATACTAATTGGACATTATAAAGGAGTAATATATAACTGAAAGGGGGCTTAGTAGCAGTAAGGGATCAAGTGAGTGTTGGTGAAGGGTTGAGCATCATGTGTGTCCATTTTTCAGATTAGCTGCTCATAAAACAGAATCTTTATTATCATGATTATTATATCAGTGTTAGGATAACAGTCAGGAATGGGGGCGGTACCTGGGTGGCTCAGTCGTTAAGCATCTGCCTTCAGCTCAGGTCCTCATCCCAGGGTGCTGGGATCGAGCCCCTCAACGGGCTCCCTGCTTGGCAGGAAGCCTGTTTCTCCCTCTCCCACTCCCATTCCCCCTGCTTGTGTTCCCCCTCACTGTGTCTCTCTCCATCAAATAAATAAAATCTTTTTAAAAAATAAGTTAAAAAAAAAAAAGGTCAGGGATGGGATGGATCTAGAATTTTGTGAAGGTTGGGGGATTTTCTATGTTTTCTATATAATTGATAATTGATCATTTAAAATACTGATTTTACATAGGATAAGGTATTGGATTAGGGTCAGGGACAGATGTCAAGTCAGCAGTAGATAAGACACTGAAAAAACTGTTAGGATAAGAAATGTGCTAAGGATGGACACTTTACGTATTACTTCATCAGGAAAACGATACATAGTACAAGATAGGGTTACTGTAAAGTTATCACCCAGGAGACTGGGACAGTGTGTGGACCAACAGGATGGCCTTGGAGACTGCCCCATATCAAGGAGGCTTCTCATCCCCAATGATCACGCTCATCATTGACCTTTTCGAAGTTCTATGCTAGGGTGTCCAGGGGACAGGTTTTATAAAAGGCCTTCAGAGAGGGGTTCAGCAGAGCTATATCACCAGCTGTACCAACATAATACTCAGGATCTAGGTCAAGGTCTTCAGGCCTCAGCAATTTCCTGACCCTCCCCAACTTCCTAACCAGACCTCCTCTTACAGCCTGAATTGAGTTTATCTGATCACTTAGTGCCATATTTTTACTGCTAGAAGCCCCTTCAAATCACATAGGAAGCTTCTGAAAGCAAAAAAATAATACTACAGCCTATACTCCATACCGAAAATTCTTTATGTTTGGGATGAAATCCTAGCATCAGCATTAACAAAGTTTTCTCCGGGTGACAACCATCAACTTAATGCCTGCTTTCTGTCTCCTGCTTTCCTAATTTCATCAATGCTTGCTTTTTGGGTCTCAGCCGTCTACTCTTGTGGGCTGTTGGAGTCCCCCTCATCCAAACCGGAGATAACTACTGCATATTGGACACAGGGGGCACCCAGTTAGCTTCCTGTCTGGATATCCTGGCCAAGCCAAAATTACCCTTCAAGACAGCAAACTGAAGCAAGGAAGGTCTGGTGAGCCAACACGCAGAGAAGAAAGAAGAGGGCAGGAGCCCAAGTGGGCCTCCAGGTGTCAACACTGACCCAGAACAAACAGGAACCTGCAGACTGGCAATGGTAATTTTGAGACCTCTGGAAGGTTCTTTGCTGTGTGTGGCTCTGGTGTGTATTAGCCCTTCTGTGTGTATCCTGTTTCCCTGCCTGGTGCAGAGTGAAGCCCTTGAAGTCGGCTTCTCAGTTTGCCTGCCATCTTGGGCCCAAGTGGGGAGAAGCGGGGGCGGTAGCCCCCCCCCCCCCCGCAGCCATGCTTGGGGGTGTGGAGTGGGAGGAGGCAGCTCCAGAGAAGGGAGGGAGCAGGGTCCCAAGACTGACACCAAAGGCAGGGAAGGAGAGCATGGTGGGACCACCTGCCACGGAGAGGGGACCCAGCTGCCAAGCAGAAGAAAGCCTCCAAGTGTTTCCAAGCCAGGCCCAGATGGCCAAGAAAAGATGAGGGGCCCTAAGAGGACTCTGTCATGGAGGGCCTGTCCCTGTCCTCTGAGGGCATCACTGCCACCAAAAAATTCCCATCAGCGCTGTTCCACCCAGTGCCATGCTCTGTGAGCAGAGGGAGCAGTGCTGGGGCCCTGGCTGCAGCCTGTCTGCCCACCAGGATGAGGACACAGTGCGCGGGCCCTCAGCCCAGAGCCAGCTTCTCTCCAGCTTCTCTCCACTTGCACCCATCATCTCCAGCTTCTCTCTGACCTGGTACGTACGCGTCCCAAAAGCCACGGCGGACCCGAGGACAGCTACGGGGAAAGGCCCCAGCGTTGCTTTCACAAATGACTCAAGGAGGGGGGGGGGACTTGCACAGAGCCTCCCGCCCTTCCCCTGCACCCCCAAGTGAAGGACCCTGCTCCGCCCTCGCATTCTCCCGACTGGCCGGCATCACACAGGCTCGGGCTCGGCCTGCGTCGGTTGTCCTATGCCCCCGTGACCGCTAGGTGCCGACAGAGACCTGGCAGGACGCCTGGCCTCTTCCGGGGCTGAGGGCGACCTCTCCGTGGGTCCAGTTTGTCCTGGCCCAAGGGGGGAAATGAGGGCCCAGGACCAAGGAGGGACCCCAGATCTGCCCCCTCAATCGCTCCCAGGGAGTAAAGGTTGGAAAGTACTCCCTGCTCGCACCTGGGACATTCTCCTTTTGCAGTCCTCTCCCTGCCCTGATCACAGAGTGTAGGCTTAGCCCCACCGCTCCCATCCACCAGGACAGGTGCTGCCAATGTAGCCGCCTTTGCTGTCCCTGTGTTCCCCAAACCTGCAGCCTCCCTCCCCCAGGTGGTGGCGGATGGCGAGCCAGGTTCTGCCTGGACTCCAGCATAACCCACCATCTAGGAGCACTGTGGGCGGGACTAAGGACAAGGGCCACATTTTATAGCAGATGTGAGACTGAGCTCATCATTTAGCCTCTCGGTGCCTACCTTTCCTCATGTACACAAGGAGAATTGTAACGGTACCTACCTCATGGGGCTATTCTGGGAATGAAAGGATTCCTTGTTTCTAAAACACTTTCGACAATACCTGGCAATAGTAAGTACTCAGTGTATGTTAGCCATTCCAATTTGTGCTCTTGGATCCTTGCGGTGAGGTCTCAGTAATTAGCTTTCCCTTTTCTTTTTCTTTATTATTATTATTATTACTACTTTTTTTTTTTTTTTTTGGCATTTCTCTCTTAGGCCTCCGAGTTTCTAGGCTTTGCCCTGACATCATCAATTGTGTCTGGTGGTTGCTCAGTTCTTTTTGGTCCCTGTGTTCTAGAAAGCTCCAGTGTCGCTATTGCTGCTGTGATGCTCTGGGTTGAGCCAGGCCTAACAGTATATTATTTGAGTCCCAGTGTTCTGGGGAGAAAGAACATTAGAGAAAGTAGAAATTCCCTCAATCTACAGATAGAAACCTTTCCCTTCTGGTGTAAATATTTGACCCTCGGAGCACAGTTTCTGGGCCCATGCATGGAAGGCTGCTCTTAGGATGCTAGTTCCATGTCTAGCCAAGAGGTACTGTGCTTTTCCTACTCAAGTACATGGTTTTGTTTTAATAAGACCTTACACAGCCCCCAAGTTCCCACAGTTAATACTTTTCTAGCCCCAAACTGAGATGTCTTAAATGCTTTGTATGTTAACCCTGTTGAGTTGTTCAGCATGCTAGCTAAATCACAGCTAAGAGAACTAGAAACACAGACAGTTTCACTTGGGCAGAGCCTCAGAGCAGAATCAGACACCTTCCTCCAAAAACCAGCCTGCCAGGCCCATTAGAAAGCACACCAAACAGAAGTTGTCAACTATGTTGCATAATCAACCAGATGTGTCCACACAATGACTCATGCTAATAAATCACATATAAATTGAAGAAATAGAACCAGGTGTTCCTAATGAATGTATTTCAAGAATAATTGCAGTGAGCAGAAAAACAAGGCCCAGCATGAAGAGGGTGCTTGCAAAGATAAAAGTGACCAGATTGTGCATGATTGGGTTGGGCAGTTTCATTAGCAACTTGCTCTGTACCAATAAGCCATCCTCTAAAAATCCACGGCAAATTTCCAGATTTTTGTTAGGGTAGGCAAGGTTCTTCATACCAGCTGTCCCTCTGGCAAAAAAATTTAAATTTTTAAATTTAAATTTAAATTTTATTTATTTATTAATATTTATTTATTAAATTTTAATTTAAAATTTTTAAATTTTTATTTTTATTTTTTAAGTAATCTCTTCACCCAGTGTGAGGCCCGAACTCACAACCCTGAAATCAAGAGTCACGCTCTCCACCAACTGAGCCAGCCAGGTGCCCCTGAAAAAACTTTAAAAAACCTGGATGAAACGTAAAGAATGCCTTCTTTAAACAGTTGAAAAGCTGAAAAGGGAGTAAAGTGTTACTTAGACAAAATAAAGAGAAAATCGAGACCTAGATATTTTCCAAATCAGAACATTGTTTACATAACCTCTTAGGATAAGAGGAACATAAACAAAAGGTTGAGATGTATACAACCTATGGAGTCTAACATGACTGCCGTCCTTCAACTGGCTGACACCCAAAAGGCTCCCCACCGAGGGTACACAGAAGTTCATCTTAAGTTCTACTTCTGTGATATGTAGGCAATCCCAACCCTGAAAATTTAACGTTGTCCTCCACTGAGCGTACCCCCGATTATCCCTCAGTATTCCATCTGGCAGAGGCAAATGGAAATCTTCTCTGGAGGAATGTGACTTCATCCTGGCCTAAAGTTCTTACTACAGATCATTGTTAAAGGATGTAGACCGGAATCACCAGGCAAATAGCAAACACGGCACATGGGCAAGAATAAGCAGAACAATAAAGACTGAAGCAAGACCCACAAAATTTCAGTTGATGGAATTATGAGACACAGATCACAAAACAACTATGCTTATAATGTTTAAAGTTATAAAGAAGGAAATCCCACGTCTGGTCAGTATAGAATAACAGAGACCAACTTACTTACTCTCATGCCTGAACAACAAAAAGCTACACAAAAATGAAACAATGATTATCAAGACACTGGACATCAGGTTACAAGGGACAGTGACCCAAAAAGATAGTTAACAGAAAATGTATTCCCTGCAAATGTCCCAGCTTGTTGACTTGAAAGTTTCCAGGTCTCATCAAGAGAGCCTGGTGGACTTCTGAATTGAGGCGATGGGTAGGAGTGTTGGGAAGAATGAAGTGGCTAAGATTTGCTAGACAGATTACCAGGGAGGGGACTGCACAGAGAGAAAACTTAGCAGATCTGCAGGGATACATATGTGTGATGTGTGAAACTACCCAAGGCCAGGGAAAGAGTTATCCAAAAGGACTATAGGGAACAGTACCCAGCAGTCATGCGGGACGGAAAATAGAACCTATTCCTACCTACCAGACTTCACAATCATGGGACGGGGTAGAGTACTCATAAATATCTTGCCTCAGTAGTGTGGCATAATTACTCCTCCCCTAAATGTGGTTCTGGTGCTTAACATATCCAAAGAACCTGATTCTTTCCAAGTAGCTAAACTTCATCCTAGGAAAAAGGTTAAAAATATTTCCAGAAAAACAAAAATGTCCAGTATCCAACAAAGTAAAGTGTCACAGTATCTGGTATCCAACAAAACATTACAGGCATGCAGAGAATCAGGGAAATACATCGCATAACGAAGGAGAAACCAGTGAAACTAACCTGAATCTGACAGGGTTGGTAATACTGGCAGAAAAGGAAATTAAGACAACTATTGTAACTGTACATCCATGTTCTAAAGAACAAAAAGGAGATATGGAAGCTATAAAAGAGCCCAAATCAAAATTCCATAGATGAAAAATACAATATTTATTTGTTTTTTTAGAGATTTTATTTAATTATTTGACACACACAGAGAGATTACAAGGAGGCAGAGAGGCAGGCAGAGAGAGAGAGGGGAAAGCATGCTCCCTGCTGAGCAGAGAGCCCAATGCGGGACTCGATCCCACGACCCTGAGATCATGACCTGAGCTGAAGGCAGAGGCTTTAACCCACTTAGCCACCCAGGCGCCCCGAAAAATGCGGTATTTAAAATGAAGACTATACTGGATGATATTAACATCACCTTAGCCATGGTGAAAGATTAGTGAACTTGAAGACATAGCAATGAAAACTCTATCTATCCATCTATCTATCTACCTTCTATCAAACATTGAGCTGGGGTGCCTGGGTGGCTCAGACAGTTAAGCATCTGCCTTCAGCTCAGGTCATGATCCCATGGTCCTGGGATCCAGCCCTATGTCAGTCTCCTTGCTCAGCGGAGAGTCTGTTTCTCCCGTTCCCTCTGCCTGCTGCTCCCGATCTGCTTGTGTTCTCTCACTCTCGCTATCTCTTTCTGTCAAATAGAAAAATAAATTCTTAAAAAAAAAAAAAACACTAAGCTCAAAAAAACCCACTAAGCTCAAAAAAACTACTACCAATTTAACAAAACATGGTTCTATTTAGTGTCCTCCTTTTCATAGTTTTCTTGTTTGTTTTTTTTTTTTTAAAGATTTTATTAGGGCACCTGAGTGGTTCAGTGGGTTAAGCCTCTGCCTTCGGCTCAGGTCATGATCTCAGGATTCTGGGATCGAGCCCTGCACTGGGCTGTCCGCTCAGCGAGGAGCCTGCTTCTCCCTCTATCTCTGCGTGCCTCTCTGCCTACTTGTGATCTCTGTTAAATAAATAAAATCTTAAAAAGAAAGATTTTATTTATTTACTTATTTGACAAAGAGAGAGGAAGAGGGAGGGAGAGCACAGGCAGGGGGAGCAGAAGGCAGAAGGAGAGGCAGACAGAGGCAAAGGGAGAAGCAGACTCCCCGACTGAGCAGGGAGCCTGATGAAGGGCTCAATCCTAGGACCCTAGGATCATGACCTGAGCTGAAAAGGCAGACGCTTAGCCAACTGAACCACCCAGGCCCCACTCCTTTCCATATTTATAACTACCTTCTCTGACAATGAGAGACTGGGCCTCTATTATCCAAATATTTTTACTTTCTTGCTTAATACTAGAACTCACTAAAAGTAGTTCAGAATTGATAATGTGTAACTATAAAGAACATACTTACCTGGAAAGCCTACACAAAATTCATTTTTGCAGTAACTACAGATAGGATGATAGACACATTGATATAGAAAGAGATATAGAAGCATGTCTCTTCATATATATATATGTTCATATATACACTTACATATTCCTGTGCTGAAGTACATATATGTATACGTGTGTATGTGTTTGTGTGTATGTATGTATATATACATACATACATGCATGCATATTTCCTACCTCTGTCTATGGAGGAAGCCCAGAAATGTGACATCGCACTGGCAATTGGCATACTTAGTGTTCAGATCTTATTTAGGAAATATCATTCTCTACCACAAGGAAACAAAGTTCATCAGAGAACTGGCGGATCCCAAAGCTGGGACTGGGAAAGTACATGATGCCCTTTGCATACCATGCTATTGAGAAAAAAGAAGAAAGTGGCCAAAGAATGGCAGGTACATGTCAAAAGGACAGAAGAGTCAGCTTAAAGTGTGTAGCAATGGCCAAATCAGGGGAAAACTGAGCATCAATATTAAATAATGGCAAAAACAGATTACAATCCACTGAAAAAAATAAGAATTCTATCTCCTGAAATAAATAAATAAATAAGTAAATGAGGAAGAAGGAAAAACTTTTTCTTACAATGGGATATGAACTAAGAAGTACAGAAGAAATGATGGAATTAGAGAATCACCATTTTCATCTATCATAATAATAACTGATTTAGGCAAGAATCAACAATGGATACTAACACTCGGGGTAAACGTTTGATGTATAACCAGTTAATTCCATAATTTGAAAATATCTCCCAGCAAATATTTATTATTTACAAAGGGGAATATTATAACTTTACAGCAGAGAAAGCTGGCAGACACAGCTTTAAGGAAAAGACTAAAATGATCACAAAGGTAATATTAGATATGGGACAAATTGACATTTCTTTGCATCTTGATATGATGCAAGAGAAGAACACATTGCTTCTGTGATATTTCTGCCAAAAAAATGCATAACGAGAATCTAATCACGAGAAAACATTAGATAAACCCAAACTGAGGGACATTCTACAAATAACTGCCATGTAATGCTCAAAAGTTTTGAGGTTATGACAAAGGCAAACTGATGAATGGCTCCAGATTAAAGAGACTAAGTAAAGAGACATGACAATTAAATGCAGCTCATGATCCACAAGTTTTTTTTTTTTTCCTATAAAGGACTTTGTGGAGATAATTGGTAACATTTGAATAAGGTCTGTTGCTGAGTTAACAGTGCTGTGTCCATGTTAATTTCGTGGGTTTTATAATTGTGCTGTGGTTTTAAAAGAAAATGACCTTGCTCTGAAGGAATATAAACTGAAGTATGTGTCTGCAACTTATTTTAATGGTTCAGAAAAAAATATCACACATATAGATACATAAACACACACATAGAGAATGATAAAGCAAATGTAGTAACAAGCTGCTGGTAATTTGTGTGATAAGTACTATACTTTCAACTTCTCTGTATGTCTGAAATTAGGCTTAAAGGTTTTTAAAAATCCATCATGCTTAATAATAGGAGAAAGTTTTGTTAAAACTATTAGGTAGAAATTGTATAAGGAACAAGATATTTACACAGTCTTGAAGTAGAAAATAGTAACTTCCCAGTGGAGAAAACTAACATGCATCACCATCAGCAAGTATTCAATGTTAACATCATTAATGTTGAAATCCACAATACGAGTCTCCTGATAGATAGTACACAATGAGAAGGAAACAAAATAAGTTTATAGAATAACCTGAATCTAATCCTGAAGCAACATCACATGAATCCAAATTGAGAGAACTTTCTTGTAATATAACTGAGCTGTATTCTTCAAAAATTTGAGACCTAAAAGACAGACTGAGGAAGTGTTTCAGATTAAAGGATAAAGAGACACCACAACTAAATAGATGCAAGACATCTTACAAAATAAATTGGAAAGTCTGGGGTGCCTGGATGGCGCATTTGATTGAACATCCAACTGTTGGTTTTAGCTTGGATTGTGGTCTTGGGGTGGTGGTCTTGGAGTCATGGTCTCGGGGTCATGAGATCGAGCCCCGCGTGGGGCTCTGCACTCAGCGCAGAGTCTACTAAGGACTCTCCCTCCCTCTCCCCTTACTTCACTCCCCTCTCTAAAATAAATAAACGAATCTTTAAAAAATTATAAAAAAAATAAATTGGAAAGTCTGAGCAAGGGGTATATAATAAGTTTTTGAACTGTTCTCCCAAAATTTCTGGGCGAGATAATTTTGAAAGAAAGGGTTTACAAAATGAATCTGAAAGCATTCATTCTTTTTCTGTGCTCTGAAGTTGTTCAAGTTGTATTGGAATCACATTATTTTTGAAAGTTTTGTAGAATTTTCTTAATCTGGTGGCATTTATCGGAAGAAGGGAGATCCTTATCTAAATTTATTTTACTTTCTTTCGCAATTGGCCTACTAGACTTTCCCTCGCTACAACAGTCAATTTAGCAAGTTTTAGTATAGTATAAATTATCTGCATTTTCAAATTTATTTATAAAGAGTTGTGCACCGAGGCTTCTGTTTTCTGGCTGAAAACAACAGATACTTATTTCTCGTGATTTTGTGGATTAGTTGGGGGATCCTTCTGGTTTGGGCGACCTCACATGATCTGTGCGGTCAGTTGGCAATGAGACTGAATGATCTGGAAAGGCTTTATTCACATATATGGTGACCGGTAGGCTGCTGACTGAAACCGGTAGGCTGCTGAAGTTCTCCACATGGCCTCCTCCATAAATTACCTCAGGCTCATCTGGGTGAAGATGGTCTCAGAGTTCCAAACTCAGGAAGAGAGAGAAGGCGCCAGTTCACGGCATTCTGAATGCGCCACATTTGTTAAAGCACCGCAAAACAAAGCCAGTCATATGGTCTAGCCTCGACTCAAAGAGTGGAATAATAGGGCTCTACCTCTTGATGGGGAGCGTGGCAAAGTCACTAGTGCTAAAAGACTGGCATTTGGGAATGGGGAGAGTCTGTGGTTAACCTGCAGTTTATCACACCTTGTCTGGTTGAGTACTGATAGCCTTCTCTAAAGTCGATGTAGTCATGTAGGTGTTTACACAGGCCATAAACACCTAATACTCTGTGCCCACCCTGAGAGACCCATCTGTGTATTTCTTCTCCACACTTCCTGGTGCCAGACTTCTAACACTGGCCTTTCCAAGTCCGTGGGCAGTTTGGTCAAGCTATTACTGTCCACAAATAGATTAATATTCTAGGCCATTTCTCCTTCAAGTGGACACACTTAGAGTTCTGAGCAGTACTATTATTTCACTACTGTCCTTCTGGGCTAACCCTGAGTAAAGCTGCAGTGTACCATCTATATGCTTTTGCCTGGTTCCAGCAGACCAAGCAGATGTAGATACAAACCAGTTCCAGTCTTTACTCTCTCTGTTAACTGGTCATAGGAAATTCTATGAGGGCTGCAGGAAAAGGAGTAAAGCATGTAGAGTGGAAGTCTAAACCACCTGTTCATGCAGTCACTAATGCCTTCCATACTGGCTCAGCATGAATGTTCTCCTATGCCATTTTCATTTTACAATGGAATACTGACATATATATATATATATATATATATGTATACATATATATATATTATATGATCTGATGGGTTAACAACACATATTTCATGATGGGAAATTCAGGTTAGTTATTTGGTATTTCATAGTCCAATGTTCAGTCTCTAGAAGGGTACAGTAGCAAACCATGATTTGCTTTTCTATTAGAGAGCTGCTGTCAAAAAAGGGCTGTCTTACTCAAAAATTCAAGGGGTCTGGTACAGTAATTCTCCAGTTGGGGCATGCAAGAGACTACACCGAGAATATCTGTCTGCCACAGACACTGTGACAACCCTGAAACACTTGGGTCTGATGGATCCAATCAGGAAAACCAATCAGGACAGTTTTCATGAGAACCAGTTCTGCTATACAGCCTCTATTCCCACTGGCCCCACTCGAAAATGGTACCATGATAGACTTCCTGGCCCATGGGTTGGAGAAGCACGCCTGAATGTGGTATCTGTTCTCTACAGAATCCAAAGAAGCCTACAAGATACAAAGCTTTTTGCTTAGATGTGTGTTGCAAAAAGGCACAGCTACTTATTTCAGGCCACTGAATCTGTCATAAGGTCACTAAAAAGGCCGGCTTCGACATTTCATGGGAACTAGCTCTCATGCACTGGCACACATGCATCTTACTAAGGTATCTAGACTACTGTCTGCTTTCGGTTCATTAGCGATAGTTCGCAGAGCAGGAGAGTTGACAGAGAAAGGAAGTAAAGAAATTGAAGCAGTGTCTCATGTTCTCTCCAAGATATACTTCATGGCATCTGTTGATGAGGCTAAGAAGCTGGTAATGAATTGGATAGGTTAATATCCACATACTGATGAAGGAGGAGGCATTGATTCTCCAGACCCAGATAAACACGGATGAAGAAGGCCCATAGTTTCCAGGGATATATAGGAGTTCCATTAGCTGAGAACCACGTGATTTTGCAGACGCCACATCAATCCTGGGCAGAGATTGGGCAATGAATGAGCTGTTCATAGGAACAGTAGTATGTGTGTATCACCAGATCAGCAAGAGTTAGCTCATGTATATGGGCTGGGTCCCCTTCTTGGAAGTTTTTAAAAAGGCCTGGAGAGTCAGTTCCTCCTTCATCCAAGTCCCCCACACATGAATTTACATGTTCCTCTTTGGCACACGCCTTACACTTTGTATAGTTTTGTACAATGTAGCACTCCTTCCGTGCAGCTACAGGTCTCAGAAAGCAGGAGAGAATGGCATCTATACGGGCCAGCACTAGGACAAAGTCCTGCTATTGTGTGAACTTCCTGCAGACACTCACAGGGATACAGAACCTTCAGGGGTCCACAGAGCATTTTGTAACAATAAGAAGTCCACCCGCAATCTCCTACTAAGTCCAGGGCCTGTCTTTTCCCTAAAAGCACCACCAGCCCTTTTACTTCCTGCCCAAGCCTGCTATCACCTAAGTTTTGGACCTGGACTTGCTGGGGGAGATCCAGACCCTTCTTCCCAGGTACCTCTCTAAACCAGGGGCAACTTGGCCTCCTGAAAGATGAGATGCATCTGAGCAGCAAGGCTCCTCAGGAGAGCTGGTGCTTTCTGATGGCTAAGAACATTCTGCTCATTTGGGCTTGGCCCGAACAGTCTCACATAGCTAGAACCCAATTCAAGATATCAGAGAGGGGCGCCTGGGTGGCTCAGTGGGTTAAGCCTCTGCTTTCCGCTCAGGTCATGATCTCAGGGTCCTGGGATCAAGCCCTCCATCGGGCTCTCTGCTCAGCAGTGAGCCTGCTGCTCCCCTCTCACTGCCTGCCTCTCTGCCTACTTGTGATCTCTCTCTCTCTTTCTGTGTCAAATGATGAATAAAATCTTTTAAAAAAAATTAGAGAAAATATTGGCTGGAACATCATCATTATTTTTATCCTTTAAACAATATAGAATCTCTAGTAAATAGCATTCTCTCCCCTCTAAGCCAAGAGTTGAGTGGAACAAATGTGGAGGAGTTGTCTTGTTATATACAGTTAACAAATAGAGGATTCAGCATGTGTTCACAATGATAGCAAAGTTAAAATAGCTCATAGTACGTTGCCAAATGAAGGATAACAGAGACATAAACACCGTCCTTAAAAAGATTCTTTTAGAAGAAGAGTATGAATTGACTCATTTACTGAGTACAGTTTGAACAGATGGTGTGATTAACAGCTAACATGTAAGCCATCCTGGGAGCTTATGGAAAAGTAAACAAGTGGAGCTAAAGAGAAATCACTTTACTCCCCAAAAGGTTCTTTCATTCATTTTACTAGGAAGATTGGAAAGTCTGTGTTTTGAGGCTGTGTTTCCTTGGGGGATGTCAGGAGTGAGCAGGGAGGAGTCTCTTCAGAGCAAGAGCCCATGGGTACAGGGCTGAGCTCCACATGTGCCTCCTGGAGGATGAGATGGGTCTGAGCTGCCGAGACCCTCTGCAGAGCTGATTCTTCCCAACCACTGAAGACCCTCTTCATTTCTAAGTGTCGCGAAAGGTCCTATGTGCCCAGATGGAAGAGAAGGGACTTAAGAGAGGGGAACCAGTCATGTAACGGGCACTCCGCTACGAACACTACAAGCACTGCTTCCTCTAAGGCTAGCTTCCCATGGTTCCGGGAGGCAGACGTTACAAGGCCGCCTTTCCCACTGGGGACACTAGGGTGGGAAAAGGGGGAAGAGATCCCCCAGACCCACATGGCTACTTCCTTCCGGGAGCTGCCCTTGAAATGCTGGCCTGTTGAGTTTCAGGCCTTAGGAGAGGCAGCCAACTGCAGAGGGAAGAACAGTGGCCTGGATGTCCGGAGACGTGGGGGTGAACGTTTCCTCTGCTATCTAGTGCCTCAGGGAGGACAGCTGTTGCCTTCTGTGCCACAGTTTCTCCATCTTTAAAAGGCGGAAGTTGTAGCGCATGGACTCTGAGGTCCTCACTTGGGTCTTGCAATGGTATCAGAGTATTAATCAAGTTGGCTTCCCCGGCACCATCATTCCTGAGCATCGCCGACTGGAATGAGGAAAAGGTCCTTGTGCAGCAGGGCAGCTCCAGCCATGGCACCACCGATGTAGGCAAATCTCCGAGGAACTGGCTGACGCTGGGCAGAGCTCTCTCAACTGCCTTCCCAGGGCATTATCTTCTCATATCAGAGCCAATCTTATCCACTTCGTGATGGCCCCGCACAGGTTGCCCTAGCCCTCTTTCCTTTGACTGCTATTTATTGAGTGCATAGTAATGTTCCAGGCACTGGGCCAGACACTGTGCAAACAACGGTGAGCAAGGACACAGAGTCTCTCCTCCTAAAATCAGGCCCAGTGGGGGAGATACACAGGCAAGCAGATAAGTAAAACACAGAGGGAAAAGTGTGAGCATAAGAAAAGGAACCAGACTTCTGCCTAAGGAGTCAAGGTATGCTACCCTGAGGTATGATGTTGACATCAAACTAAATCACTTTTTGTCAACCATCCAGAGATTGAAAATCACCCAGGTGACTGTTGCCGAGTTGCTTGGCCAGTTATCCTGGCACTGGGTAAAACGTAGGTGAAAATGTTAGGTTCCCGTGCCACTCAGGGTCAAAGTTGGCAGGAAGGTACTAAAATACTTGGTTTCCAAAGATCTAGAGACTTAATTAAGGAGGAAAGCAACCTCGGTGTCAGTAGCCCAGAAATAAACACCTTCTCTTGGGCACGCTCTTGTAAATACTTCTGAACCCTTTCATGAGAAGGGCCTTCTAATTGCCTCTCTGGGATCTCACCCTGGAGGCTTGGAAATGGTTTCCCTTTGCGACTTTGAAACCTCTGATACCGTGTCCCCTGGCAGGTGTGATTTCACCTCGTCCCTGGCCATTTTAATAATTGGACTTGTGGAGTGTTCCTCTCGCCATTTTAGTAAAGGCGCTGCTGCTCTTGAGTTACCTTTGGCATTAACTTCAGATCTCAGCTGAATGGAAGGAAAGCTTACTGTGTGTTCCGCGCTTGTATGTGACGCTGCCAAGCCCCAGGATTCCCTCCTGGGCTGGAATGACTGACCCAATGGAACATTGATGGTTCCAGGTCAACAGAAGAAAGAAATTCCTAGAACATCTCAGGTGTCTGTCTGCCAGGACACTCAGTACTCTGCACCTCACCTATAACCAGTTGCGTCCAAATGTCCCCCTTCATCTCATGACTCAACTGTGAGTTCCCACAGGCAATAAGAGTGCTTCGGCTTTCCTTAGATGCTACGTGCTTAGGGCCAATGCCTTGTGTGTAGGAGGTGTTGGTTCAACATCTGGCCAAAGTCCAAACTTGCAGTGTTGCCTTATTGATTTCTCAGTGCTGTTTTATTTTCACATAAAGCCTGCCATAGTTCATTCTCAAAGTCAGTCAGCCATCTTCATTCTACTCCATAGAGCAATATTGTTTCACTTTTTTGCCAGGTGTTAAAATTATACTCTAAACTTCTAAAATCAGAGAAGTTTTCTGGTTTTTCTAAACGTGATATTTGTTCCTCTCCAGTAATTTTCATAAAAGCTAACTTCTAGACGTATGTATCATACACTTCTCCCTGGGGAGAAAGGAATGGTACCATCTGTTCTTCAATTCACCAGGCTGAACTCTTCTTTGGGCTATAATCCAAACCATGGCTAACAAGTACAAATAAAGGATCTTCATAATGCCTTCTAAGTTTACAAATAATTTATTTTTACATTTATCCCATTCATTTTCCATGAAACGCTTTATATTGTCTTGCTTATTGGAAAAAGACAAATGTTATTCGCCATGATTTTTTAAAGTCTTTATACTGACCATAAGAAACTAAACACACTTGAAATCATAGAGCTAGAAGACCCTTGAACAATTGTCTAGTACCGTGGGAAAATGCTTCCGTGGCAAAGCAGTTCACATTTTGTATAGATAGTGTGACACCATGACGGTGAAAATAGCATAGGAACAGGAAAAGAGCCCAAATGTACTTAACGGTCACAACTAAACTGTGGAATTCTCTGGGATTCTTGTTCCATTACCTATGGCTTTCTGTGGCTTCCACGTTTTCTCTGTTGACTGGAGAAAATGTTCCTTAGAGACAATAATTGGTGAGATCCATTTGCTTTACAGAGGAGAGAAATAAAGGTCAGCATGTTCAGGCAGAACCAGGACAAGAAATCTGGCCTCGGAACTTTTAGACTAAGTTGTTCTTTGAATTCAGATTTAAGGAAGATGTGGGTTAATTTAAATTGTCCCAGCTTTACGGAGATATAACTGACATATAACACAGTCTAAATTGAAGGTCTGATGATACGATACCCTTATATACTGCAAACGGATCACCACTAGAGCATCAGCTGACATCTTCCTCACATCACCTAATTACCGCTTCTTTCTTGCAGTGGGAACATTTAAGAGTCTACTCTATTAGCAACTTTCCAAAGATATCCATACTATTATTAATTGTAATCACCACGCTGTGCATTAGGTCCCTAGCACATATTCATCTTAGAAGTGGAAGTCTGTATCCTTTAACCAACACCTCCTCAATTCCTCCAGCCCCCAACTCCTGGTAACCACCCCTACTCTCCGTGCCTGAGTTCAGCCTTTCCAGGTTCCACACAGAAGTGAGACCATATATATGTCTCTTTCTTTCTCTTTTTCTGTAGAATTTCATGTTTTAGTCAATCTAAAATTTGGGTGAAATAAGTGTACATTTTTCTAAATGCAGCATTCTAAAGTAAGCGGGGACATGAACACTAAATGTGTCTGCGAGGTTTACTCCTTCTTTTAGCTACAGCAGTCGTTGGCACTCATCACCTTGCAGGGATCCCCTGTGCCTCACTCCCTAGTTGCTCTTCTCAGTCACCTGCTCTTAACAAGTGCCCATTGCCAGCAGTGCCTTCAGTCATCCAGGGAAGCTCATAACCTCTGGAGCCAAAGGAGATGAGACTCTTGGCAAACGGCTGTCAGTGCATCCATTGGGTTGGTTGGGTTCACTGAAAAGAACCTGAACTTTTGCACGAGGGGTGGAAGCTGTGTTCCTGGATTTGCACAGACATGGATGAGGATGTTTTTGATGATTCTGAATCTGGTGTTGATCAACTATGGCCTGCAGGCCAAACCCAGTCTGTCGTGGGTTTGTTGTTGTTTTAATAAACCATTTTTTTTTAGAGCAGGTTTACATTGACAGAGAAAATGAACAGAAAAAACAGAGTTCCCATAGTTTCCTCTTCCGTGGGCCACAGTTTCCCCTACTAACATCTCGCATTACTGTGGTACATTTGTTAAAAATGATGAACAAATACTGATATTTATTTATTATTATTATTATTATTAATTAAAAATTGTAGTTCACATTAGGTTTACTCTTTGTATTATACAGTTTTATAATTTTTGACAAATGTATAATACCATGTATCAACCATCAGAGTATCATAGAGAATAGTTTTACCACCCACCAGCAGCGAATGAGAGCTCCTGTTGCTCCCAATCCTCCTAGGATTTGGTGTTGTCAGTGTTTAGGACGCAGTCCTTTTTTTTTTTTTTAATTTAATTTTTTATTATTAACATATAATGTATTATTTGCCCCAGGGGTACAGGTCTGTGAATCGTCAGGCTTACACACTTCACAGCACTCACCATATCACATACCCTCCCCAATGTAGGACGTAGTCCTTCTAATACATATGTAGTGGTATATCATTGTTATTTTAATTTACAATCCTCCAAAGATAGGTAATTTGAGCATCTTTCATATATTTACCTGTCATCTGTATAATGTGAAGTGTCCTTTCAGGTCTTTTGCCCACTGTTTAGTTGTGTATTTCCTTCTCATGGTGTACTAAGCATTCTTTATATATCCTAGATATAATTCTTTTATCATATATGTGTTTTAGAAAGATTTTCTCCCAGTCTGTGGATTATTATCTCATTTTCTGAACATTGTCTTGCACAGAGCACAAGTTTTACTTTTAATGAACTGAAATTTATCAATTGTTTCTCTCATGGATCATGCTTTTGCTGTTGTATCTAAAAGGTCATCATCAAACCAAACATAGCACAGATTTTCCCTATGTTATCTTTTAGAAATGTCATGCTTTTCATGTTTAAATTTAGGTCTCTGGATCATTTTGAGTTAATTTTTGTAAAAGGTGTAGGACTATATCTATATAGTGTTTTTCACATGTGGATAGCCCGTTATTTGAGCACCATTTGCTAAAAAGACTATCCTTTCTCCATTGAATTATCTTTGCTCATTTCTCAAAGATCAGTTGACTGTATTTGTGTTTATGGGAGCAACCCAAGTGTCCATCAATTGATAAATGGATAACGAAGAGGTGGGCGATCTAAACCTATAGCTATATCTATCTATACACACAAAATGGAATATTACTCAACCATAAAAGGGAATGAAATCTTGCCATTTGCAACAACGTGGTTGGATTTGGAGGACATAAAGCTAAGTCAGTCAGTCAGAGAAAGAGAATTACCATATGATTTCACTCACATGCAGAATTTAAGAAACAAAATGAAAGAACAACAACAAAAAGAGAGAAAAAAAAACCCAGACTCATATTGAGAACAAATTAGTGGTCACCAGAGGAGAGGTGGGGAGGGGGCAGGTGAAATTGGTGAAGGGGGTTAAGAGTAGACTTATTGTGATGAGCACTGGGTAATGTATAGACACTTGTTGGATTACTATATTGCACACCTGAAACTAATATAACACTGTATGTTAATTATATGGGGATTTAAAAATAAATAAAAGAGGAAAAAAGAGAAGCGATAACAAGTGTTGGCAAGGCTGTGAATAAGAGAAACCTTGTGCACTATTGGTGGGAATGTAAGCTGGTGCAGCCACTATGGAAAATATGGAGATTCCTCAAAAATGAAGAACAGACGTACCATGTGATCTAGCAATCCTACCTCTCAGTATATATCCAAAGGAAATGAAACCAAAATCTCAAAGTGATATCTGCACTCCTGTGTTTATTGCAATATTATTCACAATAGCCAAGCTATGGAAACAACCTAAGTGCCTAACTACAGATGAATGGATAAAAAAGATATAATACAAAGAAATATCATTCATCCATGGGAAAGGAAATCCTGTCATTTGCAACAAAATGGATGGATCTTGAGGGCATTATGGTAAGTGAAATACGTCAGACAGAAAAAACAAATACTCTATGATCTTATTTCTATGTGGAATCTGCAAAAGTTGAACTCAGAGAATAGAATGGTAGTTTTAAGGGGTTGAGGGGCTGGGAGAAATGGGGAGGTTTTAGTCAAGGGCTGCAAAGTTCCATGTAGAAGACGAATAAGTTCTGGGGATCAGCATGGTGACTAGAGTTAACCACACTGTGTTATATACTTGCAAGTTGCTGAGAGAGTAAATCTTCAATGTTTTCACCATAAAAAAGAAGTGGTGATTACATGAGGTCATGGAGGTGTAAACGAACCCTTCCGTATTAATCATTTTGCAACATATATACATGTATCAAATCACAACATCACACCCCTTAAACGCACACAATGTTATCTACCAATTATATCTCAATAAAGCTGGGGAAAAAAAACTGCAAAAAAAAAAAAAGAAAAGAAAAGAAAACCTCCTTATGGTACTACTTGAATGCTCATGAATCAAAACCTGCCCAGAGAGAGAGGAAAAAAAAGTTTCTCTTAGAAAAAGAGCAGATCTTGTTTATGCCAAAGTAATCATAGCCAAAGTAACCATTCTTACAAATTCTCAATAAACCCATTCGGATGAAAGTGGACATTTGTTTTAGTTAGGTAAACTAGTTTTAATTCGTTTTACTTTAGTTAGGCAACTGTCTAGTGTTCCACCACGTTTGTATTCCTCCACCCCATTCCATGTTTGTGTTAAGCAACTCAACCGCAAAGCAAGGGCATACCCCTTCGTGTTCCCAAAGGGGAAACGTTACTTTAAGACCAGTTTAAGGCTACCAGTTTTTAAATCACAAGACTTACCATTCTTGCCCCTGAACTGTATTTAGGGATCTCTCAGTAGACTACAACTTTTTGGCAAATATGACTATTTTACCAATTCCTTAACTTTTAACTAGTGTACAAATAACTAAAAAGCCCTCTCCTTAGTGTATTTCTCTGTGGCTGGGATCGAGGAGACACTACCTCGAACACTGCAAGTAGAAAAATTTTAATATTTGCACAAAGAAAGAAAAACAGTATGTCATGAACTGGCATCTATATTATTATCATAGATGCTAGAAAATGAATTCTTTTCGGTGGTTTTCTGACACCAGTGTTTGATGGTAGCTTTATTACAAGCTATCTCTTTGTACATAAAGGAAAAAATATATTTAAACCAGTAGAAATAAATGCGCATGATTCACGAGCACAGTTAACTCAAGATTTTCCAGCCTTGTAACCACAACTGATAGGAAGATTTATTGCCACAGCTGCCTGTGTTAAACTTCTTTTCCTGCAGTTGAAGGAATCAAATTTCTTCTTGGAGATTAGTCATTTGTGGGGGTGTCGCCAACTGCAAAATGTTTCTGTTACCAATGAGGGGTACTCCTCTGTCGGGGTCCTCCAGTTCTGATTTTCATTTCTTTTTGTGTCTTTTCCACTCGTGTACAGATACATTTTAATGTATCTGATACATTTACATGGTCAAGTTTTCTTTAGGTGTTATTCAAACCTCACACTTCAGGCTGTTGTTTGATGGTTATGTGGTAACCTCACAAGGATGGGGTGAAATGACGTTTTGGCACATGTTCACAAGTAGGAAATGTAAGCAGATGAGAAATTCCACATAGGAGTGGGAGTGGAAGCGGAAGGGGAACTAAAATGTCTTGGGTGGCTATAAATGTGCCAAGCACCGTGCTAGGCTCTTTATTGAAAGTACCTCATTCCGGTTTTGAAGCAATCCTGCAAGGGGGTTAGGTGATATTCCCATTTCATATATGAGGAAATTGACTTTCTCCAGATTGTGTAGCTTATTAGTAACTAACTGAGCAGGTATGAGAAACCAGTGACTAATGACTGCCAATGTCCCGTTTTCTTTTTCCACTTGACTGTGTAGCCTGTAAAGGCCTAGAAAAACACAGTCAGACAAAGCACTGTTACAACTATATGATTTGTGGGATTTAAAAAAAAAATCACAGGTTTATTGAGAAATGATTCACATGCCATACAATTCACCCTTTTAAATTGTAGCATTCCATGATTTTTAGTATTTTCCCAGGCTTGTGCAACTCTCGCCACAACTTTACAGTATTTTAATCACCTCAAAAAGAAACCCTACACAATTCAACTATCACTCCCATATCACTAATCCCCCCTCCAGTCCTAAACTGTTACTAATCTAATTTCTACCTCTATAAATTTTCCAATTATGGTCATTTCCTATCAACGGACTCCTATATTATCAGTCCATCTGTGACTGGCTTCTTTCACTTAAGATAATGTATTCAAGGTTTATCCATATTGTACCATGCATCAGCACTTCGTTCCTCTTTATGGCTAAATAATATTCCTTTGTGTGCATATACCACATTTTATTTATCTGCAATTTACAGGGATCGGATGCTATGTCTAAGACAATTCTAAAGCTGAAAGGGTCATCAATGGTTCATCGGTTCAAGGACCTATCTAAATCATGCAAAACTGATTGGGTCTGTCCTACTTTTTCTAGTGACTTCTGGGAACATTCATATCCCAACTTGCCCTGGCCCACCTCATAATTTCTGGTAACCATTGTCTCTGTGAAGTCATTTCAATTAGAGTTTGTGTACACCTACAGGGAGATGGAGGATCTGTACATATTAAGTGTTTGTCGACTGAAGACAGGTGAAAGAGCAACCGAGTAAAGAGTGAGATTTCAGAAAATCCAACAGGTGTTTGGTAGGTTTCATGCCACTGTTACCAGTTTGGCTTTCACTGAACTGGCATATAGACTGTTGAATTAACACAGTAGGATGTGTCTAAAATGACAGTTGGAAAAATTGGTCAAAAAGCAAAAGTGCTGCAAGGCATTCACTTGACATCATAACCGATTGTCTGAATTTAAATTTACCAAAAAAACCCCCACATGGATTGGCTGGCCAATTGGTTTAAAAACGGGTAGAATTATTTTGTGGGGAAATACAGCTTATATGCAAAGATAAAACTGCTGCTTCTTTCTGCCAAAGATTTAGTCAATTGCCCAGTTATGTCATTTTATGAAATTAACAGGACTACTTAATCGTTTGTGTGGCTGATTTGACCAGAAATATCGACATAACGTAACCGAGTTTAAGTACCTTTCTTCAGGATCCAGTAAACAACTCCACCAGCTTCTCCTGCCTTCTTAAGTTCTAAGATGAAAAGAGAAGGAAGCCCTATTACAGCAATTGTACAAAATGTACCGTAGAGTCTAGTGCATTAGTACAAAACCCTCCAAAGTTGTGGCTAGAATGGAACAAAGAGCTCACTTGTATTTATCTTGATAAATGGCAAGATATATGCACTTTGGGAAACCACTTTAAGCCCTAGAGTCACAAGTGGGCCCAAAATAGTTCACAGAGAAAAAGTACTACTGGGGAGAACCACCATAGCAGCCCATTGTAAGAAGATCTTCTTCAGGGTATGAACTGCAATTTTTTTGTGACCTACACCTTCTTGGAACTTGTCACACAAGATGAATGAAATTAATATGCAAGATAGGGTTTATGCAACCCTAATCTAGGAATTCTTCCTCCGATCTCATTTTATATGCAGCCACCCTTTTTGAACTAATGTGTAATAGACTCGCAAATCCCACGCTAAGGTGATTCCATCTCCTGATAAGATTGATCTTTTGTAATGAAAATGACTTCTCATTTTAGAAGTACTATTGCATAAATTGTTCTTGTTTGAGCTTACAACTTCTTAAAGTATTTTACATATAATAAATATTAATAGATGTTTTCTCAACCTCATTTTTACAAATATTAAATTTCCATCACATCAATTTTTCATAAAAAGAATAAACTGAAAGTATTCTTTCCCTTCTCCTGTTTCTTTGCTTTCCCTTCCATGGTGTGCTTTAGCAACCCTTCTGGTCATTTTTGTTTCCGATCCCCATACACATTTATGAGCTGAGCATTTCTGTTCTCCCTGAGAGTTCACAGTCAAGAATATGATTCCTTTCATCCTTCTTCCCATGAGATCTTATATACATTATGTAATGTCCCTCTTCTTGTTTATTATAGTCTTAGCCAGCAAGGTCCCTATGACGTCTACCATGCCATATTCATAGTGTACCTTTTCCTTCCTACTTCCCTTTCCCGTTCCCTCAACACTAATCCAGTCTTAAGGGAATGTTATCTTTCTTGACCAAACCTTCTCAATCTTTATCCCATTCCCCTTTGTCAATTTCGTTTGTGTTTTTCCCAAATCTATTGTGCGAAATCTCCACTCCTAGGAGTGTTGGGTATAAAGGGCGAGAAGTATTAAGAATGACTTCTAGTTGTTAGGGCTAGGTTAGTGATGTCATACTGAGGCAGGGAATAGGTACTCGAAGGTTTTTTGATTGAGTCAGCATGTTTGTCTGGAGTTCTGGAGAGAGGCCAAAACTACTGATAAAAATTTGGAAGGAATGAGAAGGGGACTCAACCAAAGAATTTTAGCAAACATCAACATTTACAAGTCGGGCAGAGGACCTGCTTCAGAAAGCAGAATGAGTAAAGATGGCTTGAGACATAGGAGGAAGTGTTCACCTTTTCAGTGAAGCTTTTCTGAAAACTTATTTAAAGTTTGCAACTCCCCCCCTTGGCATTCTTATCATTGGTGATTGGGAGAGAAAGTTTCAAAGGGATATAGGAGTGAAAAGTCAGATTGCTGTGAAGTTTGGATCAAAGACATGTGAGGGAGTAGAAAGAGCTAATGTACTTCTCCTGGCTATGAAAGGGAAGAAGTGATAGGATTTTGTTACAGGGAAATATAGCGGAAAATTTTTTTAAAGATTTCATTTATTTGAGAGCGAGAGCACACATGCATGTGAGCAAGGGGAAAAACCGGGGGGAGGGAGCGGGACGGGGAAAGAATCTGAAGAAGACTCCATGCACAGCGCAGAGCCCGACATGGGGCTCAATCCCACAACCTGAGCAGAAACCAAGAGTTAGATGCCCAACTAACTGAGCCATCCAGGTGCCCAACAGGGGAAATTTTTAAGATAGAAGAGACGGGGAAATATGATCTGAGGAACGAAAGTCAATAGATAGATTTAAAGCTTAACAGAATATGGCTAATTGATGAAAGATTACTTAGGGGATGAAAGGAATTGGAGCTCAGAATGCATCTGTCTATTTCTCTATCTACCTGGGTAGCTGAAAGGAAATGCAGACAAGAAAAGGATATTTGCTGAAACAGCAACGTTGTGGTTATGAGTATAGAAAACATGGGGATCTCTGCTTGAAGGCCTTTGTTTTTTATGAAAATAAAGAGGTTTTGAGGATACGGGTTTTGAAGAGACTGAAAAAAGTTTGAAATAGGTTTTGAAAAAAGTGGGGAGAGGAGCTGATTCTTGAGTTCGAGAATCAGTATGAGCAGGCATCACAATCACCTGGAGGGCTTGGGTTTTTTGTTTGTTTGTTTTTTGTTAAAGATTTGGTTTATTTATTTGAGAGAGAGAGACAGAGAGAGAGCGTGAGCATGAGCGGTGGTGGGGAGAGGCAGAGGGAGAAGCAGACTACCTGCTGGGCAGGGGGCCCAAAGCAGGGCTCCATCCTGGGGGCTCTATCCTAGGACCCCGGGACCAGGACCCCAGGACCAGGACCCAAGTTGAAGGCAGACGCTTAACTGAGCTCCTCGGGTGCCGCACCTGGAGGGTTTTTTAAAGCAGAAACTGTGCGGCTCAACCCCCAGAATTTTTTATTTAGGAGGTCTGAGGTAGGGCCTAAAATGAGCATTTCTTTTTTTTTTTTAAGATTTATTTGTTTATTTTGTGGGGGTAATGGGGCAGAGGGAGAGGGAGAGAGTGAATCTCAAGCAGACTCCTCGCTGAGTGTGGAGACTGACATGGGGCTCAACCCTGAGATTATGACCTGAGCCAAAACCAAGTCAGATGCTTTACCAACCGAGCCACCCAGCCACCCCGAGAATGAGCATTTCTAGGGGCACCTGGGTGGCTCAATCATCTAGCGTCTGCCCTCAGCTCGGGTCATGATCCCAGGGTCCCCAGGTCAAGCCCTGTATCGGGCTTTCTGCTCAGTCCCCCTCACCCACTCCCCCTGCTTGTGTTCCCTCTCTCACTGTGTCTCTCTCTGTCAAATAAATAAAATCCTAAAAAAAAAAAAAGAATGAGCATTTCTAGCAAGTTTCAGGTGATGCTGATGCTGCTGGTCAGAGGACCACATCTTGAGATGTGGCTTAGGGATATAGAGAACAACCGCCAGAAAATGCAAAGAGAGCTCAACACAGGTTGAACACCAATCCAATGGGTTTTTGACATTTTTCTCAAGTAGCTTTTAGCAGCCCAGGTGTAGAGAACTAGAGAGAGAATGGGTTGATTTTCTGGAAATGTGCTGAGTTGCAGATATGAAGGGCAAGGAAATTAAATGAAATGCAAATGACAGGAAATTAAATGAAATGCCAGTACTGAGCTGGTGCTCAGTGGATGGCAGCTGCATCACTGAAAAGACAAGAGGTAACAAATGCAGGTGAGGATGCGGAGAAAGGTGCATCCTCCCACACTGCTGGTGGAGTGCAAACTGGTGAAGCCACTGTGGAAAACAGCACAGGGGTGCCTCAAAAACTTAAAAATAGAATTACCATATGATCATGCAACCTCACTTCTGGGTATATAGCCAAAGGAAATGAAGACAGGATATTGAAGAGATAGCTGTACTCCCATGTTTACTGGAGTGTTATTCACAATAGCCAAGATATGGAAACAACCTAAGTGTCCATCAATGGATGAACAGATAAAGAGGCAATCATACTGCAACATAGAAGTCTATCAAATCAACAAGTTGTATACCTTGAACCTATACAATGTTATGTGTCAATTATATCTCAGTAAATCTGGAAGATTAAATAAATAAATGAATGATAGATAAATAGACACATAGATAGATATACAGTGGAATATTGTTGAACCATAAGAAGGGAATCCTGCCATGTGCAACAACACGGATGATCTGGAGGGCATTGTGCTAAGTAAAATAAGTCCTACCGAGAAAGACAAATATTGTGTGATCTCACTTCTATGTGGAATCTGAAAAAGTAAAACTCATAGAAACAGAGAGTAGAACCATGGTTACCAGGAAATGGGGGAGGTGGGGGGAATGGGGAGATGTTGGTCCAAGTGTACAAACTTCCAGTTAGATGAATAAGTTCTGGAGAGGTAATACATAGCCTTGTGATTATAGTGAACAGCACTGTACTATGTACTTGAAAGTTGTTCAAAGAGGAGAGCTTAAATGTGCTTACCACAAAGAAGAAATGGTAATTACAAGATGCAATGGAGATGTTAGTTTACACCACACTGGTAATCAGATTGCAATATAGAAGTGCTTAAAGTTAAGTCACCGTATATCTTAAACCTACACAATGGTAATACATCAATTATACCTCAGTAAAGCTGGAGAATCAGATAGATAGATAGATAATTGATAGAGAGAGATAGAGGCTGCTTCCCCAAGCCCAAGCAATACTTTTGTCAGACTCTGCTGCCCCCTCTAGGAAAGGTTGCAGAGTGACACAGCCTAATCTTGCTTTTTTTTTCCTTTTCCTTTTCCTTTCTTCCTTCTTTCTTCCTTTCTTTTCCTTCCTTCCTTCCTTTCTCTCTTTCTTCCCCCCCTTTCTTTCTTTTTAAGATTTTACTTATTTACTTCAGAGGGAGAGAGAGAGAAAGCGAGCATGAGTGGGGAAGGGGGACGGGGAGAAGCAGGCTCCCCGCAGAACAGAGACTCCATCCCAGGACCCTGGGATCATGACCTGAGCCAAGGGCCGATGCTTAACCCACTGAGTCACCCAGGCGCCCCTCCCGCCTTTTTCTTCACTGAAGTCATACAAGGCAAGCCCTCAGTTCTCCCTGGAGACAGATGACTCCCCAAATGTTGCCATATAAGTAACTGTATTTCGTGTTACCCCACTAATGCATAATAGCTTCTATATTAAACTAAGGAGGTAACTGTTGCCTTCTGAACACCCCCAGCCACTTAACTGTCCCTGACTATGTCCACTAAAGGTTGTCGCCTTGTGGTTAAATTAGGTACACCTTTTGTTCTTAGGTGGCCAATTGCAGGAATTTTGTCGCACCTGTAAACACCGAAGTCGTGCAGTATAGGGATTCTCCCTGCTTCTAGTCCCACTACTGAGTCAGCTCTCCCTAGAGACACACCAGTGGGAGAGGCTACCCCACAAGCTAGACCATATCTGAATAGTCAATGAAACCACACCACATGGACAGCAGTTGGGAAATCACATATTTATTTAACTGTCGCCCTGTTGCATGTACAGATGCACCTCATAACTTTTTACGTGTCATAAGAGGATATGTAACATTCTCATATAACATAAGAATATGTTATATTCTACATGTTAGCCTGAACTCGGCCCATGGCAGCACCTGCTCTCCAAATCACGTGGTTCAGGAGATAGGAGGCAAGCTAATCTTCTCCATAGTGGCTCAGTTTGAACATAGGTCCCGCTAGGCTGAGCACAAACCACATTTCACGCCAGGGGCCTGGTTATTTCCTTTAAATCCGAAGACAAAACCACTCTCTCCCTCCCCAGCCAATCCCCCTCATGGTTCATTCTATTCTCAAAAGCCCCTCAAGTTCCATCACTCGAGTGATTCTCTCATAAGCAAAATCTTAGCCGTCAAGGCCCCTCGTGCTTCACTGTGTATGCTGTGGCTCTTTACAATAGCTCTGTGCGGGAGATTGTGCTCTAACAATTGAAGACCTAAGAACATCTTTGAAGGACTGCTTTCATGGCTTCCAATTACTAACTTGGAAGAAGATGTCTGGGACAACATGGGGAAAATGAAAGATTTCTGTGGCGAACAAAGAAGAGCATTCAGTTAATTTCTAAGTAGCGTGCAGATAGTCTTGTGCATTTTAGGGGCAGCTGTCACTGAGATCACACCTGCCACTTAGTGCCTGCAGGGACTGCCCTCCAAATAACCCTGGCTAGGTGGCTATGCCTCTAATTACACCCTGTGAACCAGAGTCCCAGAACTCACACTCTGAGAAGCCCCTCCTCAAATTACACCACTTACAGATGCAATGGAAGCTGTAACAGTTTTGTTCTAAGTAAGCCCAATAAGGCCACTTTAACTGAGACAGTTTGCAATCGAGGTCATCTCCTCAGGAATTTGCTATGGAGTTGCTAAGGGGGATCATTTTCCCAGGGCTGAAGTGAATTTTGCTCTTGTAACTTGAGTTGAGGCACAGAAGACAGCTGGTGGTCTACCAAAAGGAAGGGAAAACATGCTGAACAGAATCAAAGCCGGTGTGGGGCTCCCAAACATGGGAGTCTACCACATCTGGCACTGGCTGGACTTCCACATCGCCTGGAAGTTTTCCAGGCTCCTGTCTTGTGATTTCATGGTCACCAGAGCTGAGCCTCCTGGAAATGGTTCCTCCAATCTTTAAAACCAATAATTCCCATTCATATGCAAAGCAGCTGATCCCAGCTGGAACCGGCTGCTTCTTCAAGATGTACACACATGGGCCAAAGTCTCTAGAGATCATCTTACAAAAAGATCGCCAATGCTCCCCAGTTGGGGACATGTGTCTCTACTTTGTGGACAAGACAGGTTGCTGTGGGCTAGGTTTGAAAACTTGAGCAAAATCTAGAGCTGCTAGAATGCCTTGTCCACGACAAAGGTTCTACCATTCTTAGGGAGGTTTGTCAGGTGAAAGGTCAGGATGGATAAATTAAACGTGAATTTGTGAATGCTCTTGGCGGGGAGGGGTGGTTAGGAGAGTGGTTACCATTTTGAAAACATGGGCTAAAACAAGCAAAATAAATCATCAGAATAGTTCAACAATGATTTTCTCAGTTACCAGAATCCTAGTGATCTCAGAGAGTCCGTCAGGGTCTTCTTAGGAAAAGGTGATAAAGCGAATACTACATGTGACTTGACTCTCTATAATGCTGTGTTGCCTAGCATAGCAGCCACTAGACACAGTTGGTGATTTTTATTTAAATTAATAAATATTAAATAAAATTAAAACTCCAGATCCTCAGTCGCATTAACAACAATTCAAGTTCTCAAAAGCCACCCGTGGCTACTGGGTATCATATTAAACAGCACAGATATGGGATATTTTCCTCATCTCGAAGTTCTACCAAGTAGCACTGCTATGGAGTTTGAACTTCCCTATTTTATGAGTATATACATAATGTACATTTGACTATTTCATGTATAAAATGTATATTTATATATTTCATATATATCAAATATATGGTATATAATATATATTTCATATGTATATGCATTTTTTATATATTATCTAGAACTACAGAGAGAGGGAAGCATACACACAGAGACAGACAGAAAGACTACATATAGAGGCCATAAATATACAGTCTCAGCCCACTTATTCACTTTCGCCAAGGATGTACCCACTAACACCACCTGACCAAAGTTACCTTCTTCTCTAAGTTAGCCTGTAGATGGTTCTGGAGAATTCCTGTAACTGCACGGTAGTGTGGTATAGTTAGAAGGCTAATCCTGGATGAACAATGTAACTCTGCAGAGTAGTAACTAATGGTCATCTTCCCTTGACGGAGGAAGAAAAACATGTTCATATTAGGTTATACTTTCCCCTCATTGCGGCCATGAATTTTATGTAATCTTCACAAAATAAGATACTACTCAAGTGGAGATAACTGGGCTCATTGACAAGTTGTTGGGCGTGCCTGGCTGGCTCAGAAAGTGCCACTCTTGATCTCAGGGTGGTGGGTTTAAGGCCCACATCACTGGGTAGAGATTACTTAACAATAAAATCTTTAAAAAAAAAAGTTCTCAATGCAATCACACTGAAGGTAGGGCTACCACCTTTAGGTCTCTTCTCTTTAAGTCCTTATTCTTAGCCAACTTGACATCAATTCTTCCTTGTTCGCTGGCCCCTATTTTGCTACACTCCTCCAGTATGACGCCCCGAGTAACTTTCCTGACTTTCCAACATCCTACATTTAGTTACCATTCTATTTATTGGTTTATCACCTATTCAGAGTAATAATCTGACACAGTTTGTACAGACTGCAGATGGCAAATAGGTTACACCTCATTTATTTATTTTTTATTTTTAAAATTTTTTTAAGATTTTATTTATTTATTTGACAGAGAGAGATCACAAGTAGACAGAGAGGCAGGCAGAGAGGGAGGAGGAAGCAGGCTCCCTGCTGAGCAGAGAGCCCGATGTGGGACTCGATCCCAGGACCCTGAGATCATGACCTGAGCCAAAGGCAGCAGCTTAACCCACTGAGCCACCCAGGCGCCCCGGTTACACCTCATTTATGATCAATTACTAAGAGCCACTCATGATGTTATGTTGAAAAGAATTAAGAAGCCGCATTTCAAGGGCAGTGGGGTAAAATGCAATGATTGGTTAATGATATGTGCAAGGGAAATAAGAGATATTTGCCACATATTGCCATCTCTGAAAGAGATTAATTAGTTCCTTTGTTTCATTGACCCAGTACTAATCCACCAATTCTTACTCTCTCTGACTCCTTCCATGGTTCATCTCTCCAGTATGATGCTCCTTCGACACACTTACCTTGCCTGCCAGAAACAGGCCCATGAGCTACCCACATTCCATAAATAGCTCACCCAGGCTGCTTGGTAGGTGTCTTGTAAACTGCTCTACATTTAGGTTCTTCTTTACTGGGGCAAAAGGAGGGGAAAGGTAAAGTCTAAACTTTTAGGATTGATAACAACAAGTCCATGTGCACCTTATCATTTCTCTTGCTGCACATGGAATACATTTTCTTTTTTTTTTTTTTTAATTTCTTTTCAGCGTAACAGTATTCATTGTTTTTTGCACCACACCCAGTGCTCCAAGCAATCCGTGCCCTCCTTAATACCCACCACCTGGCTCCCCCAACCTCCCACCCCCCCACCACTTCAAAACCCTCAGATTATTTTTCAGAGTCCATAGTCTCTCATGGTTCACCTCCCCTTCCAATTTCCCCCAACTCCCTTCTCCTCTCCATCTCCCCATGTCCTCCGTGTTATTTGTTATGCTCCACAAATAAGTGAAACCATATGACAATTGACTTTCTCTGCTTGACTTATTTCACTCAGTATAATCTCTTCCAGTCCCGTCCAGGAATATATTTTCTTTTAATCTTGCTCCACAAACATATTTTTGATAGGCGTCTAGTACATAAGACTGAATTCATTATGATTTTCAGTTCATGATACATTATCATCACTAGTTCACATGTGTATTTTCATTTATTTTTTTCTATATCTACTTATAATTGAATACCAGTAAACCTACCACCTCAAACAAGAAATAGAGTATTAAGAGTAATTTGGGGCACCTGGGTGGCTCAGTGGGTTAAAGCCTCTGCCTTCAGCTCAGTTCATGATCCCAGGGTCCTGGGATCGAGCCCCGCATTGGGCTCTCTACTTGGCAGTCAGCCTGCTTCCCTTCCTCTCTCTCTGCCTGCCTCTCTGCCAACTTGTGATCTCTGTCTGTCAAATAAATAATAAATAAAATATTTAAAAGAGTAATTTATATTTATTAATTTATATTTATTGATTTATTAATAAATATATTTTATTTATTTAATATTAATTTATTAATATGTATTATAATTACTAATTTATGTTTGCCTATGCTCTTCTCCCTTATCCAATCACCCTATATGTGTCACTCAGGGCCACCATTAGCCCAACAACTAGAGTTTCTATGTGAATTAGAAAAAAGATACTCATTCCCTAGGTACATTTTTTAATTAGCATGTTATTTATTTATCAAAATAAAATGACTGAGTTCAGTACAACTTATATAAATAAAATTATTTCAAATATTAAATAAAAATTAGAGAATTTGAAATTTTTGAAGTTTTAATTAAAGCTATTAGAAAATCAAAGTCTTTATGCTTTCATGAAATTAAACATCATATGAGAATTTGAAAATTTATTTGTTCCAATATCTTATTTTCTTTTTAAAAAATATTTATTTATTTATTTATTTTAGAGAGAGAGAGAGCGGGGGAGGGGGAGAGGGAGAAAGTTCCAGGCAGACTCTGGGCTGAGCAAGGAGACTGACATGGGGATTGACCTCACAACCCTGAGATCAAGATCTGAGCCAAAACCAAGAGTCAGACGCTTAACCAACTGTGCTACCCAGGTGTCCCCCCACCCAATATCTTGCTTTCAATGGAAGAAGCCAATAGATTTCATAATCTTTCTTATAATACTATATTTCTTAAGTAATCTCTTTTGTAATTACTGTCTATACCCAACATGGGGTTTGAACTCACAAAACTGAGATGAAGAATCACGTGTTCTACTGACCAAGCCTTAAGTAATTTTGAAAAAATGTTGATTTTGAGGTGCTATATTCTTCTCTGATGACCAATATTGAAAAATTATATGTATGCAGAGAGCCAGAAAAATATTTAAAAATATTTGACTTTCAAATAATTAACTTATACAAGTCAATCATACTAGACATTAGAATACAAATTATGAGAGTTAGTTTCTTACACATTGATATTCAAGCAATATCACATTCCTTACAATATTCATTGGTCAGTGTCAAGTATAATTTTTTACAGAATTTGACTAGTTCATAGTCTTTATAAGTCATCAAATTACTAGTCATCTGGAGTACTGAAAAGGCCAAATTAGTATATTATTGTACATATTTGTTTTAAAGATGTTATTTTTTATCTAATTTAGAAAAAACATAAGGAGATTTTGACATTTTACTTTTGTATTATAAATGGCTGACTGGAATTTGTGGACAAAATAAAGCTCCTTCCTTCTTTTTCTGGTATTTCCTTAATCAAAGAAGCTGGCATCAATGTCAAGAGACCGCAATCTGAGATCAGGAGTATAATTTCATAAAAACACAGTTGTTTTCATCAAATAATTTCTGACTTCTTTTGATGCTTTCAAGGGAATAATGCATATAGAATTTTTATTCCTTTATCATTTTCCAGATAATATTAGCTTTACTTAAAACATCATATCAAACTATTATCAAGAAAATAAATGTGAGAGTGGATAGTATTTATAATTACATATTGGACTTGAATTCTAGAATCTATAAATGTTTATAGTTTTTAGCTTAGAAGCAGAGGCTATTTTAGTTATTAGATCAATAAGGTATTTCAATTATCAAACCTAACAGTTGTAACTTTCAATAGAACAATATGTATTCCTCATATTATAAAAAGATACTTTGCCTCTAACTGTTAAAAAAAACCTGTTTTTCTACAAATACTGATTTTGTTAGAACAAAACCAGGTACCACAATGTGTGGATAATTACTATAATAAATATATGAACGATCTATCTTTGGAGTCAACAGTTTTATAATAAAAGTATGAAAAAATTCAAAAGGATAAGATGTTTATTATACAAACCCCTTAGCCATGATAGTTGTGTGTGGGTCACAAAGTTAAATATCTACTTCTGAATGGAAGTTCTGAATTTTTTTTTAAAGATTTTATTTATTTATTTGACAGAGAGAAATCACAAGTAGTCGGAGAGGCAGGCAGAGAGAGAGAGGGAAGCAGGCTCCCTGCTGAGCAGAGAGCCCGATGCGGGACTCGATCCCAGGACCCTGAGATCATGACCCAAGCCGAAGGCAGTGGCTTAACCCACTGAGCCACCCAGGCGCCCCTGAATTCTTGATTATAAATTTTATGTTTATCATTGCTTGGGGTAAGCTGATACAAGGCAATAATGCAACAAATTTAGATGACATGAGGATTTGGCCTACTTATTCCTGTGGCTGATTCATAACTTCTGGACCCACTTGAGTCCAATCCAAATCTATTATTTTATTGTAGAGGGGACTAAACGGCTAGCTGCAATGACTACATAAATTTTTGACATGTGGGATCTGATAATATGTAGAATCTAGATAACTAGATGCCCTGGTCATCATGCACATCTAGTTTGCAAAGTCTCTTGCTAACTTGTGCCCAGTTTCAATTAGGGTCCAATAGCATATCAGAATTTTTAAATATTTTATTTAATTTTATTTAAATTCAATTAACATATAGTGTATTTTTAGTTTCAGAGATAGAGTTCAGTGATTCATCAGTTGCATATTAACACCCAGTGCTTATTACATCATGTGCCCTCCTTAAAGCCCATCACTGTTACCCCATCCCTCAACCCACCACCCCTCTAGCAACTTGTTTGTTTCCTATTGTTAAGTCTCTTGCGGTCTGTCTCCCTCTCTGATTTCATCTTATTTTCCCCTCCCTTCCCCTATGATCCTGTTTCGTTTCTTAAATTCCACATATGAGTGGAATCATATGATAATTGTCTTTTTCTGACTGGCTTATTTCACTTAGCATAATACCCTCTGGTTCCATTCATGTCATTGCAAATGGTAAGATTTCATTTCTTTGATGGCTGAGTAATATTCCACTCTGTGTGTGTGTGTGTGTGTGTGTGTGTGTGTGTATACACCACTTCTTTATCTGTTCATCTGTTGATGGACATCTGGGCTCTTTCCATAGTTTGGCTATTGTGGACATTGCTGCTATAAACACTGGGATACAGGTGCCCCTTCAGATCACTGTTTGTATCCTTTGGGTCAATACCCAGTAGTGTAAATGCTGGGTGATAGGGTAGCTCTAATTTTTACTCTTTGAGGAACCTCCATACTGTTTTCCAGAGTGCCTGCACCAGCCTGCCTTCCCACCAGCAGTGCAGGAGGATTCCCCTTTCTCTGCATCCTCGCCAGCATCTGTCGTTTCCTGACTTGTTAATTTTAGCCATTCTGACTGGCGTGAGGTGATATCTCATTGTGGTTTTGATTTGTATTTCCCTGATGCCGAGTGATATGGAGCACTTTTTCGTGTGTCTGTTGGCCATTTGGAAGTCTTCTTTGCAGAAATATCTGTTTCTGTCTTCTGCCCATTTCTTGACTGGATTATTTGTTTTGAGTTTGATAAGTTCTTTATAGATTTTTGATACTAGCCCTTTATCTAATATGTCATTTGCGAATATCTTTTCCCATTCTGTAGGTTGCCCCTATTAGGGCCAAATTAAGTGAGGTCTTCCTCTCTTGGTGGTATGGGTCTGCAGTGCAACAATTTGTCCTTGGGAAAAATATCCCAGCAGGAGACCATCCAAAAATTTTATCAATATGGCAAGACCATTAATCTTTATGGGGTTTATTTCCCACCTTTTCGACCCAGGTCTTACTCCATTGTCTAAGAGTATTGCCACTCCAGCTCAGCAGGCCCAATTAATCTGATGTGGACAGAAGTAACTTCTCAGGAATTTTGAGATAATTCATAGTTCCCATAGACTATATTCTGTCGATGAACATGAGATCACATAGTGATGAGGCAAAAGAGTGTTTGAAACTGTCTTTACCACATAAATTGATGTCAATCCTCTCTGCTGATATGCATCAAGATGAAAGCATTCTTCCAAATCAATAGCTGTACACTAAGTGCTAGAAACTAGGTTGATCTGCTTTCATAAAGATATTACATCCAGCACAGCACTGCAATCAAGCTTCCATTTGGTTAAGTTTATAGTAATCACTGTCATCAGCTATGAATCATGTGGTTTTACAGAGACCATTGAGAGAAAAGACCACATTTTCAAAATCTTCTATGTTGACACTAATTTCTGCAGTGCCTCCAGGAATATGATGATTTTTTGCTTTAAATTTCTGGCAGGGATAGGTTGATGAGTTCCAACTTGGTCCTTTCTGCTATAATGATCTTTAATCCTGGATCAGAGAAACAACTGAAGGGGGTTTCCAGCATCTAAGAATATGTAGCCCAATTAAATATATATATATATATTTAATATATATATATATATATATTTACTCAAAGCTCAATTAAATATATATATGTATATATATTTATACACACACACACACACACACACACACTCCAAGACCAGAGAAGAGCCACAGTGTAGGTATGTGGACCCACTGACCCACTGTGAGATAGGCTTAAGCTGAAACTCCCTTTCTTCCATGGATTCTGAGAGCCTCCACACTAATCAGAGGAACATAAGGATGTTTTACGTCCTCTGTGATCAGTGTCAGCTCAAACCTATAATAGTTTTGGAACCTGAATATCCCCTTTTGTCCAGTGTACAACTATACTGGAAAATGGCTAAAGGCCTCTTTGGGGAAACATCAAAGGAACAGCCACTATCTATATGTGAGGTGACCCAGCATCATTTGAATCAATATGTCTACGAACTGACTTAAATCTGGAAATCGTGTGAGGGAGTGCAATTTTCCACTGTGGCACCTGACAGCAACCTTTCAACTAGAAGCTTTCTATTTTTTTTATTATAATCAAATTAAGCAATACTCTCATTGATTCCCCATTTAGGAACAGCATGCTCTATCTTGATTGCCATAGATTTCTGTGCACCAAGGCATTCTGATTACCATTCCGTTCTTGCTACTTTTTATTTTGATAATGTTTGGAGTCTTAGAGTTACAATCTAGCATCTGTACTGCCAGAATCTCATCATCCACATTAATATTACAGAGCCCATTTCCATGGTAGAATTTCATACTATCAAATCAGCCTACAGATAATGACCATCACTGAGCTCAAAGATACTAGTGTCTCCATCACTAGAGCATCCCTTATTGAAGGAGTGGCCTCTGGTCCTCCTAGGGTACAAAGTCACTTGGTGGGTTTTCAAGTCTTACATTATAAACCCATTCCAGTTCTCTGAGCATTTCAAGAATGTTTAGGTATCTCTACCTTGGTCGTCAACATGACCATCAACATGACCAGGCTTCAAAGGAGGCATTCATGTAAATATAGGACCAGCTCTAGATAGCCTTGCTAGAACATTGACTTTGAATTCACAAATAAAATACACTAATTGGATGTGGCAACTGCATGCCACATGTGATCATGATTTTCCTTCCCTATAAAAGACATCATCAGGACAATTGGTGGACTTTGAATAAGGTTAATATATTAGATAAAAATACACATTAGCAGGGGCCTGGGTGGCTCAGTCTTTAAGTGTCTGCCTTCAGCTCAGGTCACAATCCCAGGGTCCTGGGATGGAGCCCTGCACTAGCCTCCCTGTTCCACGGTAAGCCTGCTCTCTGTCTCTCACTCCCCCTGGTTGTGTTCCCTCTCCTACTGTGTCTCTCTCTGTCAAAAAAAATAAATGAAATCTTAAAAAATATATATGACACTAACATTAATTTCTTCATTTTGGTAACTGTATTGAAGTTTTATCAGAATGTTCTTGATTTTAGGAAATAAAGTATTTAGGATTAAAGGGAAAAGTATCTCTAACTTACTCTCAAATAGTTGAGAAAAATGAATATATACGCATGGGTTGGAGGAGAGAACAGTGGGGAGGGGAGAGAGAGGAAAGGAGCATAGGAAGAGAATGGAGGAAGGGAGAGCGATGAAGCAAATGTGGAAAATATTAACATTTCGGGAATACGAAGACCCTTCGTACCACTTTTTTTAAACTTTTCTTAAGTCTGAAACTATGTCAAAACAAAAGGTTTAACGTGTCCCAATGCAGGGCCACCTGGCTGGCTCAGTAGGAGAAGCATGTGACTCTTGATCTCAGGTCATGGGTTCAAGCCCCATATTGGGTGCAGAGATTAGTTAAGTAAATAAACTTTAAGAAAATATTTTAATAAACTATTCCAATGCATAGGTGAATTCCTCCCGGACAATGAATTCTTCTTTTCTAGATTTATATTCTGCTTCATGCTGATCTTAATCCTTCAACCCACATCAACCCACATGTAATACCCTGGCAAGTACACAATACAGTAGGGCAAATTCCATTAGGGTTTTTTTTTTTTTTGCTTCCATCATTGTGTTTAATTGAAAGAAGAGCTACATCAGATTTTTACCTAATGATTTGTACAACATTCTTTTTTTTAAAGATTTTTTTAAATTTTCAGCATAACAGTATTCATTATTTTTTCACCACACCCAGTGCTCCATGCAATTCGTGCCCTCTATAATACCCACCACCTGGTACCCCAACCTCCCACCCCCCACCACTTCAAACCCCTCAGATTGTTTTTCAGAGTCCATAGTCTCTCATGATTCACCTTCCCTTCCAATTTCCCTCAACTTCCTTCTCCTCTCTAACTCCCCATGTCCTCCATGGTATTTGCTATGCTCCACAAATAAGTGAAACCATATGATAATTGACCAAAATGCCCTTCAACGGACAAAAGGGTAAGGAAGATGTGGTCCATATACACTATGGAGTATTATGGCTCCATCAGAAAGGATGAATACCCAACTTTTGTAGCAACATGGACGGGACTGGAAGAGATTATGCTGAGTGAAATCAGTCAAGCAGAGAGAGTCAATTATCCATTGGGTTTTAAGGCCTGAGAGTAATCCTCTATGGCTGAATGCTCTCTCCTCTGAGCCCTTTGGGGGTAGTAGGCTTATTCTTTCTAGCCTTGGCATGCATGCTCTGCCTTAAAGTCATTCTTCCTTAATTTTGTCCCATCTCTGTCTCTTTCAGTCCAGGCTAGTAAAGAGTTATCATAACCACCCCACAGGGTTGCTAAAAAATTAGGGGCATTGTATATGAAGTACTTAGTATGATGCCTATCATATAGTCATTAACCAATAAACAGTAATTATTATTTTATTGTACTAATTTATATCACCCCTCACCCACTTAACCAAATAAGCAAAAAGATGCTGCTCTTTTGGATGTCAAGAGCAATTGAGATATTTCAGTATTTTTAGATACACTTCAAATCTTCCCCTCCTAGCTTACTCTAACTGAATTTGCCCTTACTAAATACAGAACATACTTCCAACACACCACAGTGAGCCATCCTTTTGTGCAAGAGAATCCCTGAGCCTGGATTTTTATTATAGAGGCTGTTTGTGGCCAAAATACAGGCAGGCAGGAATTGCCCACACAATATAGTGGGATATTAAGAGCCTAACAGAACCATCTTGTCTCACGACTGATTACGGTATTTAATTTTTGAGCATTAGCTCTGTCATAGAATTTCAACTTGGTTCATTCCTTTGGGGTTTTTAGGGTTCCACACTAACCCAGATACAAAGTTCTTTGTTTTAATGCTCATCTCAGAGTCACATCCACAAAGAAAACCAAATGACATACTGCTAGAAAGAGCACTAGCTCTGAAAATCTACTCAATCCTCACTTAGAAAAGCCAGAGTGTGTGTTGGATTATCTGCTGAACATAGGATAGCAGAAAAGTTCTAGCAGGTATCCTCTTCACATTTGTGTGCTATTTGGGGCACTGAGCAGGCCATACTGACTGTGTAGCCCACAGGCAGTGCTTCTGGCAGAAAGCCTAGGTAAATCACAGAACTCAGCTTCTTTACGATAGCATGAAGTCATGGACTAAAATGATATATTTATCCAGGGCTGCAAATGATAGCTTAGCCAAAGACAGGGCCCAAGTCACTATTAAGAGGGAAGCTGTACTGGACACTGATATCCCCACAATATTCATTCCCCGGTATTACAGAAATATAATTTCATTTTTTGCTTCATGATCCACTTTGCCTAAATCTCAGTCTATTTGGTTTGGTTGGAACTGACCTCCACTCTCAGTTCTAGAAGTAGAACTTGTTTGGCCTAGGCAAATTAGTGTATCCCTGGCCATAGTGATTATCTCATGGATTGGCATGTGACCTAATCTGAACCAATGAGAAGCCATGAGTCTTTTCCTGAGATTTCTGAGAGGTAGCACTACTTTCCTTTCCACTGACTTTGGTTGTATGAGAATGTGAAACTTGGGGCTTCTTCAATCATTTTGTTACCAAAAAAAAGGAGCCAATTTGGAAAAGCAAGCAGAGACAAAAGCAGTGCTGAGATATTCTCAGAAAGTGGCCCTAATATTATCACTTGAGCCTCTGTATCAAGCTATAACTGAAACTATTATTATCCCTTGATTTTCATTAACATGAACCAGTAAGTCCCCCCCCTTTCTTGTTTAAGCCATCTATGTTTATAGCCAAAAGAATCTTGATACAGAAGTCAAAGATCAAAGCTAGAAAAATAGTGTGAAGTGGCAGATCTCAGAGTTGAGTAATGGGAAAGAACACCCTCAAACTTCAGAGTACAAACTAGGGGCTCCATGCATAGAAGAAGTTTCTGGAAATACAAAAGGGTGCTTGGTTGCTGTAGGGGGTTTAATGGTGTCCCCCTCAAAAGACATATGTCCACCTGGAATCCCAGAATGTGACCTTAATTTAAATAAGGTTCTTTGTAGATGTAATTAAAGTAAGAATTTTGAGATGAGATCATCCTGGATTAGGGTGAGCCCTAAACCTAGTAAGTGTCCTTATAATGGAAAGAAAAGAAGACACAATGGAAGACACAGGGGAGGAGACCATGTGAAGAGGGAGGCAGAAACTGGAGCTATGCTGTGATAAGCTAAGGAATGCCCACAGCCACCAGAAGTTGGAAGAGACAAGGAAGGATTCTCCCCTAGAGTCTTGGGAGGGAATGTGGCTTTGCTGACACTTTGATTTCAGACTTCTAGCTAAACCAGAACTATGACAGAGTAAATTTCTGTTTTGCTAAGCCTCCAATTTTGTGGTAATTTGTTACAGCATCTCGTAATGCAGATGCTATGGAAGACAGATGCAAGATATTAAATGTGTTATGAGAAGAATATCCATCACTGCTGGAAACATGCCAAGACTGTGTGCCTAAGGCAATACTGAAGATAAAAACAAGAATGACTTCTAGGAATGGTGGAGAAGGGATACAAGGATCACTTGGGTCACCCCATCCTGTTCCTGATCCTGGTGAAGATATCACTTGAAAGGATCATTTAAAACATGAAGCTGCTAAGTCTTGGTGACCTTAGTCACTACTCTGAAAGGACAATAGCGGTAGTATTGTGCCATAGGCTAATGGGTATAGGTCTTCTCTGCCAGTAGTACAGCTGTGTCCAATCATCCTTATCATTATTCAGTACTTTCCAGATGAGATCATATCTTATACCATGTTTGTTTACCAGATATATAGGATTTGGTTGAATCAGGCTCTGGGGTAAAGGTTGCTGGAGTCAGAGTCTTGGTGGGATAAAAACAGTCACCATCATGTTGTTAGATCCAATTTATTTTGTGAGTACAAAGCCACAGTAGATCATGGTTGATCTGGGCAGAGGTAAAGATGTCAAGGAACTTGAAGACATGCCATTTCAAAGATCCATAGAGTCTTTTCTTTTTTCAATAAGTTGTTTAGTAAGGCTATCAAAACAGAGAGTTATGGAATGGATTGTTAATAACCATTGTATATTGGAAGGAAGTACTAAGTCTCACCCTTTTTCCATTCTGGGTTCTGCCTAATGCAAAAAAAAAAAAAAATCTTAATGGTGACTGATAGTTAAATGGGAATCAGATTATTAGTGCAGGGCAAGTGCTCAATAACTCTCCAAACATATAGCTTTCTTACTAAAGCTAGGTTGGAGAATGTAGCTGGATCTTGAGATCAAAAGAGCATCTTCCTATTGCCTTGCTGAAATTAGACTTTGAGACCTGTCTGTGCAGGGAACTGTATCTATATGGTAGATCCTGGCTTATAAAGCCTTTCCTAAAGACCACAGGTCTGCCTTACCCATATAGTTACCAGAGTTACCACCAAGAATGTGAACAAGTGTGTGTGTGTGTGTGTGTGTGTGAGAGAGAGAGAGAGAGAGAGCATGAGTGAGTGAGAGCAATAATGAAAGAGTGAGCGAAGATCAAGTTTCCATACAGAGGGCATGTTGTAGGCCCTGCCCCAGGTATGCTTACATGTATGTGTGCTTCCACATGGGAGCAGATAGCTGCTTTCACACTTACCAAGCCACGGGTAAGGCAGTTAAAGGGAGAAAGAAACAGTGATACTAATCCTGTTTTGGAATCACTGTTACTTTTCCCATTTGTTAAGCGGGGCTCAATAGATGTCAGGCAATCACCAATCATATTAGTACATCCTTCCTTCAGTAGACAGAAGCAAGTAAAAGAATAGAGAGAGGGGCAGAATTTCCTTCCCTAAACTATCACTTAAAGGTAGAAGAGATGGAATAACATGGAGGACATTATGAGAAGGGAGGAAAAGTGAAGGGGGGGCGGAATCGGAGGGGGAGACAAACCAGGAGAGACTGTAGACTCCGAGAAACAAACTGACGGCTTTAGAGGGGAGGGGGGGGTGAGGTGAACCTGGTGGTGGGTATTAAGGAGGGCACAGACTGCATGGAGCACTATGTATTATATGCAAACAATGAATCATGGAACACTTCATCAAAAACTAATGATGTACTGTATGTTGACTAACATAAAAAAATGTATAAAATAAAGATACAAGAGATGATAGAAGTCTGGCTTCCATGGCCTGGGGAATGGGGAGAAAGTGTTTTTCTTAAGTACTATTGAACAGCTCCTAGGAAGTGAAGACACTTCTGACTTATATAGGAGTTTCCTTCTTTTTTAAAATTTTAGTTCCAGGATAGTTAACATAAAATGTTATATTAGCTTCAGGTGTACAACAGAGGGGGTAGGGAGATGGGTGAAATGGGTGATAGGGATTAAGGAACGCACTTGTGATGAACACTGGGTGATGTATGGAATTGTTCAATCACTATATTGTACATGGAGTTTTTCACTGTAGATCCCCTGGAATGCTTTGTCTATCATCATAAGACATCTAGGCTGGGGATAAGATAAGATAGCCAAGGAATTATTTTATCTTTGTTAACATGAGCTTATCATCACAATATAAAGACAACACCACAAAGAACTTAGTTAAATTTTCAAAGATCCTTGTTCCATGAAGTTTATCCACATAGATTAATAGAAACAAGTAGAATTCTCAAATATTACACAGAGACCATAGTTAAGTGGTGCTTTATCTGAAGTGAAGCACCTCATTTTTCTTTAGAAGGGAAGAGAAGTGCTTGATGAGCTGGGGTCAATAAACTTGCAGAATGCTTTGATCGCTGAAGGCACTATATAAATTTTTTAAGAAAACACACATTGGGCATCAAATCAATAACAGCCCCATTCATAATGCAGGAGACTTTTCTCTTCATCATGTCTAAAAACATTTCCAAATCAACACAGATTTTTCTAGGATCCTATATACAGAGTTATGTAAGGCAAGATTTGGCAATAAATGTAGTGATTGCTACAATGTGTGCAGTGGACTCAACGGGAAGGTAGGCCAGGTATGCGGTGTGTTCCTTTCTGCCACACAGATATATTCACCCTCCAGGTCTTTCATGATCATATAGATATCAATTGACACTGTAAGTTATCTAGCCTGACAACAGAAGTGCCTTGATGATCTTTGTCAAGAGAAAAAAATACAATGGAATATTCCAGGACTATCACAGCTAGGATAGTCCTGACTATCCTGACTCAACACAACTATTTTTTGAAGTTATTCTCCATGTCACCTGATTTCCAAATTTCTAGGTCACTTCTAGGGAGCCTGAGTCTTTGGATACATTCCATTTTGCCTAAATAAGGAAAGCTGACAGGTGTGAGATGACTTTCTAGAGAAGTTTCTATGTATAAAAATACTATTTGAGAGGCAGGACTTCTGGAATAATGCAGTAAGGATTCCACCTTACCCTCTCCCCAGTCAAACAACAGTTTAAGTGCAGAAAATTATTTTTAACAAATCATTCAGAGTTTCTGGAGATTTTCTTAAGGGCATACCAAAAATGGAAAAACATTTATTCAAGAAAATCTATTAAATCTCAGTAGGAACAGTGAGAGTCTGTGGCATTTTAGCCACAATTCAGTCTATTTACTCTCTCTTCTACCAATTCATGTTATATAAGGTCTACCCTGGGCATGTGCAACCTAGAAGATAGGAGCTCCTTCTCCCCCAGTTTCTAGTCTTGGGGATACAGTTTCACCCAGAATGATCAGGTTTCTGTTGTTTCTCGTTCCCCACAACGTCATGTTGCAGAAGCTCTATTTCATCCAGGCACAGCAGAAGAACTTGGTCTCTCTTCACCCACTCTACCTTCACTCATAGGGTATAAACTCTATTCGAGCTGTAGGAGGCCAATAATACTGGCCCTAATTACCTGTGCCCCAACTTGCTCAAAATGCAGAGACATAATGCAGGGAGGGGCAAGCTGAGAAGACCAGGAGCTTCTGCCTTCCTCCGAAGTCCACCTTACAGAGGGGGAGTGTCACTCTGGTTTTGAAATCATACAAAGTATGTTCTTTCACCCACTTTAATTCCAAAGTATGGAATTAAATTAGAAATCAATTTGGGGACATTCGTAAGTATGTTAAAATTAAAAAACACATTACTAAATAATCAATGGGTCAAAGAAAAAGTCATGAAAATTTGAAAAAAAAACTTCCAAATGAATGAAAATGAAGACACAACATACCAAATTCTATGGAATGAAACTAATGCAGTGGTAAGAGGGAAATGGATAGCTTTGAATTCCTACATTATAAAAGAAGAAAGGTCTCAAATCAATAACCGAACCTCCAATTTAAGAAACCAGAAAAAGAAGAACAAACTAAATCCAAAAAAATTCAAAAAAGAATAACAGAACAGACATAAATGAACAGAAGAAAAAGAAAAAATCAACAAAACCAAAGTTGGTTTTTTGAAAATATCAATAAAACTGATAAAACTTTAGTTTAGCTGACCAAGAAAAAGAGAGAGAGGACTCAAACTGCTAATACCAGAAATAAAAGAGAGGACATTATTAAATAATCTAGAGAAATACAAATAATTACGGGAACATGATGAACAATGCAGGGCAAACAACTAAGTAATTCAAATGAAGAGACAAGCTCCTAGAAAGACACAAACTACTGAAACTAACTCAAGAAGAAATAGAAAAGCTGAATAGACATATAACAAGTAAAAAAGATTGAATTGGTCATCGAAAACTTTTCATAAAGACAACTCTAGGCTGAATTAGAGAATTATATCAAACATTTATTTTCTTCTCAAGATTTTATTTATTTGACAGAGAGAGACACAGCGAGAGAGGGAACACAAGCAGGGGGAATGGAAGAGGGAGAAGCAGGCTTCTGCTGAGAAGGGAGCCCGATGCGGGGTGCTCCGGGCTCGATGCCAAGACTCTGGGATCATGACCTGAGCCAAAGGGAGATGCTTAACACCTGAGTCACTCAGGCACCTCCTTATCAAATATTTTAAAAAGAATTAACACCACTACTTCACAAACTCTTCCAAAACTATAGAATAGCAAGGGACACTTCCTACCGAATTCTGTGAAGCCAGTATTAATCTGATACCAAAACCAGACAAAGACATCACAAGAAAACTACAGATCAGTACCTTCCATGAATATAGATGCAAAAATCCTTAATGAAATACTAGCAAACAGAATATAGCAACATAAAAATGGATTATACACTATGACCATATGGGATTTAACCCAGGAATGCAAGGTCATTTCAATATGCAAAAATCAATCTATTAGATCATATTAACTGAACAACGGATAAAAAACCCATGATCACTTCAATGGTCCCAGCAAAATCCTTTCACAAAATTCAGCATACTTCCATGGTTTAAAAAAAAAAAAAAACTAGGGCAGTTTTTCAACCTAAAAAGGGCATCTACCAAAAAGCCGTATCTATTATGATACCTAAAGACTGAAAGAGCAAAAGCTTACCCGAGGGGATCAAGAACAAGACAAGGGGGTCCTGGGTGGCTCAGTGGGTTAAAGCCTCTGCCTTCAGCTTGGGTCATGATCCCAGGGTCCTGGGATCGAGCCCTGCATCGGGCTCTCTGCTCAGCGGGGAGCCTGCTTCCCCTTCTCTCTCTGCCTGCCTCTCTGGCTACTTGTGACCTCTATCTGTCAAATAAATAAATCTTAAAAAAAAAAAAAAGGGGGGGCGCCTGGGTGGCTCAGTGGGTTAAAGCCTCTGCCTTCGGCTCAGGTCATGATCCCAGGGTCCTGGGATGGAGCCCCGCATCAGGCTCCCTGCTCAGCAGGGAGCCTGCTTCCCTTCCTCTCTCTCTCTGCCTGCTTCTCTGCCTACTTGTGATCTCTGTCCATCGAATAAATAAATAAAACCTTAAAAAAAATTAAAAAAAAAAAAGGACAAGACAAAGAAATGTCTGTTCTTGCCACTTCTATTCAACATTATAGTGGTGATTTTAGCCAGGGCAACTAGGTAGACAAGAGAAAGACTTGGAAAGGAAGAAGAAAACTATCTCTTTTGCAGATTATATGATTTTGTATATGCAATTTTGTAATCAAATAAAAAAATCTCAAGAAAAACATATCCCAAGGCATCTTTAGGTTTCCAGAGACCTCAAGTAATCTTCATTTCATGATCCCATGAGGCCTTGCCCTCACATTTGGCCTTCACTATCAGAAGCTTCTTCTCTTGTGATCAAAAGCCAATGATGAAGTAACCAGAAGGAGAATTCAAATCATGGCCAAACTTGTAATATAAAGTTCAGAGCTGAAGAAGTGATGCTGAAAATAGGTGTTGATGAAACTCTGTTGGGGAAGATGGGCTACCTGGTCAGAAACTGGGAAAATCAGGAATAAATTAGAAAGCAGACACAGGCAGGTTGGGGCACGTAGTTCAGGATACGGTGAAAAAGGCGTTGTCATCAGAAGCCCGTCTTTATATGAAGCCCATGGTGTAGTGTGGGGAAAGGCCAGACGACTTACACGTGAAAGCCTAAGCATTTGACCATGTAACCTTCTGCCTGTAGATCCAGCCTTTAAGGAAAGTGTACCCATCTCTCCTCCTCTTGATCTAGGAGAGTCGCTTCCTTCTACCTAACTCTTCATGAACTCCTGTCCTGGCAATAGATAGGGAAGGTGAGTGTGTTGAGACTGTGTGTGCGTGTGTGTGTGCGTGTGTGTGTGCATGTGTGTAGTTCAGGCTATGTGGGGCTCTCACTGATGCCTAGAGAGGCTCTAGGATTTGAGAAACAAAGGGGTGTAGGCCTAACGTATGACCTGAGGATTTCTGTTCTTTGTAGAAGCCCCTCTACTTAAGACTGATGTTTCTAAGGACACCACACAAAAACTTGACTAATCAATTTGACTACAGGAATGAAGAGTATGGGCCCTGGCTCTGAAGGACCTCACTACTGCACAGTAGAGGCAGCTGGTAATATAGCCAACAATTAGGAATAGGAAATTATTCAAACCACTTCATGAGTGTCTCCTCTTGACGCACAGGCCTTGTTAGTCCAGTCAGTCTAAACCACATACAGACTCTAACCAATATATAGTTTAAAGCAAAGTTTCAAGCAGAACAGTGGCCCTCACCTACTTGGGAAAGTGAGAGAACAGAGAAATAAAATTCCCCTCTCCTATTACCAGAAAAATAAAATTCCCCTCTCCTAAACTTGATCCACTAATCTCAGTTTGTTCCTCAGCAAAAGTGAGAGGATACCCTTACCTCAACAATTACTCCACAGGGCTGTCCAGAAGATTCAGTGAGCTTATGTATGGAAAGCCTTCCTTGCCCACCTTTCCCTACATAAAGCCACTTGACTCTTCTTGTACTCCATGCAACGGGACTGCCACTGTAAACAGGGTAAAAGGACATTCCCTAAACATGGAAGATTGTTCAACAAATCTCATCTTCAAGATCCCATGGTTAAGAGGGAAGATGATACTCATTTGATACACAGTGCTTTCTTTCTACTATACCACTTAGATACTTACATAAATTTTAACTTAAAAATCCCACCAATAATCTAAGCCAAAGACTATACCCAATGGAATGAATATCTTTTCATCTAAACTCCAAAGACCAAGTTTGTTTAAATGGCATATATTCACTGAAAGGCTACCAAGAGCAGGTCTTTGACAGTTGTTATGCTCCCAGTGCAGGCAGTAAATGAGTGAATTGTCTGTAGAGGACTTAAAATAAATACTACTGACTAAAACTTGGTATGCCTTTTATTATCATCATGACCTAAAAATTCTGAACAAAATCATTGATAAAATACTTCTCTGCTGTATGGCAGACCACTCCTACCACCTCACTCTTGACTCACCACTGCACTTACTATATTCCAGGAGTTTTACAAGTTTTACTTCATTAATCTTCACAACAATACTGGGAGGCAATTATCTTCGTTTTACCAAGGACAAACATTGACGCTCCGAGAGGGTAACTCATGCAAGGTCAGAAAGGTAGTGAATGATGTAGGCTTGCTTCAGTGTGAAGAAGAATTTTTTTTTAAATTTTATTTATTTATTTGACAGACAGAGATCACAAGTAGGGAGAGAGGCAGGCAGAGAGAGAGGAGGAAGCAGGCTTCCCGCCGAGCAGAGAGCCCGATGCGGGGCTCGATCCCAGGACCCTGGGATCATGCATGACCTGAGCCGAAGGCAGAGGCTCTAACCCACTGAGCCACCCAGGAGCCCCAAGAATTTTATATTTTAAAAAAAGTTGAGTATTTGGCACAAGAATTTGAGACAATGTTTCCATAAGTCCATACTCCATACTTTTAACCATTACAAAATACTAACACTGTAGAAGAAGAGTCTTTGCCTGAGACTTTGAACAGCCTTCTCTGGCATAGAGACTAGAATTATCTGGAAAGAACTGTCTGCCAAGAATGTAATGGAAAGACCACTGGACATAGAGGCAACCAGATCAGGATTGGATCCTGACTCTACCATTAACTGTGTGATCCTGGGCAATTCATATAACCTCAGTGAGCCTCACTTTCCAAACTGGAAACTTGTACCTGCTTCACGGTGAGGATTAAATTACTTGGCATAAAGGAAAGTGCCTGGCACATAATAGGCATTCAACAAATACTAGTTTCCTTCCTTAACATTGGGCCAAAGAAAACAATCTAGGGTTATTGCCAAAGTCCAAATTTATAATTGGTTCTACTGCTCCACAAACAGAGGCGCCATTCCTTTTACCTTCAATGTAATTTCTATTGCTTAACTTTTATTTCTAAACAAATCACTTGTAAGGAGCTTTCGATTATCTTGATTGACTAAAACAATCAAGACCCATTCCTAAAGCTGAGGATAAGATCACCAAGCCCTGAGTTACTTGGGTTAGTGTGATTGGGGACTGGATGATGGACATCTGAATAAAATCCAGGGTCTGTTATAAAACAGGAAGAGGGAGAATGAGTACTATGTAGCTATACAACTGTGTCTGCTATATTGATGTTTAAGATTTAGGTATTTCTCTCTTGCTCACTACGGGCTCTTCAGAGACACCTGCCAGAAGCATCAGTGCTTAGTTTTCCAAAGAAAATCTGAATATAGGATCAAAAACAAAGAATTACTATATTAATTCCAAAGCAGCAGGCCATCTGGAAAAAACAGTAAGCTTATTCTTATTCTGGAAACATCAGAATAGGTACCTAGGTTGAAATGAAAATTCAAGGAGTGCTGGTTCAATATAAGGAAGAATTTACTAAGAAATAGAGCTGAATATAATTAAAATGTCCTGTTTCACAAGTTAGTGAACTCCCTGTTATCCAAAGTATCTAAGGATCTAATAAATGACCTGTAGGTGTGGATACTGCAGAGGAGATATCTTTACCAGGTAGGAGGTTAGAAAAAATGACTAGAAGATCACTTCCAATTCTTTGGGGTTATAATTCTACGATGGATCTGTGATTCAGCTCAAAATAAATGGCAAACATTTCTCAACAAAATGATGAAGGCATATCATAAGGGACAAAACCTGTCAATGAGACAGACTAGATTCAGATTTGATGGACAACCAATCAATGAGGTAGTCACACCTGTGCAGTGGAGAAGGCCAGTGAAGATACTATTGATGAATTCCTAGCAGGGTCCAGTCCAATGAACTAAGCAGTTTATCTTTTGGGAAGGGGAATTTAGAGAATGTTTCCTTAACCCATCCTGTCTGTGCTTGGATTTGGTTTTAAATAGAAGACAAATGAGTATGAAAAGTCACAAAACTCTCCTGAAGCTTGAGACTGTATGTACTCAAATGATTTTCCTTTCTTGGACATACTCTGTGTGCATTTTCTTTCTTCATCTAGAAGGTTGAATTTAGATTCTTTGAGCTGAAGGCAGAGGCTTAACCCACTGAGCCACCCAGGCGCCCTGCTGGGCTCTTTCTTATTGCTCACATGTTGAGCAAACAGAGACCTCGTTCCTTACGGCCACAGCTAATCACAGGTGTCTCATTTCATTTCAGGATGTGGTTAGTACCTTGAGGAACTGCAGTCTCCAGAGAGCAAGGCTTAGACAGGCAGGCTGGATTGAGAGAGCAGAAGAAGTGAATTGATTCAAGTTGGTGTCCTCATTTACTAAAGTAGGGTGGTTTATTTTCCATTGTATTCCTTCCTAACCTTGTTGCTCATGTGACTTTAAATAGCCATGTTAGTTCTTACCATTCTCATTTGAAGCGCAAGTCTCAGGTTAAGGCCAAACTGCTCACCCTAGGATGAGAGTTGGTCTGGAAACATTAGCAGAATGATTTGGAGTACCTGTTGGGTTCTACTTGTATGGAAGACCAAGGGAAAAGCTAATCTTAAGGGTTTAAATCTACCATTATACTATGTGTTCTACCTACGCACATTCATTTCTCCCTCTTTTCTTGCCTCAAGTATCCTGTTACTGGTCTGTTAGTTAAACATTCCTGTATTATTCTTCTAATAGTAATGCTAGAGTAATGGTACTCCAAATGCGTTCTAGGGATCTCTGATAGTTCTCAAAGACTCTTTCTGGGGTCCACAAGGTCAAGACTCTTTTTATAATAATAGTAAAAAGTCAGTTTCCTTTTTCACTGTGTTGACATGGACACTGACGGTGCAGAAGCAAAAGGCCTCAGCACCCAGCTATACAAACTAGCCACTGTAGTCTTTACCACCGTGCACTAGAAGAGGGAAAAGTCAGTTTCACTTAAGAATGACCTTGATGAAGCAGTTAATTGTATTAAATATCTACCCATGAATGCACATCTTTCTTAATATTCTCTGCAACAAAATGGGAACTATATGTAAAGCACTTTTGATGCGTATTAAGGTATGATGGTGGAATCAAAGAAAAGTATTGTGCATTTGTTTGCATTGCAAGTCAAACTAGCCTTGCTTCTCATAAAATGTATTTTTCAACTGAAAAAAATGAGAGAGGGGTGCCTGGCTGGCTCAGTCGGTAGAGCATATGACTCTCGATCTGGGGGTTGTGAGTTCGAGCATCATGTTGGACATGGAACCCACTTCAGAAAAGAAAGAAAGAATGAGAGAAAAACTTTTTTTAAAAAGTTATGTTCAGTTAGCCAACATATAGTACATCATTAGTTTTTTAAAAAAATATTTTATTTATTCATTTGACAGAGATCAGAAGTAGGCAGAGCAGCAGGCAGAGAGAGAAGGGGAAGCAGGCTCCCCATTGAGCAGACAGCCCGATGTGGGACTCGATCCCAGGACCCTGAGATCATGACCTGAGCCGAAGGCAGAGGCTTTAACCCATTGAGCCACCCAGGCGCCCCACATCATTAGTTTTGATGTAGTCTTCAACGATTCATTAGTTGTGTATAACACCCCGTGCTCATCACAGCATGTGTCTTCCTTAATACCCATCTCCTGGCTACCCCACCCCCCAACGCCTCCCTTCTGAAACCCTGTTTGTTTCCCTGAGTCCATAGTCACTCAGTTTGTCTGACTCTCTGATTTGTCCCCCTTCAAATTTCCCTCCCTTCCCCTACGGTCCTCTGCTATTTCTTATGTTCCACATATGAGTGAAACCATATGATAATTGACTTTCTCTGCTTGACTTATTTCACTCAGCACAATCCCCTCCATGTCAATGCAAATGGTGGGTATTCATCCTTCCTGATAGCTGAGTAATATTCCACTGTATTGCAAAACTATGGTTTATTCAGACTTGAATATTTTGCAGATACTTTCTCAGAAATTAACAAATAGAGTCTATCCTTTCAAAGGAAGTATCTGACAGCATTTATTGTCAATGGTCAAATTCAAGGTTTGAAGCAAAAATTGGTATTTGGTAAAACCAGATATCCACCACTGTGGATGCTCAATACTTGTAATGAAATTGGTGGTGCTATTAACTAATGTATATTCTTTGATATTGTATACTAAAATGTGTCATCATCTGGAGGACCTGTGTAACCTCGGGAATCAATATTTTTTCAAGTGATTCAGCTAGTTCAGGACATTAATAAAATCATGCATGGGTTTGAAAAAAATCAGTGAAAAGGGCAAGAGAGACCGATAAATTTCAGTGTAGCAGAGTATGCAAAGTTCAATGATACGCTTTCAGATTCCACACTGTCACTAATCTCTAAAAACACCACTTGTTGAATTTTGGTATAGTATCTAAGGAGACTATCCATGGTTTTCTGAAGAGCCTATTAAAATACTCCTCTTTCCAACTACACCTCTGCATGAGGTTAGATCTTCTTCATATTCTTCAGCGAATTCAGTATTTGGTGATCCTGGGAGAATGACACACTGGAGAAGGCATGGAAGCCCCATACCCCTTCGCACATACCCTGCCCTATGCACCTCTTCCATCTGGCTATTTCTGAGTTACATCCTAGTATAATAAACCAGTAACCTAAATTGATTTTTGGACATCGGCAAGATGACAAGACAGGAGACTTTCCCTCCTCTCAATGATGCACCAAATAGTCAACTACATGTGGATTAGTTCCCTCCAAGAGAAATCCAGAAACTAGTTGAGTGACTCCTACGTGCCAGGCAACTGAGAAAATATCCATGTTGAAACAGAAAAAGCTGAGATACGCTATTGCTATAAAATCCACCCCAAGCACAAACGAGAGTGAACCCCCAACCTCAAGTTTCTCTCCATAAAAACAAAGGTTTTGGATCACATCTCTAACACTCCCAACTATGAAGGCTGCCACCTGAGGGGCCGGCTCCCAAATTACCTAGCTCCGAGAGCCATGTCACAAATTAGACGTTTTAAAAAGGCACAATTTTTGAATGGGTACACAAGCACTCCCCACAATTATCCCCCAGGCCCATTATAGAGGGAGAAAGCCAATCTCCATTTCTCCCTGGAAGGGGTTTGACATGTTTATATCCCCAGCTTCTAATCAGCCTGAATCTAGGTACTGACTGGGATTCTCCCAGGAACCCAAAAGAGCCTGTAGGTACCTTCCCTGCCTTCTATTTCTGGCTTGCGCCAACAATGAAACCAAGCCTTCAGCTTCTCCCTGTAAAGAGCTTATCCACGCATCTAGTGCCCCAGTGTTTACAGTTGCCAGGCAAGAGACAGTCTTCCAAATTACCTTGCTCTAACAGCCAATGGTTGTGAGTTACCCGGGACCACATTAAATAAAGATGCAGGATTTTTTAAAGATTTATTTATTAGAGAGAGAGAGAGAGAGAGAGAGAGAGAATGCAAGTGTGGGGAGGGCCAGAGAAGAGGGAGAGAGAGAATCCCCAAGCAGACTCCCTGCTGAGCGCAGAGCCCAAGGCAGGGTTCAATCCCAGGACCCTGAGATCATGATCTGAGCCAAAATCAAGAGTCAGACACTCAACCGACTGAGCCACAGGCAAGTGGCTCAGTCAAGACACCCCCAGCGTTTTTAAATATGCACATGAGCAATTCCCTCAGCTATTGCCCCCTGGGCTTATTGCAGAGGGAACAGGTGAAAATGCCAACCACTCAGTTTCTCCCTCAAAGGAGTTTGACTACATACGTTCTCAGGTGCAACCCAAGGGTCCAGCTTCTAACAAGCCTGCATCTGAGTGCTGACTGGGATCCTCTCAGGAGCCTGAAGGAGCCAGTAGGTACTTCTCCTGCTTTCTTCCTAGGGCTGACTCCAACAATGAAACCAAGCCTCTAGTTTCTCCATGGGAAGGAGCTTGTCCACACACACAGCACTCAGGCTGTCACCTGAGGGATGGGCCCCCAAATCACCCAGCTCTGAGTGCTGATAGGGCTTGGCACTTGTGGGATCACATTAAACTAAAAGATGGTTTGTTTGTTTTGTTTTGTTTTTTAAGATTTTATTCATTTATTTGATAGAGAGATCACAAGTAGGCAGAGAGGCAGGCAGAGAGAGAAGGGGAAGCAAGCTCCCCGCTGGGCAGAGAGCGCTATGCTGGGCTCAATTCCAGGATCCTGGGATCATGACCTGAGCCGAAGGCAGAGGCTTAACCCACTGAGCCACCCAGGCGCCCCCTAAAAGATGGTTTTATACAGAAGTGTGAGCACTTCCTATGGCTATCTTCTTGGGTTTAACACAGAGGGAAAAGGCAAAAGGATAACTCCAACTTCTCCCTGGAAGAGGTTCGACTGCATATTCGAAGCTATTGCCTGAGGGTCAAGTTTCTCATTAGCCTGCCCCACGGAATTTAAGAGGCACATAATTAGTAGTCATCTGGAAGCCTGGAAGGGTGTATGGGAACTCCCTGAATCTCCTCCCCTTTGCTCGCCCCAGTGATAAAACCGAGTCTCCAGCTCTTCCCTGAAAGGAGTTTGTCCACACATCTGCAAATTTCTCAACAAAATGCTAGCAAACCTATTTCAACAGCACATTAAAATGATCACATACTATGATCAAGTGGGAATCTACTCCTGAGATGCAAGAATAGTTCAATATAGACAAATCAATCAATGATACACCACATAGAATGAAAGATAAAATCACATGATCCTCTCAGAAGATGCCTCAGAAAAACATTTGACAAAATTCAACATCCTTTCACAATAAAAACTCAGAAAATTAGGTATAGAAGGAATGTATGTCAATATAATAAAAGTCATATATGACAAGCCCATGGCTAACATCATACTTGATGGTGATTGAAAATTTTTCCTCTAAGATCAGGAGCAAGACAAGAGTACACCCCCTCACTACTTTTACTCAACATTATACTGGAAGTCCCAGTTAAAGCAATTAGGCAAGAAAGAGAAAGAAAAATCATCCAAATCAGAAAGGAAGAAGTAAAATCATGTGTGTTTGCAGATGACATGAGTGTAGATACAGATATGCCTAAAGACCTTACCAAAGAATTCTGAGAACAATAAACAAATTCAGCAAAGTCAAAGAATACAAAATAAATGCACAAAATTCAGTTGCGTTTCTATATACTAACAATGAACTATATGAAACAGACATTAAGAAAACAACCCCATTTATAGTAGCATCAAAACAAAATACTTAGGAATAAACTTAACCAAGGAAATGAAAGAGGGGTACCTTGAAAACCATAAGACATGGATGAAAGAAATTGAAGAAAACACAAATAAATGTAAATATATCTCTCACTCATGGATTAGAAGAATTAATAATGTTAAATGTCCATACTACTCAAAGCAATCTACAGATTTAATGCAATCTGTATCAAAATTCCAATGGAATTTTTCACAGAAACAGAAAAAAACCATCCTAAAATTCATATGGAACTACAAAAGACCCTGGACAGCCAAAGCAACTTTGAAAAAGAAAAACAAATCTGGAAGCATTATACTTCCTGATTTCAAACTATACTATAAAGCTACAGTACTCAATACAGTGTGGTATTGGCATAAAAATAGACACATAGACCAAGGCATGGAATAGAGAGCCCAAAAATGAACCTACACATATACAGTCAACTGATCTTTGATAAAGACAGCATGAACACACAATAGGGAAAGGATAATCTCTTCAATAAATGGTGTTGCGTAAACTGAATATCTACATGTAAAAGAATGAAATTGGTTTCTTATCTTACACCACACACAAAAATTAACTCAAAATGCATTAAAGGCTTAAATGTAAGATGGGAAACTGTAAAACTCCTAGAAGAAAACATAGGGACAAAGCTTCTTGACATTGTTCTTGGCAGTGAGTTTCTGAATATGATACCAAAAGCACAGTCAATACAAGCAAAAATAAAGGGGAACACATCAAACTGAAAAGCTTCTGCACAGCAAATGAAACAATCAGAAAACAATCTGAAACAATCAGAAAAATGAAAGGGAAATGTACAGAACAGGAGAAAAATTTGCAAAGCCTCTATCAGATAAGGGGTTAATATCCACAATGTATAAGGAAACAAACCAAACAAACCAAAAAACTAGATTGTGGTTACAGGGATGACAAATAAGCACATGAAAACATGATTAGCCATAAAATACCTGGGAATTAAAACAACAAAGAGATGGGGCACCTGGGTGGCTCAGTGGGTTAAGCGTCTGCCTTCAACTCAGGTCATGGTCTCAGAGTCAAGGAATCGAGCCCCGGGTAGGGCTCCCTGCTCAGTGGGGAGTCTGCTCCTCCCTCTCCCTCTGTGTGCACTCTTGCTCTTTCTCTCTCTCTAATAAATAAATAAAATCTTTTAAAAAAAACCCCAAAAGATACTACTATGGGCCATTAGAATGACTTGAATGAAAATTCCTAATACCAAATACTGGCAAGGATGCTGAGCCAGTGAAACTTTCATACGTTCTTGGTGAGAATGCTTTAATACATACAGTCTAGCCACTGTGGAAAAAGTCTGGCAGTTTCTTACAAACACGCACGTATGTATGTCTCAGCGGTCCCTATGTTCACAAACAACCCTGTACCTGAATGTTCATAACAGCTTTATTCGTAATAATCAAAAATTGGAAATAATTCAAATATCCTTAAGTGGGTGAATGGGGGAACAAACCGTGGTAGGTACAACCATGCCACAGAATACCACTCAGCCAAAAAAGGAACAGGCAATTTACACATACTACTTGGACAAATCCCAAAGGTGTTATGTTGAGTGGAAGGCCATCTAAAAAGGTTATACACATTATGATTCCATTTATATGATGTTCTGGACTCTGGAAAAGGCAAAACTATAGGAATAGAGAACAGATTAGTAGTTTGTAGCTATTAGGGGTGAGAGGATGATGTGACTAGGAGATAAACACAAGGGAGTTTTGTGTTTAATGTTGAAATTGTTCTATATCCTGAATGCAGTGATAAGCTGTGAGAATTGCCTGTGTTAAAACTCACAGCAAAAAAGGCAGTTTTACTATATGAAAATTCAAAAGTAAAACTAATTAGATTCAAAAAACAAAAAGGAAAAAGGAAAGCCTGCACCTGGAATCAAGAAATCAGTTTTGTTCAGGAAATAAATGCAGACCCAGCATGGTCTAAAATATATGCCTCAGTCTTAAAATTAAGGGGGAAAAAAAAAAAGGAAAGTGAGAAGAAGAAGGTGGACTGATTTAAGCTTAAGGACTCGAAAAATGTCTTTTTAAAAAGGCTGAGGGGCACCTGGCTGGTTCAGTTGGAAAAGCATGTGACTCTTGATATTGGGGTTATGGGTTCAAGCCCCACGTTGGGTGTAGAGATAACTAAAAAGACAAAAAGATCCACACTGTAAAAAAAAATTTGTTTTAAAGGCTGAGGTCTTAGGATATACATACATATGATGAGGCATTTATAAAGGGAAAAGGATATGCACCCAGCTCTAACAACTGAGTCCACAGTTGAGAAGACAAATCTTTGATCATCAAAGTCAAGGTGGCTGCCTTCCATCATCTTTACCCAGCAACGTGAACTGGTTCTAAAGCACTGAGTTAGCTTAAACAGACATCTGGCCTATGTACATGTTAAAATAACACACCCATGACCACAGACTTTCCTCTCTATCTCTCAGTTCTTGTGTGCTCAAACACATCCTTCAGTGGAATAGCTATTCCATACTTACGGGGGCTCAGTGGGGTCCTGGGACTTCTGCTACTCCTTTGAGTATAAGATATATTCTCAATAAATGCCATCATAGCTACAACGTGAGTTGCTCATGTTGTAGCAACTTGCAACGTGCGTGACAACCCTATGAGTATTGGGAGACACCACTGAAGAGAAGGGCAGTTGTAGAAAGTGATTTCAGAAAATTTAGGCTGAATTGAGAGGAAAACAGACTGAGGATTGGCATCAAATATCCAAAGAATTAGTAAGTTCCAGGACAACGGAAGTTTGGGAAACAACAAGAAGTAATTGTCTGCACCCTAAAGAAATATGCTCGCCAAATTTATGGGATTATGGCTCTAAGGAGAGGCATAGCAAAGACGAACCATATGAAAGGGGATGTAGCCAGGGCAGTAATATAGTCTGGTTCTGATGGGAAAACATGTCCTGAGTGGGACCTCGCAATTTAAGGAGGTAAAAGTGGTCAAGATTTCTCTGCACAGTGGATGCCTTTGGGAGAATAGCAATTTATGTTCTACGTAACTCACTAAGGAAGACCCCAATGTGCTTTTTAAAATGTGTACACCAGACAGCAAAGAGAAAGTAAAAGGGAGGAAAAGCACTCAGATCTAGCACGCAGAGAAGGAGAAAAGGAGGAAAAACGTGAGACAATTGAACTTTTAGAAACTTAACTGAACCTTTCTGGAAAGGACTGGGGAGGGTGATGCTTGAAAAACATATCAATTCAGGGGCGCCTGGGTGGCTCAGTGGGTTAAGCGTCTGCCTTCGGCTCAGGTCATGATCTCAGGGTCCTGGGATCGAGTCCCGCATCGGGCTCTCTGCTCAGCAGGGACTCTGCTTCCCCCTCTCTCTCTGCCTGCCTCTGTCTACCTGTGATCTTTCTCTCTGTTAAATAAATAAATAAAATCTTTAAAAAAAATATATCAATTCAAAGCCTGGAACCTTCCAAATCTAAGGTAAGAACAGTACTGTCATTAACACTATTGTGCGAAATTCTTCCATTTGCATCTTCATGTATCCCCTCCTGATCTCTGTGCTACTATTGTCATACATTTCACCTCTACAGTGTCATAGATCCCATCATTACTCTTTCACTTAAACCACTAAATATCCTTCAAAGAGTTTAAATAGTAAGAAAACAAAACAAAACAAATCTTGTCCATTTATCCACCAAGTTACATTTTGGGTGTTCTTCATGCCTTTGTGTCACAGACCCATATTTCCATCTGGTATCATTTTCCCTTCTGCCTGAAGGAAATTCTTTAACATTTCTCATAGTGTCAGTTCTGGGTTGACGGATGGATTCTTTCCCCCCTCATTATGGGTTGTGTTTTCCTGCTTCTTTGCACACCTGGTAATAGTTGATTGGATGCCAGACACTATGAGTTTTACCTTGTTGGGAGCTGTATATTTTTGTGTTCCTAAAAATATTCTTGAACTTTGTTCTGGGACACAGTTACTTGGAAACAGTTTCATCCTTTAGGGCTTTGCTTTTTGATTTGCTGCGCAGGTCCAGAGCACTGTTGAGTCTACAGTTAATTCTTCCCCACTGTTGAGGCAAGACCCTTCAGAGTACTCTACTCCATGCCTTGTCAGTTACACAGTTTTCCAGTCTGATTGGTTGGGAGCAGGCACTACGCTGGCCCTTTATGGAGAGGCAAGCACCATTACTTCTAATCCTAGCAAGGTGGCCTTGCTATTTTCTGCATATGCACATGCTGCTAGGTATTCTACTGAACACAGGAAGGAGACCCTCTGAAGATCTCCATGGCTTGTGTTTACGTTCATGAGAGCGCTCTCCCTTTTCCCTCGCTCGCTCTAGCTCTCTCCTCTCCAGTACTCCGTCCTGCCACCTTGGTCTCCCAGGACTCTAAGCTCCATTCCCTTAACTCAGGGAATCTGCCAGGCTCTGGCTGTGTTCCCCCTCCTGGCACCACCTGGAATCTCCCTAGGCAGGGAGTTGGGGCTATCGTAAGGCTAACCTCACTTGTTTCCCGTATCTCAGGGATTCCTGTCCTTTGTTGCCTGAAACCTCATGCCATAAAAAGTATTGTTTCATATATTTTATATGGTCTCTTACTTGTTTCAAGCAGGAGGGTAAATTTGAACCGCTTTACTCCATCTTGGCCAGAAGTTGAATTCAGATTGAGTTTAAGTTCATAGGTCACGGAACTCCTATTTCTTTAGACTTTAATGCACAAAAGCAAGAGAATTAGATGTCTAATTCTAATTGCTCTGGAGTTTTATTTCCTTGAACTTTGGCAAGCAGGTTTACTTTTTAGACTTGAATTTTCCTAGAATTTTCAAAATGGAAGATTTGCATTCCAGTTTAGGCCATCTCTATGATGCCAACTTTGCATTAAAAATTATTTTATTTATTTATTTGAGGGGGGCCATAAGAGGAGGAAGAGGCAGAAGGAGAAGGAAAAGCAGATTCCCAACTGAGCAAGGAGCCTAACACAAGGCTCAATCCCAGGACCCTGAGATCACCACCTGAGTTGAAGGCACACACTTAATGGACTGAGCCACCCCTGGCACCCCTGGACTTTTCGTTTTGATGTTAAATCTCATTGCAGAAACTCTAGTGAATTATATTGCTTAAACTGGCTAAATATAAATTTTGAGGGGGAAAATAGATTTTATGGTTTTAAAGTCTTGGGGTTTTAAGCCTTGAGTTCATTCAAAAAACACATATTTATTAAGTATCTCTTACATGTCATATATTAAGGATAGAGCAATGAAGAAACACAAAAATCTCTGCCCTGATGCTTCAAGTAGCTTACATGATGGGAGGAGGAGATGGATAATGTTAATAAACAGGGCAAATGAGTAAAATATATAGTGAGTCAGACTGTACTATGTGCTAAGCAGAAATAAGGAATTCCCAGGAGGCAAGTGGTTGCATCTTGGGGCGGGTGGACAGGGAAGGCCTCTGCTGAGTAGGTGACACTTGAGCAAAGATTTGAAGGAGATGAGAAAGCAAGCCATAGAGATAGCTGGGATAAGAGTGCCCCAGGCAGAGGGAACAACAATAAGTGCAAAGGCCCTGAGGTAAGGCCTGGGGAGTCTGAGTAACAGCAACATGTCCTATGTTGTTGAAGAGGTGTGTACAAGAGGAGGAGCAGTAGGATATGAGGGCAGAGTGATAACAGGGAACTGGTTCACAACAACCTTGAAAGTGGACAGATGTCTACTTTGTCTTTTACTCTGAGAGTAATGGAGGGTTTGAGCAGAAGAGTGACATGACATCACTTAAGTTTTAAGAAAATGGCTTTAGGGGCACCTGGCCGGCTCAGTCAGTAGAACATACGACGCTTGATCACGGGCTCATGAGTTCAAGACCCGTGTTGGGCACAGAGCCTACTTAAAAAAAAAGTTGGAGGGGACACCTGGGTGGCACAGTCAATTAAACATCCAACCCTTGGTTTGGGCTCAGGTAGTGATCTGAGAGTCGTGAGATTGAGCTGTGTCAGGCTCCACAGTCAGGGGGATTCAATTCTGCTTGAATTCTCTCTCCCTCGCCCTCTGCCCCTGGCCTGCCACTAAGTCTCTCTCTCTCTCTCTCTCTCTCTCAAATAAATATAAATAAATAAAGCTTAAAAAAAAAAGAAAAGACAATCACTCTGGCTATGATGTGGAAAATAAACTTTGGAGGTGACATGAGGGGCAAGAAAGAAATCCAGAGACCAGCTAATAAGCCACAATAATGCAAGAAAGAAATAATGGCACCTTCCACTAGAGTAGTGATAGTAGAGGTGGTAAGAAGTGATTGGATTATGGATATCTTTGAAGGTTGAGACAACTGGGTTGCGGATGAACTTTTTTTTTTTTTTCCAGATTGTAAGATAGAGACAGGAATCAAAGATGACTTCAAGGCATAAAAGTCCTGAGCAACTAAGAATGGAGCTGTTATTATTAAAGTAGATAAGACTAGGAAAAGCAGTTTTAGGGGAATTGGTCAAGAGTTCTGGCCATGCGAAGACTGAGTTGTCCATCAGACATTCCAGTGGAGATACCTGGTAAGTGGTTGGATATAGAAGTGTGGAGCTCCATAGAGAGGTCTAGGCTGGAGATACATATGTAAGAGTTATCAGCATGAGTGTAGCACTTACAAAAGAGAAGAGGTCCCCAGACTGAGTCCCATGGATCTCCCGCGTTTAGGCGTTAGGAAAATAAGGTGAGAATAGCAAAGATATTTGAGAAAGAAGAGCCACAGAAGCGGAACGCAGAGTCCTGCAAGCCCAGTGAAAAGAGCATTTGAAGGAAGACAAAGTAATACATTTTGTCAAATGCTGCAGATAGGACAAATAAGAGGAGAACTGATAATCAGTGATTGGATTTGGCAATGAGGAAGTCACTGATGGCTTTGATAAGCGCAATGCTGATGGAGGAGTAAGGGCCCAAGACTAATTAGAAGGGCTTCATGAGGGCACCTGGGTGGCGAGTGAATAAGCATCTGCCTTCAGCTCAGGTCAGGATCCCAGAGTCTTAGGATCAACCCCCACCCAACCACAGGGCTCCCCCTCTGAGCAAAAGGGAGTCTGTTTCTCCCTCTGCCCCTCCCCCTGCTTGTGCTTTCTTGCTCTTGCTCTCTCAAATAAATAAAATCTTAAAAAAAAAAAAAAAAAACTATGGGCTCATGAGGAAATGGGAGAGGAATTGAAGAGGGAATATGGATAACTCTTCCAAGGAGTTTTGCTAGAAGCAGGAGAGAGAGACAGGGCAGTACAAGAAAGAAGTGGAGAGAGGGTTTTGTTTTGTTGTCTTTAGGATAGGAAAATGTTTTGGTATGGAAAAGCTCCAGTAAAGAAAGAAAAACTGCTGATGCAGGAGCATGAAGAATTGTCAGAGTAACGTCCTTAAGCAGGGGAGAGGTCACTGGCTCTAGCATATGGGCGAGAGAGCCTCTGCTAGGCGCTAGGGCAGTGCTTCCATAAACAAGGCACAGTATAATGAGCACAGCTATCAGCAGGTGGGAACATGTAATGACATGAGCCTAGGACAAATCCCTGACGAGTGCTTCTTCTAGCTTCTCAGTGAGATCGCAAGCAAGTCCATCAGCTGAAGGTGAGGATGGGAAAGGAGATGCAGGAGTTTGAGAAGAGAGGAGACAACATGAAACCGATGTCTAGGGAGCCTGGGTGGCTCAGTCCCAAGAAGCGTCCGCCTTCAGCTCAGACCATAATCTAGGGGTCCTGGGATCAAGCTCCACATTGGGTTCCCAGCTCAGCAGGGAGTCTGCTTCTCCCTCTTCCTCTCTGTGATGTCTCTCTCTAATAAATAAATACAATCTTTGAAAAATATCTTTTAAAAAAATCTGTCTAGGAGAGTAGGAGAATGAACGAGCTAGAGAAATGTCTTATAACCGGCAGCAGCACTAAGAACCCACTGGAGGTTCATTGCCATGAATATAAAGTAAGATAATTCCCCAGGGTTCTGCATTTTTCTCCAGCCATGCTGATCCAGGTTTCAGGTTACCTATAATTAACGTATGATTCTTAACTGTTTCTGGAAGCAAAACAATCAACTGTCCACCAATAATCCTAGTAGGATACCCCCAGTGAGAAGTGTATCAGGAAAGTAGCTCCAGGAAGGAGAGAATCTCAATAGGCCACTGACCTCCTTTCCCAAAGGGGAGAGCTGTATCCCCAGCTGGTCAGATGTTCAATGGTTAAAAGAACAAAAATCTAGGAAAAGTTGGGGGGGGGGCAATTAATCTCCCACCATGCAGATGGAAAGATTTGTTAAACATTCCTGGCTTCTTTCCTCACCTCTGACAGAGAAGAGACTGACACAGTTGGTGAGCTTGCACCGATAACCTGGGCATCTTTGCCTTGGCTGCCTCCTTTCTTCTCTCTTGTGACCCGCCTGCCTACACAGCCTGGTGCTTTCTGGTCTGCTTGCTACACTTTCCCAGAGGCTTAGTGGGGCGGGTGAAACCCCTGTGGGGCCGACCTGAAATGTCGCAGTGGATAGTTTCAGTTAAACATCGGTAAGGTCCGAAAACCCCAGGTATGTTGTCCCATCAGCTGTATGAGTAGTAAAGCTGATTATTTTGATTTCCATTTGCCTGACACCTGGTTCTATCTCTCCATTGGTTCTAACCTCAGATAGGAGTTCAGGGGTATTTAGTAGTTCCCTCAAACCCCAATACAAATGCTCACACTGTTCAAAATAAAACCAATTAGTTAAGGGGATGGGAAATAGAACCATATTTTGGGAAACTATAGAGCTATATGATAAAATAGAAAATTACAGATCTGCCCAAAACACAGGGAGTGTTCACTGAACATATACTTAATGAATTTTGGACAGAGTTAGGGATAGCAATCCAACCAGCCCAAGAGCCACTACAAGCCTCATGTTGGCTAGAACAAAGATTTTGCTGTCTTTTTTTTCCTCTTTACTTCATTGCTAAAATTTTTATCACAAATATAAGATAAAAAGCATTTCCCCACAACTCCCCTTTATAAAACAGGATGGAATCTAATAGAGGATTAGGCTTACCTTCACAAAAGGCCCTAATAATAATAGCGAGCCAAATGTTAATACTAATCCTTGTGAGATCTAACATTTATTGAATGTTTCCTTTATGCCAAGCACTGTTTTCAGAGATTCACATACATTATCTCATTTAATTCCCACACCAACCACACAAGGCAAATATTATTATTATTATTATTATTATTATTATTTCTGTTTCAGGCCAAATTAATTAACTTGGTTAAGGTCAGACAGCTAGTAAGATAGAAGAACAGGACCTCACATTCAGGATTCCAGAGCCACCTTCTTAACCATTAAATTATAGGGCCCCAACATTCAGTAATTGAGCAGGCAATATATGCTCCCTAACAAGAGCATCAAGGAAAAGCACCCGCCGGGAAACTGCTGAAATCCACAGAAACAAGCTCTGGTTTCCAACGGCATTTGTAATCTACTCTACGCAACAAGAATGTACATTCCATGGATAATGAGACTATGTGAGCCTATTTGCTGACACTCACTGTATAGGTCCTAGTTAAATAGGTCCAGAAATAAAAATTCTTGGTTTTTTAAGATTTTATTTATTTATTTGTGAGAGAGAGAGAGAGAGAAGAGAGAGCGAGCGAGCACAGGCATACAGAGTGGCAGGCAGAGGCAGAGGGAGAAGCAGGCTCCCTGCCAAGCAAGGAGCAGGATGTAGGACTCGATCCCAGGAGGCTAGGATCATGACCTGAGCCGAAGGCAGCTGCTAAGCCAACTGAGCCACCCGGGCGTCCCCAGAAATAGAAATTCTTAAGTGGATTTAAAGGGAGACTCTGACCTCTTACCTTGAGTCAAAAAAGTGAGTGCCAATCTCCCAAATGATTAAAAAAAAAAATCACCAGTGGTTGAGAGGGCAAATCCTAATCTTACAGATTGGATCAGCACATAGTGGGGGTATACTGTACTGTAGGGTAAATGAACAGAGGCAGGAATCTTGCTAATGCAGCTGAATTCATGGCCAGACGCTCCCAGAAGAAAATTTCCTTGTCATCTGGCGCAGGCACTCTTCTTTGCCCATTCAGCAGCGAATGGAAGCAGTTACTCCGCATCACCACGCGCTGCAGAGGGCAGTGACGCTTGTTTTTCGCACTCCCCTGACCATAATTTGTGGCCACACGGAGCAGGGAAGAAAGAAAGGAGACGAGAAGGAAACTAGTAATTGCTAAGTTCTAATGCTGTGCTAGGTGTTTTCTTGTATGCTCCCTCATTTAATGAAGTAGGTTTTATCTCCAATTTACAGAGAAGGAAACAGAGGCAGGGAGCTGTGAACTGATTTCGCTCAGAATCACAGAACCACCAAGGAGCAGAGATGCGGATGAGATTTGCATTTATCTGTTTCGAAGCCTGTATGTTTTCAATATCATCTCTTTGAAGGAGCCTGAAACCTCCTCCAGGAGGTCCAATTCCTTTATTTTAAAAATGCAGAAATTGAGGCCAAGAGCATGAATCACCTTGCCCAAGGTCAGAGGTCTCACTAACTTCCCTGTGGGTATACACTCTAAGGAATCAGAGTGACGACATTCCCAATCCCTGCAGGGCCCTAAGTAGTAGGCAATTTTCTTGTCCCCTTCACAGGGCGCACATCACCCTCCTTGGCCCCTGGGGTGCAGTGGAAACAACAGTAATATCTGGACGCCCTTTGGAAGTAGTTTTTCTCAGCATCATGATGAACACTTTCCATGTATGACTCACAGGCCAGTATTATTTTCCCATTTTCTGAGGAGAAAAAGACACTGTGTGGCTTGAATCAAATTTTAACTACAGAGTCCTTTTTAAACTGAATCTCAAGCCATGGACAGCTCTGAAAGACTAGGGCAATGAAGGTCCACGCCTGCCTTCACTAAGACAGGGAAGAAACACAGAGGAGTGCCTCTTCTCATTTCTTACCCCATTCCACGTCAAGCTGTTTTTTGCACATGCTTGGCATGGGCCTTGCTGGACTATACCCTGGGGTCTGTAGAACTCTCTAGAAATGGATCTAGGGCAAAGATTTCGTGAATTTGGGCCATGAGATTTTTAGGACCCTGGTGAGGACCAGGCTGGGTCTCAGGGCTGATCAATATCCCATGACTCCTTATAGAAAATCCTGAGATTTTAATAGTTATTTAGGGACCAAGGAGGTACAATAGTCCTCATTACATTGAACAGGAAGTGGGACAGCGGACTTCATAGGCAGTCAGGGACTTGGAATACATTTACTGAGTGCCCGTTCGATGCCAGAATCTGTGCTTGCAGGATCAGGTTAGATGATATATCTAACAGTGAATATCACCGATGGGTCCCTATCCTTGCGCAACTTCCCGGAGAACACGTTTTATCACCACTGAGACAACTGAGAAGCCCCCCTTCCTTGGAGAATGATGGAGATGAGATGATGGAGGTAAGAGGGAACTCACTGGACAGTGTACCAGAGAGAAAACGTGCTGTGCAGAGAAACTGAAGTCATGTAACACCATCAAGGACTTGATTCAGGCTGCAATGACTAGGGGCAGCCCTGAGTTAGGGGTAGTTTAGAAAGGCCTTAGAAGAGGAAGTCACTTCTGGAAGCAACTGTCTGGCAGGCTAAGAGGAAGGCTCTAAGGAGAGACTTGTTAAGAGATGCTAGCAGAAGTTCTGGAAGGACACAGCCTTGGAGTTGAGTTTAGCTGCTAGCCTAACGAGCAGTCTCAGACTGAAACTCAAGGGTTATGGCTGGAGCTGGCCTAAGGAGAAAGGATGGAAAGTCTTCTAAATCAGGAGTAAGGAAGAGCTCACCAACCAGTATGAAGGGGAGGGGAGGAATTGAGTGGGGTGGAACAGAAAAAAATCTATGGTTCGAACCTCATTAGCATGACCTGAGCTATACGAGGGAAATCAGGTCATCCCAACACTTTGTCTACTAGGCATTGCATCACTGCACCAGTCCCAGCGAACCATAGACTATCAGGACTGGAGGGGTTGTTATCAACCTTATAGAACCGTGGTGCTTAACCTACCTAATACTTGCTCTCAAAACAAAGTTAACACCTCCCGTTATCCCGAAATGGAAAACACTGACGATTCAACCTGCCTACACGTGTAATTAAAAATAATAATAAAAAAAAATAACATCCTGTGATGTAAATGAGGGGCAAATGGGAAAGTGATTTCATATAAAACAAATATTTATTCCTACACTCAAAAGCTTGGGCAGAAATACAGGAGAAGACAAACATGCCCCCAAGAAATTTCTAAAACTTCATCTGATGGGCAGTGCTAGCCTGCTGAAGACCACTCTTCCACCCTGTTCTCAGTTCCCACGAGGACAAACTGGATCCCACCAGAGTGATCCTTCCTTTTAGTCACTGGGCTGTATGATAGCAGGAGTGACTAGAAGCTTGCCATCACCTCTCCGATTCTGTTTTCTCATATGTAAATTGGAGGTCAGCCAGTACTGAGTCCATGGGCTCAAGATAACTTAGAAACGAGGCCCGACACACGATAAGCGCCTGTAAGTTGTAGTTATCACTATTAGTGTTTGGGGCAGACTGCTAACCCTTTCCTGTGCCCTGTGCATACAGTTGTCACCCCTTCATTACCACTGTTGCTGCCACTGCCACAGCTAATGGGGTCTCCAATGGGGAGCATCTCTTCCTTTCAATACCATTTGCTTGGCCAGCCTGATGTGATCTATCTTTATAGGCATACTACCTTGCATTAGGAGAGGTATTCCGACTATTTTGGTTTTGTTCCTTCCTTTGCTATAGAGTCCAAAAGATCAGGCCAGAGGGCATATGAGGGCCACCCTCCAGTGCACCACTAAATGCAATTCTCGATGTTCCCAGACTAGTGTCACAGAAAAGAGCTCAGGGCCTGCACTTTCTCTCCTACTTTCAAGTGAGTTCCTGTCAACCCCCCATGTTGGAACAGTCTTTGTCTCCCTTCTTTGTTCACATTTTCAGTCCAGCTATGCTGAGAGCCTTCACAATTATCCCAGGAGGCTGGTGTCCTTATGCAAATGAGACTCCCGATGGCTTATTCTTCTTATCACAAAGTTCCCAAAATAGAAAATTGGATTTGGTCTCCATTGTGACCTTGTCTAAGTAATTTGGATAAACCCTGTGGTTCCTTTCAATAATAATGAACCTCTGACTTGGGTCTTAGCCAGCCTGTAAGCCTGCCAGGCTCACTCTCCAGGGTCTGGAATCTCACAACAGCAGAGGAGGTGATGTACGTAGGGGTCTTGGATCTTGGCGAACAACTGACTTCCACCAGCAAGTATGTTCTTCCCACAGCTGTTGAGACACCTGAACACACATTCTTTCTCCTCCAATCCTTTCTGCCCCCATGTGAAAGCACATTTCCCCAACAACCAATATAAACAAGAGGTCTTGAGAAGTGTTTGCAAGGAGTATGTGTAGAGGAGGGGTGCTATGCCTCATCCTTTCTAATTTATGCTGGCTAGAGATACCAGTACAAATTTTATATCTAGCCATACTATTATATCCCTAAGGCCCAAGTAAATGAAAAATAATTTCTTCAACCTGATTTCTCCTTTCTTTTTCACAACCCTGAGAATATCACACTACCAGTAGCCCTCAGGGTACCTGCCAGCTTCCTGGTGGGTAGAGGCAGGCAGGCACATGTATATGCACGCAAGAGCACATGCATGTGCATATGCATGCACGCATGCACGTATGCACGCACGCACGCACGTACGCACATACGCACGTACGCACATAAACAAGCACACAAGCACAACTCGGCATAAAGCCAGAGTTGGCAGTCCGTACTCAGAAGTAGCTTCTCTACACCCTTAGAAACTCTCAGACAAAAGAAAAAAAAAAAACCTGAAGTCCATTTTTAATGTTTGAAATTGCGAATCATCATTAAAACCCCTCAAGCATGCATATCACACATATCTGAACTGAGCATTCTTGAATATAATTTCCCTACCACTAGAGATATGAAGCCAAAGAGAAATAAGCAGGGAACTGCATGGGTACAAATATACTTAGGCCTCCAAATCATTACTTGAATTTTGTCCCAGTGGGACCCAGCACTGCTTGGGAGAATATTTAAAAATGGAGATTTAAATTTAATGTAAATTGTACTTGGGTGACCAGGAAGAGAACAAAACTGGGAAGTCAAGACTGACAGGTTTTGTAAAAATCAGGAAATCAACAAAAATGTGAAGAAGATGACGGCTGGAGATAGAGCAGCTATCCCCTTTAAATTTACAGAAGCCACAGACCAGCACAGGCCACCCCCCCCCACACACACACACACACCACATCTGTTTCTCGAATGGCATCATTCTCCCATGTTGTCTCCATCATCCTTGAAGTCACTGAGCCGGTTCTCCACCCTCCCTACAGAATTCATCGCTCAGTACCTTCCACTCCATTTGAATCACAACCGCATGATCTGGTCACAACAGCCTCCCTTCCCAGGTCACACTCTGCTCAGCTAGTTTAAGGGTGCCCTCCTCTCTACCTTGGACTTGGACTCCCTTCTGTTCATGTTTCAGCTGAACTTGTTGCAACTATATGACTTCCTGGAGATGAGAAGCTGCAGCTCAGCATGGCAGTAAAGAGTTCAGGCTCTGGAATCTGATGCAACTGGATTTGAAACGACTTGCTACCTGTATGAGCAAGTTACTTAACTTCTCCAAGCCTCGGCTTCTTTTTCTGAAAAACGGAAAGCATGATAGCACTGAGATCACAGGATTATTGTAAGAATAAATAATATCACCCAGGTTAAGTATCTGACCCAGAGGAGGCATTTTCTTTGTTGTCCTCGCCATCGACATCATCGTCATCATTGTCACCATCATCAGTCCTGCTCCCAGTGTGATAAACCTGTTCAGGGGACCCTTACACAGAAAGCTCCTTCTGTTGAACTCTGAAATATTCCACGTATCAAACAATGGAAATAAAGAAATGTCTTCCTTTCACCCTCTGATCTCATTTCTGTTGCTATCCTATGCCCCCAGTCTTCCATAGTTATGCAAATTAATTCCAGGATGTTTTCTTACTGTTACCTGCCTGCCCCATGGCTGCAAAGAACTGTGGAGAGCAAGATACTGGCCCTTGGGCTACCATAATGAAAGGTAAGCAGTGCCGCCCACTGGGCCCACAATGGAAAATTCCTCAGTGGGAGACTAGAGAACTGCTAAGAAGTTCAGCAGTAGATAGCCAAAGCTGGGCAAATGTCTATTATACCCTTGCTGCGGTGTGCAAACTACTAAGCCAGACCTTCTGAAGACAAAGCTTAATAAATGTTGGCCATCTTCATTTTCCTAATTCTTTTGGAAATCTAGAAGAAGAGTAGCATAGCAAGAGAGTCATCACATTCTGGGATGCTGAGCCATTGTGCTAGTATTTTGAGGGTCTGCCTCTTTCTTGGGATCTCCTCTTCAGGCAATCTCTTGGCTTCCATGATGTTAGGCAGGTAACAGCTCTGTTCCCTTCATCTCCCGCTTCTCCCTCTCAGTCTTTTGGCTTGATTCCCTGCATGAGGTAAGGTGATGACAGGAGGGCCACAGGTGCAGAAAGATGGGCCAGTGTTTCTAGGTATAGAGGAAAATGCCCTTGCTCAGATCCTCTGAACTTCTCTCTCCAGTTTTTGCCCCCAAGATCATCCTCCGTTGTTAGCTATTACCACTCTAGTAGCAAGAAAGTACATGTCAGTCCGTGGCAAGCAGATTAACAGATTAAGGCAACAGAGTAAGACAGCCAGAATCAGAGTCAGAGCTTAGCCCAAACCTTAGCCCAGTAGCCTGACACCCCATAGGATAAAAGCCCATTTGAGTTTCTCCTGATATAACAGGTATTGTCAGAGCTCCCGTAACATCCCGTGGACCTTTCCAGATCCTCAGGCCGAGTTTCCGCAGTCAGCATCTGCACAACTGCTTGAGACCTCTTCCCCAGAACAGCAGATCTCCATGCGGTCTCCATGCACAGCAACCCAAAAAATGGCAGTGAATTAACCTCCCCGCGCCCTCCCCACACCGAGTGGTGAGATGGGGCTCCTGAGTTGGTGTATAAATACTTCAGCTGCCTTGCCCCTCAAGTGGGGTAACTCTGAGGCATGGTGTGTGCTGTGGCATTTTCCAGAGTTGCCCTGTCTGATTAGGTGTCGGTCCACCACTATGGTAGCTGGCTTAACAGCACCATCTTTATTGAGTGTTTTCATTTCCTTTATAAGGATCCCATTCCCTTAGAGTTGTCAGCTGCAATTCCCAAACAAACTGCATCCATTCAAAAACCTTGTCTCAGAGTCTGATTCCTGGAGAACCCAAGCTAAGACTCCGCAATTATCCTTGAGTTAGTCCATAAACAGCCCTGAAAGAGACGGTCTTTGTCAAAGTATTTTTTCTATTGTATCTTACGATGATCTGTGTAACGAACCTTTGGTTCTTAAATCATAGCCTAATGAGGACTTGCTAGCCAAATGGGATATAGAGAGAGTAACTATGGATCAGATGAAGTATAATATACTTAAATAATTTCCTCTTGAGAGTATCAATCTTGTAAATGTAAGGGATGTGGAGAATCATCCTTTGACTATGAGGTAGGAATGTTGGGATCAAGGGTCATTTTCACAAATTGGCAAATTAAGGGGATTAGGAAAAACCACTCCTGATCACTAAAAAATGTAAACTTTCTCTGAATAATCCAAATGAATACACAAATGCTTGCCGAGATTTGTTTGAAAAAGTTGTTTGAAAAAATTAAGGATAAAGATTTCTGGAATAAGCTGAATCCATTTAAAAAGAAAGTGTAAATGGAACAATATGTTATCAGCCTCAACAAGCGAATGACAAAATCAACAACAAAAATACAAGATCATTTTTGGAGCACTTAACGTATGGACAGTTTGCTAAATGTTTTATGTAGACTATTTCACTTAATCCTCACAATAGACTCTTTTTTTTAAAATATTTTATTTATTTATTTGACAGACAGAGATCACAAGCAGGCAGAGAGGCAGGCAGAGAGAGAGGGCAGGGAAGCAGGCTCCCCACTGAGCAGAGAACCCGATGCTGGCCTCGATCCCAGGACCCTGAGATCATGACCTGAGCCGAAGGCAGCCGCTTAACTCACTGAGCCACCCAGGCACCCCTGCATATTCTAATTTACTTCTTTGCTTCTCACTCATGTACATTTTTATTAGTATAGTTCTCTTCATGTGTGTTTATTATTTTCAATAAAGATCAGTTATAAAACGTAGAACTGAATGTGATTTCATGTCTGAATCTTAGAATAGCTTATAATAACTATGTAAATAAATTTAGTCATGAGAAAAAAAAATCCTTAGTTGGATCATGTATCCAACCTGGGATTTGTAAATTATAGTTGCCATATTCATAATGAATCTATAATAACAAATCTATAGCACATCATATGTCCAATCCGGCCTGGAGATTCCATACACTTGGCTTTTTGACAGAACCAAATCTGGTATGGTTTACACTCTTGATATGGCTTTGGTGTTCCTAATCGTCACATTCCTGATTCAGAACCGAGCAGGGTGCTTTGCACATAGTAGGCTTTTGATAAATGCATTTAATTGAGTCCCAAGGCCCTCAGCTCAGATTGCAAGTCCAGTCAACCTGATCACCAGGATTTGAGGTAACTGCTTTCCCGTTTCTGAGGTCAAGAATGAGAAGCTCTTTCCTTGAACGCACCTCACCGATACTGGACAGTTTTCAGTTTTCTCCCAGGTCTTGAGGCTTGATTCCCATGTCCTCGGGCTTCTATGTCCCCCCGTGTTCCTGGGTGCTAACAATACACCCCCCTCTTCCTCAGAAGTGCTCTGAGCCTTCCTGCTCTTTGCCTTCGTTCACAGAATTCCCCTTGGCCTGACATAGCCCCTCCCCCATGTCTTGGCTTCTGCTGGATCTTGTCTCAGATTCCTGAACCTTCCCTGAACCAGGTACAGATGTAATTCCAGCCCCGGTCTCCAGTCCCAGCTCTCCAGACCAGCTGGGAGTACTTACTTCAGCCTACTGGGGTCTCCAACCTTGACCTGGCCCCTCAGATCTGGTGGTTGGCCAGCGTGAGCCTGATAAGAGCCCGGAAAATCACCACCAGTGTGTGTGTGTGTGTGTCCACAGGAGGCCCGGTTTCCAGCCTGCGCCTGCAAATATCTGACTTATTTACTCGTCCTGCCTTTTGTTTGAGTTCTTTGAACACAGCAGGTTCCCCCAAACGATTTCAGACAGCACAGAAAGAAACCTGCCCTCATCAGTCCAGGAGTGAAATGGCAAGTCAGGCCTGTAAATGGGATTCTGGCCTTTTCTATGGCTCCGCTGCCTGTCGAGACACGTAGCCCCGCAGCACACCCCCACAGAGATTCATGGCCAGGACGGGAGGCGCCAAGATGAGTATTGACATGATTTGTGCACCTTTAGATAGAGGATTTTTTTTTTTTTTTTTTTAGATAGAGGATTTTATCTGAAAGGGAGACTAGGCTCAGAGTCCTGTGGACCCCATCAAGGAGAGCAGTCATGGGATGTTAACGAGGGTCTCCCTGGCCATTTAGGAAATCCAGTCACTTGGCCCGAACTGTGCCAGCCCTCAGCATACATCATAAAGAACTCCCCAGCTTTGTTCCTTTATTGCCTTTAGACAACTGAGCGTGCTTTGGATACACTTCTGGAATAACAGAAAAGCAAAGCACTGCTGTGTTTGCCTGAGATACATTTCCACGCACGGTTACAAAAGAGAAGTCTGAGCCGCTCCCCGCTTCTTGCCACACTTCACCCTCAGCTGGAAATGAAAGCTCCAGGTGGTTGGAACCCTAACTGTCCCTGCTAATAGACCAGCCTCGCCCAGCACAGGGGCTCCTTCCCATTACCGTGCGGCCCCCAGAACACAGGTCCCTACTTGCCTGGGCGTGCGCTGCTCTGTAATCGCCCGACCCTGACCCCCATCCGGTCCCCTCCGCACCAGCTCTTCAGGCCCCTGCCAGTCCTCGCCACCTCCATAGTTCCACCCGGGCTATTTAAAATTATTAGAACACTCATGTAATGATTGCTTTCAGCTCTATGAAAACATTTCTGCCAGGAAAAACAGGATCACCCATTGGTTTTGTTTCCAAACTGTCCGCATTCCCCCCCTCCACCCCCAGAGTTGAATCCATTTGTTAATGCTATTTACTCTATTGATTGGAAATACCAGGGGGTCATGCTCCCTAACCCAGTAAAGGGCCACCCAAATTGGATTAGTTGATTTAGCAAGGGTGTGAGCTCTTCTCAGGCGTGTGTGTGCCTCTGAGACAGCCCCTTCCATTTTAAGTTACTGTTCTTAAGAAAGTTAAGATCCTTTTGAATAATCTGAGATGTGTGAAATAAGGTTAGTCACAGGATTTCCTGCCACCAGAGCTCACAAACAAACTTTCCTCACTTCCTCTTTTTTAAAGTTCAATTTAGCCTCACTGATCTAGTTGCTAACTCTTGCTCTCCAGCTCTTTCTCGCTCTTTCTCTCCCTCCCTCTGTCCCTCTTTGCCTGCTTCACTCTGTCTCTGCCTCTGTCACACACACACACACACACCCTAGAGGCACTGAAACGACATTGTTTCATTCATAAACTTAGACTCAGAAAACTCAAGTTTGCTCTAGTTTTGGCTTCTTCCTCTCTCTTCCTCACAGGCTTTGTTATCGGTCTGCCAATCCATGGAGCTGGCCACCCTCTTGTGCTAGCCCTTCTCTTGCTAGCAGCCTCTTCCTACCTCCTTAGTTTAGGTTGTCATTCCTCACAGAGCTCCAGGCTCAGCTTTTCCTAGGCTCCCACAACCCCCCCGCCCCAACCACGTTGTAACCTCATTCCACCTACACCTCCCATAAGACCGATGTTCCTATGTTCCGATGTTCCTATGCCATTGTCATGTAAGGCCCCAGGCAAGGGATTCAGAGTTAGGTTTGACACACATCTGCATCCACTACCTTTGCACCCGGCCCTCAATATTTGTTAAATAAATGGAGACAAAAGTAACAAATCGGATAAGGTGTTACTCCTCCCAGATAGGGATATCTTAGTTCAATTAATGCACATGTTTCCACAAGGCCATGAAAGATAGAATCTCACGGTGGACATTTCAGACCCTGAGGCAGTTAGTTACCCCGTCTGGACATATCTCAGGTTATTAAGACACGGTGCGTGATGAGGCTAGAGATTTCTTTATTCAGAGTCATAGGTTCCCCATTCTCACCAGACTGTCCAGAGTTTCCAGCACCATTCCTCTCCTTCCACCTTATCCCCTGAGGACCAACACAACAAGTAATTTAAGCTTATAACGAAGTCCTCTCTCTGTGTCAAGAAATTCCAAGTTCGCTTTACTTTCACCCTCCAGTCCAGAGTGGATCTATTATTTTTGGTTGTCATTCTGGTTTCTAGAGGAGTAAGGTTCTTTTTTTGCTTGAACCCTAGATGGAACCCATTTGCTTCTGGAAGAACCCATTTCTGTGTATGCAGCCTGCATCCTCATTACCAACACAACTGGTACATTCTGACTATTCTGTTCAATGAATGATGCTTCTTTTTACCTCCCTTCCCCAGCCCATGACATAGGCCTCGCTCTCGCCACCAACTTTCCTATGACCTTCACTGTCTTAGGAGGTTCTGCCTGGCATTACCCACTACCGTGCATCTAGAATCCCTGGCTTTGGATCTTCCTTTTCTCTTTTCTTAACTCTTAAGCCACTCCCTGTCCCCCAGCCTACATTTTCCTATCATAGCTTGTCTGCTCTTTTTGTTTTCTGAAAATGCCTGTTAATTCTTTGTTACATGCCAACTGAGGGTCAACTTCACTTTTTCTTCCCATCCCTGATCCAGGCAAAGGGACCCCTCTGCCACCGAATTAAACAGTTTAAGGGCAAGGACCATGGCTTATGGTTCTGCATGTCCCACACCACGATAAGCACAGGGCTTTACGTAGAGCCAATCCTCAGTAAAGATTTGTTGATCCAGTTTTCTTGAATGACATTCACCACCTAGCATCCCCCACAGCACATCCATGTTTTAAAGACAATTCGGATTTACTTCAACTTTACTGGGAAAATACTTAAGGTCCCACACTTTTTTTTTTTTTAAAGATTGTATTTATTTATTTGAAAGTGAGAGAGGGAGTGAGAGAGAACATGAGCGAGGAGAAGGTCAGAGGGAGAAGCAGACTCCCCATAGAGCTGGGAGCCCGACGTGGGACTCGATCCCGGGACTCCAGGATCATGACCTGAACCAAAGACAGTGGCCTTAGCCGACTGAGCCACCCAGGCGCCCGGTCCCACACTTTTAAATGAAAACAACTACTTCCAGCTCTCCGGAGTGGTGATTGGGTGGCAGTTCAAAATCACTTCTGTGGGAAGACACGCAGCTTCCCAGTCAGCCAGCGGAGAGTGGAAGGGCACATTTCTACAGGTTGTGCTCTGGTATTCCAGAGAGTCTACGCCCTAAGCAGGAAGACCACTGGCATCACATTCTGTTTAAGTGTAAGGGGAGACTTGGCAGTGCTGACCTGGGAAAAGCAGGCCAGTGGGCAGCGCCAAATGTCCACCTTGATTTATTCAAACTTTGATGGGTTAAATGAAAAGCAAGTGTGCTTTCTTCTCCTCGATGAAAATAATGGATATGAATTCCCTTCAAGAAGGTATTCCAACCATGTGACATCCCAGCCAGGTAGAATTCTGCCTCCTGACACTTGGAGGAATTTAGTTTCAGTTTCTAAGTACTTTCCTTGAGTCTGTCTCCTGGGGGATGATATTTCTCCCTAAATAACAGAAAACACCTTCACTTTTCAAAGGACTTGGTTTTATTAAATCTGATTTACAATGAGTACTGTGACAGTTGCCAGATGGCAAATATTCAGTTGCTGTTGGCCCTTCGTAAGTAATCATCGGTTTCTAAAGGAAAAAGGTGTCTCCCTAGTTTCCAATCTTCTCCTGAACTGCTCTAGACTTTCAGTCGGTACCACACAATATCTCAATTATAAAATGTCGTCTGTTGCTCCTTAGCAAAATGAATCGCGTAATTCTCTTTTCAGTTAAGGCTTGGACCTAGTACCTCCCTACGTGTCACAGAGTTGGGCATATGGCATATAATGAATCATTGCTTAGGAGTTTCACACAATAAACAGCTTTTACTCCCTACTATGTTCCAAATGTTGTTGTAGGCAGAAAGACTGGATATACCTTTCATCAGACAAGTCTTTGGCTCTTATTGCAGATCAGATGGACACGTAAATCACTAATCACAGCCAAACTTGTTAAATGCCATAACAAGAGTTTAAATGAAGACGAATGGGAGCACTACTTCAGGGTTAGACCACACCATCGAAGACATTTGTTCAAGGCTGCGCCTACACAGTACGGCGGACAACAGGAGAAAGAAATTTTTCCAATGGAATGAAAAGCACAGAAACAAGATCGGTCCTGAGAGGTTCAAGGAGGAGAAGAGAGCTGGTTACAACCAGAGCATACCGTCGTGTATAAGAAGGAGAAGAGAGAAGACAGGAGGCACGGCCATGCTAAGGAATAAGGATCTCATTCTGAAGGAGCTGAGGAGCTCTTGACGGGTTTATAATCACGTGAGTGTTGTGGCCAGATCTGCATGGTTAAATAGCCCACTTTCGCAGCTGCAGGTGGGACAGATCAGACTATCCAAAGCAGACCAGTTAGGAGACGACTACAATTGCCCAAGTGAGTAACAATGATGCCTTAGGCTAGGACCATGGAAGTGGGGACAGGAAGCTCAATAGGGGACAGATTTGAGAATTATCATGGCGGTAAAATTAACGGCTTCTTATGACTAGTAGAAGAAGGAGACTGAAGGAGGTCAAATGGGGAACCTTGGCAGATAGGGATAGCGTTCATCGAGATTAGCTGTGAAGTCAAGAGCCCAGAATTGGGAGTCAATGCTGGAATGTTCGTCACTTAGCTGTGAAGTCCAGGGCAAGGCTTCTCTCCCTGCAAACTCGGTTTCCTCACAGGAGAAGCAAAAAATAGCTATGATTTACATCACAGATCTGTTGTAGTAGTTAAATGAAATCATGCGGGAAAATGTGCTTTACATGCTGGAAGGAGCTACATACAAATGTTAATTGTTATCTCACTGACGTGAAAACTCACTTCTTGAATCTAACAGAACCAACTCTGACCTTTTTCCTTAGAACAAGTTACTGACACTGTGTCTCTCGTAATTAAAGAAAATGTTGCTTGTGCAGGATAGGTAGGCAGAAGGGCTTATTCAAGTCCTAATGACGGGTCAAGATGACAGGTCAATCACCCACACTCCCCAGCGCTCTCCCCTATGCTGTCAAGCAGGAAATGGCTGTCAGGGGTTATTGTGCGGGTGACAGTTAACAGCCATACTTTTAACATTCCATCAAACCTAGTGCTTTGGCCTGCTTTTAGTCACATAGGTAAGAACTCATTGTATATGTCCTTAAAAAGCAACAGTTGTAACTTGGTGATTTGAGATTTGTTTATACCAGCTAATCAGCGGATTCTGAACAAGAAGAATGTCCTCAGGCCCCAGGAGGACACGAACACAAATGTTATTTTCTATGAACTATCAATTAAAAGTCTACATGCATAATAATAAACATGACCTTTGAGTAGGTCACCAGTGATGTCTTGCCCCTAAACTCCTATCTTGAAAAGAGGTTGCACTTTCATTGCCTTCCTCTAAATGGTTTTTGCAAAGGAAACCACATCTTATTTGTACAGGCTGACCAGAGATCACACACACAGCTTCTCTGTGAATAGGTAATGTGTGCTTCTACCTCTAGCTCTGTTTCACCTGCTGACCTTCTACACTACTCTGAGTTCTCCTGGTACTAATTCAGTTGTCAACTTTGCACATTTGATTAAACCTCATCTTTCCAAAGTGTGGCTTTTGGGTCTCTGCTGGAACACAGGGACCCTTGCTGACCTTTTGTTTTTGTTGGGCTTATTTCTCATGTTATTTCAGGTTTATTTCTTTCTAGCATCAAAGAAATTTGCTAGAGTTTTTATGTTGGGGTGGAATAAATCTGAATCCATGGAAGCACTGGTCCACTAAGAATACAGTATATATAGTTGAGGATAAAATACAACCTTAGATTTTTATTTATATAGTAATAGCTAACATTTCTTGACATCTGCATTTTCACAATAGAATCTTGCCTGAACCCAGAGTCAGTAAGAGGGGACCTGAAAATTTCAAGTCAGGGTCTTCTCAGTGCTACCTGTCAGTCATGCCATCTATACACAGGCTGTCTGGTGCTCACCACATCTCTGAATGAGAAAGCTAGTAGAAACTGCACACTGTTTTGTTATTCATTCAAGAGAAAAATGGGGAAAATCATACGTAGGATTACTACAGGATTTATCTGGAGTTATGTTAAAAATTATTACCCAAGTCATCATTAGAGGTGGCATTAGCATTATTGGACAGGGATTGTATAATTAGGAAACTACTATCGGAATGAGATATTTGCTAAGCATTCTTTGGGGTCTTTGAAGTACCATTCTGGAGAATCATTTTGTCTCTTTGTCTAGATGATTATTACTAAAACTTCTTTGTGTAACCGAATACACAAAACTCTATATAACACTAGGGAGTCAGCATTATATTTGAGTTTTCAAGAAACAGGGATGGAGTCGTGGCGTAGATTTATCCATATTCTGTTACCCATGTTCCACTGGGACCTGCAATTGTGAAATAGCTAGCTGAGGTTAGGGTTACAAACTACGTCCATGAAACCGAATGAGGCTAACTTAAACAAATGGGAATTGAACCACCAACTTTGACCTCAGTAATTACATGCTCTCAACAACTGAGATTTGCCAGCATCCGAATAAGATTTAACAAGATCATTCTCTGGAACTGAAAGTTTGACTTTTTTCTGGAGGACCTAAACTAAACACTTTGCCAAATAGATGCAATACATAATTTGTAAATATCTGACACACACTATGTACCATTCACTATACATAGAAGTTAGACTCTCTTCACAAATAGAGATAAAATAATAGCTGAGTCACAGGATTAATATCTTATAATTATAGAATAGCAGTGAAAACACAATATAGATATAGTAGATCAATACTATTGTCATAATTATCAGAGTCTATTTTCCAGAAAACATATCATATATCATATATATAATAATCATATATATAACAACAAGAATCATATATATAAGTATATATATATTATATATATATAATAACAATCTGATACATACATGGGAATGAAAAGTATTAAGAGGAGGAGTAACATGAACACATCTGTGTTTTAGAAAGATTACTTTGGCAGAGGTGTGAAGAATGGACAGGCAGAGGGTAAGAAGCATGGAAAAGCCCGACAGGGAGAGACACTGGCCGCAGGGAGACCAATTATTAGGACACTATTGCAAACAGCTCAGGCAAGAGATGATGAAGTCAAGAGACATTACGGAGGGTAGACTTAATGAGTCTTGGCCACCAACTGACGGGTGGGCTGCTGCAGGCAGGTGGGTATGAAGGAGAGAGGAAAATAAGTAATAATCCTTCACATCTGAGAAGCAAGAACTACTAAAGAGTAGAGGCTACAAACCATCACTTTTCTTCCTCATTTACTTTAGGCGATACAGAAATTCAGTTGGCTCCTTGGTAGATACTGGTTGGGCAATCAAATTCCTTCCTTTCCATTTGTTTTCTGTTCCTTCTGAGACCATTATCAAGGAGCCACAAATCTCTCAAGTCTGAGTTCTGCTTCCAGGACTCAGTCCACTGGGCAGCGGTACCTTCCACGGGTGCCTGTGTAGAAGTCCCAGGAAGTGGGCTGGTCCCAGTTCAGGGCACTCATCCATGGCTGTCCCCCACAATCTAGCCAAGTGGAGAATCTGATTCTTGGCCAAAGAGGACTCTGCAAAAGGCTCAAGTCGAAGAAGTAACAGCAAGTGCCAGGTCCTAGGGCGAGGCAAAGTGGTAAGAGGAAAAATGAGTCATGAGGTCAGAAAGGAGAACAGACTGAGGAAGGGTTAGGAATGAGTGTGAGATAAGCTGGGGTGAATGGTTCAGGACAGAAGCCATGAATTCTGAAAGAATGAGGGAGGCCTGTTCTCATGTAATGTGGGCAGGTTGGTACAGGCAAATACCTGATAGCTTAAAGGCACTAAACAGGCCTGGACACAGTATATGGAATCCCTAATCTCAAGTATCTCTGCCTCAAGAGCTAAAGAAACTTGCATTCTTATAATTACAGCAATGTTTCCTATTTGCATGTCAGTTTCTGAAAATTTGCACTAGAAATAGACATTCTCGGTAAGTGAAGCCACGAGCTCTTTGGCTCCCTTGGAATTCATGGGACAGATGATTTCTAATCCCTAAATCTAAATACAAGGCTATCCATCTTTCTTATTCTATTGGGTTACTATTTTCAAAGACAAATCCTCTAATCTGTAAACACAGACTGCTTCATTAACTGTGTTTAACAGGTAGCGGAGGCTTAGTTCCTGACAACTGCCAGGCAGTGACTTGGAATCCAGCCCTTGATTTTTTTCGAATTTGCTGTAACACGATACAGAGCACAGAGCACATATTTTGCTTTAAGAGAGATGTCTAATTTTGTTAAACTTTTCGCTCAGGCTTCCATCATCTGTGCACGCTGCTTTAGGCTCTACAAGAATTTCATACTGGCCTTGCGGTTGACAAAGAGTAAAACAAGGAAGTAGGAAAAGCGCAAGAAGAAACTATAGTGAATCCTTCCCCTACCGCCCCCCAGCAGCCCAAAGATGGTAGTAGTTATAAAAGGGATAAAAAGCTTACGTAAGAAAAAGCTTATGAGGGAAAAATCAAGCTGGGAAAGGCTCTGTAAAACCCATCTGAGTTTTGACCTTTGTTCTAGTCTAAGGCTGTCCCCAGCCTTGCGCCGGGGCCACCACTGACACCTGGTGATCCCTGCTTTCCAGTGGTCCTCTACACTAGCCCTCGTGGACCACTGATGGGCAATTCCCTTTCTTCTGCCAGAACAGGGGAGGCATTTTTCAAGTGGATTTTTACTGAGGAGAGAAGAGGAGATGAAAGCAAGGAAAAACTCTGATGCCTAGAATGGGAAAGGATTCTTTAAGACAGTGATTCTCCAAGTGGGCTCCCGAGGTCTATCAGCAACACCAAGGGACTCAATAGAAATGCAAATTCTCAGGCCCCATCCCAGATCTTCTAAATCTGCAACTCTGAGAGGGAGGCCTAGCTGTCTGTCATTGAAGAAAGCCTTCAGGTGCTTCTAACCCAGGCTCAAGTTTGAGAAGCACTATTCTAAGGAAACCACAACCTCACTCTAAGTAGCCTTGACCAGTGGCCCCTGCAGAGCACCAAGCCTCCTCTTTCTCTCCTTGCGTCAGCCATGTTTGGTTCTGTTTGCCAATGGCCTGGTCTCTAGTAGCGAACTCCACGTTTGGGCCAGTGGACTCCATGTTCTGGGCCGGCATGTGTGCCAAGTATTACTACCACTAACCATCATTCCAGGAGCTTCCACATCTTTTGCCTGTTGCTCATGTGCTCTGCCCTGTCCTGAGTGCATTACACTCGGTGTTGCATGTAACCCTCACAACGCTCTTATCTGCATCTTCCAAATGAGGAAACATAGAGCCAGAGAAGGGAGCTGTCAAAGAGATGCCAGGTCACAAGGGATAGGGACAGGATTCCTACCCAGGTGTGTGTGACTCCAAATCCCACCCGAATAACCTTGGTATCAAACTGCCTCCACACAGCCGCATGCCTCCTGCGCCAGGCACCGCTGCCTAGGCAGCTTCTGTAATCCTGTGTCATCTCACTCTCTTGGCCAGCTGAGTCTTCTCCTCGTGCCTGGGCCCTTTCACATACCATCCCAGGACAAGTCACTTAACCTCACTGAGCTTCAGTTCCCTTGTCTGTCAAATGGAGAACTAGTCCTTACCTCAGAGGGTGGCCGTGAAGATCCCAGAGGTAAATGTATATGAAAGTGTTGTCAACTGTAACAGAAACAAAAGGCCTAATTATCTCCTCTCTACAGATGGGGCAACCTATGGTCAGAGTGGTTTACCTCGGAGACAAAGGCTACTGACTTTCCACCTGTTATCTGAGTGGGTGAGGAGGTCTCTGCTCCCCGAATCCCTCTCTCTACTTGCACTTAGACGTAGAGAGCCATGTTTAGTAAGTAGTCTCTATTAAGATGAGGAGGTTCTCCAGCAGGGCAACGAAATGGGCAAAACATAGATACATTTGGATCCAGAGAGATGAGAAAAGCCCAGAACCAGGGCACAGCCTGGGGGAGTACTGGCTCAGCCACTAGCTGCCAAAATGGGCTTTGGACAGTCAGGGACACAGAGTCAGGGTCAGGGGAGTGGACAGAGAGCAGAGACTCTTCCATGAGAAGTAGATGAGCTCAAAGGATTACACACCTTCATCATTTGGCTAATGGCCCTATTATCCATATTAGCGCTGAAATCCACAGTTTGTCCTCGCTCACTTTTTAAAAGATTTCCATGGACTTCAGAACAATCCTATCGTTTCATCTGTCCTTTCACCCTTTTTCTATTTCTCAGCTTTCCAGTTTTCTTTTTTCTTTTCATACATCCTTCCCACAGGTAAGGCGAGTTCCCTGTGAACTAGATGTTCACACTTAGGCTTCCTTCTCTTCCCCATTTCTTTTTCATGGTGTGCCTATAGCACATACAGTATTTCAGTAAGGCAGAGGTCACCAAGCCAGAGGAGGACAGGGGTACATTTTATGGAAACTAACCATGTTACACCATGAAGACAGAAGCAGCCCCGAGCAACCCTGGATGGCTCCATCCTTGGGATTTTTGAGCACCGATGTGACAGAGAAGATACTGTGTAGTTTTCATGGAAGGGGTTGTTATTGTTGTTCCTAAGTAATCTCTACACCCAACATTGGGCTTGAACTCCCAACCCCGAGATCAAGAGTTGCCCACTCCTCTGACGGAGCCAACCAAGCGCCCTTATGGGAGGGTTATTATACAGGGATACTCTTATAAGCTATTTTTCCTTATGTGAAATCTATTTTCTCTGAAATGGAATTTCTTAAAGAAATATGGGCATGAAATGCCCCCAGATGAATGCTGGCCAGAGAATGGTGTTAAAGGAAAACTCTCCACCTACCCTCTATGCAGCAAATTATTCTTCTGCAAGTAATTGTTTTTTAGATTCCATTTCTACATGGGAAAGCTTTGCTTTCGGTAAGATTCCGTGCACATTAGGCTATCAATGAAAACAACAGCCTCAAGCATAGGATAAAGTACAACCATTTTGAAATAGCCACAAGGAATTTACATGCTATTCCTCCATAATTAAAAAAGAAAAGCCACACTTGACCAAATTTTTGGTCTATCCAGCCCCAAATTTTTATAGGAGGACTCAGAGACATGTTGGCAGTATGAGTGGAAAGGGTGTGGTTGGCCTCCTTAATGACAACCTCAAAGGTTAAAGACATTTCACAAGATTCTCTTAGTAAGCTATCATGGTTTTATCTTCTACAAATATAGCCTAAATCCTTCCTGAATGTGTTTCACCTCAACTTGTTGCTTGAGGTGTTGAGTTCCCTAGGTTTTACTGCCCACCCCATGTAGACTCACTTTTGTTAGTCTCGAACTTGGTTCTTTAGAGTTCTAGCCAGTAAACAGCTTTGATCATTATTTACTCTGTACATATTCTTCATGATGCTTTTATAGTGTGGATAATAGGGGGGCTCGTCTCATAGGGGTAATAGGTGCTGAATGATCCAGGACATGTCAAGTCACAGAGGAAGCACTAAATAAGCAGTTATTATTCGTAGTGCCAATATTAGTATGGACTTTGGCCATTGCCTCAAATCTTTAATTTTTGGGGTTAAAAACTCCTAATACTTTCATTCCATTGTCCTGCCTGCCCACCTCTATACCATCTCGGATTCTGTTTTGCCTTTCTTGAATTAAACATTGTGTTCCTGCCCCAGGTTCTTAATTTTTTTTTTTTCTTCAAAAACAGGATAATATATCATTCTGTTTCTAATCTGTTTTCTACGGACGCACAGAATTTTGTTGACCTTTCTGGCCAAAATGGTGCAGTGAGCTAAAAATGACAACAATCTTATCATTTGTATGATGCAGTTAGGGTTTCTTTTTTTTTTCCCTAGATGCTTTACCTTGCTGAGATAATTGTTCATTTTTTCCCAGTCCCCCAATCCTTTTTTTTTTAAAAAAAGGATTTTATTTATTTGACAGAGATCACAAGTAGGCAGAGAGGCAGCAGGAGGCGGGGGTGTGTGTGTGGGGGGGGAGCAAACCCCCCGCTGAGCAGAGAGCCTGATGCAGGGCTTGATCCCAGGACCCGGAGACCACAACCTGAGCCAAAGGCAGAGGCTTAACCCACCGAGCCACCCAGGCATCCCCCGACTCTCCCAATTCTGAGACTTTCTTGCCATTTATGCTACATCAGCTTGGCATTTCACTACTGAAAAGAGCTTAGTGCCAGCTACAAACACAGAAATACCACTGTGTACACCTTATTTTATACCACCTGTAACAAATAAATCTGGGACCATAGGAGTCTTAATGCTGACACTTCTCCATCCACAGAAGCAGCCATTCTTCTTACCCTCCGTTTCTTTTCTTTTTCTTTTTGAAGGGAGGGAACACGAGCATGAGCACAAGCAGGGGGAGTGGCAGGCAGAGGGAGACGCATGTTCCCTGCTAAGCGGGGACCCTGACTCGGGACTCAATCCCAGAACCCTGAGATCATGACCTGAGCTGAAGGCAGAGGCTTAGCCAACTGAGCCACCCAGGCGCCCCTCTTACCCTCCATTTCGTTCTGTGAGTTCGCTTGCCTTCCATGACAAAATGTTTCCCCGGATCCCACAGGGACTCATTTAACAACAAAAAAGTCAACAGTAAGGAAGCTTGTCAAGGGTTGTTTTTTTTTTTTTTTTTTAAGTCTGTGTAAATTCTATCCCCTGGTTCCTCCTCATCCATATGTTATTTACTCTCTTGAGGAGTGCTAATAGATTAGTCAGACATGATTTTCCCCTCACAGAAACCCTGCTGCCTTCTTTCTGAAAGGTCATGTTTGACTTTGACTTTAGATTTATTATTTGGCTATAAAATAATTGTTCAGAGAGTTCCAGATTTTGCTTTTTAATAATTTTTTTTATATAATCATGAAATGTCAGTACTGGAAAGAACCTTACAGATGGCCCAATTCTCTCCCTTTTACAATGAGGAAACTGAGGCCTAAAAAACTTCTGCCAAATGCATTTTCCATTTCTTGGTCTCTTAACAATTTGAGTAAAAATTCTTACTTTGGCTCACACTAATATGTTTGGGGTTCGATCACAGCCGGGGCTCGATCTCACAACTGGAGCCAAAACGGAGAGTCCGCGGCTTAACTGACTGCACCATCCAGGCACACCTCCACAGTCCCTGCTCTTAATAAGCACACTCTCTCTCTACCACCTTGCAGAACTGATTGTTTTCAGCAGCAATGTTAGTGGCTTCCTGATGGTGACTTTGTATTTGACCCTAACTGCACTTATTTTTGTATTTTCCCCTCATTATATATCACCCCCTTGCTCCAATGCATATACACATGCACGCATGTATATACAGGAAAATGCATTGATGACATAATTTCCCTGCCCTTGCCATCTCTTTTTATGCCCCTCTGTGTCCATCAGAGATGTCCATGGTGAATTTCCCCATGAGACTAAAGTATATAAACCCTAACCTGAAACTCGAAGAATATTCTCATCATTAAAGGAAAATAAACACCCTAAAAATCCTTGCAATTAATCTCTAAGGGCAGAAATCACACTACAGGGGCGGCTGGGTGGCTCAGTTGGTTGGGCGACAGTCTCTTGATCTTGGCTCAGGTCAGGATCTCTTGGTTTTGGAATGGAGACCCTCACTGGGCACTGGAGTTGGCTTGAGATGATCTCCAACTCCCTCTGCCCCTCCCCCAGCTTGTGTTCTTGGTCTCTCTCTGTCTCTCTGGGTCTCTTTAAATAAATAAATAAAATCTTTAAAAAACCACACTGTAATTTTTTGTTAGAACCTAAACATTTTAGGGGTTCAAAAAAAAAAAAAAACACCATGGAATGAAAGAAAACCTTTTAGGCACTGAATTCCAGCTGACTCAACCACTGATTGCTACGTAACTTCTGAGTGAGTGAAGACACTTTTGTACATAAGCATCAGATTTTCAAAGCTTCATGGGGGTTGCTGAGCACCGTGGAGGCTCTGGTGGAAGAGGCAAATGGACAGGGGAGCAGAAGTACCACTATTCATGGACCGTCAGTTCTGTAAAGCAGTTTATGTTCATCATCTCATTTAATCCTGTCAGCATTCGAAAGAAGGATTAATAACTCCCATTTTGCAGATGAAGAAAAGGAGGCTCAGACATCAAGTTCACAAAGTTAATAAGGTCTGTGCTCCAAAGCCCATGTTTATTTTTCCCCCATTAAATTGTACTGCTTTTCAAAAAGTAGATGCCACTTACTCTGGTGTAGAGTAAATATTTCAAAGTAGGAAGAAAATGGTGGGACACCTAGGTGGCTCAGTCAGTTAAGCATCCACCTTTGGCTCAGGTCATGATCCCTCCCAGCTTGGTAGATCCCACATCTGGCCCCTTGCTCAGCAGGGAGCTTGCTTCTCTCTCTGCCTCTGCCAGCAGCTCCTCCTGCTTGCCTGCGTGCACATGCTCTCTCTCTCTCTCTCTCTCTCTCTCAATCTCTCTCTCATAAATAAATAAAATTTCAAAAAAGAAAAGAAGAAAATGGTGTGAGTAAATTATCCTATATTTCTCTTTTAGAAAGCCCTTACTCTTTAAAAACAACATAAAACTGCTTTGTGAAGGAAGAAAAATGGGTTTTGAACAACAGTACCTATCAGTTAATTCCATTCGTTGTAGTGAAGCACACTTTTTTTTAAACCTCTCCTACTGGAGAGCATGGAAGGAAAAATTCATTCAAAATGTTATAGATCTTACCAAGTTTAGAACAAAAATTCCCATTAAAAATGCTGTGCCCAAATGATATCAACAATCAGAGTAAATGAAAAGAAATTCAAACTTGTAGACCTGTGATCTCGCCCATGATATATTCATCGGCCATGATTTTTTTTCAATATTCCACATAGAGAAAATGAAGCTCTCTACCCCCCCATTTCTTATAATCAGTAGAAGCATAGTGGTTAAAAGCAGAAATTCTGATGTCATAGTCCCTTGGTTCAAATTCCAGCTCTACCCGTTAAGAACTATATGACCTTGGCCTGAAGAGTTGTCAGATTGAGCAAGTAAAAATGTGGGATGTCCAGTTAAATTTGAATTTTAGATAAATGATGTTTTTCAGTATAAGTACGTCTCATGCAGGATTATTCATTACTTATCTAAAATTCAAGTTTAGGGGGAGCCTGGGTGGCTCAGTTGGTCGGGCATCTGCCTTGGGCTCAGGTCATGATCCCAGGATCGAGGGATCAAGCCCCGCACTGGGCTCCCTGCTCAGCAGGGAGCCTGCTTCTCCCTCTCCCTCTGCGGCTCCCCCTGCTTGTTCTCCCTCTTCAATAAATAAATAAAATCTTTTAAATAAAATAAAATTAAATTCAAGTTTGACTGGGCAACCTGTATTTTATCTGGCACTCCTACCTTGGATGAGTTACTTCATCTCTCTGTGCCTCAGTTTTGTCACTATAAAATGGGAATGATGTTACAATCGTAGTAACAAGCCCATGGCGTTGTGAGAATGACATGGAAATATATGTAAATTGGAACCATGCCTGACACAGAGCAAGCACTACATGAATGATAGCTCTTATAATTACCTAATTTTCTAGGTAATACAAGTTGTATTACTAGGTAATACAAGTCTTTTTTTTTTTTTTTTTTTAAAGATTTTATTTATTTATTTGACAGAGAGAAATCACAAGTAGATGGAGAGGCAGGCAGAGAGAGAGAGAGGGAAGCAGGCTCCCTGCTGAGCAGAGAGCCCGATGCGGGCCTCGATCCCAGGACCCTGAGATCATGACCTGAGCCGAAGGCAGCGGCTTAACCCACTGAGCCACCCAGGCGCCCCAGGTAATACAAGTCTTAATACAAGTTGGGCTTGGGCTCCTGCTTTAAAAAGGACAATGAAAGAATAACTTTATATCTCATTTACTAGGTGCAGAACCAGAGTGGAAGAGCAATACTGAAGTGTATTGTTATGCATACTCACATCGAATACCTTACTTTTTTACTGGGAAACCTATTCAATAACTCAGCATTTTACAACCAAGACACCGTTTCTTCTGTTATTGTTCATATAAATGACCTTTCCAAACAGCAATAACCTTTTTATGCTTTGAGAGTCTGGAAAAAAAATAAGAAAGTATCTTTTTTTAGTATATATTTCATGAATTAAATCCATCCTTCACAACATACTAAGCACCCAGTTCTCTGTATTTGCATTGCAGGAATCTGTATATTGTCAGATGGGAAAGTAACATTAAAATTTAAGAGCTGGTATGTTTCAGTTTCTTGTAACACCTGAGAAAAACCCAAACACATAATAAAATGCATTGTACAAAACATTTAGAACACAATCTATTTGTATCTGCTTTCATGATTTCAGATTGTAAATGTCTACCCCTATTTTCCCAATTTATATGAAAAGCATGATTTATCTATGTTAATTTCAAGTTGGCATTTAGCCACTTGAATGCTTACCTTCACATATGGTAAACTACAGGGATGTGTGAAGTTTCACAAAAGGTCAATAGCACAGAAAGAATGGAAGAACCAGAATAGTATGAATGATTCTGAAAAATTGGAGGAATATTAACTAAAGTTGCTGTGCACTTTCACAGCAGGCAACTAACATGGCTTTGCCAGTAATCTGCGCTTTAGATTGCAATAAATTCTTCCTGTTTTTCTTTCCACTGTAGAAGACACTAACTTGGCTTCATGAAACGAGGCATGCATGTCATCTCCCACCTCATTTTCTTTAGAGTGTAGGAGGAGAAATCGAATACAAACTGCTCTGGTGCACAATAATCTGTTTTACAGTTGCATGCAAGAAAACTGTCCCAGAAAACCTGGCCACGTAGCATTCAGATCTCTTCACGTCACTCCTGTTCTTTACTCCACTCTTTTCTTAGCTGTCATTATCATGCATTCAAAGGGCTATCTATGTATGCAGGGACACAGCAGAAATATTTAGTAGCATAATCTTATAGAGACGAGATTAATCATCACTGCTTTGAAGAAAATGGTATGCTTTCTGCAGACAGATCTGATGTCAGTTGGCACAGGCAGCATCTCACTGGACCAAAACATGGGACAATTATTCAAGAAGTGACTCTCGAAATAGGAAGTGAATGATTCCAACTTGGCTTCTATTTTTTATGTCCCTTATTGACAACTTGCCATCAGGTAACAAAGGATTCTTCTCTGCAATTCTCAATCTATATTTGCAATCTGACCTCTTGTTATTTTTAACCAGCTTCTGGACATCCACGCTTGGATATCACACAGGCACTTCGAACTCAGCGCACCCAAACGGAACTCCTTATCTTTTCCCCAAACCTGGTCCTCCTCCCGTATTCCCTGGCTCAGCTCCAGGAATCAACATTTACCCACTTCCCTAAGCTAGATGTCTCTGGCATTTTATTTATTTATTTATTTATTAAACCTCTCCCTCTGGTCCTGGCCACTTGCAATCAATTGAATGCTGTTGATTCCACCCCCAAATTGTTTCTGGAATCTATCCCCTGCTCTTCATCCTCGTAGCCATAAATATAACTCAGTCCTTCCTCTGTACTATTACAATGGCCTCCTAATGGCCTCTTAATAGGTCCCTCTGCTTCCAGTCTCTCCTTTATGTACTAACCAGAGGGGCGTTTTGTTTTTGCTTTTTGAACATTCAAATCTGGAGCAAATTCCTCTCTTCCTTAAAACCACTCGGTACCCCTAGGAGCTTACAGGATCAAGTCCAAAGTCTTTAGCATGGGCACATAAGGCTCACTGTCTGCCCCTCACTTCCCTTCCAACCTCATTACTAGGATGCTTCATGAACTCTGTATTTTTGCCTGTGAAACCAAACTACCAGCTAGTCCTCAAAGAAAGCTTGTCACTTCTCTAAGCTAGTGATTCATAACCAAGAGGACACATCATGATCACCCAAGGAATTTTTTTTTAAGATTTATTTATTTAGGGACGCCTGGGTGGCTCAGCTGGTTAAGCGGCTGCCTTCGGCTCAGGTCATGATCACAGCATCCTGGGATCGAGTCCCACATCAGGCTCCTTGCTCAGCCGCGAGCCTGCTTCTCCCTCTGCCTCTGCCTACCACTCTGTCTGCCTGTGCTCACTCTCGCTCCTCTCTCTCTCTCTGACAAATAAATAAATAAAATCTTTAAAAAAAAAAAGATTTATTTATTTATTTTGGGGGGAGGGGCGGAGGGAGGGAACCTTTCAAGCAGAATCGTCGTGGGGCTCCATCCCACAACCCATGAGATCATGACCTGAACTGAAACCAAGAGTTATACACTCAACTTACTGAACCACTCAGGAGCCCCACCCCCTGCTCTTTTTGTGTGTTTTGTTTTGTTTTGAAATAAAATACACAAGCCCTTTCTCCACCTCAGATCTACAGAACCACAATCTCTACAAATAGAGCGGAATATGTAGATTTTAACTAGATCATCAGGTGATGATGCCCGGCTTAGGCATTTGTTTGTGCTATGCTTTCTATCTGGAAGGTTTTCTCTACTCCCTCTCCCCAAGGCTTGTCCTGGCCATTTTTCAAGGCTTAGTTCAAATGTCACCTTTTTTGTGACGCCTTCCAGGATCTATACAGGTCAAATGTACTTCTCTCTGGTGCCTACTGCCTTAACATTCAAATGTAGTGTTATTATAATCAGTATCACTTTGAGTGCTCCTTGTTTTTTATAGTGTTCTCCTGCAGGAAGGCAAACTCTTTGCATTTCTTCGTATTCTCAGCACTTAGCACAGTTCCTAGCACTGTGCTCAAGAGATATGTGAGGAAGAGAAGAACAGGGAGAAAGAAAAGGAAAAAGGGAAGGGTGGTGTGGCCTCGGCTGGCTCTGGAGCCCAAGTGCAAACATAAAAAGACATCCTGTCTTCTATTTCTCAGCAAAAACCCCATTACAGTCTACAGTTGGACCCTGTGGTGGGCCTCATGGGATTACCCACTGACTTTTTACTAATCTTCAACTTTCAATTCGGCACAGGAAAGAAACAATGAGTAGGGTGGAAGCTTTGCTTGTCTACAGTGTTGAGTTTCTGCCCCCAGAAACTTCTGGTACTCCCTGATAATAGTCCTGCAAGGGCTGCCTGTTACTCCCCGGCTCTGTTCATGTCCTCTTGAGAACAGCAGTAACAAAACTATGGGAGCTTTTACCACAGGGTGACAGAACCTCACCGAGCAAGTTGAAGGGTGGTAATTTTACACAACTGCCTTTCTTAGAGGTTCTGGCGACAACTTCCTTTTCCTCAGTGAGAGCTGATGGCATAGTCACTTCCTATTTGGTCTCAACTGCCAGTTTTTTTTTTTTTTCCTGTTTTTAACTGCCACCTTTGACTAGAACTGTTTTCTTGAGGAGCCTCCAAATTCAAGAACAAGGGGTCAATTCAATCCATCCTAAGAAGGTAACTCAGAGGGGAAAGGATCACGCCGATTGGGTGTTCGGTGTGGTTTCACGGTAACACATGAAGGGTTCTCCTGTGGCTAAAACCGGCATCTGAAGTGCACAGAGAAGTTACCTGACTCCATTACAAAGAGCCCAGTCTCCCCAAGACTCTCTCCTAAGAAACTCCCCAGTCTTCATGTTCCCCATGGCACCACAAAACTCTCATTATGGGATGACTGGTGCGGCAAGCAGTGTCTCTGTCACCCCCAAGGAGGCTGGGAGTGAAGGCATGCTGGGTTCCGAGGGCCTTTGCCTTAGGTCCAAGGCCCAGAAAGATCCCCAGGGGAATTGTGTGAGAATTCCAGCAGCCAGCACAACTGGAACCAGGAGGAAACCTCTTCTCATTCCATCTTTTGACTCCTACCTCGACATGGGAATGACATTGTCTGGGCTGCACTTACCCCTCGGCTCTCTAACTCATCAGTGAGGGCAAGAGGTAACGAGCTCAATTCTTTCCGTACCTAAATGCAAGTGAATGCGCGTACATGTAAAGAGATATTACAAGCAGGAAACCACTGAAGCAGCATCTGCCTCCACCCACCTCCTCTGCGGCTCTATTCCCCCCCCCCCCCCCCCCCCCCCCCGCAGTAGCATCAGGAAGTAAAGTTAGCAAGACAATGCGGCTGGGCTGGGTCCTAGACATGTGTGTTTGTTGTAAGTGATACTGTGGTAGAGTCCCGTGCAAGCCCCCAAAGGCTTCACGCTCCTTGACCGAGAACTGATTCTCCAGGCTTTTCTCCAGATACTTTGCTGGAACAACAGCGAGGCTGCAACATCTACAAGAACTGTTACGTCATGGTTTCCAATCTGATGCCCGCAGACAGTAAAGAGGAGCCTGGAGGCATCACTTAGGTTTTTACGTATTTTAAAAAAAAGGACCCTTGACCATCGTCCTTCCAAATATCAGTACGGAGTTTAGCAGCCTGAATCCAAATCTTCCTACCCCTGGACGGTGAGCTTCTGGAATTACCAAAATAATTCCCTTCCATTCCCAATATTTGGATAATTGAAAGAAATTCAGATAACTGAACCGCTCGTCCCTGTGCTTCATACATTGACACATATCATACATTTCAATGTAGTTCTTAAGTAAGGCTCAAATTGTTAGAAGTCCCAAATGTGAAACCCTACCTCTAAATTTTGTCAAGTGGAGTAAGAGGTCAAATTTACCTCAACAAAGTCACATATTTGAAGGTTCCTAGGTAATGCCTAGTGCACTACAACCTGCTCCATGATTAAATAGTTTTTTAAATACGTGGTTACCACTTTATTATTTTTTAAAGATTTTATTTATTTATTTATTTATTTATTTGACAGAGATCACAAGTAAGCAGAGAGGCAGGCAGAGAGAGAGAGAGAGGGGAAAGCAGGCTCCCCGTTGTGCAGAAAGCCTGATGTGGGGCCTGATCCCAGGACCCCTGAGATCATGACCTGGGCCGAAGGCAGAGGCTTACCCCTCTGAGCCACCCTGGCGCCCCCATGATTAAATATTTGTAAGTCAATCATTAAATTTTTCTTAAAGTTATTCTCTGTTCAATATTACTTTTTACCAGGTAGTATTCACTCTTTGGGGGAAGATGATCTATGGTTTCATACAAAGGTAACATAAAAATAACTGCTTTGTTTCCAGTACTGTCCCTTGATGGGGCCCAATATCTTTTGGAGTGTTTTTTTTTTTTTTTTTGGTGATGGCTTTTCGGGCTGTTTTTTGGGCTTTTGTTTTTGATTTCTGCCCCAGCCACCACACTGAACTGACATGCTCAGGGAACAGTATTTCCCAAGTCTGTTTCTTGGTTAGTAATCCTTAATGCAAAGAGTACAGAGCGTGGTTTCTCAAAGCTTGGCACCACTGACATTTTGGGCTGGGCAGTCTCTTGTTGTGAGGGCTGTCTTGCCCACTGGAGTATGGGTAGCAGCATCCCTGGGCCTTACCCACTCCCGATGGCATCCTTTCTTCCCCATTGGTGACAACCAAAACATCTCCAACAGGCAAAACTGCCCCTGGTTGAGAACCAGAGCCCTAATACATCATTACCTCACCACGGCCTACATCAAAGTTTGTCTGGCCATTTCTATCTCCCTACACTGTAGCCATGAACCAATTCACTCAGTAAATATTTAAAAACATGGGTAAAGTTAAATATTTAGTATTGAGGGTATGACACATGTCAGGAAATTGAAACCACAGATTGTAAATTTAAATTATTAAGCTTTGGTGGGCTCAAAGACAATGTCTAACTTCACTGACTTTGCTTAATCTGTATATGAGCTTACTTGACTTACACAGTTATTAAGTATTCATAGCCACTCAGGTCCCGACCGACAAGCAGGTAGCAAATCCACTCCGAGGTACAATCTTGCATTCTATGAGGCTACCAAAGAGCATACGATGTGGTGTTTCCCCTCAAGGAACTGCTTCCATCAAGTTGTGGGAATACATGGTAACGTATCATTCGACTCTGGGCTGACATTTTGAAGTAAAGCATTCAAGTGTCCTTTTTGGTTGGGGGGTAACAAAATCACACATGAATTTCTTTTCATTTTATTTAAATTAAGAAATATAGAGCACCTGGGTGGCTCAGTTGGTTGAGTAACTGCCTTCAGCTCAGAACATGATCCTGGAGTCCCGGGATTGAGACCTGCATTGGGCTCCCTGCTCAGCAAGGGGTCTGTTTCTTCCTCTGACCTTCCCTGCCTCGTGCTCTCTATCTTATTCTCTCTCTCTCTCTCTCTCTCTCTCTCAAATAAATAAAATCTTTAAATTAAGAAAAATATATACGGGGACGCCTGGGTAGCTCAGTTGGTTGGACGACTGCCTTCGGCTCGGGTCATGATCCTGGAGTCCCGGGATCGAGTCCTGCATCGGGCTCCCAGCTCCGTGGGGAGTCTGCTTCTCCCTCTGACCTTCTCCTCGCTCATGCTCTCTCTCACTGTCTCTCTCTCAAATAAATAAATAAAGTCTTTAAAACAAAAAAGAAAAAGAAAAATATATACGTATATATGAAAAAGCATAACCAAACCACAAGGAACTCCATGTCACAACTCAAATGATCACGATCAAGTATAATTACGACAACAGATAATTTCTTTAATAGCAGTGGACCTAAATAAGGGTCAGAAAGTTTACTAAGATTTCAAATGCAGTGTTTTTAAGGAAATGTCTCATAGTTCAGGTCTCAAAATTTAGCATTCGGTCTTCCACAGTCTGGCTCAGAAGGACGTCAGGGAAAGTCACTTCTCAGATAGGTGTAAATTTACTTATTTATTAAAATTACACAACTCACTCTTAGGCACTTGGGAGATTAAAGTGACTGGAAAGAATTTAGGACATTAAAAATTAACAGTGTAACATATAGTAAAGTGAACAATTTAAAGATTCAACAAGAGCAGTGACCAGGAGGTTAGCCAAGAATCAATTAAAAATACAGTGGACCCATTACTAGCCTAGCACTATACTAACCTCAGTGAACAATTCAAAGGAATCATTCATTCATTCATCATTCATTCATTCAACAAATATCTCCTGAGGGCTTATTATGTGCCACACACTCTTCTAGGCTCTGAGGATACAGCACGGAACAATCCAGACAAAAATCTTGCCTTCAGAAAGCTGACGTTCTACCTGAATAATTTCTAGGTAAGAGAAGCTGGATCTCTGGCCTCAGGGAGTTAATCATCTTGTTGGGCAGACCAAACAAATGAAATCCATGAAATAAGAAGAAAGAACTACAATGTTGAGCACTACTTCCACCAATATGCAAGAGGAGGAGTATCGAAGGAGGATCTGGAACAATGAGGAAGGTTCTGTGGGGTTGGGACTTGAGATTTAGACCGTTGCTACTCAAAGCACCACCTGAGAATCACCCGCACTGGCACCACTTGGGAAACAGCAATGCAGAATCTTGGGCCCATCCCAGACATGCTAAATCAAACTCTGCACTTTAAAAAGAATCCTAGGGAACTTCTTTTTTTTCTTTAGGATTTTATTTATTTAGGGGCACCTGGGTGGCTCAGTGGGTTAAAGCCTCTGCCTTTGGCTCAGGTCATGATCCCAGGGTCCTGGGATGGAGCCCCGCATTCGGCTCTCTGCTCAGCAGGGAGCCCGCCTCCTCCTCTCTCTCTGCCTGTCTCTCTGCCTGCTTGTGATCTCTATCTGTCAAATAAATAAATATAATCTTTTTTAAAAGATTTTAAATCTTTTAAAAATCTTTTAAAAATATTTAAAATCTTTTAAAAAAGATTTTATTTATTTATTTGAGACAGAGAGAGAGAGCATAAGCTGGGGGGAGGCAGAGGGAGAGGGAGAAGCAGACTCTGCTGAGCAGGGAGCAGGATGCAGGGGCTCAATCCCAGGACCGTGGGATCATGACCTGAGCCCAAGGCAGACGCCTAGTGACTGAGCCACTCAGGTGCCCCCAAAGGCAGATGCTTAACCAACTGAGCCACCCAGGTGCCCCGAGAATTCTAGGGAACTTATAAGGACATTAAAGTTTAGGTGGAACTACAGATTTCTGGCCAGGCTGGCATTGTTAAGTGTGAGCTGGGCTGGTGGAAAATGGAGAGTGGATTGGGGCCGATCATAAGGTTAGAAGTTGTGAGGGCCTGGACAGGGGGAACTAGGAGTAAGGAGAATGCAATTATATCCTTTATCATCTGAATGGATAATGAAATGTGATGGCTCTACATGCAATGGAATATTATTCAACCTTGAAAAGGAAGGAAATCCTGCCATTTGTGACAATATGGATGGACTTCGAGGGCATTTATGCTAAGGGGAAGAAGTCAGAGAGAGAGCGCGCGTGCCTAAATACTGAATGATCTAAAAAATACCAAACTTATAGAGAGAAGACTGGTGGTTGGCAGGGGCAGGTGAGAGGGGACATAAGTGAAGGTGGTCAAAGGGTACAATCTTCCAGTTAGAAGATGAGTAAGTTCTTGGGATGTCACGTACAGCATGGTGGCTATAGTTCACAACAATCTATTGTATCCTTGACAGTTGCTAAGAAAGTAAATCTTAAAAGTTAGAGGGACTTGTGTTTGGATTCTCAGCTCTACCACTTCTTAACTGTGTGATATTTGGATCAAATTATTTAACCCCACCGAGGCCTTTTCATCACCTGTAAAATGATGGGGGAGGCAGTATGACATCAGAGGGCCCTTGTAACGATTCAATCTGGTAATGCATATCTAGCACTAGCCCGGCAGTCCGGGCACAAAGAAAATGACACCCATTAATAATAATTATATTGATAACAGTAAGATGCTATCTTTTCAGAAAGATTCAAAAGCACCAAAACCACCACAACAACAAAACACAAGAAACTTTTTAGCGAGAGTCTACTAGAGCCCCAACACTGTGTTGGGTATAGACTTATAACAACCTGCAATGTAAGGAACTTCACCCTTGTCTTAATTTGGCACTTGGACGTGACATTTTTAAATTTAATTAACCCCCGTTGGTCCGCAAAGGTGCCTTCGTGATGAGATTTCTGTAATTGTTACTATTATCATTGTTACTGTTACTATCATTAGGGTAGTCTCAAAAGGACTCCTCTCTCTGCTGGAGTGGAATTTAAGAGCGAGCAGAGGCAAGGAATTGCTGAAACCACGGCTGCGTGTGTGTCGAGTTCAGTAAGGCATACTGCTAATGATCCAGTCTCGTCTTCCATGCCTCTACCATCCTCATTAATTTTCTGTTGATGTACTGTTTTCCAATTTCTCTCTCTCTCTCTCTCTCTCTTCCACGTGCAAACTTGGGAAGAGAAGCCCCAGTCTGGCCGCCTTTCACGAACTGACAGCCCAAGAGGCAGGGGTAGCCTCAGGTTCAAGTCACCTGAAGCATGTCTGGGGGCGGGGAATCCAGAACGCGAGCGAGCGGCTAAGAATCCGTCCAGAGGCGCCGCCCCCCCCCGGAGGGGTGGGGGGGGCAGGGACCCGACTGCGGGGATGAGTCGGGGTCCACCGACTCGGTGGTCTTCCGTGCCTCCACCCTCGACTAGATCGGGGAACCCAGAGGGACTTCCAACACTCCCCAACTTTCAACTCAAGTCGTCTCCGAAGCTGCGTGTGCCCCAGCTTCGAACGCTTGCCTGCAACGTGGCCGCGTCTGGGACGCCCTCCTACCCCCAGGGTCACCCAGACTCCTCCATTCCCTTCCCAGGCCGAGCCGGGTGCCGGGTGCCCCAGCCCCCGGCTTCTCCTCTCCGTGTGCGCGGGGGGAGCCCGCCCCTCCGCGGGCAAGCCCAGCCACAGCCCTGCACCGCGAGCAGCCCCGGCGCTCCTGACACCGCCCGGCGGCAGGGCGGGGGCAGGGCCAACGGCGGAACCGCCCCCAACCGCCTCCCGGCCCGGCGGGCGGGCGGCTTGCTGGGGCTCCTCCACCTCCTCTTCCTAAAGCGGCGAGGCGCAGACGGGCGGCATCACTCGAGCCCAGGTCCCGGCCACCGCCACACGCTGTGCCCCGCGTTCGGGAGGAGGAGCGGCGGCGGAGGCGGCGGCAACAGCGGCGGGCGGGCGCCAGAAAGGTAGACTGAGTCCCGGGCAGCCGCGCCGCCAACCGCCCACCCCCCCCACCCCCGCCAGCCCGGGGCTGCGCGCCACCAGCCCCGTCACCCCACTTCTGTGTGTCCTTCCAGGCCCTGGTCGAAAAGCCTGGGAGGGCCGCCGAGCTACCCCCGGAGGAGGAGCCAGTCCGAGCCCCAGGCGCCGCCGCCGCAGGAGCAGTGCGGAGCAGCCTTCGCCTTCATGGCCCACTCACCGGTGGCTGTCCAAGTTCCCGGGATGCAGGTGAGGAAGCCAGGCCGCCGCTGCCGACCACGTGACTGCCCCGGAGCCCCGAGCGCGGTCCCCGGCCACCGGAGGCGGCCCCGGGACTCCCCTGAAGGCAGGGCCGAGTGCAGGGGCCAGGTGACCCTGGAGTAGGGCTCGAAGCGTTTCCCGGCGTTTCGGCTAGCTGGTGCGCTGCGCGGGGGTGCGCTGCGCGGGGGTGCACTGCGCGGGGAGGGCGGGGAGGGACCCGGCGCGCGGCGAGGTGCGGGGGGAGGGGGCGGGGGAGCATAAAATAGGCCAGATCCAGACACCTGCGTCTGCAGAGCTCGGTCCGGCTGGGGAGTGGAGGTGGGAGGTCTTAACCTGGGAGAGATGGAGGTGTTTCGGAATTTGTGGAGTAAAATGCAAGTCGTGCCCCCCCTCCCCGCACACACACAAGTTGGGGCGGAGCAAGACAAGGGGGTGTCGGTGGCGGCGGCATTGAATTGGGCTCTTCCTGTGTTCGTAGAGTGAAGAGCGAGGTGGCTTCTTTTCCCCTTTTGCTGTTGCTTCTTAAGGGCGAAGTTCTGTCTCGCTCCCCCCACCTGGCCCAGCCCATAGTGTGGCGTGAGAAATGCAGGGTCCTGTGTCAGAGTGGCCAAGGTGATGACTCCCCAGACCCCCCCCCCCCCGGCCTTTCCCACAAGAGACTGTTGCATGTGGTTAAAGGAAGCTTTTTGTCCTGGACAAGGGACTAATGATTGGGACCCACCTCCTTACTCCAGATTTACCCAGACCCCTCCCCCCATTATATTTTTATTTCTGTTCAAGAAGAAATAAGCGATGTGTCCCTACACTTTTTACGCGGTTAGGTTTTTAAGTTGGTGCATTTCAAGCTATCTACTAAATGTTACTCAGATCTACTAACTTTTTTAAGAATTCACTTTTTTTTCCTTTGCTAAATAGTCTAAACAACCCATTTGTGAACAGATCAGAGACTAGAAACCCTAAAGCCTCAGTCCCTCATTATCTTCTAAAAATGTGAAAGCAGACTTTCAAGTTCAGAAAACACGTTTAGAGTAGTAAATAGACACCTTATGTTTCTAGTAAAAATCAAGCGCTGTGGATTGGGGACTCAGTTTACTAATCGATGCATGGAATTCATCCTTTTTTTTTTTTTTTTAGCAATAGGTCATATTTTATGCATGGTCACAAAAAAGTAATTTTAAAAATACTTCATCACAAAAGGACCATTTGTGTGGGACATACATCAATTCTAGGACTCCCGTGTGTACTAAGCACCAGGCCTTTTAGCTGAGTATAGAGCATGTCTGTGTTGAGTCCCAGGAAGTCGGTGTGTATTTAATAAAAAGAGAGGGAGGGAGGGAGGAAGAAAAAGGGAAATGAGAAATATTGGGGCTTTTTAAAAGTTTAATCCATTTAGGCTTTACAGAATGCTTCAAACTTTTTTCTGAGGCCACCCCCTCCCCGCCTTGCTCGGTCCCCTATGCACCCTGCCCCACACTCCATTCATTCAGTCTGTCTTTGGTTGTAGCCAGAGATTAGTCGCTTGCAATACTAACTCCCAGTTTTGCCCCGTCTGATGTGGAAGAAGTGCGAAAAACTTCTCACCCTGCTCTGCTTTCCTTTATGTGGAGAGTAGAACGGTACAGATGGAAAGTTTTTCTCTGGGGGTCTCCATGCTTGTCTCCATTGTGTGCGCCTGCGTCAGCACAGAGAGTGCCTCGCGTTCATCAAGTTTGCGATTCTGGGGAACTCTGTGTGCTAAGGAGAAAATGGTTTCTGGTCCTTACTTGATTTGTGTTTATTTGATTTATATGGTTTAGGACCTACGTGCTGTTCAGTATTTCTTAATGTTCCCTGCTTTGTTTAGTTATCGGAGTTCCCTATCTCTTGAACTTTAAAATCTTAATTAAGGTAGTTTAGAATGTGAATCACATCTTTTAATTTACAAGTTCTGCTGTTCACTGTACGCCTTCTCAAGGTTGTGGTTATTTTGTCCCACATTATTTGGGGAGGGCATCATCTCCATATTAGCAAAGAAGAGAGGGATATTTGTCACTTTCTCCATTGTAATGAAATGGTAAATTCTTAGCTGCTTATTTCTACTTTATTTGTAGATGTAGTCCTTAAGCATTTGAGCAACACAAAAGTTTTCCACTGTTAAAATTGTACGGTACCTTAAAAATAAATTTGATGGCCTTCAGTGTGACTCTTGAGCCTAGACTACTTTGACTATTCTTTTGTTCCCAAATACTGCAGATGATATGCAGAAATATATCATGAGCTTGTAAAATTCTCCTGGACTTTTGTTCAAGACTTAGGAGCAACTTTTAAACTCTTAGAGTAGTAAGAAAACTTGAGTAAGCCATGTGTTCTTGAAATTAATGTCTAGTATTTCCACAAGTCAGGGTGAAGTGGTTGACCGGCCTATAACTTTTTAACAGTTTATTTTAGAGAATTATGAAGATTGATGGAAAAAATGATTTTTCCAGAAATAAAAACAAAATTACTTTATCCGCAGTGTTTTTCTCCCCCTGAGGAGAGACATGAAGTTAGAAGCTGAGCTACCTGTTCTATCACTTAAGACTTCCAGCATTCCTGACTTTCGAACAAAGAAATTTCTGTTGCCACTAGTTTAAAATAGAAAAGAAACTTGGAGTGACGAAAGAAAATCCAGGATTTGGTCCAGTTCAAACTCTTCCTTATGAATTAGTTATTCAAACTCATATTGTTGATGTTTCTTAATATTGTGGGAATGAACATTTTTGCCCTATTACACCAAATGTTGAGGGTATGAATTTGTTTTGTAATTTGTGCTTATTTTGTTAGTGTGTACCTAAAGGAATTTTCCATACCAGGAGCTAAACTCTTGAAAAATATTTAAAGCACAACTTTAAAAAAATAATAATAAACCAATAAACCTGTTTCTTTCCACTCAAATATTTACTCCTTAATGATTTAAAACATATTTTTCTTTGAAGTTTTCAGTTATAAGTTACACTTAAGTTTAAGATATTTTCCCTTAGAACCTGCATTAGTATTTATTAGGCAAGTATTCTAAATTGGTTGTTAAATCTTCCATGTAGGTGGGAGAATAAAGTTAAATGTTGACTTGGAGTACTCAGTGGTACTATGTTATGCTTTATGTTAGGTCTCTTGTGAAAGCTTTTTAAAGTGTCTATTAAAGAATTTTAAAAGTAGCCTTCATCTATCCTTAAGTATGATAAAGGTGGTATGGTTTTGGTTTTTGGTTTTGGGGTTTTTTGCTTTGTTTTTAAGTCCTCTCCACACCCAGCGTGGAGCCCCGTGTAGGGCTTGAAGTCAATGACCCTGAGATCAACAGTCAGATTCTTAACTGCCTGAGCTACCCAGGCACCCCTAGGTGGGACAGTTTTTAAGTGGTTATTAATTGAGATGTGAAATGGAAATGAAGTTTAAGAATTAATGAACACTTTATTAAAGATTTTTATCTAAGAGATGGAAAACACTGTCTTGCATTGCTGAACCTCATTATTGGGTTCTGGGAAGGACACACAATTATACTGCATGATCTCTAGCCCTTGAAGGTCTTACAGATGTTGAGGAGTTAAATCTAGTACATGAAATATAAAATAATAAAAATTATTCTAGAATAGAACTTACTGACTGGAGGTGTTGAAGGCTTACAGAAGGTAAACTAACCACTAAGGATTATTGGGGTCCATATTGGAGAGGATGTTTCCAGGCAGGGACGTATCCTGAGCAAAGGCATGTAGACAGGGAAAAGAGCACCCCCCACAAGTGTGCATGCACACAGAATCTTTGAGAGCGAGATAAAATCATTTGGATTATGATGAATTCCTCTAGAATAATAAGAGTTGAGATTGGAAAACATGACTGGGTCTAGATCATGGTAGTTCTTGAATGCTAAGGAAGGACTCTGGCCTTTGGACTGGCTGTGAAACTTCTCCAAGTAAAGGAGGCTCAGTGAACAGTTATATATAGAAAGAGAAATCCCAAGATGGGGTGAACTGATGACATGGAGGTTTGAGAGTCTTGAGGCAGTTGGATCTGCTGAGGCTGTTTCAGGGGGATGGTCATCATCTGTACAGAGGCAGTGGACCTTGCATTGACTGATTGCTTTCCATATGCCCAATACTATGAAGAAAAAAATATGATTACTAGACTTAATAATTAGCTAATTACAGAAGGAGGCATCGAAGGTGTTATGGTGTTGAATATGAGAAACTGGGAGTTACAGTACATATATGAAAGAAATTGGAAAATCAAGAGGAAGAGCCAGGTCTGGTAGGAAGCTAATGATTTCTGTTCTACAGTTGGGAAGTTTGAGGTAACAATGAGATGATGAAGTAAAAATGTGGAACATTCGTCTGTTACCTTGATTGTGGTGATGGTTTCACAGGTGTATATGTATATGCATACATACAATTTTTTTGTACCACAGTATACCTTAATAAGGCTGTTTTTTAAAAAATGTCCCGGGGCACCTGGGTGGCTCAATTGGTTAAGCAGTCAACTCTTGATTTCTGTTCAGGTCATGATCTTGGGGTTCTGGGACTGAACCCCGCATCTGGCTCCACACTCAGCAGGGAGTCTGCTTGAAACTTCTCTCCTCTCCCTATGCCCCTCCCCCCAATAAATAAATAATTTTTTTAAATGTCCAAAAAATATTTGAAGATACAGATCTGGAGCTTTAGTCATTCATCAGGCATTTACTGAGCATTTATTATATGCCGGTCTCTTTACTTGAAACTGAAGAGGAGCCACCAAGAAGGGAGAAGTTGCTAAGGCCAGAGAGAATATGTGGCAGGTGTGGGCCCTCGGGAGACAGGAAGTGTAAGTGGGGGACTAGCTTGTAAGAAAAGGAGGGGTGACTTCAAGATCCATGGGAGGATGAGAAAATGTGTCAGCACCAAGAAGGGGTTAACTGGGGCAATGCTTTAACTAACTCTGATCTTGAAGAAAGTTGGAGAGGAACTCAGCTTGGTGCCACAGTCTAGTATGTGTAGTTCTTACCTCCCTCACACCTTCCGAAGGTGTCATTTGAGCTTTGCAGTTTGAGGTGGAAAGAGTTTTGAAAGCATTGGCTTGGACTGATAAAGCCATACCATTGTCCATATTGATGAGTGGTTGATGCAGAAAAGTTGAATATACTAATGATAATGGCTAAGACCAACTGGAACAGAATAATCAGAAACAACTATTCGCTGGGAGAGTTGGAGGTGGGGGAAAGGTGTGGAGTTAGAGGGCCAGGGGCCAGAGGGAGAGTAACAGGAATGGGGGTGGTAGGATACGTGTCTTGAACACTAATGAGGGTCTGGAAATGGCACTTGAGGACAGAGGTCCATCATGTGCGTCCCTTGCTTGAGTCATAGAAAATAAGAGAACATAATTTAACTGGTACTTAGGAACCTATGGGCATCATGATACTGTGTTTTTTTATTCTGCCTTTTATTTATTCAGTGACCTTGAGCAAATCATCTCCAAAATGGGGACTAATAAAAGCTGCATTTCCTTTGCTTCAATGAGCTGTTATTAGGATGAATTAACTGTCATCTGTGGGGTATATTTCAAGCCCCTTTATAAAAGGTGTTACGATGTATACACGGGCTGTTCATCCTGCAAAACAACGCTAGACTAATCACATGAAAACACTCTCATTATCTTATCTCTCTCCTACTTGATAACCCACATTTTTCTGCTGAAATCCTGTCTTCCTCTTCTCTTCCCCACACTACCAGTACCCTACCCAAAGTCTTCTGCTCAGCTTTCCAGACTTTTCCGTTATCTGGCTCTGGTCTAGAGATGCAAACTTTGCATTATCACTATTTCCCTGGCAAGAAATCCCTTTTGTTCCACCATGCCACTTACCTTTTAGCAGTTACTGGCTGACCAGATCCTACCTGATTCTCAAGGTCTGCAAACTTACTATCTCTGTGAACTATGCCTGAATGGTCCAGGCTACAGAAATCTCTGGTATTTCCAGGCACCCATTATATCTCTTGTCCGTAGTATGCAGTCCAGTCCTTGGCTTCATACACTGCCTTAGATTTTCTCTAACATACTTGTCTTCCAAACGGGGTCGTAAATTTCTTGAATTTTACTTTTTCATACTTTATTTATATTATACTTTACTATATTTATATTTTACTTTTATTTATGCCACTAGGCATGAATTGTATGTAAAATTGTTGGCTAATGAGTCCCATATAGACTAGACTTTTCTAACTTTTTTTCCATTCTTTGTCTTTGAGTATATTGTGTAATGCTTGAATTCTTAAATGGTCATGGAGGCTGACTTATGTGTACACGGTGTAGACTTTTTATACTCACTAAAATGATTTTAATACATTATATGTAACATGTCTGACAACCTATACTTCTAACTAATCAGCTGTCCACACAAGGAAATTCTCATTTCTCTTTCCAGGGCCTTTGAGCGAAAAAGGAAACTCGTTGCTTTTCTTGTAACTCAGGCTGATTGCAGACAAATTTGTGTCTTTATGAGAAATAAACCATTTGTCTCTTCTCTCTGTTCCTCTCCCCACCCCACCGTCCTCAAAAGGCAAACAAATAAATAAAAGAAATTGTTTTGCTTCTCTGTCCCAGCTGTCACATTAGAAAGAATCTGATAAATTTCATATTAAGGTATTTTTGATTAATGGCTCAGTGAATGACCTCTCCCATGGATGTTCACATTTTACAGGGAATAATGTCTAAAAAATAAAAAAAGGAAATCCAGTAGTAGCACTTTAGATAGCTTGATGGTTGTTTTTGACTGAACCGTGTCTTCTGAATGAGGGCTGGTTTTATTCATCTTATTTGTTGCTAGAAAATAGAATTAGGAGAACAAAATTAACAGCGGCAACTGCTTTTCATTTCTTGTCATTAAGACCCGAACAATTTTCACCACAGGGACATGTAAAGAAATGTCTCTGGAAGAAAGCTGTGAGGTAATTTCGCTTTTAAGAGAACAAAGATTAATAAAATAGGCACTACTAAAATTAGGACTGTTTTTCATTTTGCCATCTGCCATTTTAGACTACAGGTGTTCCGTGGTCATCTTTGAATTAATGCTTGTGAAATCAAACATTTTAAAAAATACATTGACTAATCTGGGGCGCCTGGGTGGCTCAGTCAGTTAAGTGTCTGCCTTCAGCTCCAGATCATGATCTTGGGGTCCTGGGATCGAGCACCGTGTCGGGCTCCCTGCTCATTGGGGTGTCTGCTGCTCCCTCTCCCTCTGCTTCTCCTTGTACTCTGTCTCTCTCTCAAATAAAAAAATAAAATCTTTTAAAACATATATATTGACTAATTCCTCTCAGTAGTCCTGTGAGTTAGGAAGAGCTATCCAATCCGAAAATGCCTTTACATTTGGATTTTAAAGCAAACCACATTGCTAGCCAGCTCTACCCATCATCCTCCTCTTCGATGTCACTCCCCCAGATCCCTTGTAATTCAGGCGGTTTACTTGACATGCCCATTCAGAGAAGCCAGGAAACCTAGTGCAGCCTGATCGCGTCCTTCTCCTCCATTCCTGCCTCTGTCAACGCACCACCTGTCACCAGCATTTACCTCACTGGGGATGGAGCTACGCACCCCCCTCAGCCTGTTCTGGGCTTGTTCCAGCATTTCCCTGACTATACCCTGCTGGCCTTGCTTTTCCTTCATTTATCATACATACCGTCATGGATTAAAATGACCCGTGTCCTGAAATATCAGATCAGTCATTGGTATGACATAGCTTCGGCTCTTCTAGCAAAATGAGAACAGAATTGTGGTTCATACTTCCTGAGAAACTAACGCAAGCAAAATTGCAGACAGCTTTAGGTGAAAGAGTTGAAGATACTCTTTCTTTAAAGATTTTATTTATTCATTTGAGAGGGAAAGAGATGGAGAGAACACAGGCACGGGGAGAGGTGGTGGGAGAAGGAGAAGCAGACTCCTATCTGAGCTGGGAGCTCAGTGCGCAGGACTCGATCCCTGGACCTAGAGCTCATGACCTGAGCTGAAGGCAGATGCTCAAACATCTGAGCCATCTGGGCGCCCAGAAATACTTTTTTTTTTTTTTTTTTTAAGTGGCTACTTTCCTCCTCTTCGGTCAAGTCACTTCGAAAATGTGCTGCTGAGGAAATGGAAGACATTATATTTTTGTCTTTTTCTCACGAAAAAGGTTTACAGGACAACTTTTCAGTCTTTCTTTGTGATCCTGGTAGCAGATCGTGTGTTCAAAAACTACGTAGGGAAAAGAAAGCTGTGTAAAACCCTATCAATTTTAAATGCAAAGGACAGAGAAAAGTAGTGTTCAAATCAGCCACCATTGGAATTTTCAGTTTGTTCCTTACAGAACAATAGGGTGTCTAGCTGAAGAGTAACAGTTGCGTTGAATTATAGAAACAGCTCACCAGTACCAACTTAATGAAGTTTTACTGGATTTGAAATCCATACCACACTAGATAGGTTAGGGAATTTCAAAGCATACTAGTGAATTACTCTACCAGGTTTCAGTAGTGCCTGGTAACACAATCCTAGGAGTGAATTTTTGGCAGGTGGAGGAAATACTTTAAGGACATCTAGACGCATCCAGATTTTTTCTTTGAAAATGCATTTTTCAGTTGCTCTCTTAGTGCCCGTTTTATCCCCCTCCCCCCAGCTTTCCATTAAACCTTTGGCTTTGCAACATATCACTTTACAGTATGTTATATTAAGCTAGGACTTCACTGCTTGATGCAGTGTCGTATAAATAACACAGCAGTGGGTGACAGGAAAGGGATGGACAGCACAGATCATCGGGGGGGGGCACAAGTTGTTTTTATAAATTCAAGAAAATTTGGGGAAGCCAAGCCAGTAGAAACCATAAAGTCCTTATTTCTTCCGAGAGCCTCTGCCTCCTCTTTGTCACTGCCCACTCGACCTGGGAAAGTTTCTGGACTCCCTGGTCTCAATTTCCTGCTGCCTGCCTTCACTCTGAGCAGAAACACAAAAGAAACCAATCAGCAAAGCATGCACACATGCTACTAAGTATGGTGACAGAAAATAGAACTTTGACCTCTTGTGGTTAAGGAGACTACAGTCAGTGTGTCTGGCGGCCTCAGGGAAAGAAGCATTTTTCAAATATATGCTTTTAAAGTGCTACTGACCCCATGGGTAGAACAGTAAGCAAGCTCATTAATTAGGGTCCTGTTTGTTTCTGTAGTTTTAGTTTAAATCCTTTGTTCGAACTTTTTAACTCTGAGCTTTCCTATGTGTTAATGGTAACATATTAGACTTTCCCAAGTTGGACACTGGTGATCCTGGTTTAATGTTTTTCGGCCCTTAGTTGTCATGAAACAACTGGGTGTGATTTAAGTTCGAAAATTATCAGCAACAAAGTTTGGAAGGCCTACTTTGCGTTGGACACGGTACTTGAAGCCTATCTTTGAGGTACAGAAAGTAGAAAAAAGAATCCCAGGCCTGGAGAAGATTTTGCCATACCTGGAGAGACTAGACACCTACACGTTTAGGAAGCTGGCAAGGTGGAACAGTGGCGATGAATCGCAAATGGGATAGAAACTGATTCAGGAGCATTCCAGGGTAGAGAAGACTAAGGGAAGGGAACGGTCATTTACAGGATGCCATTAAAGGAGAACAGGAGATAATGCAAGGGAAAAGATACAAAGGGAGAACGCACCAGGTGCCCTCCATCACAGATTTGAGGTAGGTGCCGCTGGCATCAAATCTTAGGGCCAAACTGTGATAGGCCTTGAATGCCAGACTAAGACAGTTTTTTTTGTTTTGTTTTGTTTTTTTGTTTTTTGTTTTTTAACTCAGTCTACAACAAGGACGTGTTTTCAAGAAAGTGAAGTGATAAAAGCAGTGGTTATTTCGTTTGTTCTTTGTTTTTTTGGAAAGTTGCGTTGAGCTTCCAACCCAACAGGATGGTTTGGAGAGGGGGAAGGCTGGATATAATCAGCGGATGTTGAAATAGCCCAGGCTTTCGTTAGCAAGGGTTTGATTTAGGGCAGTGATGGTCCCACTTGAGCATGCAGCAGAACCACCTGGAGGGTTTGCTAGACTGCCGGGCCCGATGGCCAGAATTTCTGATTCTGTAGGTCTGCACTGGGGCCTGTGTGTTTGCATTTCTAATGCATTCCTAGTTGCTCCGTTGATCTGGCGACCACTCCGAGCACCACTCAAGACGAACAGACCTTGATGAGTGACTTGGTATGGAAAGGAGAGAAACACGATGGGAGGCGCTGAAAGCAGCTTTGTGTTGGAAGTGCTGCAACTTGGCAAAATCTCAGTGTCACCCGTCACTTCCGTTTCCCTTGATCTAGGTAGATTTGAAAACTCAGTACTCTTATCTTCAAATGCAAATACGTTTATCAAGAACATGAAACCTTTTTATGCTTGTAGTTGTGAAAATGCAACTTGTCTGAAGTGAAATAAAATGCCAGTTTCCCAAATGCTAGCAAATGGCGATATTTCCCCCCCCAAAGATTTATATTCTTAAGAATATTGATGCAGGGGCGCCTGGGTGGCTCAGTGGGTTGAAAGCCTCTGCCTTTGGCTCAGGTCATGGTCCCAGGGTCCTGGGATCGAGCCCCACATCAGGCTCTCTGCTCAGCCTGCTTCCTCCTCTCTCTCTCTGCCTGCCTCTCTGCCTACTTGTGATCTCTCTCTCTGTCAAATGAATAAATAAAATCTTTAAAAAAAGAATATTGATGCATCATATCAATTTTTATTGTTCAGAATCCCCCTTTTTTTCCCACCCTGCTGCTGTTGCCCCCTCCCCTCCCCAAAAATACCCTGCTGGATGTAATAACTCCGGACTGCTATTATGTCAAAAAATGCCCATTCGCGGTCCTGACAGTCCAAAGCCAACTTGTGCTTACATATGTAAATTCCTGGGGCGGGGAGAGGAAGTTACTTCTGAATCGTTAAGGAAATACCAATTCCTAAATGGCCTTTCTGGGTCCAGCTCTTGCTCTCTAAATTGTTCTCTGTACCTGTCAGATTAATATATTCCCATTTGCCAACAGGTACCATGTAGAGAAGCTCAGAGCTTCGTTTAAACAAAGGATTAGGAATGAAAATAAGAGAAGCAATTAGGGCCTGCTTAAAGAGTTTGCCAACGCCAAACAATGTGAGCAAACTTGATGGTGCGCCTCATTCTTTGGCCTTGGATCTAAATCACTTTTCAATTTCTAAAATGAACCCAAAACCAACAGAAACAAAATTATCCTTCAGAATCAAAGATTTGCCCCCAATGCCCATGTTCAAAAGCATGCATAGAAGTATACCTCTGAACACATTTAAAGCAATGATTATCATGAAGATAAATTGCTTGGGTCCCTAGGTAACTTGCTCCCCCTTGAGGGAATTCAGTTTCTTTGGGTGTAAAAATTCTGGTACTTTTACCTTATACTTCTTACCTCTTATGTGCTAACTGTCTCTTTTCCAGGGTACTTAGTTACTCTTGTGACCCATTTTTTTCATTGTTCTGGGTAGTAGATTAACTTTTTGTTGAAAATTGATAGGGGTTGTATATATGCACTCACAATTTGTATTGTGCACAAAGTGTATTATTCTTCTCTTCAAGAAGATGAGGCTCAATGTTTGCCTTGGAATTTTTAATCAGCGATATCAATTTTAGACATAACTGTTTTAGAAGGTAGAAAAGTGGGGTATCCGGGTAGCTCAGTTGGTTAAACATCTGACTTCCGACTCAGGTCACAGTCTCGGGGCCCTGGAATGGAGACTTACCTCAGACTCCCCACTCAGCAGGGAATCTGCTTGTTCTTCTCGCACTGCCCCTGTCTGCCCTGCTCTTCCATATAAATGAATAAAATCTTTTTAGAGGGTATGTGCTATGGTGAATGCTGTGAAGTGTGTAAGTCTGATGATTCACAGATCTGTACCCCTGGGGCTAATAATACATTATATGTTAATTTAAAAAAAGGAAAAAAAATAGGCAATAAATTTTAAAACATAGAAAGTAGAAAAGTGCATTGTTGAAATAAAAAATGAATACATGTTAGGATGGTCACTAAAGTCAAGAAGCAGGAAATTATTATTTGGCAATATCATTTAAGAGGGTCTGTGTATAGGGCACCTGGCTGGCTCAGTTGGTAGAATGTGCGACTCTTGATCTGAGGGTTGTGAGTTCGAGCCCCATGTTGGGTATAGAGATTATCTAAAACAATTTCTTTAAAGAATTAAAAAAGTTCTGTGTAGAAGGGGAATTCAGTAAAATACATATAAAAATTATGTGCTCAGTAACATTATGATATCCAGGGATTTGCTAAATATATTTTTTAAAGATTTTACTTATTTATTTGACAGAAAGAGATCACAAGTAGGCAGAGAGGCAGGCAGAGAGAGAGAGGAGGAAGCAGGCTCCCTGCCGAGCAGAGAGCCCGATGCGGGACTCGATCCCAGGACCCTGAGATCATGACCTGAGCCGAAGGCAGCGGCTCGACCCACTGAGCCACCCAGGCGCCCGCTAAATATTTTTATTAGATAGAAAATACTTAGAATTCTTTACCATCTTTCAAAATATTTACTCTAAGGTAAATACGTATATATATGTGTGCCTTTGTCTGTATATGTAACAGGGTTATCAGGATGCAACACATGCTACATTTTTATCATGCCTAGTTCTTTCTGCCTTTACTGCTAAAACTATTATTATTCCTGAAGAAATTGGGCTCACAGCAGTCTGTTCCATATAGGATACAGATCATGGGAAGTGACTTTTAGTGAAATCCAGTACCAGTGTTAAGCTGTTTTAGTGAGTTAGGGTTGAGTTGAACATTATGAAGGACTATATTTATCAAGATTCTCAGTTCTCTGCTTAATTTCTCCCATAGAATAGTTTTACAGAGCGTCATTGCATCAAAGGAATTGCTTAGGATAAATAAATACCAGTCGGTTTACCTGTGAGTAAAATCAGAGTCCTATGGATAGTATGCAAATGACTTCTGGTTAACAGAAACTTGTGATCGTTGTGTGTAAGCTCTTATTTTGAAGCTAAAATTGCTATAGGTACTTTACACTATAGATTCTGAGATGATAGGGAACAGAGGAGATGGGACATCGGATTCTGTTTCAGGGACCAATAAAATCTTGTACCCAGAGAGCTGCCTTTTTTTTTTTTTTTAAACTATTTATCTCTTCATGAAAAATGTGGCTGTCATTGAAAGATCTTTTTTCTTCTGTCACAGCTTTCCAAAGGGCACATAAAATGAAAATGTGGGATTTAACTAGTTAAATAATGAATCAGTTTCGAGGATTTAGCATAAGTGACACTCCATGGTCGTCCTTTTGGACTGTGATTTCTGGTAATGGCAAGTGGGAAAAAAAAAAACCAAAACTATTAACCGCTGTTGCTATGGTTCTATCTGCTGAGTTTCAGGCATCGTTTTGGAGGCTGCAGTGCAAACCCTGCTTGAGGAAGGTAGAATTTCATAATACCAGAGGCTTCCTGCCGCCTCACGAGCAGACAGAAAATATAGGTGAGGGGAAAGGTGTGGACTCTGGAAGAAGAGAAAGACAGTATTTCCAAGGAAGGGGAGAAAAGTAGCCTCTCGCTTTAAAGATTGCGAATTCTCTCTCTGTTTTTGAGAATGGGAAATTTCTCTACTTTCTGCAGAGAGGAGAAAAAGCTAACAGAAAAGGAAATTGGGGAGGTAATAGTCATTCATTTCTTTCTTGTTGCTTATGACTTCTGTGATAACAGTTACATTTACATAATTGATTCGCTGTGGCAAGGGACCGTATGTAAAGAGTCTTTTGGGTCAGGAGAAAGCTTGGGAAAGATCTGGGGGGGAAGGCATAGGGAGTTCAGCTGCTTTTCTGTTTAAGATGGGCAATTTTGGTGGCATGTGTACTGGGCCAATAAATTGTTTCTAGCCACTTGGAGTCGTTTTGCGTGGCCTTTTACTTTTTTCCTTCTGTAGGCAAAATGAATACCTTTCATTAACAAGGAAAAGCGCTAGATTATCACTGGGTTATCTTTGGCTCATTTGGACTGTTATTTGGGTGGGGCGGGGAGCAAGGCTAAAGAGAAGGAAGCTTTCTTTGAAATGACTGGCTTTAATATTATTGTTACTTTTCCAGTAGGTGCTGGCCTTAAAAGTCTCCTTCAGAGAATGATTAAAACAGTTCTTTGGAGTATTGCGAGGCTGAGTGGCATCTCAAATTTACTTTAAAATAAGTTTGCTTAATGACTTTTTAGCACTATTTGATTTATGTCTTGGCTAAGAGAAGAGTTCTAAGTGGTATGTAATCCAGTTGGTTTTTTTCTAAGAACACTTACTGGTACTGAATACCATGTGTTTCTATTGTTGGCTGTTAACTTCTCAGGAGTTTAAAAGGTATAAATGTTCTCCTACCTAAAAACCCAACGAAGATTGTTTTCTGCTCAGGGATTACAACCTCCCCCCACCCCAGGTTCCCTGGTTCACCTGCTTGCCAAGGTTCTTTGGGAGAGTCCCATCCGTATAACCAGGAGCATTTTCATTTCTCTTGTGTGTCACACAATGATGGTGTAAGTATGATCCTGATTCAAAGACGAAGCACAGTTTTAAATGATTTTTTAAAAAAACTCTAACTGGAAAGATGATCTGTATATTGTGAAAGAATATTTTTATTTCATATGGGCAGGGGGTTCCAGAATTTGAGAATTTAATGATTTTTTTTTTTTCCTGGTAAGACACGAAGTCATTTCCTCCTAGGTACTAGAATGAGGAATGTAGTGTATTCTGTTCCTCTGTACTATGAAACCATGCCTGCATGCCTGTCCTCGAATGTAAAGTGAGATCTGAAACTGTGACTGTGGGGGATTCTGCTCGGGAGGCTGGACTAGGTTATTGTTTACAAAGATAAAGCATGTGTGACTGTGTATGTATAGAAGGGATCAGGTACCTGTTCCAAACACATTTTGAATTAGATGTAATTAATTTTCTACTGAGGCAATTAATGTGTAATTACTTCGCTTCTGTGTGTAATTATAGTGAGGGCTGTAGTGTTTGGCTTATGCTTTGGACAAAAGTTTCTAGAAACTTTTGGAGTTAACTTCCCCGCGTTCAATATTTTTGAATGCCTGTGTCTTTCGAAAATAATAACTATCATCTTCTTCCAGTAGTGTTTTTGGACCTTTGTTAATGTAATGCAGCCTTTCTCAACCAGGGTTGTCATCTGAACCACAAAGCCGAGAAAAGGATTTAAGTTAATGTTTTCTCAAGCTAAGACCATTCTAGATGTGGTAGAGCAGAGTTTATGTATTACATACATCCAGTGGATTCCTTAAAGCAGCTGTCGGAGAACTGTAGCCAAGGGCCAAGCCCCGCCTCCAGCCTGTTTGTGTGTAGCCTCCAACCTAAAAAATATTTTTTCATGTTTTTAAAGAGTCATTGAACGAGACAAGGCATATGTGACAGGGGCCACAAAATGTACCTGGCCCACAAAGCTTGAGACATTTACTGTTTGGCCCTTTACAGAATAGTTCAATGACCTCTGTCTTAGGTTATGGGACCACACTGAAATTGCTGATCTAAATAAAGGAAATGTTTTATAGCATTTGCTCGGAGGTTAGGGATACAGTAAGATAATAGGAAAGTTGCTCTTTATGAAAGTAACTGACTTATGTATTGGTCCCATTACTGTGATGCTAAATAGATAGACATTTTTGTTTTGTTTTCGAGGCAGAAATTTTTGTGGTTGAATTATATGGAAAGTTGTACTGGTAATGATAATACAAATTATATGTAGGTGTGTACATATACAGATAGATTTTAATATTTTTCTTAGTTTCTAAAGCAAGAAAATAAAAGTGGGAGAATTTCATATAGGAACATCGTAGAAGGCACTGATTGCTTTCATCACTATTTTAAATTAAAGGGTGGTATCTGTTAGAGAAAAAAGTGAATAGAGTGCTGAGTGTCAGACATAATCACATTTGTTTCCTCCTTGTACTGAATGAGTGCCTTCACCCTACAATTAACGTCTCAGGTTTGTCAGCAGTAAGGAGAATAGTACTTAATCAAAAATGCATTAAAATTATTAGATCATAGCATATGAAATAATCAGGCTCTACCAAATGCCGCTTAACTACTTGATTTAGTGGGGGAGGTGCTATTGGCCATAAAACATATATTGGTAAATCACAGAATTATCAAGGGAGAAAAAGACTAGCAGGCATTATTTGTAATTTGCTGCTGATTTCTTTTATCTCCATATTCAGTTAATCATGAAGGTCTATGAGGGCTTCCCCCCCTCCCCCAGAAAGTGTCAGACATCATCTCGTCTTTTATCATGGCACTCTAGCCTTTGTCACAAAGTAGGCTCAGGGCTAGGTGCAGACAGGAGGGAGCTACCTAGAACACAGACTTGATTTTTCCACTTGTCTGCTGACAGCTTTGGGTGACTCCGTCCTAGCCTGTCCAGAAATTCCTAGGAATGATGTGTTAAACCAGCCTCCGGGGATGGTCAGGAAAGGCATCCCTGGGTAGCGGAGCCGGCTTTAAGACTGGGTGGGAAGAAGGTAAAGGAAGGGAAAGAAGTTTGCCAAGGCAGGAAAGGACAAAGGGTTAGAAATTTTTCAGAATGTTTTATGGGTCCTTTCGGGGTGGGCAGTGAGGATTTGTTTGGTGAGTGGTACTTTCTTTCTGGTTAGGGCTGTAAGATGATAGGGTACGAGTCAGCTCAAGTTGTAGATCACAGATCTTTTTGGGTAGCACACTGTTCAAAGCATTTTAATGACCTTGAATTGCTCATCAAGCTTATTTTGGCTGTGGCAATACAAGAACTAATTAAGGAACTTTGTCATTTGTCTCCGTCTTGAGGTTGTATGTTTGTTTATTGTCCCTCCCCACCCTGCCCCCAGCTGGAAATCACTCGTTATAAAAATCAAAAACCTAAATATTTTATAAGGGTTCCTCCCAGGTCTAAAATAAAATGACACTTTAACATTCCTAAAGAGACCATATAGCATATTTTTTTGGAGGAAAAACGTTCAGATTTTGTACATGTGTTGAAATTTGGTATTGATGGGGCGCCTGGGTGGCTCAGTGGGTTAAGCCTCTGCCTTCGGCTCAGGTCATGATCTCAGGGTCCTGGGATCGAGCCCCGCATCGGGCTCTCTGCTCAGCAGGGAGCCTGCTTCCTCCTCTCTTCCTCTTTGCCTCTCTGCCTACTTGTGATTTCTCTCTGTCAGATGAATAAATAAAATCTTAAAAAAAAAAAAAGAAATTTGGTACTGGATGTTGATTCTCCTTTTTGGAGAATTGCAGTGTTGTTGATTGGTAAATGAACAAAGGCTATAGATTTTAACTAATAAAATATCCCAAACACAGCTGTGTCAAGAACACGTAAATAGCCTTATGTTTATAATGGTATTCATTAAAAATTAAAAGATTCAACTCATGTTCGTAGTAGCTCATTATGTCAGTAGCATTAACCCCCTGTCTTTGAATATTGAGTTTGTCAAATGTTTTGCTTCGGTAACATGAACAGGTGTCAGCAGGGTCAACACAAATCGGTGGGGGTTCAAACTGGTAAGTTTGTACCTTTAGGGATAGGGATTAGGATATTCACGCGGGGACAGTGGAGTGTAGGGTAGGATGGAGATGGGTTGAGAAATTTCAGTTTGGGACAAGTTTGTAAACTTCAAGAGGAGATTAATTGACAACAAAAAGCAGAAGAGGTCTCCAAGCTGGAATCCTTTGGAGAAATGGAAATACTGTGATAAACAGGGCCTTTTTTTTTTTTCTTTTGGCAAATGAACTGGTATTCCCTATGCAAGGGGGAAGGAGTAATGGTAATAAAAATCCTCAGTGAGGGACGCCTGGGTGGCTCAGTTGGTTAAGCAGCTGCCTTCGGCTCAGGTCATGATCCCGGCGTCCTGGGATCGAGTCCCACATCAGGCTCCTTGCTCCGCAGGGAGCCTGCTTCTCCCTCTGCCTCTGCCTTCCACTCTGTCTGCCTGTGCTCGCTCTCACTCGCTCTCTCTCTGACAAATAAATAAATAAAATCTTTTAAAAAAAAAAAATCCTCAGTGAGAATGTCGAAATCCAGCCCCTGTTTTGTTAGTGTAACAGGTTTCTTCCCGTAAGCTAATTTCTCATATATGTTGGGTGCACCACAGTGCTGAGCTCAGAGCTAACTTTTATGTTCATTTGTTGTAGCTCTTCTTGCCTTAGGTTTTCAGGTACAGCTGTGACCCACAAAGACACCCACTTTACTTGATTCCTGAATGTATTGTTTATGAATGCACTTCTTCAAATTCTTTAAGGACATAGATATTAATTAAGGTAAAATACGTAAAAATAACAAAGCATTATTCTTGTAGCCCTGCACCCATTCACACACACATAAACAGATGCTCTGATGATATTTCTCACTTTGAGGAACTACAGAGTGGATTATTGAAAATATTACAGACCATTCTTTTAGAGTATTCTAGAATCTTCTCTAGTCTTTGTATTTGTCAGACTTAAAATTCTTTAGTGTTGATACCCATCATCCCATCAGTATGATTTTCTTGGGATCGTAGAATGTTAAAACCAGTAGGACCTAAGAGGTAATTTTCCTTAGTCCTAAGATTCCATTGGGTAACTCCTTGCAAATACAATTTGATTAAATCCGTTCAAAGTATAGATTTGATTAAAGAGAAAAATGTTGGAGGGAAATTATACTGCAGCCACTTTCTCATTAAGAATGAAAAGGTAAGTCTATGTAAAATTCCACTTTTTCAATCAGTGTTAATTTTCTAAAAGAACTCGTGGTGTTAATAATTTAGTACTGTGCTTACAAGCTTCAGACCTATTGATTTTAATTGGAGTTCCCCATCTAGAAGGAAGATAGGCAGTGAGCAAATCAATTTTGTTTTAATCTGATGCATTTTAATAAGTGTGCTAAAGATTCACAGTAATATTATCTGCAATAGCTCGATATTTGCTATAAGGTGTCTCTGCCTTAGATTCTATCCAAAGATGTGTATTTCTGAAAGTACTTGAATGGCATCCTTTTATTTCACCTCCAGGATGGATAGCATAAAATGAGGCTCTCAGCGTCCATCATGTTAAAGTGCCCTGTGTGTGGGTTTGATTAAATAATGGCCTGAATAAATTAGGATACCTGTTTTATCATTTCTGTATTAGCAGAATCTTTGTCTTCCTTTCACTATATGGCCTCATCCCCCTTTCCAAATGAATATTTTATAGTAAGAGCTTGTTATCAATCCCAGGCCATATTTATGTAACATCCTGTCTAGTAAGTAATAATCCCTTTACTTTAACATTCATGCTTAAGGTTAAACCTGATCCCTGATGGAATTGTGTATTTCTATATGTGTTTAGCCCAGGTAAATTAAAAGAAATATACAGCAGAATGATACACCGACTGCCACTCTTCGAGACCTTTAATCTTTGCCTTGGAGTATGAAATTGTGCTACTCTCCAGGACACACAGTCATATGGCTCTCATTAATAGTAATTGCGGATGTGCTTCCAGAATCATATTTGCATATATTAGTGATATGCATCCTTGTGGGTATGACTACTACCTACTCTCCTTTGGGTATGGCTGCATATTAATTAAGAATTGCTATTTTGCAACCTAAAGAGCTCTCCAAGTAAGAAAAAAAACTCTCAAAGTTGTCACTTTGGAAAGTTTCTATTATGTTAATCACATGCAACAATAGCGATTGACACAGAGAATTTCATACCTATTTTAACATCCTTCAAGTGTACCGAATGCACTCTCCCTTGCACCAAAAGTCTGAAATCAAACTACAAATGAAAGGATCGCTTCAATGCCAAAGATTGCAGGTAAGTTGCACACACCTTGCAAATAACCAAGAACTACAGCCAGTGTGCAAGGCGCTGCCCTGGGTGCTGTGAGGGTACCTGGTGCTTACTGAGACAGAGCCCCATCCTTAGTGAGCTTATTCATTTGAAAAAAGAATGATCATGGCAGTGAAAGAGAACACAGAGATAATAAAATGTGTGCTGAGTCCAAGGCTCCAGCAAAGAGCTATGGGAGGGCAGTGGATGAAGCAGTTGATTGTTAGGTGATCAGGTTACCCTGGGGAGTTGGGAAGGTGTTTTGTATGTTTGTTTGTTTTTAAGAGTTGTGGTATTTCCAGAAATGGGGGGAGAGTGAGGGTTGTATTGTTGGCAGAGAAAATGGCATGACTCAAAGCCTCAATAATAAGAAAGTAAGGGGTGCCTGGGTGACTCAGTGGGTTAAAGCCTCTGCCTTCGGCTCGGGTCGTGATCCCAGGGTCCTGGGATCGAGCCCGGCATCGGGCTCTCTGCTCAGCGGGAAGCCTGCTTCCCTTCCTCTCTCTCTGCCTGCCTCTCTGCCTACTTGTGACCTCTGTCTAATAAATAAATAAAAATCTTAAATAATAAGAATGTAAAATTGTTCCCCAATGGAGTATTGCCTTCAGATTTTTATGTCCAAGCTACTACTCACTGAAGCTTTGTGTTCGATATATGAGAAGCTATCCCCGACGTTTTCCCCTTGGGCACTTAGTTTTGTTGGGCGTTCTAGTTCTGTATATGGGCAAGTACAATTATGTTACTTTTCTGAATATTACTTTGGGAATGAATTTACAATGAAAGGAGAAGGCGACGAATATAACCTTGAGTCCTGTGTTAGCTGCGCTTCTGGCTCCCCTGACTTCCTTAGAGCAGTCGCTCATACTCAATGGGACCTGGTCCCTGTGAGAGGCGAGAGGGCAGTCCGGACAGTAACTCATCCTGTTGCTCTCCGTCCGCCCTCGGCTTCTGAGCCTACTTCGTTACAGTATCAGCGAGTTGGGCCCTGAATGCAGTCTGCGAATGAGATTCTGAATTGCTGGCTGCAGCAGTGGGGTAGCGTAAACTTCCCATTTGAGCCATCGTATACCACTACAGAATTGCCAGTTCACCCCCTGCTTTGTTGCGACTTGGCTTTAATACCTCACAGATTCGCAGTGTCAAAACAGGAAGCGATTTAGAGATCACCGAGTCCTCTTTCCCTCATTGTACAGATGGCGAAGCCAACATCTAATCTCTGAGTTCTCATAATTTCCAGGATAAGCAAAATGAGGGCAATTCTGCCTGACCTCTCTGCTTGCTTTACCTCTGCAATCCTTGTAAGAAACCAGACCTCCTTTTTCCTCTGGATAGCTGTAAGGTCACAGAGAAATGAGCTAAATGATGCAATGGCATTTTGCATCCAGCATTTATTGTGATGATAGCCTTAGACTTTTTGGTTTATTGAGAAAAAAATGTGATTGTTTGCAGGATGTCTCCTTCCCCTTACCCGTGGTTATAATTAAAGGCTTAAGGGAACTGCACATCCCAGAAAGTTAGTCAAAAAGACAAAATTAGTTATTTCCTTCCATTTAAGTGGCCTTAGACCTGAAGGTGATTTACCTGGCTGAACAGAATAATCTGATGTTTCTACTTTCAGTTAAGATGGCCGGAATTTCAAGATCTATCTAAGATGGAAATAGAGCTAATAAAAGCGCTGTTTCTTAAGGATTTCGAAGAGGGGAGAAGCTACGGTGAAATTTCTTTTCATGCTTTTCTGCATTTAATTTTTTTTTTCTTTAGAAAAAATGTGGTACGTGGGAAAGGGACAGTGGAATCAAAGAGATGTTTTATTCTTCTTTCCCCGATTGTAAATTGAACTGTCTTACCAACATGTGTAAAGAACTTCATTCTTCACATCCCAGAATGTGTCCCGCTTACTCCTTTGTTCTCTCCCTCTGCTCTGAGCTTAAGTACAAAGAAGAAAGCACGTTAGGACAGAGGAAGCTCTTCCCTTACCCTCTCTTGAGTAGGAGGAATTCAGATGGAGTATTTTCAATTATTCTTTTGTTCTTAGAGGCGAAGTAGACTCAAAATTAATAAGGAGAAACTCCTCAAACTGCTGTGTTATTCATGCCACCGTGTCAAAACCTTTTGTAATAATTTCAACGAATTTATCCTTTGCTACAATATTTTCCAAGTATTTTTTGCTAATGAGGTACATTTAAAAATCGGAATAATAAACTAAAGGAAGGATGAAAAAGTACTTATAAACTTAATTCTATTTCTGCCTTATGAACACATTCTTCTTCTTGTTGTTGTGCACAAAATTGCTGGAAGTTTAAATTGTTGCTTAAGAGTACAAAATAATACTGTATGAGACCTTCGACTTCGTGCTTTTTGCCAGTGAGACCAGGGCTGCCTCAGCTGTCTCAAAACTTCCTTTTAAGTGGTAAGAAAAGAAGGAGACGCCACTGTGAGTTGATAAAATGCCATGTGGTGACCACAAGGAAGACCGGGGTTGTCGTAACAACTTTTTTTTTTTTTTACACTACAGTTCATTTATTTTATTGCATATACATAAAACTGGGCAGTTTGACATGTGCAGTATGTTGGCAAAGCAGATCATGACCTTTGAGAGAGAGAAAAAAATGTGAGTGTGGCATAAAAATAGGCAAACTAGGAACATTTTCTGTATGCACTTAGATAAATATTTTGAGCTCTCAGACATGGAAATAAAAATTCAGACGACTGATCACCTCAAGCCCAACTCTCCATGTTTAATTTGAAACACATACAGACATACCAGTTATTACCTTGGTTCTTATTCTGTCACATACAGAATACAGTGAAGCTAAATATTTTACTCCAGAAATCTAAATCACAGAGGTCTCTTAAGAGTTCCATCAACTTTGTTATCAGATACTTGTAATATGAACCTGAAGTTGTACAAAGGAAGAAAACACTCTGCTAACATCACATCCTTCTAAAGTCTAGAAAAAATTATGAGTTTCTTTTATTCTCATTATTAAAGTAATCTGAGTGTTCACATAGTCATGTGAACAGTCTCTGCCCTGTATAAAACCTAGCACAAAAATAGTATTTTTATTCTTGGACCATTTCATCAACCTCAGGGTCTTTTTTTTAAAGGAACAGAACTGAAAGCCCTAGTGTTAAGGGTTATGAAAGTGTTAAGGGTTACAGTAAATCACTGATAAAGCTGGAATTGGAGCTCTTGGTTTCCGGATATTGGATCCCGTGGGACTCATGGTATGGAATACCATCACTACCTTGCCTCCCACACTCCAGAGGCTAGCCCATTCCAGATTAGTTATTGACATGGGAAAAAATGGGCCAAATACAGTACCCTTGCCTGAAAGTCAAGATTACATACAGGTTACTTCTCTGTGGAATTGTAGTATAAAATATTTGGTAATCATGCATATCTGCAGGGATCAGTCAATTGCAGAGTAATTCCAAAATTGTAAGAAATCGTATCATTTGGAGGAGAGGAAAATTCTACTTTTTTTTTTCCAAAATTTTTGATGTTTAAAAGTTTTCAGACTCTTTAAATGTAGGGATATTCCAAAGTAGACCTTCAACAGTTACGTGCTCTGTGTGTGATGGAAAATAATTTTGGTTTTATAGCAGAAGAGTATAATTTAAGTTACAAATTGATCCAAGCTGTAGTGAAGGAACCTTGCACTTAGAGGAGTCAGGGGACCTGGGTTCAAGTTGGGGCTTTGCCATTAGTTAACTACCTTACATCCTTGAACAGTTTCTGACCTCCATAAGCTACGGAGTTATTTCCCTGGTAAGAATGGATTTTGGGTCAGATGTTTGCTAAGTTCCTGTTCATCTCAAAGATCCCATCATTCTTTTAGTTTCAGGATTTCTGTTTCCCTTCTTAACCTTTCCCTACCTGTGCCATCATTTTGACTTAGGTGGCCTTAAATTTCTTAGCTTCCATTTGGTGGTATTAGCCTGGGACCCAGTGGGCATACGGTAGATGCTTGTTACTAATGGTGGTGATAAGGAGTTGGTGTGCATGACCTACACACTCCCTTCCAGCTGTAAAAGCCTGTGACTGTTCTATCTATCTAGGGAGCAGTCAGCTGTGCCTGGATAATATATAGCACTTTAAAAAGATAGGTAGTGTCCTGTGGTCTTGAACACAAGCAGTGCTAAGAGATGTGTGGCTGTTGATTTTAAATCTTTACATATTTTTTTCTGGCAGTATCTTGACTAGGAAGCATTCAGTATAACTTTTGAGGCAATATTGATAGGTAGTTGACGAATCTTAACATAGGCAGGCATCATAGAACTAACTGCATTTGAGGCTCATGGAGCCCCTAGAAAATGATTTCTATGCATTCTACTTGTTAGATGACAAGTAATAGTGTAGACGTGGAAGTATTCCAGAAAAGCGTTTCCTCTCTAGCTTGGGAGAACTAACCTGAGCAATTTCAATGGGTAGATTCGAGTCGTTAGTATATTGTTAGGCTACAGTTTTTAGTTACCCTCTGTGACTGTCCAGGCTTCCTGAGTTCACTGCAGGTCACTCCTGGTGTTGCACTTGAGACTTTGAAGAGAGTAAGAGGTCTTCTTTTCTAAGCGGATATCATTAGCACATTCTTTGCTCATTATTTCCTGTATACCTGTCTTCATCCGTGAGTCACTGGTAGGCCTCTACATAGATCAGTCTTTGTAAAGTGCAGAAAGTATCATATAACCAAGAGCATCCATAATATGGCTTTTATTAAGGTAGGGAGGCAAGTGCAAACCCTATGTTGAGGTCAGCTTTGCTCAGCTGGGTTCTTAGTTCTTGAAGGTTCTTTCACTTGAGCTCTACCCTTCCTGGTCAAATTCTCCGAGAAATCTACCTTCTCTTCCCTAAATCTGTTACATTTTTACTCTCAGCTGCAGACTAGAGGTTTTACTTTGACTACCTCAGATTCAAAGAAACTAGATTTTGTACCTTTGGGTTTTTTACCGCACCTTTGGGGTTTTTTTTTTTTTACTGCACCTTTGGCTCTCCAGGTCTCCATTCTGTTAAAACCTCAAGGTTAATTCTAATTCTGTCCACAGTTTTCTTGTTTCTCCAGATTCAGTTATTCTTAGTGCCCCTGATGGGGTTCAGGATATGCTACCCCAAAATACAGCACCTTGGCATATTGAATATTTTAAGCTGAAGGTGTTTGAGGAAATAGAAGCAGGAAGGTTACTCTGACTGACTCTCCTCCTTCCATTCCCCCCTGCCCCTCTCCCCTGAAGTGGGTCTTAAGACCCTCATGTGGGAGGTGTTCTCATAGTACTTGGAAGAAAGGAGCATCCATATCTCCAAGGACAAAGGGATGCCAAGAAGAGTCTGAACAAACAGGCCTTGCTACGTTTCCCCCAGTTTGCTACATTTAGTTCATACTCTTTGCCCGTTTCCACATTTTTTTGCTCTTTTGTCAAACCTAGCTTTAAAACACACCAGTTTAGGGGCGCCTGGGTGCCTCATTCCGTTCAGCATCCAACTCTAGGTTTTGGCTCAGGTCATGATCTTAGGGTCATGGGATCGAGCCCCATGTTGGGCTCCACATTCAGCTTGGGGTCTGGTTGTCCCTCTCCCCTCTGCTCCTCTCCTGCTCATGCCCTCTTGCTCTCTCTTTCTCTCTCTCCCAAATAAATAAATTATTGATTCTTTTTAAAAGGACCCACCAGTTTAACCATTTCTTGGAGTCTTCATTTCCTTATGGAGGATCCAGTATCTTGTAAAACTTATATTAAATCAATATATATGCTTTTCTTCTGTGAATCCATCTTTGTGAGTTTAATTTTCAGACCCAGCCAGGGACCTTAAGAGGGTCAAGGAAACCATTATCCTCCCGCCACCCCCTCCACAATTTGTACCCATTTTCTACTAGCTAAACTCTTTGCCAGACTTGACTATTAACTCAAAACGGTCATCAATTAGATCTGAACCTGTTACGTGCCCTATTAATACATAGACCATACTGTGTGTGTGTTTTTTTTTTAAAGTGTTCAAAGATATACACACCAAGAGTAAGGGAGGTTGCACTTTGGTCTATCCTGCCTCAGTTTTGTGGCACTTCCTGGGGCCCTGGCCTCCAGGTAGTAAAGGAACAAACTGAAGTAATTACCCAAAAAAACCCCAAAAAAGTACAGGATACATTTTGTGTTTTGGTAAATATTACTTTTCTGGCCTTATTTGAGGTTAGACATTAATTTTAGAGATGTGTCGTTAGAATTATTACAGACTAAATTTTTAAAATACAGCTAAGTATATATATAAATACCAAAGTCCCTTTGGTTTACTTTTTATCTCTTAAGTTGTCCACTTTCAGTGTGCACAGTTAGAAGAGAGCCAGAGGTTTGTCTGGGAAAAATAGGGGTGATGAGTTCCCTATAATCAAGGATAGAAATTTCAGATGTCTGCTCAGTAGTTCGCAATGCCGATGTCAAGTCTTGTGCCAGAATGACTGCATAGGAAGCAGTTCAGAGTACTTTAAAACAAGAACTTACTGCTGGGCTCTAAGCTCAGAGATGCCCAAATCAGTACTTTGGGGATGAGGCCTAGGTATCTGCATTTTAAAAGTAACACTGCCAGCTCTATTGTGTAGCCAGGACTGGAGAGCCCTTAGAGAACCCTTAAGAATCTTTCCAGCCCTCTTATTCTGTGATTAAAGTGTGCAAGAAAACTTCTTCCATCTGCCCCTGACTTTCCACGGTTAAGATGTCCCTTTTAGAGATACTAAGAGTATTTCCATACTGAAAGCTTGTTGCTGCCCTTAGTTACTGTTTTAGTAGTAATGACAACTTCTAAGACTTAAATATGTAACACTGTACTTAGAGCCGAAGAGTTCAGATCCAATCACAATTCACTGAAAATCCTGAGGTGGACCTGTGAGGTTCCCATGTGAAAAGACCGGTTTCCGTGGGGTCATATACAAATTGTCTACCATTAGTTGTAAAAACCATGAGTTAACATAGCCAGTCCTCCTGTTTGCTGCTACTGACCTGAGAGCTGCGTCCTGTGCCATGGCTTTGAGAAGGCAATGCAAATACGGATCTAGAAGTAAACTGGAATTTTGCAGTAGAGGTGGGAAGATTAGGAGATTTTAATATTCTTTGGAAATGCTTAATATTCTCTAATATTTTAATATTCTTAAAATTTGATTGGGATGCAGAGGGAGCCGACTTGGTTTTCTTAGAGACTCTGAAGAAGAATGATGTGAACAAGTGGGCAGTTCCATTTCTTCATACAGGTTTTATCCTACTGCATTGTTTGAGATACTTACCATGTATTTGCTTGATTTTGCCCTTGCACAGAAAAAAAAAAAAAAAAACAAAACAAAAACAGGAAGAATACCTGTCCTAATAAAGATTTGGTATACTTTGGCTTAAGAAGCTAGTGAGATAGAAGAGGAAGAGATGGAACTTTGGCATTATCTAGCCCAGATTCAGGACTTGATAAGCAGGGCAGGGACCTCTAGCCTTCTGAAGTCAAAGAGGTGAGGTTCTACTCGGGAAAAATTGTTTTCATGATCTCCCCCCACTCTAGATACTGGGGTTCTGTGTGACAAGTTTTCATCTCAAGATAAAGGAGTAGAAAGTGCAAGCTTTGTGTAAAAGCTTTCTCTTTTCCTTTCTCCAATTTGGTATTCCTTGATTTAAAATCCGAAACTATCCCTGAGTGAGGATTCACTTCAGAGCTTGTTTAAAATGCAAAATGTGACTTGATGTTTAAATCTTTGTTTACATACTCTCTGGAACCCATTTTATTATAGAACAGCTGTGTTCTCCCAGGGGTGGATTGTTTCAGTGAAATCCTTTTAAAACTTGAATTAAAGAGATTAGGATTTAATCTTTGTTGCTTACAACAACAAAGAATCTTGTTACAAAGTAAACGAATACACTTCCTAGTCCAGAATGTGTTATCAGAGAGTGCATACTATGTAGTTTTTAATCAGTGGTATGCTTACCACGTTCAGATTTGTTTTGTGATTATATCAGAAAAATAGAAAGATTTGTTCCTTTTATTTTTCCAAATCCACTGTATTTAGCAACTTACAGAGAGGTGACTCTGTCACCGACCTTGGTGAGTATTTTTGCCACAAGATACTGGAAAGACAAGAACCATCACCAAAAGTATGAAGAGGTAACTGGTGGTTTTGCTACTATGTGATATTAATCACAGCAAAGTATAGTGTCTTGCTAAGAGAACACCAAGGAAATCAGTAATGATGGTACTAAAGTGTTAGAGAAGGTATATAATAAAATGTAAGTAGTAAAAACACATTTGCAGCCTACTGGAAATCTAAATTATTTTTTTTAAGATTTTTTTTTAAAGATTTTATTTATTTATTGGACAGACAGAGATCACAAGTAGGCAGAGAAGCAGGCAGAGAGAGAGGAGGAAGCAGGCTCCCCATTGAGCAAAGAGCCTGATGCGGGGCTTGATCCCAGGACCCTGAGATCATGACCTGAGCTGAAGGCAGAGGCTTAACCCACTGAGCCACCCAGGTGCCCCTTTTTTAAGATTTTATTTATTTATTTGACAGACAGAGATCGGAAGCAGGCTCTATGCTGAGCAGAGAACCCGATGTGGGGCTCAATCCCAGGAGACTGAGCCGAAGGCAGAGGCTTTAACCCACCGAGCAACCCAGGCGCCCCCTAAATTATTTTTAAAAGCCCGTATGGGAAGCTCAACATACATTTGTTCTTTGTGGGTACTGGAGATGGGCAGGGATAACAAGTAGCTCGCAGTATCAAGGAGACTACTTCTTGATGCTGCCAAGGCTACAAGCAACTTGATGAGAGACAAAAATAAACTTCAATGATCTTGTCTAGTAACAGAAAATCTAAGGGACCACACTAACTCTATAGTTGTCTCCTGAAATTGTTGATCAGGTGAAATTGTAGTAAATGAACAGATAAATGTCGGTCCAATGTTCAGACTGGATATACAGCTTACCACACCTAGCTAGCAGCATCCTTCTGTATTTTGAAGCATTTAAGTACAAATTAATAACGTGCCTTTTGGGGGAGGTTTGGAAATCCTGTGTTTCTTCTTGATCAGCAGTACGTATTCAGCTATAGGAGTTTTAAGAAAGGATATAAATATTGTGAGTCTTCAGTTCAGCTGTATGAGTTTAAGTAAGGATATAAATACCGTCTCACGAGAGGAACATTTGAATTCTGAATTGTGGAAGACACAGGATATTTCTGAATCAGGAAGGGACAGTGAATTTTTGAATATCCAAAGCATTGGTTCACCTAAAAAACTATGCTTCATTCCAGATTTTATTGTAGCAAAATGTTGACTTACTCTGGATTTCTGCTGCAAGATGAGTTGTGGGAGCTCAGCCTGTTACCATTGCCAAGTGCACTTCAATGTCATACAGATAGGATCCCATGCTAAGAAAAAAGACTCCGAGATTCTTGAGTCTTTTGCATTCCGTGATTACACGGTGGTTCAGGAGTACAGGTGGGGCGACTAGAATGTCAGAGCTGGAAAAGAGGAGAGTGAAACAGTAATGTTCTGCTGGCAGAATGTTAGAATTTTAAGCAATTCACGTGCTTCCCGCTCAAGTTAGCCATTGTGTCACCATCCCTATCCTTGCATTAATGTACAGACTCTTGTCTAGTCAGCTGCTTTATTCTAAAAAGTACCTGCCCCCCCTTTTTTGGGAGTATATAATTCACATACGATGTTATAGTAGTTTCAGGCTTACAACATAATGATTCATTCATCACTGAGTGCTCACCACAGTAAGTAGAGTCGCCATCTGTCACCAAACAGTGTTACTGTAGGATTGTTGACTCTCTTCCCTGTGCTGGACTTTTCCTCTCTGTGACTGATTTCTTTTATAACTGGAAGTTTGTACCTCTTATTCCCCTTTATCTCTTTCCCCTGCCCCCAAACCCCTTCTTCCCTGGCAGCCATCCGTTTGTTCTCTGTATTTAAGGGTCTGTTTTTTGTTTTGTTTTATTTAGGTTCCACATATAAAGGAAATGATACGGTATTTGTCTTTCTCTGTCTGGCTTATATCACCTAGCAGTATACCCTCTAGTTTCATCCATGTCGTCACAAATGGCAAGATCTGGCTGTTTCTTTATGGCTGTGTAATATTATATCATATATAACATCTTCTTTGTCCATTCATCTATCAGTGAACACTTGGGATGCTTCCATATTTTGGCAATTGTAAGTAATTCTGCAATAGACAGAGGGGTGCCTATATCTGTTAGAATTAGTGTTTTCATCTTCTTTGGTAATTAACCAGTAGTGGAATTACTAGATCATATGATATTTCTATTTTTTAAAACTTTTTTTTTTTTTTGAGGAACCTCCATACTGTTTTCCACAGTAGCTACACCAATTTACATTCCCACCAACAGTGCACAAGAGTTCCTTTTTCTCCACATCCTCGCCAACACTTGTTATTTTTGGGGTCAGCCATTCTGACAGGTGTGAGGTGATACCTCATCGCAGTTTTGATTTGCATTTCCCTGATGATTAGTGATGTGTTGAGCATCTTTGCACTGGTCTGTTGGCCATCAGGATGCCTTTAGAAAAATGTCCCGCATCGGGCTCTCTGCTCAGTGGGGAGCCTGCTTCCTCCTCTCTCTCTGCCTGCCTCTCTGCCTATTTGTGGTCTCTCTGTCAAATAAATTAATTAATTAAATCTTTGGGAAAAAAAAGAAAAATGTCTATTCAGGGGTCACCTGGGTGGCTCAGTGGGTTAAGCATATCAGCTCAGGTCAACATCTCAGGGTCCTGGGATCAGAGCCGGCATTGGGCCCCCGAGCTCAGTGGGGAGTCTGCTTGAAATTCTCTCTCTCTCCCTCCCTACCTGTTTGTGTGTATGTGTATCCGTGCACGCTCTCTCTCTCTCTCTCTCTCTCTCATAAATAAATCTTAGAAAAAGGTCTACTCAGGTCCTTTGCCCATTTTTAATCAGATTATTTGTTCTTTCTTGGTGTTGGCCTGTATACGTGTTTTAATGTCATTTCAGTATTAACCGCTTATCTTAGGCATATCATTGACAGATCTCTTCTCCTGTTCAGTAGTTCCTTTGTCCCTTGGTTGGTGGTTTCTTTCCATGTGCAAAAGCTTTTTTATGTTGTAGTCCCAATAGTTTATTTTTGTTTCTATTTCCCTTGCCTAAGGACATGTATTTAGAAAAAAATGTTGCTAAGGCCGTTGTCACAGTAAAAAGTACCCGGCCCTTTGGCAGGCAGCAGAGACAGCATTTGTTACAAGGGACTGTTTGTGGTAACAGGATCAGCTAAGCCCAGTTAGCGTGGGTGACCCTGTAGAATATGGACTAGCTGGCTGTTTGGGATTGTAATTGCTCTAACAAAGCACATGCGGGGAGTCAGGGGAGTTTGTATGCTTTTAAAAATGTGTTATTGTCTTATGTGATTTATTTTCCTTTCATGTAAAAAAAACTTGATGCAAAACATTTGTGTTCTTTCTTTCTTTCTCTCCCCGCCACCCCCCCGCCCCTAGAATAACATAGCTGATCCAGAGGAACTCTTCACAAAATTAGAACGCATTGGGAAAGGCTCCTTTGGAGAAGTTTTCAAAGGAATTGATAACCGTACCCAGCAAGTGGTTGCTATTAAAATCATAGACCTCGAGGAAGCCGAAGATGAAATTGAAGACATTCAGCAAGAAATAACTGTTTTGAGTCAGTGTGACAGCTCATATGTAACCAAATACTACGGATCATATTTAAAGGTAATGTGTGTGTTGTATTATTTAAGTCATAAGGTATTTTCATTAGAAGTTTTTCTTCCTTTTTTTAAATTCTATTTTTTGAAAGGCAATGTCTTAAATTAGGATTTGGCAGTCTTTGGCCTCCAGGCAGAGTCCAGCTCCATTTATAGTGCCAAATAGACTGTTTTTAGATTTAGCAGCTGTATCCTGAATGCATCCCAGCACTCGGCTGCGCCGTTACTCCACACCTGAACTCCGGGTTGACGGGGGAGCAGAAATGCAGCTGGTCCTTGAGACGTATCCTTTGTCAGGAAAGAGCTTTCCCCCTGGGCTTTGACACATAATTCTCAGTGGTCCAGTCTGTCTCAACCTAGAATTGATGGAATATATAAGTATGTCACTTACTCCGTTGAGCTATGGTGGTTATATACACATCTTTCTCTCCCTCCAGATTATGAGCTCCTCGATGGCAGGGAATTTAGCTCAACAAGGCTTGGTTTTTACATCACTTAGCACAGGACATGGCACATCTTAAGTCCGTGATAAATATCTGTTGAAGTAGAGTCAAATGGAATACTATCTGTTCTCCCTCCCTCCCTCAACAGAAGTTGGAATTTTAAGTTTCCAGGATCATGGAATTAGCAGACACCTGAGGTCACGGCAGGTGGAGATGTGATTGCATAACACAATACTCTGGTTAGTAAAACCCAAGAATTCTTGGGTTCCAGAGTTAGAGGTCAGGATCTGGGGGCGCCTGGGTGGCTCAGTCGGTTAAGCATCTGCCTTTGGCTCAGGTCATGATCCCACAGTCCTGGGATCGAGTACCGTGTCAGGCTCCCTGCTCAGTGGGGGGTCTGCTGCTCCCTCTCCCTCTGCTACACCCCCTGCTTGTGTTCTCTCTCTCTGTCTCAAATAAATAAATAAAATCTTAAAAAAAAAAAAAAAAGGTCAGGATTTGTGAAGAATAAATCGAAAAATCTAGCTTTGGGTAGAGATACAATTACTTTAAAATTAAAAATTTGTATCCCCATATTGTAATTTTTCAGAGGAAGGCAGTATTAGTTAGTTCTTTGCTTTTCAGGGTTTACGGGGCAGGGCAGAGAAGTCTGGTTGGTTGGTTAGTTGGTTGGTTGGTTGGTTGGTTAGTTGTTTTTTTTTTTTTTAAGATTTTATTTATTTATTTGCCAGAGAGAGAGAGAGAGCACAGGCAGGCAGAGTGGCATCAGAGGCAGAGGAGAAGCAGGCTCCCCGCGGAGCAAGGAGCCCGATGTGGGACCCGATCCCAGGATGCTGGGATCACGACCTGAGCCGAAGGCAGCCGCTTAACCAACTGAGCCACCGAGGCATCCTGGTTGGTTAGTTTTATGTTCACCTATCTCTGGGTCAAAAAGAGTGTATTTATAATTCATCAGGCTACTGGCCTGAATAAGAATTAATGCTATCTTTTTTTATTCTGCTGACCGAATAAACCCTGGAATAATCTAGCTATATTAGTTATTACTTATTTAGAAATCAAAAATTTCACTGCCTTTTTACAAAGCCTGTTTATTCTAGTATTACATGAATTAGATGAATGTGGAATGAATGCATAGTAGAATAAATCCTTAAACAGGCTGTCACTGTGTGTCATACACGGCATTAGGTGCTGGAGATAGAAAAATGAAGAACCTGGGTGGCTCAGTCAGCCGAGCCTCGGGCTCTTGGTTTCAATCCATCAAGCCCTGCGTCTGGCTCCACGCCCAGCCGGAGTCTGCTTGCTGATTCTCTCCACCCCTTCCTTCCCTTCTTCTCACTGATAATAAATCTTTTAAAAAAATGAATAACTCAGTCCTGCCTTTAAGGAGCACACAATCCCACGTTGCACTAACAGAGTGCAGATTTTGTGATTACGTATGTACAACGTACAGACAACACAAATAAGCATGTAGTCACTTTTCTTATTTGGAGGGGAGGGCGGTGGCGGCTCCAAGAGGAGATGGTACCATTCAATTCACTTCTCAGTGTTAGCCTTTACTCTCTCTAATTGTACACACAATGATTGGATTCTTCGTGGCATATTTTGCTTGTGAATTCTTACCTACAAAACTTACTTAGCAGGTCAGATTCTTTTTAAGGAATCCTGAAAGGTCACTCAGTCTCAATATATTCAGGTCTCCCTCCTGATTCCCATAGCACACTTGGTTTGAGGCAGCCTCAAGAATCTGTTGTTGTTGTTGTGTGTTCTTTACAGATTCTGGTTTACTCTTTCTGGATTGAATCCTGGTGATTCCAGATCTACTCTAAAGCATGTCTGGTTTACTCTTTCTGGATTGGACTCTGGTGATTCCAGACCTACTCTAGAGCAAACCTAAAGGTTTGCTATTCTTAGGCACTTGTAACAACAGATAAGCTCCCTTTGGTGACTGACTTAAAATATTAAATAAGCCCTATTCCTAATGGGTTATTCTATATTATATTGAAAATGGGTACCAACATGGTTTTGACTGTTTTCATTGGTTGCTTATAGCCTTTGTTGAATCAGACTCAGTACCCTTATGGAAAATGAATTATAGCTCTGTTTGTATTATTTATTCCTAGAACTTTAAAAAGTTTTTTAAAAATTCCCTTCACAGTGTACATGTACCAGTCACCCAATGACTACTTAATATTTAAAGAAACAGATTGTCATGCCCAATTCTTGATTATAGAATGTTTTCAGACTAGTGAATGAATCAGGGCCATTATCCATGATGTCTTCTTAAAGGATTAAACTGAATAATTTTTATCCCCTTTACCATCATTAATTAAAGTCTACAATATGAAAGACTACTTTGAAAAAACATGTCACTTCTTGATAGAATTGTAGAAATCCACAGCCGGCTGATACTGATTATTCGTATCCTGAATTTATTCACATTAGAGTAAATAAATGCGTGTGTATTGTCTGTCTCTGTGCATATATACACACAGAAATAGCCTATGATTTTATAACCTTGTAATATTTATTTAAGTGACCAACTTAAATTGACCGACTTCTTTATTTTCCATTTATTTTAAAACAGTGAGAGTCTGTAGGCTTGCTTTTCTTTAGACTAAAATCACATCAGATGGAACAGGGTTCTGTTTAATGCAGTCAATATAACTCAAGGCTACATCCTCTAAGTACCATCAGGGGCCTGCATTATCAATCGACTTAGGGTTTATTGTGGCGCATCCTTCCATTTCAGAAGACATGGGGGATTTTGTGAGTCAGGTTAATTGAGTACAGTAGGATAAGGGTTTTTCTCAGGTTGTCTTTACACAGGATATTATACATAACCAAGACCGCACTGTAAGCTGGAGGAAAAGTTACTGCATTTGAGAGAAAATTATATGCTCTCTGAAACTGTATGCAGTTGTAGTGATTTCCTTGAAACATGCAGAAATGTACAAGGTATTCATTTTGACTGAGCTCACTGTATAACTTCATTTTTAAAAACAAGAGTAAAAACCAGACAAACATCAGTATGACCACAGTATTTTCCTTTAATTTTAGTTCACTGCAGATTTTCTTGAGAGACAAAGTTGGTCTTTATGAAGAGTGCTAAAATAAGCAAACCCTTCCCTTCTGATCTCATAATATTGGAAAAATCTTTTATAATCTTTAAATATTTTTCTAGTTCGATGTAAATCTTAAAATGAAGCTCACTCAGGCATTGACTAGAATTTGAATCATGCCTTTATTTGCTGCTGAAAATCGCCTTTAGATTTCTGTTTATGTTAAGGAACTATGCCCCCCCACATACACACCACCACCTTGATACCAAAAAAAAAAAAAAAATGATAGAAGTAAAATATTCCAGAACAGAGTCCGGTTTTGTGGCCTTCTCACTGTTTTTCCTGAGACTTTTGTGTGTGTTTATTCCCAGCCTATGGTGAATGTTTCTGGAATGTTCCTTAGTTAAAAATTGTGTTTTGGAGTTTTCTTATAAAACTTAAAGGAAATTTAAGAGGGAAAAATGTTCTCCTCCTTACAATGTTTTTTTTTTTTCTCAAAACAAATACAGCTTTAAGCTTGAAATAACACAGCTCTAAGGAGCCCCCTATTAGATTCAATTTCGCAGACATTTGCTTTTCGAATGCCCTACTATGTATATTCCTTTCATTCTGCATATTTGTCGTGGTCCATCTCATCCACTCTGTTGTGACAGCTTCTTTCTTTTTTTAAGATTCATTGATTTGAAAGGGGGCACGGGCAGAGGGAGAGAATCTCCTGCAGACCCCATGCCGAGTGCAGGCCCCAAGTGGGACTCAGTCCCACAACCCTGAGTTCATGACCTGAGCTGAAATCATGAGCTGGATGCCTGACTGACTGAGCCACCCACGCGCCCCTAGGGCGACAACTTCTGAATTCAGGTCTCTGGTTCTAGCCTCTCTACTTAACCCCAGATAGATACATCTAACTTGCTTCATATTACCCACGTATCTATGGGTCCATGAAGTACAGTAACCCTGACAAGGAGGAGTAGCATTTGAACAAGAACTTGAGCGTCATTTTGGTGAGGGTGGAGTATAGAGATGGTCTTCCAGTTTGGAAAAAAGGAACTCAGGGGTGGTAAGGCATGTGGCCAGATGATCTGTCCTGTCCCTCATGGTTCTCTAAAATTTTATGTGCTGTTTCTTCTTTATTGCGGTAAAATATACATCATAAAATTTACCATTTTGACCATTTGAAGTGTACATTTCTGTGGCAGGAAATACCTTCCTGTTGTGTAGCCATCACCACCATCCATCTCCAGAACTTTTTCATTTTCTTCAACTGCAACTCTGTACCCATTAAACTGTAATTTCCCATGGTCTCCTCTCCACAGTCCATTCTACTTTCTGTCCCTATGAATTGGATGACTCTGGGTTCCTTATATAAGTGGAATCAGACAACATTTGTCCTTTGATAACTGGCTGACTTTAGTTGTCCATGTTGGATTATGTGGTCAATGTCATGATTCATAGACCAGCCCATTTAATTCAACATGTACTTAATACATAGTACAATAATCATCTCTCAGATACATACAATGGGTATTCAAAAAATTTTTTTCTATGAACAAATGAATCCCAAATTTCACAGTAGCCCTTCTCCCTCCTTGCTTTGGCCAAATGTCTATTTAGCAGCAAACAGTGGGGTTCGGGGGCCTTCTTGTGGGGTGGCAGAGATAACTTGTTAACACTAGGCTCCAAGTTCTCCCCAGTAAATAGTACGACTCTGGAGTCCTTACGCTTTAGGCATTCTGAATTTTGGATCAGAAAGCCATTTCCTAACCCCTGACCACCCATGTTGATGCAGGACTTTAAACTTACTCCTCCAACCCGTTGTGAAACTGTGCGGGTCACTTTATTAGTGGAGAAGTGGAGTTTTTCCTTCAGGGACTTCCTCTGCTTCAATGTGCCGGATGTACGGGCATGGTTTACAGTCCCTGGCTCTTTTGGAATTTTCGGCCGGTATGTAGATATCATCTCAGCCTTTTAAATTATTTAAAAGCAAGCCAAACATACTGATTTGCATTCTCCAACACAAACATCTTTTCACAGAAATCAAAGGTAGAAGTTGTAGTCCTCCAAAAGAACACAAACAGAGAGTCTAGGCTTTTCAGTTTTGTTTGGTTTGCAATTGGTGTTTTCCCTGAGGCCTGCTGTGGACAAGGAACCTGTCAGAAAACGCTCTGTGGACAAAGCTTCCTTGAGCAGAGAAGAGCCCCACGAGCCTCACTTCAGTCCCCACACCTGCGTAGCAATCTTCTGAAGGGCCAGACCTGTGGCCATCATCTAGTGAGACTTGGTCCCCAGAAGTGGCAATCAGAAGGAAGCAGGCAGAAAATTCTGTCTGGCAGCTCCCCTTCCTTCCCTGCTGTTTCCAGAGAGTCCTGGTCCCACCCAGTGGCTTGCTTGGGAGGAGGAAGCCGCCTTTTTCAGATCTGGAAGTTGCTTACTCACAACTTTAATAGCATTTTGAGCTCTCTGTGAATATGCTTAAGTGGAGAACAGATGGTAAGTTTCTGTTTTGAGTCAGTAACCCCCCCCCCCAAAAGGACACACATTGTTTCAGACTCGGAAAACAGATGCTTTCATTCATGAAGAACTGTGTTTAATAAGATCTTTTCGTTTGCCTTGTAAGTATCAGGTGAATGGGAAGCATTCTGAGCTCATGAGGTAGAAGGTAGGGCTGATTAGAAACAAACTGGCAAAAGAAAAAATTCCGCAGGCTGTGCCGCCTTGTGAGAACCACTTCTTTCTTCTCTCGAAAGAAAATCAACTATAAAGACACATGAGGTTGTCAATTTTCAGGTTCTGAGGGCCTGATTCTAGACATAAAAACAAGTTACCTGAAGCACTCCCAGAGCTCTTTCTCCTTCCCCACTGTTAAGAGAACATACTTCCTCTCTTTCCTACCCTAGACACCTCCACCAGCAAAGACTCTTGGCTGCTTCTTCCTTCACTTCAGGTTGTGATAGGGGAGTGGCTGGTGGCTGTCAAGAGGCAAGGGGTGGGGGGGGGTGCGCATTGTTGCCGCCCAACCCCCACCCCCTGCTGTGCATCCTACATGGTGTCAGCATCCAGAAAGAAAGGAGGAATCCTTGCATATTAATTTAACCGGAGCCCTTCCTCCCCCGGCCCCAATACTAAGCCTCTTTTCCAGTCCCTTCACTATAGTGTCACCCATCGTCCTATTACTGGGGTCCATTCTTTTGCCATGCTAAAGCCCCAGCCTCATGGGGACATGTAGACATTTTGATTGGAACTCTTGAGTACTTCCTGAGGAGTTTAGAGTTTGATGGCTCCTGGCAGTAGCTCGAGAATCTTTATCCCACAGCTGAGGCTGTAAGGGTAAAAAATGTGTCCCTGGCATCCCAAGTTGAAGCACAACACTGAATGTGTTTTTCCCCTGGAAACATTATGAGGGTGTAAACAGTCATTTCTTTGGCATTCTTTCTGCTACACTGTGGAGACCGTCGTGTTCAGCTCTCTTTTGTGGGGGACTACCCTAGGAACCTCGACATTATTTTTTATGGGAAAAGTGCTTGCTTTTCAAATTTGAAACACCTTACTTAAAATGGACTTTTAGAACACCAGCCATTCACAACTTGGCCCCTTGCCAGGATAGTAAAATCAACCATTCCACTTAGAGTCAAATCTGGGGTCCCACAAAAATGCAGAGAATAACACTCATGAAATGATTTGGGGAGAGAAGTGTCCCTCGTATTTCAGGCTATCGCTGAAAGAGGTTTAATGGTTGATTCCAATTTTTGTCTGACAGAGCTGAGTGGTGCCTGTGTGCACATGTGTGTACACCTGATTGAAGTTTACATACTTCAGGTAACTTGCCCCATTCCTTCTGTACAGCTCAGAATGAAGTTAATTCCGGAATAATCAAGTAATTCTATGCTTTTCAAGCTACACACTCCCTTTCTCTTAGCCATGTACCTCGGCAATAGGAGTTGGAGGCCAGGAGGAACAATATCCTTTCTAGGTTCCACATGTGTCCGAAAAATGCCCAGTAATCATGGCTGATAGAAGTGGTACAGTACATGAGAACAAAAGCCAAAAACCGTAATAAGGCAAACTAACCAGTGTACTCAAACTCTTAAAATCACATGGGAGGTACCCAGAAGCTCCATTTAAAACTTCTACAAGTCTCCATATACCTCCTCGTTCCTTAATGTGACTCTTTTCCTTTCAAAGTCATCCAAAATAATAATTTAAGGCTATGGTTTCTTTATTCTGGGTTTTATAAAAATTGCTAATAGTTCAACAGTTAAAAAAAATAATAATTTCTCTGTCAAATAAATAAAATCTTTTTTAAAAAGGGGGGGGGCGCCTGGGTGGCTCAGTGGGTTAAGCCTCTGCCTTCAGCTCAGGTCATGATCTCAGGGTCCTGGGATCGAGCCCCACATCAGGCTCTCTGCTCAGCAGGGAGCCTGCTTCCTCCTCTCTCTCTGCCTGCCTCTCTGCCTGCTTGTGAGCTCTGTCAAATAAATAAATAATTTAAAAAATAATAATTTGTTCTTCATTTAGCCGTATCACAGGCTGAAAAGGTTGGGAGGAAGATCAAGACTCAGAACTTTACTTATATTTGTAATGTTCTATGGAAAAATATATGCTGGGCTTCAAACAACTAATTTTAAACTTGTGTTTTAAGACCAGTACATTAGTATGTCAGATTTAACATATTATGCTAGTTATTAGGCTCGGGTTTACAATGATTAAATTGTTTCATGGATTTTACAGGGTTCAAAATTATGGATAATAATGGAATACCTGGGTGGTGGTTCAGCACTGGATCTTGTAAGTATTTTTAAATAATTATATACTTAACATATCTATACTTTAACTTTTTTCTTTTAACTGGCATAAGCAGTGGCTTTTGGGTGAGCTGAATGGTTGCTCTGGTAATATGTTCAAGTTAAACTCTTACTTTGGGACCCCTGCCCTTATGTAGATTGAGCTAGATTGCAGGATTGAGCATATTGCTGATATTCTTAGCATGTGAATGAAACATGAATATCTTAATAAAATAAAGCTCTGCAAATTAGCAGTGTATGTGGCCATTGCTATCAGTTTAGAGTTTTACTTCGCAAGGATTTCCCTGAAAAGACCGCGTTCTTGGATTTTTAAAAATGTGATTAACCTGGTTCTTGTGTTCTCACCAAAGAGGCCTATGGACCCAGTTTCCTGCAGAACTCTCTGCCCCTCTATAGGCCATTTGGGAATGTGATGGTATTTTTGGTTGTCATAATGACTTGGAAGTGCTAGGGCCATTTTAGTGGGCAAAGATCAGGGTGCTGAAATCCTCCGATGGGCAGGAGAAGTTTCACCCAGTGAAGCTGTGATCACACACATAATCCCTTTGAGAAACACAGGTGGTTTTCCCTAAATTGGTGTGATTCTGTCATTGCTGTCTCCCCCTTTTAAATCTTTATTAATATGACATTGTATTTAAAATTCAGTATGCATTACTAAAGGCAACTTTGTGTAGTAAGATGACCACTGAGCTGGCCTATAGGAGTTTGATCTTATGGGGCTGTCTTCATAACTAAATCTGTGCCTGTGAACCAGACACATAAATTCCTTAGACTTGGATATCCTATAAAACGAAGAAGTTATTTCTAAGTTCCCTTCTGTCTTGAATATTATATGACTTATATTTTCTTAGCATGCTTCTGCTTTTGAAATTATAGAGTGTGATGTTTCTAAAAATAAAGTGTTTTCATGATTAAGATCATCAAGTAATATTTTAACTCTTATTTTCAAGTGGAGATGAGTTTTCCCAACCGTGAGTGATTAAATATTTCTAAAAGGGTTTAATCCTCCCTGCTAATGACTCCAAAGTTTCAAATAATCCTATGAACAGAAATGACGGTAAGAGATTTTCTGTCCTTGAAACAGAACCAAATTTAAAGCTTTCTAAAGAAATGGTAATTAAACTTGACGGAGAGTCTCATCTCCTTCTAGGAATTCATCTCATTGTAATCATTTGCTGAGTTAGGTATTACCCTCCTTGTATCTAATCTAATTCTTACACCCCAAAGCTGGAGTTCGTGTTTTCTCTCTCTCCTCTCTAGTGATAGAACACAACTGGTGTTTCTTTGTATAATAATCCTTCACAATAGTGTTTTCATTAGGGCTACAAGAAGCCTGCCAGTTGCTCCACGATCCTCCTTCTACTTTTCATATAGTTAAGAGCCTTTTTCAAATTGATCACAGTTACCTTATCTGGTCCCCCAAGATGCTCACCATATCCCTTCCCTGTGCTGTAAAAAATTAAGAAACCTGGGTCCTCGTCCTCGTTCTACGATTGACTAGCTGGCTAATACTGGACAAACCATCATTGAACCTCTGTGCCTTGATTTCCTCGAATACTGAAAGAAGAAATTCAATTAATAATTGCTCGAGGTTTGTTTCTCAATTTCAAGAACGCTGTGATTGAATGATAAAGTTCATGTAACTGGCCTTTGTAAGGAGGGCGCATGATGAGAAAATGTGCTGTACAGATGAAGGCTAGCATTTGGGGAATGGAAGAAAGGATTAGGTGGCAGGGAGAGCACTGCTGTTAGGGACAAGAGGAAATAAGAGGGATGCTGGGCAGAGAGGATTTCTCACTTTAAGGTGGTGCCCAACTAAAGGAGCATGATTACAACTTGTAACTGACATCAACATTTCAGAGTGTATACCTCAAGATTCTCTCCCATTGGAAAAAAAACGAGTTGTGTATGAACAGACTTTGTGCCTATTGTAGCTTATTTGATGGAATTGATCATACCCGACTTCTTTCCAAGAAGAATTGCGGTGGCTTACAACAAAAACTCATACGATAAGGCTAATAGAATAAAACAGGAGCACCAAAGAAAAAAGTTGGAAACAATATGCCAGCCTTAAGAGAAGACATAATACAATGTACTGCCTTGGGACTGGCTGATTAGGACCGGCTGGAAATCTAAAGGAGTGGGGGAGAGCCCCAGGCCCACAAGTATATAGTCTGTGAAAGAGCAGATGTCCCTCTATTGCACACTCTCAGCAGACAATAGAGGCAAAGTACCCAAGGCCGGTATGCGGCCCCAAAGGCATGGGTATTAGCTATTAGAGACATTGTCACCATCTTCAGTCATTGAGGAGAAGTTCAATTATGCACTCCAAGGCCAGTGAACCAAGATTTCATCATGATCTCTCCCAAGGTCGTATGGCCAAAAAAAAAAAAAAAAAAAAAAAAATGTCTCTGTTGCAGAGACTTTACCTTCGCTTTCTTTCCCAACTCCCTTTTTTTTCTCCTTTTCCCATTGTTGTCAACATGGCTAAGGAAACATTTTAACCACAAGCCTTGAAATAGTTTTATGTCTGATAATGAACCAGAAAAACTGAACTGCAGCACCCTATTCCCAGTTCCCTGCCATGGAGTCTCCCCCTTTTTGCCTCCCCCAGTAGCCCGTTCATTGAGAGTCTGTGTTTCTTGTATTTTAAACCGGTCCTAAATATACCCAATAAGCTAGTGGGTCTGTAGGACCCCTTTTTTGTTTTTGTTTTTGTTTTATGGAAATATATATTTTTTAATTTCTTACTTAATACACTGACTTACCCAGGCCACTTTTGGAAGTCCTTTAGAATGACAAGTAGTATCCCTTACAGATCTTGCCTGATTTCTTTAACTGAGGATATACGTCTTCTGCCCCCGTCAACATATTAGGATCAGTGATACTAACTACGAATCCTTAGTATGACCTTGGTCTCTCACTTCCTTGGTAGTCCCTCAGAATTTCATTGCTAGCGATCAGTAAAATGCCATTTTCACCTTTGAGAACAACTTTAATCACTCCTGTTTAAATAGAAACTTTTGGGGTGGAAGTTGATAGATTTATAAGTAAATAGATAATGTTACCTAGGAAAGGCACCTATTGAACTATGGACATCCCCGGAGTATACTGTATATCCAGCCCACAGTTCCTATTCAATGGTGAGACTGAAGTACAGAGTCTATTTTAAGCTGTTAAATTTCAACATGAAAGTGCCCTTTATTCAGAATAAATATGGTATTCATGAAAGATGAAATACACAAGGTGCCAAAGAGCTGTGAATCCCTCCCAGTGTGAGGCAGAGTGGGCGATGTTTGATTTTCACCACTTCTTCCCTCCTTCCAGCAAACAGAACTCTACCTCAGCTCTGACTTTAGATTCCCACCCTTTCCTGTAATAATATTGTACAGTCCACTGTTTGTGCTTTATGAGGTACCAGAACTTTAAAATAACCATTTATTTTAAAGAGAGATTTTCAGATATTCCATTACAAGTTCTGAAACCTAATCATTGCTTTCCTTGTATTCCAGTTGGAACGATTGGCTTTGGTACAGAGATGGGGAAAGAAAGGCAAATGTGTTACATTTATTTGAAAAACCGTATCCCTTCACAATTTGATCTTTTTTTTTTTTTTTTAAAGTGAAAGTCTGAATAGATTAATTATCATATTCCTGGCTAACTTTTAAATTTCAGTCTCAAAAATTCTCTCTGCTTTCCAAAGTGATTGAGATCACAAAAGTTAAGAACTGTACTCTGGGCCGACTTACCTCAAAATCAGTTCAGTGTAAATAGTTAGTCATTGAAATAGCCAACACCAAAATTTAAGTAGCTAGTACAGAGGTCACACTGCTTATATTATCTTTCGAGATTAAATCTAATCATTTAAAAACCTTTTCAGGGGGCGCCTGCATGGCTCAGTGGGTTAAGCCTCTGCCCTCTGCCCAAGTCATGATCTCAGGGTCCTGGGATCAAGCCCTGCATTGGGCTCTCTGCTCGGCAGAGAGCCTGCTTCCCACCCACCAACCCCCCACCCCTCCGGCTGCCTCTCTGACTACTTGTGATCTCCCCCTCTCTCTCTCTCTCTCTCTCTGCCAAGTAAATAAATAAAATCTTGGAAAAAAACGCTTTCCCTTCGACTTAACTTATTTAGTCTCTTCCCTCACCTTTTAAATTATTTCCCCATTTGTTTCAGTGTTAGCTTAATAAGCAGAATTGCTTCGTATATCTAAGTGATTCCCTGATTTCACAGATAATACCAGGTTTGAACTAGATTGTTCAGTTGTGTATAAAAAGTGTGTGTGTTTTCCCTCCTCAGCTTCGAGCTGGTCCATTTGATGAGTTCCAGATCGCTACCATGCTAAAGGAAATTTTGAAAGGTCTGGACTATCTGCATTCAGAAAAGAAAATTCACCGAGACATAAAAGGTACACAGAAATCTTATATGACCCTGAGAAACATAGCTATATTCTAAGGAAGCTGAGGGGTTTTTGTTTCTTTTTCCCCCCAGCTGCCAACGTCTTGCTGTCAGAACAAGGAGATGTTAAACTGGCTGACTTTGGAGTTGCCGGCCAGCTGACAGATACACAAATCAAAAGAAATACCTTTGTGGGAACACCATTTTGGATGGCTCCTGAAGTTATTCAGCAGTCAGCTTATGACTCAAAAGTAAAGTGTTACCTGTATAAAACTCTTTTGTTTTTAATAATAGCTTTTATATCACATGCTATGCTATGTAAAAAAAAAAAAAAACTGCCCTAATTTTCCTTCTTTTAAAAGTATTTCAAAAGCTAGTATTTTATCAAGTCTTCTGCTAAATCATAAGTTCCTGTATTTGGACTCGATTTCTTCCCTTCAGTAGCCTTCCATCCCACTTAGAATAAAATCCAAGGTCCTTACGATCACATACATAGTGGTCTATGATCTGGCCCTTGTCTGCCTCTCCTGCTTCAGCTCCTTTCACTCTCCTCTATATTCTGTCTCCTTCAACCACAGGGGCCTCACTGCTATTCCTCAAACCTATCAAGTACTACTCCGGCCTCAGGACCTTTGCACACACCCTTCCCTCTATCTGGAATAACCTTTCTTCCAATCAGGTCTCTGCCTAAACCTTACCTCACAGTAGGGGCACCTGAGTGACTCAGTCAGTTGGATTTCCAGCTCTTGGTTTTGGCTCAGGTCATGATCTCTGGGTTGGGGGATCAGCCCCATGTTGGGCTTGGAACTTAGTATGGAGTGTGCTTGAGATACTCTCCCTTTCCCTCTGTCCCTCCCTTCTAAAATAAATAAATAAATCTTTTTAAAAAATTACTTCACAGAGCAGTCTTCCCTAGCCATCCTGTGTAAAATTTCCAGCCCCTTGACCCCATCATTCATTATTCCCTTACCCTAATTTTACTCTCCTTCACAGAACCTAGCACCATCTGACATCATACTATTTATTTACTCATCTGTCTCTTCTGTTGGAACACAAGCCCCTTGAGAGCAGGGATTTTTTTTGTCTGCTTTATTCACCACCTGAATTCTCAGTGCTTAGAATGTGGTATCTGGCAAACCATAAGGAAATTTGGTCATTAAAAAAAATTAATTAATTCAATTAGTAAAAACTTATTACATTACATTGCATTTCTTGAGATACCTTGTTTTGTTTGTTTGTTTAAGATTGATTGATTGATTTCCTCTCTGTCCCCAACGTGGGGCTCAAATTGACGAGCCCAAGACTCATACACTCTTCCAACTGACCCAGCCAAGTGCCCCTCTTAAGACACTTAACGTCTTGTGACCCATAGGCTATTTCATGGCAGTCTGTTGGAATGGAATGTCAGGCTAATTTTTTCTCTCTCTCTTACATCAGGCTGACATTTGGTCACTGGGCATCACTGCTATTGAACTAGCCAAAGGAGAGCCACCTAACTCTGACATGCATCCGATGAGAGTTCTGTTCCTTATTCCAAAAAACAATCCTCCAACTCTCGTTGGAGACTTTACTAAGTCCTTTAAGGAGTTTATTGATGCTTGCCTGAACAAAGATCCGTCATTTGTGAGTATATATTGCTATTGCTACTATTTGGTTTTGATTATTAAATCTGCATTAGCAAACGGGGTTTTTCTACAGTGACTGTGAAAATTGCCTAAGATCCTTCTAGGAACCTGATTCGTCCTTCTCTCTTAATAGTTCTGTTCTTCCTTTTCTCCTTCCCCGGTGTCTTTTGCACTTTCTCATGGTCCCTAGCTCCTTCATTCTGTTGATTATTTCTTATTTCAAAGGGAAAGAAATTTGAGAAATAAAGTTCCTGTTATAGGAAGTCATTATTAAAGTACACTTGTAACTATCCACAGTGGTTTTTATTCAACTGTGTTTTCATTTTTCTTGAAAAGTGATGTGTGCATTTCACTTCTTAAAGAATTTAATATTGAGAAATTCCAGCATACGGAGTCATACGCTTTTACTGAAGTCTAGGGGGCTCTACTCATTTACCTGGCAGAATTGATCACAGTTGCTTTACTGTTTCTAAAATAAAGCTGCCTGGTGACTTCTAGAAGCTAGAACTGTACAAGAACTAAGTTCTTGATGTAACTGTTTTTAAATTGAGAGTGAATATTCTGATATTAACAAAGCCCTAGGGGAGAAATAGTCCCTATAGCCCCTGGTATTTGCATTTAGATGCACTTTGAATTAATGGGTGATGGAGAAAGGGTTAATCTGGGGATCATACGTGTGTAGTTGATGATCAAATTACAGCCTTGCTAGTTGTCATCCATTTTTTCAACTTACAGTAAATATAATAAGAGTATTTGAAAACACTATTTTGAAACATTTTTCAGTTTTTAACTTACCTTCAAAATCCTGCCATGTGTTTCTCTGGTTTTGAGAGATTTCCTGCCTGCCAGTTTGCTGGTAGGTAGGCTACCGCCTTGCCCACTGGGCTTGAACAAATTGGTACCAAGGTAGTAAATTTAATTTGGTCGCCTTGAACCACTTCAAAAAGTAGAATTAGCTGTTTATTGCCCTATAGCATTTTAGTTGTCCTCATGTTTGTAGACCTACTTTCCAGGTGTACCTTTCCTGCTTAATGACTGAAATAATTTTTTACCACCCCTTGTAATCATAAAGAGCCTGGAAGTATTCATGCATCCTTATTATTTTTCCCTAGCGTCCTACAGCAAAAGAACTTCTGAAACACAAATTCATTGTAAAAAATTCAAAGAAGACTTCTTATCTGACCGAACTGATAGATCGATTTAAGAGATGGAAGGCAGAAGGCCACAGTGATGATGAATCCGATTCCGAGGGCTCTGATTCGTATGTACAAATCATTTAATTTTTTATGTAGGTAGCTCATTCTAATATTGCCTGTCTTTTAGCTAGTATCCACTGTGCCTTCTCTAGCATAAAATACAAACCTTATTTTAGAGTTTTACTTTAGAAACTGTGGAAGTCTTTTAAAATCACAGTCTGTGAAGTAAGTACAATGAATTTGGAAACTTTTTTTTTTTCTTAGAAGTGAATTGCTCTTGTTTTAAATGGTCTCGGTCTAACCCCTAGTGGATACTTGAGTATATTACAAAATTTGGGGGAAAAAATCGATCAAAAGTGTTACATTAGTTTGCTTCAAGTGATAAGGTGCTATGTCTTCTCATACTTAGCGGTGGTGGGGGGCAGGGAACCTGCAGAATCCTTCTGGAGAGTGACCTCTGGGCCTTTCCCACCCCTTGGCCACATACTAAACTGTGATCAGACTGATCCATTAAAATACTCATCTATATATGATTTCTACCCCCCTAAAACAGTTCCACTGTTTTTCTAACTGCAGCATTGACATTCGACATCTGAGATTCTAAGTCCATACTTAATGTAGACCAGGGAAGTCTGTAGGTCACACCAGAATTTACTCTTCTACTGGCTGAATCAGCACAAAGGCAACACGAAATTTCTTTCGATAATATTCTCAGAGTCCTTGCATTTATGAGAAATTGCCCTACTTTTGAAAAGAATAAAAAATAGCAGGCTGATTCTTGTGCCCCTGTTGGTTTGTTGGCCATGGTTGTCCATGAAAGTGGCCCATGGAACTTTAAAAAAGAAGCAAAAGGCACTCCAAGAGATCCTGATCTGGTCAGTGCGGAGGGGGTGGGGGCAGGCCTTTCTATGTGGTGAGAGGTCTCCACATGCCATTCTGATGCACGCTTAGGATTTGAGGATCACTGCCCTTCGTCAGTAAATAGTCTCCACCCAAAACTGAACGCAAATGCTTTTAAATACTGTGATTTTTTATATATCGGAACAACTCTTCAGAGTCTGGCTGCATTGATTTGGTATCTTCACCAAGCTGAATAATTTAGGAACTTATATCAGTATTTTGGGCCATCTCTTTAGGGAATCCACCAGCAGAGAAAGTAATACTCATCCCGAATGGAGCTTTACCACCGTGCGAAAGAAGCCTGATCCAAAGAAACTCCAGAATGGGGCAGTATGTACATGGCGATGATCACTTTCTCTCGATAGGACTCTTGTGGACTAATACAGTGAGATTGTGATGGCCAGAAATTACTAGAATTTAATACCCCTAAGTGCCCGTTTACCTCATTGTGTCCATAGAATGCTTCATGTGCCGTTAGCTTTGGGCTCATTAAAAATTACTCATTATTTAAATTATTAAATTATTAAAAATTATTCCCATTATTCATGGGAGTCATTTAAGTGGCCATCAGTATGTTTTTAAATGCAACCTAGACATGCATAAACCCAGTGGAATCGTGGGTATCTGTTGTAATCCTAGAGGTTAGAGGTCTTCTGGATGATGATGGGAGAGAGGTTTCCAGTTAGCCCTCACTTGTTAAAGAGTAAGAAAACCGTGACTACTTATGTCAGTTTCATCTGCATAATCTATATTGTTTGTTCCAAGGAGCAAGATCTCGTGCAAACACTGAGCTGTTTGTCTATGATAATCACACCTGCATTTGCTGAAGTAAGTACGGATTCATTAGCTTTGGATATCTATGTTAAGAAGTCTGGCGATTTCAAATGTTATTACTATTGATCTTCCACAGCTTAAACAGCAGGATGAGAATAACGCTAGCAGGAATCAGGCGATTGAAGAACTTGAGAAAAGTATTGCTGTGGCCGAAGCCGCCTGTCCTGGCATCACAGATAAAATGGTGAAGAAATTAATTGAAAAATTTCAAAAGTAAGCTTGAAATGTCATTTAAGAAATTATTTTTACATTTTTCTCTGGGATGTTTATTTTACAATATGATTACCTTGATTCAGTCATTTTGGCTCTTCTTCATTATTAAGTCCCTTCTTAATAGTTGTATGCATAAAACTATTTTATTTGTTGCTCATCTTAAACACGAGCTTTTGGAATTGTTATCTTTGGGTATTACAAGGTACTTTTCCCCCTGAAAGAAATGGCCTGTTTTGTCTTTTTTCTCCTTTGCCCGCTAGTAGGGGTACAGACAAAAGGTCATGGAGTGTATTTTTATTTGGGCCCTTATAAATACCATTTAGGAATGCTTTCATTCTTGCCAGTACCCTCATCATACTACTATTCACGCAGTTTGCAGTGCTGAAGTTCTTACGTTTAGCCCCCATAAGAAAAGTTAAGGGAAGGATTGTAGGTAGAGGAAGTCAGTACAGCCTACAGAAGGTTTTTATGATTGACTTTAGTTTCCACACTGTCTCAAATTGTTGGTTTAACTTTGTTCCCATTCAGTAAAGTTCATACATTTAATTTTTAAGTTCTCTTTTGAAACCAGACTTTTGTTTGCACTCACAACCCTGAGATCAAGACCTGAGCTAGGATCAGGAGTCAGACGCTTAACCACCTGAGCCACCCAGGTGCCCCACAGAAGAGATTTTTGAACTTCTTTTTTAACTTCTACTTGATAAGATTCAGTAAAAGAATTAGTTTGCTGAATCAGTACCTTTATTGCAGAGTTCATACAGATGAGAAATACAAATGTGTATTTGTATATAGGTTTAAGTTTTTCTTCATTTTATAGGTGTTCAGCAGATGAATCCCCCTAAGGAACTTCTTACTGGCTATTTCATACGGACCCAGAGAAACCCACCAAAGCTACTTCAAGCTTAACAGTGCTTAACTCATGAGCTCCATGTGCCTTTTGGATCTTTGCAACATTGAAGATTTGGAAGAAGCTCTTCAACTATTTTGTGATGGTGTTTATCATTTTATATTTTAAAGAGATTATTTTGTAAGGAATAACTTTTAATACTATAGTTTCACCTGTATTCTACTAAATGTTGAGATACAGTTTTGCTTTTAGGTATCATTATTACTTAAGTTACTGGGATGAATACCTTTCATGTTTTGATCTTTAGTTAACTGTACACTCATGAAACGTACAGGTCTTTCAGAGTCATCCTAAATACCGAATGTTTGCAAGTCATCAAGCATCAAAACTCTTTAAAAAAAAAACAAGCATATTCTAAAAATGACTTTTGGTGGGGAGGTAGAAACAAGTCATACTTTCTTAATTTTCTTTAATAAGCTCTTAGAAATGAAACCTGAAAAGTATTGACTCCCTTTACCAACTTGGGATGATTTTCTAGGCAGCTCAGTGATGATCGCATTTGAGAGCCCTGTGTTTGAAGCATGTCTAGGCAACATGTAGCAGCGGAGGTACCTCTTGGTGTGTAGTATTGACCTTCTCTTGCGGAAGAGGCGGTTAACCCTTATTCAACATGGATGGAGATTTCAAGCAATGCTAATTAACCAAGGATGGGTTTTTGGCAGTCCTGGAGGAATCTGTCAGGCTTCATTTTTAAAGTCTTCAACTCATATCACATACTATATGCTTGGATTGGGGGAGCTTAAGTAAGAGCTGTTATTCATGTGATTAAGTACCTGATCAACAGGTGTGAATATATCTTAGACACCAGCATATTTTCATTATGGTAGTGAAATGTCCTATAAACTATTTATACATTTTTGTTCTTCGTAATTATCCAGTACAAAAAGCATCATTTGTTCATTTTTGAAAGGGTATTTAAATAAGCATTTTCTAGTTCATGTGAAAATAACCATAGTACGGGATGACCTATGTCCGTAGAGAAGTTGTTAGACTGTACAGTTAATTTTCAGTTATATTTATGGTACTGTTACATGGGTAATAATACCTTTTTTCTTTAAAGCCCAGTATATATATTACGCCTGCCTAAGTTCCAAACTGGGGCTGTATTTCAGTAGTTGTAGAATTATTGATATTAATTAGTTTTGGTAGTTAACGTTTTGTTGTTTGAATCTGCACAGTTTGGTTTTTGCACCGAAGTCATTTCTAAAAATCTGAATGATTGCCAAATATTAGAAGAAAGGTGTTCTTCAAGTAGAGAATACCGTTTTTCCTCAAAGTGGCCATTACCTCTTCTCTTTCTGTAATAATTCAGACACTTGAGTAAGTCGTGGTCATGTCATATGCCAAGAAAGTTCTTTTCATTGGTGCCTATACTGTAACAATTACTTTTAATGCATTGTATTTTGAAGTAATGGTTCAGTTGAAATTTTCACCTTCTGTGTGACTGAAACACAGTTTCAGTTCGTAATCTATTAGAGGTCTAGAAGTAATTTTTCAACTTATATCATGGGTTAAATGAATATTTTTGTAAAAAACAAAAGCAGTGAATTTACAAATGGATTATTTGAAACTTTACAATACAGCTGCATCATGGTTAGGAACCATACTGCTTATTCATTAGAGTTATTAGTCCTATAAACTGTGTCTAGGTGAAGCATACTCCAGTGTTGTGGGGGATTTAAAAATAAATATTTAAATTTCATGGCCCTCAGCGTCTGTTTTCTCCAGGTGGGGGTATGAGGCAGAATTTTTATTGTTTGACATTTTGTCTCCTCTGCCTTTTAATTTGTTGTTGGAACTTGGACACCAACATCTCCATTGAAAACTAGAAGGTATTCTTCACACTGAAGCACTGATGGTATTTACAGTGCATATCTGCCCCCCTGTCCTGACACAATTACTGGTAGAGTCATCTTTCGCTCAAAAATGCCCTAGGTTGGACAGTACATTGTATGGTCACCCCAACTATAGTTTTATTAGGAAGTCATACACAGATTTGAACCCTATAGTTCTCTGGGGAAAAGAAATTTCACAGAGACTTCCAGAAATTGAGAGCTTAAAGGAATTTGAGTTTTTCCTAGGGAAAAAGTCAAGGATGAACTTACTGTAGCTCTGAGAATCTATAGGATTAGGGCACCTGGGCGACTCAGTCGTTAAGCATCTGCCTTCAGCTCAGGTCATGGTCCCAGGGTCCTGGGATCAAGCCCCACATTGGGTTCCCTGCTTGGGCAGGAAGCCTGCTCCTCCCTCTCCTACTCCTCCTGCTTGTATTCCCTTTCTTGCTGTGTCTCTCTTTGTCAAATAAATAAATAAGATCTTTCTTAAAAAAAAAAAAAGAATCTATAGGATTAACATATAGGTGACTAGGCTTCAGTATATTCTTAAGTTTAAATCGCTTTTTTATATTCATGTTACTGGGTAGGAGCAGGGAAGAAAGTGCTAGAGTGTGGGAAAGGGCTAGAGAGAGGTGTATTAAAAGGAATTTTTCTGATACAAGAACTAGGAAAGTAATACCATGATGCAAGCTATATATACATTTATATATTGTTACATATAATATATATTTATATTTATTTATATATTACATAAATGTATATTGAGCTTGCATATTGGCACCTGGGTGGCTCAGTTGGTTAAGTGTCTGCCTTTAGCTCAAGTCATGATCCCAGAATCCTGGGATCAAGCCCCACATCTCTGGGCTCCCAGCTCAGTGGGGCATCTGCTTCTCCCTGTCCCTCTGCCCTTCCCCCTCCACTCCTGCTCCCTCACTCATTCTCTCCCTCTCAAATAAATAAATAAAATGTTCTAAAAAATAGCTTGCTTCTATAATTGCATCGTTTCTTTGAAGTTAGTACCTACCATTATCTCATAAATATGTTGTACTTAACATTAAAATCAATAACCAAAAGGGCTCAAATGGAATATTGGACCTTCCAGGGGGAATAGTAGGGAAATTTTGAATGGTTCAAGAATGAATCTTGGTTCATGAACTCAGTCTGGTTTTAGCACTATCCTTTTTCTCATCAACTACCCCAATTCTACATCTTCTCCTTCCCTGACTCTACATTTTCACCTGTCTCCTTCCTTTTTCTTGTTCTCTGTCTCTTCCCTTGATAATAGACCAGAACCAGCCATTTCTGAAATTGACTAAAACAAAATGAAGATCATACTTGCAATTTATTTTTTTAGTAAATGGATTTCCATCACTCTTTATTAAAATACCATTCATCTCATTTCCTTGCCTACATACATGCAAGAGATGGCAAAACAATAAAGTCTTACAGGAGAAAGTAGAGAAACCAACATGTAAACTTTTATCTGTCACTACATATCATAGTTAAGAGTAGAGAAGTAGTAAGTCAAACGTCATAATATCTTCTGGGCATCTATCTGGCTTTAGAAATTGACCGATTCGTGAAATTCCAGGGTTTAGAATGCTTCCAAGTCCCAGATGCATCTGATGGGAGGTTCTATGCCACCATCTTGTTCTTGAGGTATAGGATGGCCATGTTCTCCCTTACATATGTTAAAAAAAAAATTGAAGTCTTTACCATAAAACAGGACCATTTTTACAGGAACCTTTAGTCACAGTATGGCTTAAAAACTAAATGGCCAACACAGTCACAATCTACCAAATCACGAAAAGACATCAGAGGCCAATGCTATGCCAACCCATACTGTCAACATCATACAATGCTGACAGTCACCGATGTCTCTATGGGGAAATGTATAATGCAGATGACCAGTAGCCATCTCGCCCCACCACAGTGCTGATGAGGAGAGGGTATGTTCTAGAGCCCCTTCAGCGGAAACTGAAGAGGGGAGCTTGAGGAATGAGGCAGCAGCTGGATCTTTTCCTGAGCTAGGTGCCCAAACATAGCAGATCCCCTCATTACCAATGAAGGGTAACTAAGAAAATGGTTTGTGCAGAGGTTCCTTATTTTTTACCCAAGTTGACAACGTGGAACTGGCCCAGAAACGTTCACTGAGTTCATACCTTCAAGCTAAAAAGTAATTACATGGTTTTAACAAAGTCCTGTCTTCAGCAGTTGGCGTATTGAAAGAAACACCTTCATCCTCTTCATCAAGCTGTAGACTACCAGAAGACAAGCGGATTCTGGCCATGGGCGACCTGATTCCTTTGCCATACAAAGAGTAGTAGCCTGGTTTAAGAATTTCTGATTCCGAATCACTGGATTCACTAGCTATGTACCTTTCTGCTGCTCCCTCATCCATTAAAACTGTTGGAAACTCCTGCTCTGCAAACATATATGTAAAAAGGTCAGTTTTACGACTCAGAGTAGGACAAGGCCCTAAAGGTCTAAATTCAGACCCAAAAGGAAAACGCATCGTTTTCATGTCTGACTGGCTCTGGGATCGCTTGGGGGTTTGGTCTTGAATGCTGTATGCAAATGCATCTTCTAAATTTGGGTCTTCCGCTTCAAGATCTACATTGATGTTGCTCCTCCCACTAGTCCTGGCCATAGCTTCTTGGAGTTCTTGAAAGTCTTGCTGAAAGCTCTTCATTCTGACATTCCTTGGGCTTCTTTTGGCTGGCTTCATTGCAGTGGGCTCTAGACAGCTGTCTGGCCTTTCCCTTTCCTCTGCCATGACTGGGGACCGTCTGGGCACCTGGGGTGGTCTGTCCACATAAAAAAAGACTTGGGGAGGCATAATATCAACCTGCTGACCCGTGCAAGGAATATAGGGCACATCTGTGTAAGTTAGCTGCTTTGCTGGACTCACTTTGCTTGCAAGGCCAGAAGATGTGCTCATGTGCTTGTCAGCAAACTTACAGCTTGGTTGGAAGGAGCTCAGAGGACTCCTTTCCTCAAAGTAGTCTCTGGGATCCGGGTCAGTACTAAAGACGGGGTCTGTATAAATAAAAGGGAAAGAGGAACTGCTTTGGGACTGGTGTAACAGCGTGGGATCCGCCTCTGGTTTGGAACGCTCCAGCTCTGCTGCAAACGTCACCTCCACTGCGGAGTTCCTCCTCCTACCGTCGAGCACCGGCTCCGACGCGTGCCCTCCATTCACATTTCTGTAATACCCACCGCCGTATGCGAGTCTCAGATCTTCCACCTTGAGAGAAAGGACACGTTGGTGAAAGAAGAGAAAAGCCATTTGCTTGGGGGTGGGGCAAGGATCTCAACTGGCCTTGAATTTCACGAAGGTATTTTCACAAGGTCATCTCAACTCCATGTTCTATTCCAAGTTGATGAATGTATACAGAAAGGGAAATACCTTGTATCCTATCCCAATCCTTGTGCTAAAGACCCACGACAGTCTCCTTTCTCACTGCCATCCCACTCCTTGCCTCCTGAGTTCTCCAGGTACTTCCGCTGGCATGGTACTTCAGGCAGAATGGTTTAGTAGCTCATTTATAAATGAGCCAGGGGTTCTGCTTTCCGGTTCTGGCTCTGCCTTGGGACTCGAGGTGGATCTCCTGACCTTTCTGCTCTAGCTTCCTTCCTATTCTCTATAAAATGCTGGGAAGGAGGGCTACAAATGGCATCAGAGGGTCACTGATAGACCCTCTGATGGCATTATACCTCCGTGATGCCTTTGAGATAATAACTGCCTACGATTTGAATGAAGACATGAGAGGTGGTGAGAACTATATATATATATTTTTTTTAGGGAGAGCAAAAGAAAAATAATTAACATGGTTAATGCTTATAAAACTCAAATGAAGCCATCATCTCACGGTTCCAGAATAGCACTTTGTTCTTAAATTAAGTGACAAAATTACACGACAAGGGTACTTTAAAACGTTAACCCAAGACCTTAAAGCTTCCTCTAAGCCTTAAAATTTTTCATTAGGTAAAAATAGAGCTTTTAGTTTAAAAAATTCAAAGCCATAGAAATTCACTTGGATCCGCATTTTATGTGACGTTAGCAATACAAGTTGCAATTTAGAGATGTGCCAGATCCTTTCAGTCCATAAGGTGCACACCAGTGGTAATTTATTAAATGGTCTTCTATTGGCTGGAAAGATTGAGCTAACAGACCTCCTGAGGAGGCTAGCCTACTCAGAGTCACCTTTTCACACACCGGGAGGTTTCTGGCAGAATCAATTCTTAAAAGCATTTGACATGTAGATGCAGTACATTTATCTAAAGAAGAAGGGATTCTCAGAAACCTTACTTGTTTTGACACATCAGAGAGGAGGTCTGGTGAGGACCGGCACTGTCGCTCATGGTACTCAGATGGGTAATGTTTCCTGTAATCCACAAAGGGAAGGAATTGAAATGGTCTGCAGGCACACAGAGAATACACAGAAATCTCTACATTCGGCTTCAAATCAACATGAGAGAGAGAGAAAATCCCGTACCTCTCAAAGGGCAAGCTCGTCAATCTCCCTTTCTTTCCATATTCCAAAAGCTGCCGTTGGGTCCTTCCACTGTGATTAAGAATGAGAGAGATATTTTATTGACACCACTCCTAAGCCAGTAGGCTACTAAAACTCCAAAGCTTCAATTACTATTGAAGTCAAGCGTCCCCATGAATGACATATGCCCTGAATGGCTGACCATCAATCACAATAATGATAACTACCCGCTTTTTCAACTATCAGGCCTAGAGCAACCTCAACTACTCAGAACCCAGAAGATTTTTAAAAGCTTCGGAACAGGACTATATCACAGTTAAAAATTCTGGCCTTGAAAACAAACCGACTTTCCTATAAAGGCCTTTTCCCTACCTGCAAATTTATATACAATTTCTAATAAGGCTATTTAGCTGGTTTTCCAATTCCTGACAAGGAAAACAGCTAACTAAATAGTAGAAGACGTTTGCAACAGCCAGACATACACCAGCAAAGAAAGCCAGCTGACGGCGGGGAGAAACACAAGAGCCAAAAAAGAAATCAGGAAAAATAATAAAACCCAACAAGTCTGAGCCATTTATCACTGAGGTACAGAGACTGACATGTCTCCCCTGCCCCGACCCGGTGGCTATCACTGGACCACAGCTGCCCACAGAGGATCATAAGTGATGTTTATAATAACTCTGATAGTTAAGAAAAGGGCAAAATATGCCCAGTATCATCTGTTTAAGAAGGTGGGGATTTGTAAAAACACATTTTGGAAAGATTCCATCAAAAAATACCTATGTTTTTGAGATCTCAATTCCTAGGAGGGCTTCCACTGTTTGAAAATCCCCTATGGGAAACATTCAGTTAAGAGGGTTTTGTTTCATTTCGTTTTGTTTTGTTTTGTTTTAAATATTAGCTAAGAGTTTTGAAGGCTTCTTCCAAAGAATTCCTAGGCTGGTGCATTCGTGTAAAAATGAGATCTGATTTTGACCTTGCTTCCATTCCTCCAAAGTGTCACCTGCCACCTCTGCCACCATATAGCTCGGAGTTCGGCCTCCCTGAGCTCCTCCAAGACTGTCTCCCCACCTTTCTTGCCCAACCATCACCAAACAGATACCTTGCACGTAAGTTGCAATATAAGGAAAACTATAGATTCATTAAATACATATTCTTAAACAGCATAAGCCCCCCCCCCATCTTTGCCAATATTCTGATCTAGCCCCTAGACTAGGGTGCTTCCCTTCTCTGGCCTCCCCCTTAGGAAATATGGACGTCAGGTGTGACACAGAGAAGGAGCAGTAAAGGGGATTCTTTATTGCTTCTAGAATTTAATGCCTCCCACTGCCTTCCACACTACTGAAAAGAAGCTGTGTGTCCTGTTTGCTTATGTGCAATATTTCATTACCTATAGCGGAAACTGGAACCCTTGCTGCACAGTAGGGTTTTGGGCTTGGATTTGGGCTCTTCGGAAAGTCTGAAGAAAGCATGGTACTCCACACAGGTCTTCCAGAAAGCCTTACAGGCATCTCGACTGGCCATGGTGAACTCCAAGGTGTCCTTGCACAACACCTGTGTAAACCAATTTCCATCAAACCAAACATCCTTCAAGACTATCAAAGAACTTTGATTCCTAATGTTTTCCAAACGATTGGTTCAGGGGCCCATGCAGCTTCTGATTTTCCACCTGGCTCCCTACAGTCTTCACACCTACTAAAACCAAACGCAACCTTCCGAGGAACAGACATGGCCAATGCTCAAAAACAGAGCCTTCTCTGAGAAGCCAATCTTGCACTGGAGCCCCCACACCTCAAACGCGTTTTTACCCCCTCTTCTCTGCCAGGAACATTTTTATGAAGTTGTAAATTAAGTTAAAATGAACATCAAAGGACATCCTTTCAAGATGACAAGAAGTTATAAATGACCAACAGGAAAGAGGGGGAGGAGGCGATTTCCTTATAGATGGTAGGCTTTGTAGGATGATTACATGTATAGCAGTCTTTCCAACATACCAGCTAGAAGCACTTTGCCCTCCCTATGCTGCCTTGTTCTGTGATGCTCTGTGTTGCTCATTTAGCATGTCTTCATCTGCTCCAGGGGAGCTTAGCCTTTCAGACCTAAAGGTTAAGTTTTCCCCATACCCCAACCCACTTTATGACCCCCATTTGCGCATGTGTGCATGAAGCCCTGTTTTCTGCTGATTCCCCCCTTCCCTCATTCCTTTCCAGGTTCCCACATGCAGCCCTGGGACACTTCCTGAGTTTTACACTGGAGACAGTCTCCTGAACTCCTCAAATGAACACTTTTGTGTGAGACTAAGATCCAGAGAATGAAGGCCATACTACAGCATCTTCTGGAAGTCAAAAAATGAGCTGATACACATGTTCATTTCCTTTAGAGTCACAAAGCTTCCTTTCTAGCACCTTTGTCTTACCCTGTACAATCCAGCCTTGATCAATAAGAGCTGCTTTTGCCTAATCTATATCCCACCCCCTCATACCGCATCCTGCTTTGGCAAATAAGTGTTCAATTATTTGGCACGTACTCAGTGTTCAGTTGTTTTTGTTTAAGGAAAGGAGACGAAAATATAAAATGGGGCAGGTAACAGCCATTAAACATGTCCGTAGTCCTAGATCTGGTCACTTGAATTTGACTTATCAAATCCCTGGGGGAAAAACATGGTTTTTAAGGAGACTTGGCTTTCATTTCAGCCACCCCATTTTCCGACTTAGTTTACTCATTCTGAACTGCCAATAGGATTTCTTGGTGTTTTGCCTCGAGTAAAAATATGACTAATGCTCCGGTTTATTTATGTAGAGGCAAAAAAGGGAGTACCTCACCCCTCCGCTTTCACCACTCACATTCAGACCATTTGCTGAAACAACCAAGAAATCCCAAGTGAACAGAAAGTAAAAGAATTTATTAGAAACTACTTACCAAGATGTTGGCATGAAGTTTGATGAGAAAATGCTTTCTCTTAAAACTCAACTTGCGAATTTTAGCCCAGTTGAAAGTATTGATCTTGGTATTGCCCTGTAATGACATGCATGGCAGATTTCAAGGTGAATGTCAGCACAAGCTGGTTTGGAAAACAATGAGAACCTCGTAGAAAACGTACTTCATGCATGGGACCATCGCGCCTCTTGCACGGGATGATCCTGTTGTACTAGGTAGGAGCTGTGGGCAAAGAAGGTATTCCAGGGGGACATAAGGCTGTTCTGAAATGCAAGCAAGAAGGGGTTCACGTGGGAAAGTTCTCTAGCCAGGATAGGGAGACCACGGGAGGAAGGGATGACTACAGTCAGTTCTCTAACTGCACCCCCTTCCTATGTTTCCAGATTCAACGGCCACCGCATTTACTCGAATACGTTCCAGAACTTCTCACTGCAGGCATCATCAAGTCTAAACATGTTTGGCTGGGGTGTCCTGCCTCAGCTGTACTGAACATCCAGCCTTCTATCCCACTGACCCTAGAAAACACCCTTCCATCCAACTCTGTGCCTTCCCACCCAGAGGGCTCGTCATTCTCCTTACCCAGAATTGCCTTCTCCATAGTCAAGCTGTCTTGCCAGTGTGCCAGCACCCCCTTCTAAAATATTCTGTGTAACTATCCATTTCTAACCGCTCTGAACGCCTTGGGCTCTTCTGGTCTGCTCAAACCATTTAGCTCTTTTGGGTGGTTGGTTGGTTGGTTGGCCGGTTGGTCAGTTGCTTGATGTTTGTTTGTTTAAATGGTCCAAAAATCAAAGGTATACAAAAAATATACACATCGAGAAGTCTGGCTCCCACCACCATCATTCCTGTATCTGTCCCTCTGTACCCATCTGTCCATTCTCTATGGATAACCACATTTATTAGTTTGTTAGGTATGCTTGTTGCGCAGCTTCAGGTGTGTAGGATAGATTAGCTTTGGATTACTTATGACTGATTACTGATATTGATCACTATTACTCTGGTCTCTCCAAATTGTGAGAATCTTAATGACCTGAGCCATAGGTCATGCTTAACGTTAGTTTGTTGACCGTGCCATCCTTCCCCCTTCTCGGGGCCTTTGTCTTTGTGCCCTTTGTCTGGAATCCGCACCCCGCCCCCAGCCCCAGCCAACCCTATCTCTTTGATCTGGACAACTTCCTTGGGTCTTGGCTTAGATTTTTTTTAAGTTTATTTATTTACTTATTTTTAGTAGTCTCTCCACCCAACATGAGGCTTGAACTCATGACCCCAAGATCAAGAGTCATAAGCTCTTCCAGCTGAGCCAGCCAGGTGCCCCCTTAGCTCAAATGTTAAACCCTTTTCACATGCGTTACCTTAGCACCCCATACTTCTTCGAAAACAAATACATGGCATTTGCTTAAAATTACTTGCTTCATTGTCTGTCTTCCCCCCTTATTAGAATGCAAGGTCCGTGGGGCGCCTGCGTGGCTCAGCCAGAAATCTTGATTTCGGCTCAGGTCACGATCTCAGGGTGCTGGGATTGAGCCCCATGTTGGGTTCTGCACTCAGCAGGGAGTCTGCTTGAGGATTCTCTCTTCTGCCCCTCCCCCTGCTTACATTCTCTCTCTCTCTCTCTCAAGTAAATACATCAATACATCTTTTAAGAAAAGAAAGACTTTGTCAGCATCCCTCCTGTTTACCTCTGCAGCTCTAGTATCCAGCACTGGCTAGCTATACAGTAACTACACCGACAGAAGGATGACAGAATGAAGGAATAGTTGCCGCCAGACTCTGTAAATATACTCAAGCCCATTGAACGGAACAATTAAACCAGATGAATTGTAGATTATGCAAATTATATCTCAATAAAGCTGTTTTTTGTGTTTTTTTTTTTTTTTTTAAGAATAATGCAATACCGAACACATACAAAGTACTCGGTACACAAGTATTCTTAGACTGCATTTGGGGTAGGACAAAATAGACTGGCTACTTTATTCCACACTGTCCACAGAAGTGCTCGGGCTGGAAGAGCTCCCGACTAACATGACGGCCTTGCTCCCCTCCCCTTCCCATTCTCTCCCACATAGTAGGAAACGGCTAGGACTAATGGGGGGCAGTTAGAGTAGAATGGGTCAAATTCCTTCCTGGGAGAACACTTATTCCTGTGACCCATTGGGTCTTTTGCCCACCTGTGTGACTCTCGTGCTGCAAAGTTTACAACCCGAAACATGAGAAGACCAAGAAACTTCTAGCCGAGTCTGCACCTGACCTGTTTGGGACTTTCTTCGGATCTCTCATTGGGTCTCTTTGGGTTGTTTCTGGTGGGTCTGGACAAGGTGGGTGTACTTAGTGTCACAGCCAAAGCTTTTAGGATGCCAAAATCCATATTCATATGTAGGGTCTAAGAGTTCCAAAGGGCCTCTTGACTTTCTCCGCCACGCCGGCCCGATCCAATGATCCTCAGAGTCAAATCAGTCCGTCAGAGACCACAAATGGAGACAAAGCCCAGGCAGGCAAGAATCTGGACACGGGACACTCATAAGCATCCCCTCCCTTCCTGGCTGGTGGTAAGACTGAGGGGCAAGGTCACCCAAGTTGGAGCCAAGATAACCCCCAAAGCCGCAGGACTTGGAATGAAATGGTTGTTACCCGTAACACCAGTACTCCCATGTGAGCAACAGCCAGGTGGATCTGCGTGCCTTCGCCGTCGCTGGCAGGGTGAGGCCTGATGCCGTACATATCCAGCTTCCTCGCTACATCCAGTAGCAGGATGTCAGATTCCGCGGGGCTCCTGCCACTGCAAAGGGAAAGAATTTATGAGCTTAATAAATGCAGCAAGAATGCCACCTCCTCCCTAAGGGATCCTGGAGGAGCTCACTGTTTTCTTGAGCCTGGAGCTTCTCTGACTTAAGGACTTCCTTTTTTTTTTTTTTTTTTTTTTTTTTAAGACTTCATTTATCCACTCGACAGACCGAGATCACAAGTAGGCAGAGAGGCAGGCAGAGAGAGAGTGAGAGAGGGAAGCAGGCTCCCTGCCAAGCAGAGAGCCCGATGTGGGACTCGATCCCAGGACCCCGAGATCATGACCTGAGCCGAAGGCAGACGCTTAACCCACTGAGCCACCCAGGTGCCCCAAGGACTTGCTTTTAAGAGGCTGACCCCAGCTGTCCCATTCCCTGCTGGTAGAAGTGGGTACTGGTTGAAGGACTCACACGTGCTTCTGATGAAAGTGCACAATCTTGCTCTCTAAACAGTCCTGGTTCGGTAAGTAGCGGGTTTGTGCCAGGTGTTTCTTGTCTGTTTCTTCATGAAAGTCTCCCAGTTCTGCTGCATGATGGAGAAGTGACATTTTTCACATTAGCATTGGGGGCTTTAGCAACGGAGCACTCAGCAGACCCTCCAACCACGCCAACAGCCTTTTCTTTGCAGCCAGTGCAGCCCTAGGCCCCCTACTCCATGCTTTATATGTATTTATGTTTTAGGATGGGGGGGGGGAATTAACTGGGTCTTTTTCCTTTTTTTAAAGATTTTATTTATTTATTTATTTATTTACTTACTTATTTACTTATTTATTTGACAGAGAGAGAGAGAGAAACAGACAGATAAGCAGGGGGAATGGAAGAGGAAGAAGCAGGCTTCCCTCTGAGCTGGGAGCCCGACGCAGGGCTTGAGTTCCAGGACCCCGGGATCATGACCTGAGCTGAAGGCAGACACTTAACAACTGAGCCACCCACGTGCCCCATAACTGGGTCTTTTTCAAATCAGAAGCAGTGGGTTGCCATGAAGTCTCGGTATAGTAAATCATAGGCACAGTGTGTCTTAAAGGCTCCAGGATCACAGATGAATATTTCTTTGGTTCCTTCTTCCACACTCTGTTTCTGGTATTTTTCTTCTCACCAGTGCATATTATGGGTTGAATGGGTGCCCCCACCCCCTGCCCACCACGGAAGTGGAAGTCCTAAACCCCATAGCTCAGAACGTGACTATATTCAGAGATAGGGCCTATAAAGAAAGGATTAAGTTAAAACGAGTCAGTAGGGTGGGCCCTATGTGAGTTGGACCTGGTGTCCTTAGAAGAGCAAACTTGACCCTGCAGAGAGACACCAGGAACCTGGTACCTGGAGGAAAGGGCGGGTGAGGATGCGTCCAGACATTTCTGTTGTTTAAGCCACCTGGTTCCTGGTGTTTTATTATAGCAACCCTAGCAAACTCACACGGGCCCCTAATCTCACTCTACCCCGATTGTGCATTAACAGAAAAGGAGACTGAATCCCAAGTACAAATGCAAGCCAGCCACAGCCTTTCATCACTGTGGACGAAACGAGTAAAACCCCAGCTATCCAGAATGCCCAGTAAATGAATCATTTTGGAAATCATTCTGGCTTTCCCAAATCACTGGCAGCTTATCCCTGATCATAATCTACTCATTTCTAGATGTCTCTAGCTTATTGTTGTAAACACCTGTCACAGCACAATGCCTACAAAGGTGATTGAGGTATACAGGATTATCTGTTCCTATAGTTAATGGCTTCAAAATCTTTCAATTTTTGAATTACTGGGTCTTCCTTATAATTTTTATGCCTTTTCCCTCTCTGTCAGATTGGTATGAATCACTTCTTGGTTACTGACTTCTCCCGAAAAGGTTTCCACACTTGGTCATAATTAGGATTCCTAACCAAGATATAGATATCCAAAACAATTGGCATTTTATGAATTGTAAGAGTAAATACATTCTCCATGGAATCCTGTGACTAAAATATATGGATATGGGACACTGATTTTGAGGGCTGGAAACTTACTTCCTCTTTTCTCTTTTTTTCTATTACATTTCTTTAAAAGATTTTATTTATTTATTTGACAGAGAGAAACACACAGCAAGAGAGAGAACACAAGCAGGGGGAGTGGGAGAGGGAGAGGCAGGCTTCCCGCTGAGCAGGGAGCCTGATGCGGGGCTCGATCCCAGGACCCTGGGATCATGACCTGAACGGAAGGCAGAGGCTTAACAATTTGAGCCACCCAGGCACCCTTGTATTACATTTTAGACAGATGACATGTTCACCAATATGCTCATGACAGATGAGGTATGTATGTATATAAGTCGCATTACATAAAAATCCTCATAAACAAGTTCTTTTTAAAAAGGCCATATCAGTGGCTTTTTAATTTACTTTTTGCCAAAATTGATAAATGTACAGATCTCATTAAAACACAATCAGGCCCATATGATTTCACTGATTCATTCTATCAAATATTCAAAGAAGATATGAAGACCAATTCTTCACAAACTCTCCCCCAAAATAGAAAAAATACTTACTAATTCATTCTATGAGGGCTGTATTACTCTGATACCCAAACCAGACAAAGTCATCATAAGAAAACGACGGATCAATATACCTCATGAATACAGAGGCAAAAATCCTCAACAAAATACTAGTAAACATTTGATTCTTGATTTCAGCTCCGGTCAAGATTTCAGCGTTGTGGGATCAAGCCCAGTATCCAACTCCATACTGGACCCGGAGCCTGTTTAAGATTCTGCCTTTCCCTCTCCCTCTCTCTGCCCCTCACCCATGTTCCTGCTCTCTTTCTTTCTCTTGCTCTTTCAAGAAAAAGATAATAATAAAAAATTTTTTAAAATCCAAGAAACACAGAATAGAAGGGAACTTCTTCAAACTGATAAAGGTTATCTATGAAAAACCTACAGCTAACATCATAATCCTACTAAATGGTGAGAAACTGAATGCTTTCTCTTATGACCAGAAATAAGACAAAAACATCTGTTCTTGCCACTTCTATCCACCATTGTACTGGTGGTTCTAGTCAATCCAATTAATAAGCAAGAAAAAATATCAATAATTTGCACTGAAAAGGAAGAGATAAAACTGTCTTTACTTGCAGTCAACACAGTCATGTGTGTGGAAAATTCTGGGGAATCCACAAAAAAACATCTAGAATATAGGAGTTCATCAAGTTAGCAAAATAGATCAATATACAAAAAGGACTTGTATGTGCATACACTAGCAATGAACAATCCAAAAATGAAACTAAAAAATTTCCATTTCCAGTAGCATCTAAAAAATAAAGTGCTCAGGAATAAGTTTAATAAAAAGATGTATAAGGCTTGTATACTGATGATTACAAAACATTTTTAAATTTTTAACAGATTGTATAAATGGAGAGACATTTCGGGTTCATGCATTATAAGACTCAATATAATTAAGGTGGTAATTCTACCAAAATTGATCTATAAATTCAATGCAATTCCCACCACATTTTTAAATAGAAATTAATAGATGATCTTAATTGATAGATTAATTGATAGAAATTGATAGATAATCTTAACATGGAAACACATGGATGCAAAATAACCAGAACGATTTTGAAAAAGAAGAACAAAGTTGGAAGACATACACTTCCCTATTTCAAAACTCAATCCAAAGCTACAATAAATAAGACAGTATAATAATAGCATAAGGACATATAGATCAATGGAATATTGTTAGGAATCCAGAAATAAACCTTTACATTAATGGTCAATTGGTTTTTTATAAAGACACCAAGACAATTTAATGGGGGAAATGATAGTCTTTTCAACAAATGGGGGAAAATGGACAACCACACGAAAAAAAGAAGTTGGATCCCCACTTCACAACATACACCATACAAGCAGACAAAAAAAAATAAAATAACTCAAAACATCATATAACTAGACCTAAGAGGTAAACCTGCAAAGGCTCTAGAAGAAAACAGGAAAATCTTTGTGACCTTAGGTTAGGCAAAGAGTTTTTAGGTACACTAAAAGCACGATCCACTAAAACATATTGAGAAAGGGGAATTCTGGCAAAATTAAAATCTGTTCCACTCCAAAACCCAGGATTAAGAAACGGAAAGTTAGGTCACCAAGCTGGGGTAAAAATTTTTCAAATTACATATTTCACAAATGATTTTTAATCAGAATATATAAAAATCTGGGGCCCCTGGCTGGCTCAGTTGGGAAAGCATGCAACTCTTGATCTCAGGGTCATGAGTCTAGGCCCCACATAGAGATTATTTACAAGAATAAGCAAACTTAAAACAGAGTATATAAAAATCTCTCAAAATTCAATAAGAGGACAACAATCCATTTTAAAATGGGCAGAAGATCTGAAAGGCATTTTGCCAACAAAAAGGGACTGTTAATAAACAGATGAGAAGGTGCTCCACATCGTTACTCACTAGGAAAATGCAAAGTATAATTGCAGTGAGATAGCTCTTCATATCCATTAGAATGGCCACAACCAAATAAACACCACACACACACACACACACACACACACACACACACTCCAAAACTCAGATAATACCAACTACTGGTGAAGATGTGGCATGTTAGAAATGTGATACATTTCTGGTTTTATTGTTAGAATTTGGAAAACAGTTTGGTAGTTTCTTACCATTTTTAACATAAATTTACCTTAAGATGAGGCAATTACCCTCCTGGGAATCTATTCAAAAGATATGAGAACGTGCCCAAACAAAGACTTGCACACAAATGTCCATAACATTATTCATATTAGCTAAGCTGGAAACAATCCAAATGTCCACAGCCAAGTACAGAGATGAACAATATGTGGTATGTCTATAAAATGGAATACGACTCAGCAAAAGAAAGGAAGAAATAGCTGTGATTCATGGTGTAACATACATGAATTTCAAAAATATTATACCTGGAAAGGTCTCTCAGCATGATGGGAGAGTTCTAAAACTGGACTGTGGCCATGGTTGCACAGCTTTGTAAATTTATTAAAAACTGTTTAGTTGTAGCCTTTAAAAGGGTGAATTTTATGATAAGTAAATTATACTTCAATAGAGCTGTTTTTAAAAATAAATTAGAGGGGGTGCCCGAGTGGCACAGTCAGTTGAGTGTCCAACTTTTGATTTTGGCCTAGGTCATGAACTCAGGGTCCTGAAATCAAGCTCCCCACTGAGTGGGGAGTCTGCTTCTCCTTCTTCCTCTGCCCCTCCCCCCACTCATGCTCTCCTGCTCTCTCTCTCAATTAAATAAGTAAAATCTTTAAAAAATAAATTACACACACACACACACACACACACACACACACACCCAACCCTACTATTTATTAAGCACATGACCCTGACCCTATGTTGACCCTTGGAAAACACAAGAACACATAAGACTGCTAGTTTTTCACTCCATGCAAGACTATGACAATCTAGGAAGAGACCTATGAAACTCACATGAGTAAATATCAGCAGTACAAGAAGGTAGCAAATGTTATGAGCATATTCACTGTTACCACGCTGGCCCAAAGTACCATCATCTCTCTCTACTGCTACAGCCTCTTCTCTGGTCTCCCTACTTCCACCATTCCAGAATAAGGTTTTCACCCCGGCAGCCAACAAGTTCCCGTTAAAACCTAATTCTAATAATCTCATTCCTCTGCTTAACATGCATCAATGGTTTCCCATCTCACATAATGTTCTAGTTCTTTAGTAGGTTTTTAAGGCCCTCCATGATTACTTTTCCCCCAGCTCCAGCCAGCCACAAAGTCTGCTTAAATGTTTCTGAACACTCCTGGCACATTCTCACCTCGGGCCCTTTGCACAGGATGTTATCCCTGCCTGGAACGACCTTCCAGCAGATTTCTGTAAAGCTTGCCCTCTCACCTCCTCCAAATCTTTGTTCACCTGTCATGTTCACAGTGAAGCCTACCCTGACTACTCTATTGAAAAATTGAGTATCCACTCCCTGGATTCCCCATCTTCCTCCCATATGTGATTTTTCCCCGATGCACTTACAACTTTCTAACATACATGCTATATTTCCTCATTTAGGTTGTCTGATTGTCCTTCCCTGCCAAAAGGTGAGCTCCATGAGAGCAAGGCTTTGTGTTTGTCCAGCTCACTGCCCAGTTCCCCGTGCCTATAACAGCACCTGCCATGTGGTAGGCACTCAATAAGTTTTTGTTGAATGAATGACAAAGAAGTTACTAAGAGCGTTCATAAAAGGGATGTGTAAGAGAGACTTAGGCAGATGAGGTCAGCATGTGGAGATTCTGGAGTGCCTATGATGTAAATATCAGATGAATGACTAAATGGGCAAAAGAACGAGCCACCTGCTGATGTTCTGCACACTGCCCTAGCTTCCAGTGACTTGCACTGGGAGGATTGGGACTCATTGAAACTTTAGATTTTTCCCTATGGAAAGAACTTGTATTGACAAAGTATTCTCTAGAAAAGCAAAAGTCCTCAGTGCTATGCCTCAAATGGCCACTAGGGAATGCCCAAATCCATAATGCTCAGCTATTAAAATTGAAATGGGGCTCCCCCACAGCCATGAGAGGCTGCGGGGGAGCCCCAGTCATTAACAGGCTGATAATGAAAAAGGAGAAGTCTTCCAACATTGTTTTGTCTATGCGCCTTACCCCACACCCCACCCCACCAGCCGAGCATTCTAAGCCCACCCATACAACTTGTAGTTCTCGGTTACTTCCCCTAAACAGACCCTATGCTTGACCTATACCTGAGCTGTGTCTCTGCCTATCACTACCTATGCGCTCCTTTAAGGTCCAGCACAAAAGCCACCTCCTCCAGAAGCCTTTCCTGATTACTATTGTTCTCACTGCCCACTGCATTCCTGATACCCTGGGGCTGTGGTCACCTATCCCAGGCAGGCATCCCTGAGATAAACACCGATTTAGACAATGTCTCTCTCCAAGCACTTCATCCTGGTGCTCCCAGTGAAATCAGAAATCGACCAGCTCTGGCCTGTCAGAATGGTCAGGGACAGAGGTCAACACCGAACTTGTAAAACAAGCCAAAAAATGATGTTACGATTCCGCAAAAGTGGTAAAGAACAGCCTGTTCTTGGAAGGCCTCTCTAGAAAAGGGAGAGAGTCCACTGGCCATAGGAGATGAAATACTGTCTCCAGCCGCCTCGACCCCGCTGTTAGGGGCGCAGGAGAAGACTGGCTTGCCTTGCTTTACCCCCTCCCAAGCAGGCCCCTGCGGTTCCCCGGGTCTCCTTCTCCCTGCCTTCATTATTCAGCCTAGTCCAGCTACTTGGCTGCCAGCAAATGGGGGACCCTAGTAGACCCCTGGGGCCTTTTTTCCTTTTAGCCTCTTTTACTTGCTGTATTCTGTGCTTGGTTCCCCAGACTCAGGATAAAGAGCAATGCAGAAATCCCATCAAACATGATGGTGTGCTACAGAAAGCACATACCAGAAATGTATCCCGGGGCAAGCAGAGGAGGTGGAGCTTGCCTGGCAAAATCCATGCCTGGACAGATGAGTCCAGCCCAGCTCCTGGACAGCAAGCCCCAGGTGGGGGTGGGGGGTGGGGGTTGGTGAGGGTGGAGGTTACACCATGATGGAAGAAAACCCGCATTGACTTTTATAATCTACATAACCACTCTATGAGAAGCACCTCTTGTCACTATTGTAAAGACTAGGAAACTGAGGCACAGACAGGTGAGGGGACTTCACCCAAGCCTACAACAGCTAGAACATAGCAGGGACTGGATCTGGAATTCAAAGCTGAGTGGCTATAATGGTCAGCCTCTTTGTACTGGTCCATGCGGGTTCCGGACACTTTATGCAGGCTTTCTCTCCTCTGTAAGTCCTACCACAGGATGGGCACAGGGAGGGTGCTCGGCTCCCTTGCTTGGCTCTCGCCCCGAAGCCGCCGTCTGCTACTTACACTGTAGGATGTGAGATACCATCAACGCAGTACAGTTCTCACTGCATGGAAGCCTTCCTAGAGCCAAATCCTTCTTTATCTGAAGAGTAAAAAGATACCTGAAAAGAAGTTGGGGGGAAAACTCTTGAGAAAGAAACAGGAACAAGAGAGAATTATTTCCTTTCTCCCCGATCCAAGATGTTTCAAGAAAGAAACGGCGACCCCAAGACAGTGAGATGCCTTTTTGGAAGGGTGACTAAGGCAGAGGTCTGGTGCAGCATTTTGGCAGGCCTCCCTCACCCCGGCTAAATCCTTGTGCCAGCCTGGGGGAGTTGGCCAACCATCCTCTCGTGGTTTCTGCCACGGAGCAAAGCCACAGACCCAGGCCGAGAGAAAGGGAGATTCAGCAATACAAAGCTGACTCGGGCCGCTCTGTTTAGCAAATGCTTATCAAGCCCTCTCTATCAAACAGCTTAGGTTGGTGGGGCAGGATCGATCAGACCCATTTTACAATTATAGAAGGGCAGAGGTGAAGGGATTTTAAGCAAGGTGATTTTGCCCAAAGATAGCAAAACTGCGGCCAGATGTCAGGTCACCCACTGAGTTGAGGTCTCCTCCTACCCAAAAGATTGTGTTGTGGAAATCAAGAACGTGAGGCTGGGCTTCACCTGTACCACTTTTTCTGTATCCTCAGAGCCTAGCCCAGCACTTGCCACGGGGCAGGTAGGAAATGCCAATGTTCTGAATGGAATGAAGCCACACTGCCCTTTTGCTCACCGAAGGCTCGTCAGGGACCCAGCAAGTACGGGTAGGTATCCAGCATTCATGAGTATCTACTGTGGGCATTTCCCAATATAAGATGAGCCTTTCTAAATAACATTTTTATCTGGACTTTTTAATTTAAATCAATTAAGCCTTGAAAACAATGTGGTAAATCAAAATTAATTGCAGGTGATAGAAAAACAGGCAAAATTAGTAGGTGATTATTCAATTTTAAACGCACTCATCATTATAATCCTTCAAATTATGAGCTCCTCTAATGGGCTAAAAATGACTCAAATAGAAAATTTATATTTGCAGACCACTCTCAGAAACTCACAGATTGGCCCCAAATGAGGCATCTTTGTGAAGTCAGCTATGGTTAAGTATCTTCAACGGACCACCAAGGAAAGAATAAAGGAAGTCTAACCTTTGCCATTGCCTGCTTTCAAATATAGATGTGAATGAGAATAATAAGCCTCAATTGCTAAAGGGAAAGAGAATCTCATTTTGCTCCTAGCAAGCGAGAAAGGAAACTTCTTGTCATTTGACACGTTCCTCGCTATTAAGAGGGCAGCTGCCTGCTACAAATACCAAATCCTCACTCTGAACAGCTGATGAATCATTTATCATCACATTGATTTTCTCATTCCTTTTTTTTTTTGGCGGCCGGGGGAGAAAGTTTATCTCCATTAAAATTGGTCATAATTTGAGACTCAAATGGGTTAGCTAGTGCAAACCGATACAGATACCAAGATATCGGGTTATCTGGGAAAGTGGCCTACAACTCACACATGTGGGGCGAGGGGCGAGCCAGTGACAGACTTGTGAAAGGTAACGTCTGCAGAGACCCCTCAGAAAACTAGGGCCCCTGTGCAGAAGGGGCGATCCGTGTGGTGGGTGGGGGTGGGGGGAGTGGGGGTGCGGAAGGCCCAGCCAAGTCACTCTAACTCCCGGAACTTTCTCCTCCTCTATAAACCAGGAGGGTTGGGCTAGATGATAACATGCATCCCTTGTAGGGGAAGATTCTAGAGTCTAGCAAGCACATTCAGGTTTGGAAGAGCGTTAGGTTGACAGTGCATTTTTGGAGAAACAGGGTTACGTTGTAATAATGAAGGGCATTGTATGTAAGGATAAATATACTTTTAAAAACTGTTTTATACTGGTGACTTTTTAACTTTTTTATTTTTATGAGTATAAAATATTTTACCTATCGAAAATTATGAATAATGTATAATTATAAATGGTTGTTAAAATGATATAAAACAATGAATAATTTATAATTATTAAAGAATTATAATAAAATTATCAATGATTTATATTATATATGATAAATAATTTATTTAAATCATTTTTTAGACTTTTAATTTTTTTACTTTTTAAATTTTTTATAAGTACACGTCATCATCACTCTCTACCTATGGGATGCACGCGCATGTGCACGCACGTGCGTGCGCGCACACACACACATACACACACGGTTTTCAACATCTACGGAAATTAGCTGGTATCACACTTGTGCCATCAAGCTGCCCTCTGACCGTAACACAGATGCACTGAAGGCGAGTGCTCTTATTGTTGTAGCAATTAATGGCAGAACCCCCAAGTGGGCACCCAGGCCGGCTACCCTGCTAGAATGCCACCCTTCCTTCTCCCTGAGGTCCCCACTCTTTGCAAAATTAACGCTTTGGGGACCAGCTAGGCCCACCTTCTCTCCAGCTCCTCACGATCTCCCAGAGAGTGAGAGCCAAGCTTTCCAAAGAAGTCTGGAAGCCCGTTCTCTGATAAATGGAGAGTAACAATTCTTAAGTAACAGCATGCAGCAGACACACAGGGAATTTACTCTACCTTGTAAGCTCTTCTCGAAGATGTCCGGGGTCCACTGGGAAAAATTTCACCATAAATTTGAAAACAACCTCCTTAGGATCTTAAAACACAATATCTCCATAAGTTTTATTTAAATGTCCATCACAATAGTTACAGGTTTTTACACACACACACACACACACACACACACACACAGATATGCTTCCCCCTGTACTTTCTGCACCCCCGCCCCATCACTCCCTCCCTCAGACTTCTCTTTTAAATTTCAATTTTCCACTTTTCTAATATGGTGCTATCTCTGGATTGCGTCTTCATGTGGCTAGCAATCGGGAAAGTTCTCCTGCAGCCCTCTTTCTACCCTCTTTCCCTCTGAGTTTCTTTCTGTAAAGTTGGCGCCTCTTTCCGGAGCCCTAATGGGTCCTCTAAGAAGTGTCCCATTTAAAAAGATATACACCACTTGCCCCTTGGGTTTCTGCATTCCCGGCTGAGAGAAGAGCTCAGCTTTAGAAGCAGGTGATTATCATCTGGCATCAAGCATCTTATAAGGGGAACTAGAAGTGGATGGATGCTGCTTCTTTGTTGCTTAAAATCTGCTTTAAGAAAACACATCAACTTGCCTTCACTCCTGCTCGGGTTTGAAAAGAAAATAAAAGAAACTCTTTGCATCAAAAGCAAACACTTCCATACACCATTAACACCATTCGTTCAGCAAATATTTGTCAAATGCCTATTACAGGTCAGGCATTGTACTAAGCGGGCACAGGCACCGGGAATAGAAAGGCAATTAAGCCCTCAGAAGAGGCAGCCTGGCGAACGGCGGACGGTTGAGAGCACAGAGCACCGAGCAAGCACGAGAGGGAGGACAGAGGGCTCCGGTTAGATCGAAATTGGAGATAAACAATCATAACACAAGGACATACTTACACCGAGAAATTTTCTTTCTTAATTTGAAATTCCAATTTAGGTGGACATGTTTTCTTTTCTCTGAGGGCCCTACACCTGAAGTTAGTTTTGCCACAGACAGGAGAGGTAGGCATTCGAAGGGGTCAGTGGCAGAGGGAAAACTAGACTGGCAGGAGCTCTTCGTGGCTCAGGCGAACAAGTTCGGACTCCATTCTAAGGGCAATACGGAGCCACAGAAGCCTGTTGAGCCAGAGCGTGATGTGGTCACCTTTGTATCTGCAGTAGTTCCCTTGGGAAGTAGGGTAGGTGACGGATCAGGACAGCCAGTTAGGAAGCGGTTGGAGTAATGTGACAGATGATTACAATGCGGTGGGAATAGACAGAACCAACATGGAGAGGGCAGGTGAGCCAGGGGACACCATACGACAGCGTTTCTCAAAAGTGTTCACTGAAACCCCCCTGCGTCAGAAACACTTGTGGAATTTAACACGCAGGTTGCTGGCCCCCCAACCCGGGAATGAGGCCCGGGAATCTGCATTAGAACAAGTGCTCCTACTCCCCACTGGAATCTCAGAACCGCCGCACTAGGTGCTGAAAAAAGGGGCGGGGGTGGGGGGGGAGATTTCGTACACTGCGGGCACTCGAATGTGAACTGAAACAAATGGACAATGTCTGTAACATGATAAAACTAAAACATCTTCAGGCCGAGCGTGAATGGCATTATAAGTAGCAAGGTCAGATTGCCTAAAATGGGCCAGTTGGGAATTAAGATTATGTTGCATTAAGGAGCACCTGGGTGGCTCAGTCAGTGAAGGGTCTGTCTTTGGCTCAGGTCATGATCTTGGGATCCTGGGATCGAGCCTGGTGTCAGTCCTCTTGTCCCTTTCCCTCTGCTTCTCCCCCTGCTCATTCTCTCTCTCTCTCTCTTTCTCAAATAAATAAAATCTTTTCTAAAAAGAGTATTCTGAATTAAAAGCAATCAAAACCCAGACAGTTCAGGAAACGCTCTTCACCGCCCAACCCCAACAGGCTAAACCTACATTGCAAAGGAGAGCCTGTACCAGGAAGAGAGCTATCACCTTAGATAACTACATTATAATATGAACTAGGTGTGGTAGACAGGGAGGGACCTCCCAAGGTCTGTTTGATCAAAGTCCTCCTGTTCCATTGTTTCTGAGTGGCCCAGCAAACATTTGTCTACCAAACATTTACTTCTCCCTTTTCCCTGCGAATTGCTTTCTTTGCTCAGGATGTCTGACTGTCTTTTAATTTCCAGGTCTGTGTGGCCTCCCCCTATGTATGAGATTAAATTTGAATTTCCCCTGTTTATCTGTCTTGTGTCAATTTGATTCTTAGTCTGACTAGAAGGACCTTGAAGGCCAGAGGAAATTCTTCCCTCCCTGGGAACGTCAAGGATGCTCCCAAGATCTGAGCCAATCCCCAGGATGCTGTCATTACCAGCATTCTTCCAATCTCCCCAAAGATCCAGCAGCATGATTTTTTCTTCCATCTCGGACAACATTACAGTGATTTTTTAAATTGCTAAATTCACTGGACTTGTGAAGGATTAACACGATGCTTCGAAGCCCTTTTCTCCGCTTATATTTGGTGAGGAAGCATGGTGTCACTGAAACATTTTCAAGCTGTAACTGGGAATTAGATGCCTTCGGTGATTTCCCATACTTACTTTTCACTTGCTTTGTAATTGGCTTCAGCAGTTCCAACCAGACCTGTGATAAGAGTAATGAAAAGAAATTGGTAGAACATGGCATTGAGTACAGCTTTTTTTTTTTTTTTGTAACAAACAGAAGTCAGCACAAAATAATCAAATACCAAACTATTTTGGCCCCCTTCTAAAGAAAGTTAGAAACAGCCGTGTCAAAGAGCTGACGTATCTCCACCACACTCAGTTAGCCCCCTTGTATTTTTCCAGTGACAGTGAACGTTGTTGATCTATAAATTCTTTGTTGTTGACATTTGAATCACTACTCCCTTGCCTAAGTAGGGTGACAAAGGTGTCACATCCAAGGCTCATTAGTTACTACAAAGACTAATGAAGGCATTTGGCTCTGCATTTGAATCCTATATCCCCCAAATGCCAGCTTAATCGATCTAATGAGCCTTTCTGGGAAGGTGCCAGATTAACAGATATGCCAAGGCAGGACACAGGAGGAAGAACTTACAGAGAAAGCACGGAGCTGAGAGAGGAGTGAAGAATTCACTGAACCCTCACTGGTGAGTTAGGAGTCTTCCTGGTAGAGGCTGAGGTCCAGCCTCTGGGAAATCAGAACCCATAAAGCAGAGCTTCTAGTTCTCCGGGTGACGAAAGAGGAGTAGAGGGGAGAAAAGTTTGGGAAACTGAGGTGATTTTAGATAGGCAAGGAGGGAGGAGGGGAAACTTCATTATTAAATCCAGGCACTTTGCAAGGGTTCAAACGCTTTTTCATACTTTCAATCCGATTTGAGCCCTACATCCCTAGCCGCAAACAGCGTTTTAGAGGCTACACACACAAAAAAAACCCTGTAATGAAACCAACTTACATTATTTCCAGAATGGCTACAGAATTCTAATCCGAAATACTCCTTTTCAGCGAGATTTAGGTGGCTGCAACTCAGGTTAAACAGCGCCTTCCCGGATGACTTTTGCTAAACAAAACAGAGAGATCATAGCACAGTCTGTGTTCCTAACCCGAGATTGTCAGGCCACGTGGAAGAAGGGGTGGAAGCCACCCACCTCTTGGCAGACACCGTTTCCTCTAAGCACCCTTCAGCCGTCCTGCATCCTCTCAAACCGCGAAGTTTTACGGATAAATACATGCATCTACCTGTAGCTTGTTTTAGCCCTCCCGCCCCCCTCCAAAAAGCCCCAGACTCATCACAAACCCTCTTGGAAAAAGAGAGCCTTGCATTGAACTACGTTGGCAGTGTTACCCTTTCAGTGGAATTCTTTAATCAATTCATCCCACGGGCAATTTGAATGATTTCCCCCAAACTGACAGACAGTTTAGTCAAGAAGCAAATCTGACCTGCTTAAAAATCCTTCTGTGGCTCCCCTCAGTTTACAGTCTAGGCTCTCCATCGGGAGGCTGGGCCCTCTCTCCCTCCCTTGGCCCTGCCCGCCCCTCCAGCCTCTCCTCTTGCCCCTCCCCCTTTCTAAGAATCGCAGCCCGCTTGCCCAGGTTCCCCACACCTGTCAAGTGGTTTCGCGCCTCGTGCTTTTGCTCCTGTCATTCCTTCTCCACAGACCGCCCTTCCCACCTTTCTTCGGTTTGGCTTACTCCTACTCAGCTTAAAGGCTGTCTTGCCTGGAGAACTTGCCCTGATCCTATCGGCGACAGGTTGAGACAAGGGCAACCTCTGTGCTCCCAAGCACCCTCGCTTGCCTCACACCTGATACTCTCAACTCAGGATGTGTGTCTTCCCCATTGGACTGAGTCCCTTCAGAGAAGGGACCTCGCTTCATTTCTCCTGTGACTCACCACGTCTAACTCAGAGCCTGGCACCTAGTAGGGACTCTTGAATGTCTGTTGCTCTGACGTGAAACTGACCCAGTGACGCATGGGAGCTCCTTGAGCAGACTTCACTTTGCAGCCTTTCCCACCACATCTCCCAGCAATTCGTTCCCATAACGCCACACATCATGTTTCCTCCCCTAAAGCCCGCAGACTTGTGAGCACAAAAGAGCCCCTTTCCCAGGTTTCTCTGAGAACAGGAGCTTTGAAGATCTCTTTGCAAATCTCTTTAAGCGGAGCACAGCTTTAAGCGGAGCATCAGACCATTCCATCAGAGCTGAACCCGAGGGTGGCTGTTGCAGAGACACGCCACTGAAAACCCCTAGTTAAAGCCAAGTCACGCAGTGCCCATGGTGCTGCTCAGGAAGCCCGGCGAAGGGAAATGTAGCTGGAAATCACCGACCCGTAGAACTCACGGCAACCTTGAGAGGTCAGAGAGTCTGGCCACCCTCCTCCGACCCCCTACCCTCTCCCTCCAGGCAGTGCCACACTGAGCAGGGGGACCACATCTGGGATTTAATAGCTTCCAGGAAGGTGGCCTACCCCACTCTCTTCCCCCAGTGACCAAATATCCTTCCTTCTCCCCTGGACCTCGCTCCGCTTGGTTTCACCCCCCAAAGCTGCACGGACTCAACAGGCACGTGGGTTAACCAGGGTCCTATTTTGAAATGCAAAGAGGCCGCCAGGGGCGACACCTACTGCATCCCCAGCACCTGGACAGAGCCCCCCCCCCGGGGGGGGGGCACTTGGATTTTTATGTTCGAGGTCACATTGGAGCTGCGGTCCTGGAGAGGGGGGTCAGCCCACACAGAGTTGGGGGTGGAACACAAGGGCGTGAAAGGCCTTGGGGGGCGGTGGAGGAGGGGGCGTCTGGGAGGGAGGAGGGAAGGGGGAGTTTTTGCCTATGTGGCAACCTTGCCTAGGGCAAATGCTGACACAGACCATTCCAGACAGATGAAATCGCTCCTATTTTTAAAGTCGTCCAGACAAGGAGCTGCCATGGGATTTTTATTATGAGAAAAAAAAGAAGAAGAAGAATTTCTAAAGAGAGATACGACAGCAATACTTTTTCCGACACCAAGGAAACATTTCAGTCATGAGGACCAAATTCCGTCACAGACTCCAGTTTCTTTGCAAACAATTTAAAAAACTCAAGATTTTCCTTTCTCCTCCTCATTTTTGGATTCTTTTTTTTTTCCATTGAAGTATTTAATCCTCCCCATCAAGGCTGCCACATTCCATGTGTTTGTATATTTAAAGGTTTCTGCTGTCACAAAGAATATATAGCCCTCTTGTAAGGATGCCAGTCAAGGCTTCCTTTTTGCTCTCTTCCATGAGATTCCCATACCATGTTTATAAGAATAATCTCCTGATTCTTCTGTCCCTGCACATGTTGCCAACTGGCTCTAAAAGCCTTTGGCAATAATGCATTTGGAGGTCAGTGCTCACGTGGCTGGGGCTCTCCACCCCCACCTCGGGAGAGGCATTTCCCTTCAGCCCTCCATAATGTACTTCGAAATTGGCCAGCCTTGTGGAACGTGTTGCATAATAGGCAAGCTCTTGGTTCTGTCTCAGCGTGCAGACTTTAATATTGTTTAACCGTTACAATCCAATTCTGTGATTTTTACGTTGCGATTATTTTTCTCATAATAACTCTTTACACGCAACTTTTCAAGACTTTTTTTCTTTTTTCCCTTTCTGGACTTCTGATTCTCTTTTCTATTGCAAGTTCTTCTTTAAGCTGACATTGTCAACATTCTAACCCAGTTCTTTCGTCGATCTAGTCTTTACTACCAGTCCTCCCACTCAAGGAATTGGAACTACAATCCTGAATCTTGTTTAACCTTCTCCCCTGATTTTAGTAGAACAGCGTTTGTCTTAAAAAAAAAAAAAATACGCACACACACACACACACACACAGCACAGAACATACAAAATCTGCATTGTGTTATTGGTAAAGCTTCTAGTCAACAGTAGACTATTAGTAGTTAAGTTTTGGAGGAGTCAAAAGTTATGCATGGATTTTCAACAGTGTAACTCTTGTGTTGTTCAAGTATTGTATCTATATATATAGATATAATACTTATATATATAATTATTATATATATTTTATATATTATATATATATAATTTAGAACTTTTTAGAACTTCTATCTATAATTTCCAATTTACAAACTGTGTTTTACTCATAACGATTTCTGGGGGCTCCAAATTCCTTTTCTCATGGGCACAACAAATATTCAAGGTGGTTTCCCATACAAAACAATCTCCCACAGCCTTTCGGCAGCTATACCTGTCATATAACAATTTGTTAACTCAAACCCGAATTGTAATCCTGCTCTACCCACTTACTAACTGGATGAATTGGGGAAAATCTTTTAGCTCACAGATTGACCTGCCTTTTCCAGGTACCTGAAGACACAGGCCATGTGTTTGAATACCCGGCAGTACGTACAATGCCTGGTAAAGAGCGCATGTTCAATAAATATTTGCTGAATAAATGGACGGAGCCTAACGATTAACTTGATTCCTATGCATCTGTAAGACAGCTCTTTCAGGAGGAAGAACAAATTAGTCACTATGTGACCTAGGGCAAATTACTGACTCTTTCTGAGCCTCAGTTAACTCATCTGTAAAATGGAGATAATAGGAGTATTATCCCATAGACTTGTGAGAATTAAACAAGATAATTCACATCAAAGCCTTTAGTACAGTGCCCAGCACATCATACGACTTAAGCAATGCACATATATAGATAAATGCATAGGAGAGTCTGGAAAGATACACAGTAAATGGAGGGAGGATAGATTAAAGGGGAATTTTAACTATTTACTCTGTGAATATCTCGATACGTTTTTAACGAGCACTCAGTGATGCACTCAGAATGTTTTACAGTCCCTCTTTACTTATTTTTAAGCTTTTATTTTTAAGTAATCTCTACACCCAACATGGGACTTGAACCCACAATCCTGAGATCTAGAGTCCCACGCTCCACTGACTGAGCCAGCCAGACACCCGTACATTCCCCCTTTAAAACACTGACAGGAGGGGCGCCTGGGTGGCTCAGTGGGATAAGCCTCTGCCTTTGGACCAGGTCATGATCCCAGGGTCCTGGGAACGAGCCCCACATCGGGCTCTCTGCTCAGCAGGGAGTCTGCTTCCCCCTCTCTCTCCGCCTGCAATTCTGCTTACTTATGATCTCTCTCTCTCTCTCTGTGTCAAATAAATTAAAAAAATGTTAAAAAAAAAAAAAAAACACTGACAGGACCCTATGTCATGATGAAAGCCCATGACCAGTAGGCTACTCTAAAGGTTGTGTACTTCTGCACCCATCAGTTGAATTCCATGCTCAATAATAATTGTTTTCTTGAAAGCATTTTTGAGAATTCTACTTGTTAATGTAATCACACCATTAAATTGCATGGACCCAGAGAATCATTAAATTGTTTTCTAAAAGCAAGCATTGTTTCTATAAAAACTAAGTTCATCACTTTGCAAAAACTCAATAGAGGGGAATCCCCCAAACTGTGCTGTCAAATTAGCTTTAGATATGACAGCAGTAAAATATGGGGGAAGAAAATACCGGAAAGATTCTGTACTCAAAATGCTTTGCAAACATCCACATTCTTTCTCCACACTAAGTAAGCAAACGCTGGAAATCATAGAGGATGCATCATGGGTGTGCTGTATAGAAGAAAGACAAAAGGAATCAGAAGTCCTTACTCAAAAAACTTTGACCCTTGAGCAAAAGATTGGCAAATGAATAATGATGTATATGTTTTATGTCAAAATTAGAATTTTAAGCCTGGCTGGCTCGATTGGCAGAGCATGAGAGTCTTGATCTCAGGGTTGTGGGTTTGAGTCCCCTGTTGCATGTGGAGATTACTTTAAAAAAATAAAATCTTTAAAAAATAGAAGTTTAAGGTGTTTGTGTGTGTGTATTTATGATTTTCTGCTTTAACAAATTTTATTGATTAACTGACCAACAATCACCTTTGACGACATTAGGTAAAGTAGAGTCTAATGTTTTTACACCTGAATGTGTACTTTAAAAAAATATACACTGTCATTAAGGTTTTGGAAAAGAATGAACTGGAACTGAATACAGCATATTTTTAACACTAGCATAATCAATTATTTTCACGTTTTCCTTATAGTTGTTACATTTTTCAGAAAGATGCAATAGACAGCATAAAATCTAAAAGTGTAGTGCCGTACAAAAAGTCTTATAGAAGATGCTTTTCCTGTTTCCAGGGCTGATTCCCACATTCAAAATATTTCTCATTTTCCCCGCAGGAAATTGTTCTTGAAGTCACAGATGGTTATCACTCATTCTCCTGACTCTATGGTTATGTCTTACTTTTATCCCCAAATATGACTGGATTAGATCTGGCTGCCATCACAAAACACCATAGACTGGATGGCTTAAACAACAAACATTTATTTCTCATTTAGTTCTGAAGGCGAGAAGTTTGAGATCAGAGTACCAGCATGGTAGGGGTTCTGGGCGACCTCTCTTCCTGGCTTGCAGATGGCTGCCTTCTTGCTGTGTCCTCACCTAACGGAAAGGTAACTGTCCCCTCCCCGCCCCCCTCCCCCTCTACTGCTCCCCCTCCCTCCTCCTCCCCCCTCCCTTACCCTCCCTCCCCCTCCTCCTCCTTCTCCTCTGACCACCAGACCCATTGGATCTGGACCCCATCCTTATGATCCTATTTAACCTTAATTACTTCCTTAAAGTCTTATCTCCAAACAGGACCACAGTAGTCCCATTGGGGTTAGGGACTCAACAGACAAATTTGGGTGGGACACGATTCTGTCCATAGCCTTGACCCAGCTGGATGCTGGAGGGCCCACTTTAGTTACCATATCCACTCTTTATGACTTTGGCTCTCTCCGAACATTAAATCCACTCTCAAATAACGAAGATTTATGAGGCATTTGGGAAAGAATGTGCCCGGTTACAGAAGGCCAAAACAGAGTTCCAAGACTGTGCTGAGCACCTGTAATAAATACGAGGAGGTGGCTAAGAATGTGGGCCCTGGAGCGGCCAGCCCTAGCTCTGCCCTCTACCTGCTGGAGGGACGATCTCCGACAGGCTATTTCATCTCTCTGAATTTCAATTTCCTTAATTGTAAAATAGGATTGTCAGAAGCCAAACACAAAAGGCCATATGTTCTATGATTCCATTTATAGGAAATGTCCAGAACAGGCAAATCCATAGAGACTGGGGTGGGGGGGGGTGGAATGGGGAATGACTGCTCATTAGGATGGGGTTTCTTTTGGGAAGGATGGAAATACTCCAGAATTAGGTAGTTGTGATATTTGCACGACACAGTGAGTCTACTAAAAACCACCGAATCGTACACTTTAAAAGGATGACTCTTATGGCATCCTAATCGCCTCTCAATTTTTAAAGATTCATAGAGAGCATTTCATGAGAATATTGACATTGAGTGCTTTACATAATGTCAGGGCCGTAGGAAGAGCTCAAAAAGAAGTGTTAAGTGTCGGAGGACCGTCGTCCAAACTGGCACACTCTCAAGGGTTGACAGGGCTACTAATTGTTATATCGTCACAACAGCTGCAAACCAGGATCGTCCTGGACGAAGCCTGGTGGATGGTCACCTAGCTGTTAGAATCTGGATCACCCAAGGGGTCTGGGTTTTTTTTGTTTTAATATTTTATTTATTTACTTGGAAGAGAGACAGAGGGAGAAAGAGAGAGCATGAGAGGGGGAGAGGGTCAGAGGGAGAAGCAGACTCTCCGCTGAGCAGGGAGCCTGATGCGGGACTCACTCCCAGGATCTTGAGATCATGACCTGAGCAGAAGACAGTTGCTTAGCCAACTGAGCCACCCAGGTGCCCCCCAAGGGGTCTGGTTTGATGAGGGTGGCACTGAATATTCAAGATCTGGAATATTAAGGATCACCCACGTAAATGTAGGTGTCATAGAGGCCAGTGCCAGTGGATCAGACCTTCGTTGGCAAGTGAATGAGTTGCCTTTGGGGCCTGTTAACCCTCTGACTCCACAGAACAGCCTCGCAAAAAAAAAAAAAAAAAAAAAAAAAAAAGACAGGAAGAGAATGCCTTCATCAGTCTTAGCCTTCTCCTTAATAAACCCTCTAAAAGCTAATCCCTTTAGCATGTTTTTCTCCATTCTCTAGACTCTTTATCCAATTCTTTTTTTTTTTTTTTCTATTGTAATCATCCCCCTTCCCCTGGCCCCAACTCTGGGCTTACTTCTCATGCCCTTACCTTGGTCCTTTTATGTATGCCTTTATTCTTTTGTGACCTTTCTCCTGTCTTGTCAATGTAACACACATTACTGAGCACCTGCTCTGTGCCAGGTACTTTATGGGGCTCCAGGGATCCTGGGGTGAACTGGACACAGGCATTCCCATGAAGGAATACAGAACAGGCTGGCAGGCCAGTCAGGCACTTCAACAGGTAATCGCAGTAGCTGGGGCTAACTGCCCTTGTGGCAGTATGTAAGCAGAGGGTAATAAAAGATCACATCCAATGGGCCCCTAACCCAGAAAGATGGGAAAGGGCATAGCATGATGGATTCCGATTGGAGTGGACACCTAACCCAAGACAGAAAGCAAGAGTTGGAGGATATGAGAAGGATGTCAGAGGCAGAGCCTAGAAAGCCTGGTGTGAACGAAACTGTTAGCAGTGAGGTGTTCGGAAAGGAGAAATTGAGACACGGGGACTGGAAAAGTGGGTGGGAGCCTTACCAAGATGGGCCTTTTGTGCCAGGGGAGCCATAAACCGGAAGGCGAGGCTCAAGGTGGGGATCGCTGAATGACTTTAAGTGGAAATTGACATGGTCAGAGCTGGGTTTCCGGAGCACCGTCTGGACAGTGGTTAGGGCAGAGGCTCCCAAACTGTAAAGTGCATATGAATCACCTGGGGATCTTGTTAAAATACAGATTGCGATTCGATGGGTGGGAGGAGGGGCCTGAGAATCTGCACTTCTCGCAATTTCCCAGGTGAGACTGGTCCTTCTGCTGCTCTGTTACCAACACCTTGCAGGATGAGGGTGTAAGGAACAGAGGGAGTGGGGGGCAAAAGAGGCAACAGACGGAGCCGGGGTGGGGGCTCCTTCCACAGCTTGGGTGAGAGAAGAGAGATGGTGGCCTGGACTTTGGCAGCCAAGGAGGTGAGGTATGAGACACGCGTCCACGGCCGGCGCACTGGGGCTGGGGAGGTCAGGGAGAGTGAGAGGCCTGGAGGTCCTGGTGTTCCCTTCACTTGCCCCCCTTTTGCTCTTGGCCAGGGCCAGAGTTTGCATCAACCATGGCCGAGCTTCTGCTGCCTTTTATTCGCCCTTCTGCATCACCCTGCTCTTTCCTGACATCTGTTTCTTTGCCGGGTGCCTCACCGACCACATGCACAACAAGGGGCTACCGCCCCCCCCCCAGAAGCTTGCCTCCCTCACTTCCCACCACTCCTTGCCACTGAATTCTTCCCAGACCCACCTATCTGAGAGTGGGGATGCTTGGAACATTCCTCACCAATGTCTGCACATACTTGAGCCCCTCCTTGGACACTCCCTACCCTGTGCGTCAGTCTGGAAAGAAAATCATGGTTTGTCATACCCAAGTTTTCTGCCGATGTACACTTACAAAATATCTTCTTGACACTCCGTCTCTCTCTCTCTCTCTCTCTCTTTTAAAAGATTTTACTTCTTTATTTGACAGAGAGAGCACAAGCAGAGGGAGCGGCACACAGAGGTAAAGGGAGAAGCAGGCTCCTAGCTGAGCAGGGAGCCTAATGCGAAGCTCGATCCCAGGACCCTGGCATCATGACCAGAGCCAAAGGCAGATGCTTAACCCACTGAGCCACCCAGGTGACCTTGACACTCTGTTTCTGATGTTCTCACTGATTCCTTCTAAAGTCATCCACTTGGAAATTTTTTTTCCTGGTCTTTTATGTATTATCCCATTTGCAACTTACCCCAGTCACCCGCTCTGTAACTGGCTGAGAATCAGGTCTGTCCAGGATAGTATAAGCACATTGCCACTCGGCATCTTTATGTAGACGACTGTGAGCTAGTCCCTTCTGGCCAACCTGATGGCTAATTTCCATCTCTCCTTTTCCTCTTCATGTACCGAACTCCGAATGGCATTTCAGAACCCAGAACCACAAAGGCACTCTAGTAAGAGTATCTGATTTGTACTGAGTAGAATAGTCTGGAGATACTTCTGGACTTGGGTACCATTTGGTACAGATCCAGGGCTAGAATGTTTTCAGTGACGCTGGTTTAGTTTCAATGATGGAAAACCCTCCTTCACCTCAGTCTAGCTCTTTGTTTATAAACAGCAACAGGCATACATCTCATTTACAGAGAGTGTGGGTCCCTCCAGAGGTAAATCTTTTTGTTTCCCTGTCATGCACAGGCTATATCCAAAAAAATCTCAGAACCCCTTAGGGATTAAACCCTGAGATGATTAAACCCTGAGATGGCCCCTTTTAAAAGGCTATTTCACTTTTCATTAAAACTGAAAATATCCTGGGGTGACTGGGTGGCTCAGTCAGTTAAGCTTCTGCTTTCCACTCGGGTCATGATCTCTGGGTCTATCTCTCTGTCAAATAAATAAAACCTTTTTTAAAAATTCAAATAACCTGAAGTTGCAAAAAATAAAAAATAAAGTAAAACAGCTAAGCCCATGTCTCACACATTTACCCATGGAGTCAGACGCAACCAGTTTTCTAAGAAAGAAATTGAACATGATTTCAGAGTATGCACTAGGTAAACTCCCCAGGAACCTAGGAAATGGAGCTCCTTCAGGGCAAGGCAGAAGAAATGATTGGCTATGCTGTAACCCTTCTGTGGGGGGTTGAACTCCTGGTAAAAAGAAAGAACCACTGAGAGGCTGATTTCCAGGTAGCAGCCATTCATTCTAAAACGGAGCCCTCTCTGCAGGCATCCGGTGGAGAGCAAGGTGCAGTTAGACACATCAAAGAGCAGAAAATAAGTAGGAAGTCAACCAAGGCCTCTTCCAAGGAGCACAGAGGCTCAGCCATAAACCCCGGAGGGAAGCACAGTTTAACTGGGTACTTACGATTTCCTGGTGGGGCTAAACGGAGAGAACGCCCCTTGTATTTGCTTGTGCATGTGTGACCTTCACACCGAGCTACAACTGGGTTTTGTTTCATTTCTGAGAACACAAGGCAGTTCAGAGTACTGCGTGTATGATAGATGGGCGCTCAACGTTGTTTAAGATTAAGTGCTCAGCAAGATTTCCAGCCCACGTGGCGGCCCCGGCAGGGAGCGGTCTGGGAGAATCAAGGAGAATCAAAGTGAGTGGCCGCCTGACTGCCGCCCTCTTTACCGGCCGTATTGATACTGACCAAACCAAGTTCGGGAGAGAACTCTGGAGACAGAGAGCTAGTCTAGTACCTGATAGATACTTTCTGGCAGACACCTTTTTGAAGCTACCAGAAAATGGTTGGTGTTATTGCCTGAGGCCTTACGGAGGCCTGGCAATGATCTAGACAGGTTGCAACTGATTCACACTCTTTGCTGGATGGTGGCTCATTGCTCAGAGTTAGCCTTCGTACTAAAGGAATAAAAAGAAAAAAAAAAAAACCAAGAGTACCACTCTAATAGCAACCTTGCCCCCACTCCTGGGACACTGTTATTACCATGCCTATGTTGGAAAGGCTGTTGAAAAGTGACAGGGTAATAATAGCGTTTTCAAGACAGTGCTCCCAAGTCTTGTCGAAATTGCTAGCTACTCCGGGTAATTAAAACAATGATAATTGTTTGTTTCCATGTAATGCTTTAGCACTAAACCCGTGTGGTGTGCGTGATGCACAACCAGATTCCAAATGCTAGCAGGAGTTTTCTTTAAATCTGAATTCGATAAAACATTCTGTATGTATGCAGCAATACGGGACACGCAGGGCACAAGAGAGACCATCAGATGTCATGTAGTCTGGCCCCTTCATTTTCTAAGTGAGGAGATTTGGATCTAGAGCAAGGAAGAGACTCGCCCAAGGGCTTTCAGCAGGTTAAAAGCAAAACTGGGGTTGGGGGCACCTGGGTGACCCAGTTGGTTAAGTGTCTGCCTTTGGCTTAGGTCATGATCTCCAGGTCCTGGGATCGAATCCCACATCCAGCTCCCTGCTCAGCAGGGAGTCTGCTCTTCCCTCTCCCTCTATCCCTCCCCCCTGACCATGTGCTCTCTCTTTCTCTCTAAAGTAAATAAATAAAATCTTAAAAAAAAAAATAAAAGCAGAGCCCATTGCATTACACCAGGCTGTCCATGGAGGACAAGAAAGAGATAAACACCCAAAACGCCTTCCTTTGATCCACTCTTCCCTTTCATGGTCACTCTTTTCTCCTAACCTCATCTTTTCTCACCTTTTGACTGTACTGTTGACTCCTGTTTCTGTGCTGCTTACAACTCCAACGTCTCTCCATTTCTGTCTCTTCCTTCCTTGAATTAGTTTTATTGCCTTTAGAAAGAGTGCTCAGTATGTCACCCAGCGGGGCTCTGAACTGGTTGGAAGCCACTCTGTTCTGACAGGTTGTGAATTTCACAGAAACTCTATAAAGAAGCCATTAAAGAATAATGCCTTTTAAAACATCTACTTAATAAGAGGCCATGAAACACAACGTATTAAGGTTACTGTGGAGAAGCTGTGCTGTCTGAACAGAGAATCTTTTAAAAATATATCCAGAAAAGTCTGCCAAACTAAATGGAGTGGGGGAGGCACATGTGAAGTTTGGGGATCCCTAAGAACATAGTAGATCAGTGTATAAAATATATACCAAAATGTTAAAAATCTAGGTGGTGGAGTTTTATTGGGATTTTACTTTTTTCTTTTTATTGCCAGAATTTTCCAATCTTTCCATAACGAATGTATGTCTTATCACGTATTAAAGCTGGATGTGAAAGTGGAAAAATAATAATGAATTTCTAAGGGCTTTTAACTGATTAGCAAGACGTGAGGTCATATGAACTATCACTCAGGCTAATTTCCCTGCCACCGAGCGTCTCGTTCCCACACCCCGTCAACACCCCCACGTTAGCCAGGTGTGCTGGCGTTTTCGACACCTGCGGACTACACCAAGAGACCAGCTCTGCCCTGCAGCAAGAAGCAAGTAAGGGGCTCCTGACTCAGACCCAACTTGGCATCTTGCCAAGCTCCACCCTCAAGGTTTTGTTCCTCTTTCCCTTCTTAGACGTCTGTCTGAGTTCCTGACCCTCACTCGCCTAGTCTCTGACTTGGGCTGCTGCCGTTTGCTGCTGGCTCCCCGCCGTGGCAGCTGGCTCGGTTCCACCAGGCTCCGCCCTCCTCTTGCTTGATCTTCACCTTGCATCATGCACACAGGTGAGATTTGCTGAGCCCGTGGCTTAGCGGTATCACCGAACTCCTGGGCCTGCAGGCTGCATTCTGCCCCTTTCCTTCTAGTCCACCCTGTGTATAGCCATCCAAGTCCTGAGTGCTGACTCACCCATGCATGGGGGTCTTGCGGCAACCTGGGCTCTGCCAACCCAAAGCCTGGTGGTTACATATTCTTCTCAGTCGGACTTAGTCGGGGGCTGATACCAGGTTTGCAGACCTCTGCCATCCTCCCTCCTCCGGGCTATTTCAATATGGCAGATCTGTTGTCATTGGGATGTGCAGCCTAACTCAAAGCGGTTGTCTGGGATTCTCTTACTGCACGCAGGGACAAGCACGGCCAAGCCCAGAACAATTTGCATTCATATATATTTTTAACTACTGGACCTCTAAAGTTCTAGCATTCAAGAAAGAAAGACAAAGCATGGTTTCACTTGCAAAATGTAGAACTGGGGGAAGCTGGGAAGGAAGTAGCGGCAGGAATTGTCACGAGCCATCCTCAGTGGGAAACGGGGGTCCCAAGAGATATTAACCTTTGGGTCTTAAAATTAGTTGCACAATCCCAAATCCCACACTCCCATATCTTGCTCCTTATTTCTTAGGTGCGATTATCTGTGCAGAAGGATCTGGTGAAGTTGACTCATTGATGTTTATAAATCAAAACCAAAAATACTCCTCCTTTCTGAATGTTGAACTTGACATCTGCTCGTCCCGGCTGAGGAGGCTCTACCCCACATTCCTACAAATGTGGAATCGAACAGGCATGTTGGTGGCATCTCCAAACAGACTTGGAGAGCTTATGCAGGCTATCAGGAGAGGACACGACCTCTCCTTTGTTGAACTTTGGGGAAGCCCAATCATAGCATTTCTCATCTCTGGCAGTCAGTGACGGTTTCCCGTGACCACATGGTTTTACCTGGGTGCAGGTTTAGTCCAGGGAAATTTTGTTACTGTAGTATATGAAAGGTTTGTTCCACATCCCCCCTGACTTAAGACTTGATTTCCTAGAAGGTTTTCTTACCTGACATTTTATCAGTGAGCTCATCGGAGCAGGGATTAGCTGCCTGGCAGCTGAGAACAAGAAGACAATTCATTCTTTCATTGCTTCAGCGGATAGTTTTTGAGCATCTACTATGTTTCCAGGCTGGTGCTGACCATATACTACAGACAGTCTCTGACTTCACCAGATTAAGACAACTAATGGTGCCCTTTTGGAAGGATACCCCCCACAACACTGAGCCCCAAAGAACGACCTGTCCTGATTGCCTCATGTAATTCTCAGACACCCTAAACCTTGTCTCTCTAACCCTGTCCATTTGTGAGAACTGTTTCCATTGTCCATCTGTCCCACGAAAGCCCCTGATAACTATGTCAGGTCCTGCTTACCCCCAGTCAGTTTCCCCTGAAGCTGCTGAGCTGGTTTTCGGCATCACCTCGCCGAGCACACACACAAGCCCTAACCACTGAGGAGGCATCAATACCAAGATAACACCAGCACAGTGACTCCTGAAAGACAAGCTGTAAAGACTGGATATGGTAGTCAACTGAATGAGTTCTTAACCCAGAAGTCCCGTGCAAATTCTGTTTCAACCACTCACTATACTTCTCTGCCCAGATTGCTCATCTGTCAAATGGGGATATTAATAGCATCTACTTCACCGAGGATTTCAATGAGCTAATATGTGTAAAATACTGATACTAGTGCCTAGTACATAATAAATGTTCTTGTAATGTGTATTAGCTTTTATGATTACTTTTTAGATTGGAAAGGAGTTGAGTAGTAACTGTGGACTACTGGCAATGGGGTTGATACTTTGAGGCAGGTGTGGGTGTGAGCAGATTGGAACATGTGACCCAGCCATTTTGAAAGAAAATCCCTAATTTGATTGCTTATGAGGGAAATGGACCTCATACAGCACCATTATTATAGAAATGAAGTTTCTTTCATTGTTTTCTTTTTAAGTGGGATCCCCGCTGGGCCCAACGTGAATTCACCATCCTGAGATCAAAAAAGACCTGAGCTGGGATCAAGAGTCAGACACTTAACTGAGCCCCCAGGCACCCTCTTTTCATTGTTTTTTTTTTTTTTTAAGATTTTATTCATTTGACAGACAGAGATCACAAGTAGGCAGAGAGGAAGGCAGAGAGAGAGGAGGAAGCAGGCCCTGCATGGAGCAGCGAACCTGATGCGGGGCTCGATCCCAGGACACTGGGATCATGACCTGAGCTGAAGGCAGAGGCTTTAACCCACTGAGCCACCCAGGCGCCCCCCTTTTCATTGTTTTTGAGGGTTCTTCTCCACCCCCATTCAGAATCAAAATATGCTCATTTAAAAAGCAGGGTAAAAAAGAAGCAGAAAAGCTAGAGGAAGAAATAAAGTATTTATAATCTCATCCATCAAAAGACAGACAGTATTAGGACCTTAGGGTAAAGCTTTCCAGATAACTCCCAATTCACGTGATATAATAACACTTTCTGGTCACTAGATTTTTAAAAAGTTAGCATTATATTATAAATATCATCATTAGTAGGGGCACCTGGCTGCCTCGCTTGGTAGAGCATGCAACTCTTGATCTTTGTGTTGTGAATTCGAGCCCCACATTGGGTGTAGAGATTATTTAAAAATAAAATCTTATATAAAAAAACTGAATACCATCCTTAGTTACTGTATAGGAAACCACCTACATGATGGACACATACATCGTTTCCTCCTGTTAGCTATTGCAAACACTACGATGATGTACCTCCATCTTGGAACACAACCTTAATCATTCCTTAGGAGACGTTTATCCAGCAGTAGAGTTCCTCGGCTTATTTAGGTTGCCTTGTTGGCTGTTTGTCTTATTTTTGTCTGAGACTTTCTTTTTTTTAATTAATTATTTTTATTAATATATAATATATTAGTAGCCCCAGGGGTACAGGTCTGTGAATCGTCAGGCTTACACACTTCACAGCACTGACCATAGCACATACCCTCCCCAATGTCCATCACCCCACCCCCCTCTCCCCCACTCCCCCCTCCTCACCCCGCAACCCTCAGTTTGTTTTGTGAGATTAAGAGTCTCTTGTGGTTTGTCTCCCTCCCGATCCCACCTTGTCTGGGACTTTCAGTGAAATATTAGAGAGTTTAACTTCTGTATCAGATTTTAATTAAATACCGAAATACAAATATAAATCGTGAAAAAGATCATGGCGGCGTCGCCCTTGCTGGGTAAAGCAGCGAAAGCAGTTTGCGAACCCAGACTTGCTGCTGGGAAGTCTGGAGGCAGCAGGCTGTAGGGAAAGGAGGGGGGGGGCTCTACAGTCAACACAAGTACTTACTTGCAGTTGTATGAACTTGGGCTCGTTTTTAACCTTGTTGAACCTTAGTTTCTTCATTTGAAACATCCCTTTGTATGACTTGGCTCATGCTTTTCTCTCCTAACTCATCTCTGCCTCTCATGGCTCTCCGAGAACCCTCTGCCCTCCGCGGCAGGATCCGGTCAGACTGAGCTCCTCCCCAGGCCTTTCCCTGTGTTTCTCCCTTTGTCTGGACCAACCTTCAACTCTAGTCCAACTCCCTCTCCGCCGCGCAGTAATTAGTACTAATCATGATGGCTTAAGACAGAGATCATCTCCGTCAAGGAAACCTTTCTGACCGACCCCTCAACACGCACACTTTGGTCTGGGTTAGTTGCCCCTCTTCTTTTGTGTCATTCAAACACCATCCTTGCTGCTGTCATTTGCACATGTCACACTGTAGTGTGGGTACCTGTTTGCATTTCTGGCTCTTCCATGAGTCTTTGAGGTCAGGCACTATTTCTTACTTTTCTCTGCATCCTCAGTAGCCAACACGGTGCACGGACGCAGGGAAGGCTCCTAAGAACTTGTCAACTGACTGATGAATGAACAAAGTCGTGTAATCATACCTATTTACCACACTTATTAACTCACAATTGAATGGCATAATGTAAGTGGAAATTCCTGGAACACAGGTCAGGAAATGGTATCTCAGAGCACCAAAGGCAATTGACAGTAACTTTGTGATGGATCTCTTGCAATCACTTAAAACGTTCTGGTGTAAAATTCTGGAGAAACTTTGTCTTTGTTCAAGTCTGTTGAAAGGTGAATTTCATAATCATAGAACGAATCTCAGAGGACAAAGGACCTTTTGTTTAAGACAGCTAAGCCCGGCGATTAGTGGTGAGGTGCCGCGCGCCTAACTGCTTCCAGGGCCTGGGGTCAGCTCACCCAGACAGACCACCCCTCTCTGGCCCCACACCTTGGACCCCGAAGAGAAGGAGGAAGTGGTTAAAGGAGAAGACAGGGAATAGAGCAAAGAGGGCTGGAGTAAGATCCTGTGGGGGTAAATAATTGCAGCTTTTGCAGAGCAGCTGTGTTTAGAACAGACAAGTTCTACATCAGAGAGTTCCACAGCCCCCGGAGAAGTGCCCCCCTGAACGCCTGTCACCTTCCATTCTTCCTGAGCTTTGCAGATCTTCCCCGTGCTGCCTCGCCTAGACACTTGATTGGCCAATCCCCCAGGACCTCCCCAGGTGCAAATGATCAGCTAAGGGTGGATCTCTCCCACGGTAGAACTGGTCTAACCGAATGTTCTTCCAGATCTGACAGTCTGGGAAAAAGTGTTTCGTCTCCCGAAGGCCAGCACTGCTCTCAGCAGCTGGGATGACAGGACCCGGGTCCTTTTAAGGAATTGCTGGCTCAGTCAGGCCACCTCACAGGTGGTTCTGCTCCTCAGGCCGTCCCCTTTTGATCCCCAGATGGCACTGGCAATTCGAAGAATTGCTATGGGTGCAATTGACAACAGCCTTGGCTTAAAGCGCCAGTGAGGGCTGAGCTCTTATTCGCATAATAGGTTCGGATTCGTGACAGGCCGATAATGCAACTGCGCGGTCAAGGGCATTTGAAAGAAAGAGAGAAAATCCTACAGAATTCAGGGGAATCTTGCCCTTTAGCGTTGCATTCAGAGAAGCCCCCAGAGGGCTTTAGCTGCGGGGGGGGGGCGGGGGAGCCTAGGCTAGTCCTCCCTGAGATGGGGCGGGGGTGGTGCACACGGTGGGCCGGGCCTTGCACCCGGATGAGAGGTGGAGTGGCAAAGCCCCAACTCACTGAAACTCTTTGCAGAGATTCCCACGAGTGCAGACTTGAACGAGCACCCAACCACCACCCACCAGCTCCAGAAAGAGTTCCCAGTTCCCGCCCCCAGTGCCTCCAGCGCTCTGGAGTTCAGGTTCCCTCCTCCTCTCAGATGCAGGGATGCGGGGAGAGGGGCCTGGCAGCAAGCAGCGGGGGGTGGGAGGCTTGAGTTCAGGCCTCTTCTCTGAGATGGAGCATCTAGAGGGAAGGCTGGCAGCCAGGTGACAGCAGAAGGCCCGGGGCCCCTAAAGGAGTGGGCGGGGCAGCACCCAAACCCCTCTTGGCCTGCTGCTCAGCCTGGCCCGGGGCCAGACAAAGCACAAGCACTTTCTTTCTTTTTCAGTTCAATTTATTCTCTGAATCAACAAACCTTAGGCTATGAGGGGCAAAGCAAACTCAGTAGTTTAAACAAAGGCATTCATCAGGCAGCTGGGGCCCCCTGTAATGACAAATAAATCCCTGGCAAAGAAACGGCCTCCATTGGCTAGGCTGGGATGCTATGAACATTGCAGGATAGTTTTTCTGACGTGGTTTGGATGCTCCTCGGAGTTCTTTGCACAGGCATGGCGTGGTATGAGTTGAGACAGGCAGTCTGTCATCTGGCACCGATGGAACGCCTGCCTGGGCCAGGCTGCTCGGAACTAGAGGGTACATCACGAGGTTCTGGAAAACCAGGAAGCTTCACGACTCCTACAGTGACCCCACTTGAGCTATAAACCACACCTACAGCGACCCCCCCACACACCCCGACTTGAGCCCTAAACCAAACCTAGAGTGATTCCGCTTGAGCCGTAAACCTACCACCTAAAGAATGACAAGCCAAGGTTTTCAAGCTACGCAGACTGGGGCTTGAACCCTGGCTCACCCATGAACTTAAACAGCACAGTGACCTTGCCTAAGTTGACCTCTCTGTACCTCACTTTACATGCTTGTAAATTGGGGATTTTTATTATTTTTATAATAATAGTCCAGGCCTTATCCTCATTCCAAACCTTCCTCCTGCTTGGACATAAATATCAGTACATGTGTTCACCCTCTAAATTTGGAGCCAGTTTCCATAAGGCATTGGTGTGGCAAACACTTTTATAGCACTTACTGGTGTTGTTCTAAGTGTTTCATGTGTATTAATTCATCCAACCTTTGTAGCAATCCTATGGAGTGGCTAACTAATGTTATCCTCATTTTACAGATGAGAAAACCCACTACAACAGAGAGTTATATAATTACCCTAGACAGTGCTCCTTCGCTGATTTGTGTAAAAATTACACACGATAGTCCAAGCAAAACATACGTACAATGTAGGCTGTGAATATATCAGATCTGTGGTTATTAGCCAGGGGTACTGTTATCATGATTAACTATGAGTAGTGACCACAGACTAATTTAAAATGTAGGTAAACACAAAGGGTTTGGCAATTTCCATCTGCTTCCTTAAAGGAAGCCTAACATTATTTTAGGTAACTCTAGACAGTTCTTAGGGACCCTCCCAGGATTAATGGTTCCAGGGGGAAGAGCAAATCCCCTCCCCCACAGTGGCTGCTGACTAAGCAAAGGGCAAACTGCTAGAAAGGCGGGATAAATTAACCCCAGGAAGTCCCAGAGGAAGGCAGACCTGGGGAAAGAGCTATTTGCCTGGAGGTAGGCTGTAAAATCAGGGCTGATCCCTGTCGATTTGCCAAGTGTAGAAGTCCAAAGGTCTGTAAGCAAGGGCAGGGTGGGGGTGCAGAATTAACATGCTTTGACTCTGTACTTTGGGTCAGGAATCTGGTCATTTCATTTGTCTTCACAGCGACTTCATGAGGTAGGTGCTATGATTATCCCAGAGAGCTAAGGGGACTCACCCTGAGATCATGACGTTCCTCTGCTTAAGGCTGCCAGGGCTGGGACCAGAACTCTTTCTTTCCATAACGCCATCGATAAATCCAAACAGAACTCATTATTGCCCACCCTAAACATGCTCCTTTCATTCTGTTCTTCATCTTGGTGAATGGGGGCCCCCATGCAACCGGTGGCCTGAGGCAGGAATTTGAAGGTCATCTCCTGTATCCGGACCAGCATCATTTGCTTCTAGAAATTCTACCTCATTAGCATCTCTGTATCCGTCCTTCCTGTCTCCACCATTCCCTATCAGGCTGGAATACTGTGATAGTGGGCAGTATGGGTTAGCACAGAGGCTGACTAACATTGGCACCACTGAACTTGAAACTATCATCCAGACTCTCCCTGGCACCTCCAGCATGTAGAGAGTGAGCATGATCAGGGGAAGGGCAGAGGGAGAGGGAGAAGCAGGCTCCCCGCCGATCAGGCAGCCCAACAGGAGTCTTGAGCCCAGGATCCTCAGGTCATGACCTGAGCTGAAGGCCGCTGCTTAACTGACTGAGCAACCCGGGCGCCCCAGTCCAAGTTTTCAGAGTTGACAGAACTCAGTTTCAGATAGGCCAAGTGACTTGCCCAAGGCCACACAGCTTATAAGGGGCAGAGTCTAATTTACCCTGTTTTATGAGATTCCAAATGCACATTATATAATTTCTATGACTTCTCACAACAGCTCAGGGAGTTAAGGGGTTAAGTGACTGGACCAAGATTACACACTAAAACCATGCAGTTCTTGTAGCCCTAAATCCAGGTACATTCTACTTACACTGGCGCAATTCCATCTCATTGGGAGTTTGCAAAGCTTTGCCTTCGGAAGGGGTGGCATGTCTATTGACATATAACATCTAACTGTTGACAGAGGTACAAAAGATCCCTCATCATTATAAATTGAAAAACCACCTCCTGGACAAACAACCAAAGGTAAATACCACTACCAAAAAAAAAGAAAAATTCCTGGACAGTTCTTTGCTTTCTTATTTAGCTTGAACAGTGCTTAGTCCTGGCACGGCTTCCCCTCTGCCTCTTCCAGAGAATGAGGCCCGGTGGACTTTTGAGGGGTTCCCAAGGGATTGAGGTAAGCTGACTCGTTACCTTCTCTCCCTGGGTAAGCCACGAGGTACCCACTGCAGTGGTCAATGCTGTCACTTAGCAATCGGGTAAAATGTAAGATCTGAGAGGTTTCAGACCTCTTCTTTGGACTTTGGGTTCTAGAAACCATTGAAACAAAGTGTGCTTTTGGAAATTCACCAACAACAGCTTTTCTTCCCCTCCACCATGCTTCTACCAAGGTAGAACTGTGTCAGGTTCAGGGAGTGGGGTGCAGGAAGGTGGGGGAGATATCAGACAGAAATCTGTCAGATATGGTGATGGGATTATTTACCTTGAAACTCACGGTCTAACCCAGAGATAAACAAACATTAGGCTTAAAGGAAGGTCAGCCTCCAAGGACACAACTGCACCTGGCACCTGTGGGTGTTGGGATGATTCAACCTCGAGCTGGACACCTGACCTCCTCTACTTTTTTCTGAAAGCTCAGAAGGCCTCAGCTTTGGTCTCATCCTCCATTTTTCTCTCACGAAGAGTCCTGGTCCTCATGTTGAAGAGGCAAAACTGAATTTACACTAAAATCTGAAATTATTTTTAAAAAGTAATGACCTTGTTTCATTTCTCCTCCTGACTGTCTACTCCCATCATCATTCTGTAGATCGAGTCCTTCTCTGTCATTGAAGGATCAGTGCGACACTAGGGATGGTGTCGATATTTGAAAATGATCAATTTTATCAAATAAATATGACACCTTGAAAAGTAAGATGAGGTTTCTTTTCACTAAACACATTTTTCCTCATTGGATTACAGTTTAGTAGGCACATGCCAGCAATTCTGAATTGTATCTGTATCTATCCTGCATCGCCCCAAATACTCTTGGAAATGCATAAAGGAAAAGTTTGACTAATATTTTCAGAGAGTTCATCTATAAAATCAACACATAGAACCTCAGAGTATAGATATGCAAAGAAACTTCGAAGAGCCAGGCTGTCTCAGGGTCTAGAACAGAGACTAAATGAATGAATGGGTGACTGGAAGGTCTCAGTGACAGGGCCTTGGAGGAAATGGCTGCCCTATCAGCTCATCAGGTATTAGCATCATGGGTCCGATTCCTTTAAATCGGACTCTTCTGATACTCGGCATCAGATGTAACTGAGGGGGGATCCTAGCGTCCCCGGTCCCACTGTAAATGGTGCCACTGGCATCCCAATTGTAAATATCAAGATAATGTTGTGGGGGGGTGGGTAGGAGTAAAAAACAGAGGGTTCTAGATGTCAGTTAGTCTCATCCGGGAGACATTATTCTACCTGAGCATGCATCCTTGTTGTATTTCTACCATGCTACTTTCTATAAAATCAACACCAGTGCCCAAGACACCATTCTTTTCCCCCGTGCAGCCAATTCTTTTCTTAAATTCCATCTTAAAGAACAATTCTCCCCGGGACTGATCCATGCCTCTTGAGACTTCAACTTTGTTACCAAAAGCCCTTCTGCGTGGCTTTCTGTCACTGTTAATGGTTCTTTTTACTATGGGTCCAAGCATTTCTTCACCTGTTTTAGATATTAGTACTAATGGGGACACCTGGGGCACTCAGACTTTAAGCTTCGGGCTCTTGATTTCAGTTCAGGTCATGATTGGGGGGGCGGTCTGTGCTCAGTAAGTAGTCTGTGCCTCTCTCCTTTCTCTCTCTCTCTGCCCCTCCTCCCACTCACACTTCCACTCTCTCTTTCAAATTAATACATAAAATCTTTAAAAAAAATTTTATTAGTACTAATGAAAGAGGATGTTTAGGTTGCTTTTCCCCCCCTTTTCCCACTTGAAGTCTCCCAACGTATGGTGCAGGGGTGCATTTTAAGGAATTATTAATAGGATTGAGGGACTTTTAAAAAAGATTTTATTTTTAAGTAATCTCTTCATCTCATGTGGGGCTCGAACTCATAACCCCGAGATCAGGAGTTGCATGTTCCACTGACAGCCAACCAGGTGCCCCTGAGGGACCTTTTTAAGCTTCTGAGTCAATGAAAAAAATTCACACCAGGGTCTTCCTGGCCTCTAGAAACCACTCTCTCTCATAACTCCTCAAATATGTGTAAGGAAGGAAGGATCTACTCATTGGTTTACAATTGTCATAAAAGGCTCACTATAGGTATGAGCTTTGAGGGCAATAGAAAATAAATACTGTGCATGAGCAGTAATACAGGACTAGAAGGCTACTGACAGATGAGCCTTCCAGATAGAACACTGTGTATGAACTAGTGGAGAAGACTTCTGCATTGGAAGTCCCCACTCTGCATTTATCTGCCGCGTAATCTAGCACAAGTCACTTCAGCTCCCGAGGCTTTACCTGTTAATTTGCAAAATGGGCAAAGATGAACTTTCCCCCTACCCTCCCTCACAGGGTGGAATGGAGGGTCCAGGGAACTAATGGAGGCGAGATTGCTTTATCTATTTTAAAGTGTTCGCCACTCGTGACTCGATGCTGTTGCCGTCATCCCCACCATCATCGTCAGCATCATTACCGCCCCCTTCTCATCAGTCTCCCGTCGTTAAGGAGAAAAGACGGTGTTGGACGAACGGATGCTAAGTTAAGGTTCCACGCCCCTCGGGACGAAGCTGCCCGTGGGACTGCCGTCAGTGCTCTTGCCACTCTGGGAGACACCACGATTGCTACTTACAGAGGAGCCTTCCCAGGGCAGAAGGGATCAGATGCTCTGACACCCGAATTGCTGGGTATCAAATCTCTCCCATTATCTTCCCAAGGAACACAATGTGCCGCAGCTGGAAAGAGACAGACCGACTCGAAGCAAAGTCAGGCTGGCTTCCAGTTGCTGTTACTGGTTCCAGTTCCCCAGAAGGTGAATTTTATAAAGCTCTGGTGCTCTGTCCCCCGCCCTCCCCCCCCTCTCATTTAACTGGATCTGAATTTAAGCTACATATTCAGAAAGCTCTTCTGTCATTTTTGGTCAAAGATTTCTCTTTGAGTCGCTTGAAATCTCTATTAAAAACTTAGCCTAAAGCAATGTCTTTTGAATTCCCAGCTCACTCATTCAGGTCCGGGAGCACGACGAGCCTACACCACCAGCCTGCAAATGGATAAACTACTCAAAAGATATTTTCCACCCTTTAAATAGAGTTCCAAGAAAGACTAGGAAATGCCTCATCCCTATAATGGAAGCTATGTGCTACAAAAACAAATCATTCAGGTCCGTGGACCTAGAAATGCCTTTTGCAAATAGAAGTGAAAGGAAGAGACGGCCATGAAGTCATCACCCACGAAGCACATGATTCAAATAAAAATGAAATACTCATTTGAAAAATGGGTTACCCACACACCCAACAGCCGTTGTTAGTTTGTGTATAAAAGAAAACAAGCGGCGTTTTGTACGAATTTCAAAGAACATGAACTGCTTGTTCCTTGTTAGTAGCTAATATAAATATGAGAGCAAAATAGCATCTTTTGTTCCAATAAAATCACAGAACATTTCAAAATGCTCCTACATGAATCCTTACATCAAAATGTACGAATCTTAAGATTCTGGAAGACAAGCCCCAAATGATGTGCTTAATACATTTGTTCTTCCTTGAAGAGATGAGGTATAATTGTACGCAATCATCTCGTAGCTAGGAATTATATTAAGAACCCTGAACTATAAGTACTAAATCAAACTAAATAGTCTCTTATCCTATTTTTCTCTTCATACTTGTCATTACTTCCTGAAGTTCTCATTACGACTGCATAATTCTACGCCCCCCCCCTCCGCCAAACCCCCAGGTTTCCTTCAGAAAAGGAGGGTAGCCTTCGGCTTCTCCTTTCCCTCACAACCATACTTTTCTCCCCACAAATGTTCCTGGGGTGAGACTCACAAGTTATTTCAGTGAGCACTAATACCGTTCAGGGTAAGACGAATAAGTTATTGCTGCTTTGTCTTTTTACAAATATTTAGCATCTCTTCCAAACTCGCTGTTGTTGTCCCTTGAGGAAAGAGAACCTGTTCTAGAAGAAAGGTTAATGGGAAAACACAAGCTACACTGTGATATTAAGCACAGATTTCTTTTTCCAAAGCTAAAAACCACAGTCCTCCTTCATTTGGTCCTAAAGAAGACATAACATCGCCGGCTAATGGGCTGTCCACAAATGACCACTATTGAATGAATAATAAAGGAATAATAGCAATGTGATTTCCACTTACATCAACCACAAAAATCTTCTGGGAATCATCCAAAAACTGTACTTTTAAATGTAGCATTCTCGGCGAGGCCGTTGGGCTGCAAGCAGGCTTGGAGTGCTGTGGGAGCTGTGACAGGAAGAGGGGCTTTCTCCAGCTGGATGCCGTGCGCTTGGGGGCCCCCACCCCCACCCAGCCCCCCCCATCCCAGCAGGGCGTTTGTGCTGCGCCGCACTGGTGATCGATAGCATCTGGGCAATCTCGTCTATTTGGTCAACATCAAATCCAACTGGACTCTCTCTAGCCCTCTGAAACTAGTTCCTTTCTTCAAAGGAAAAGAAAAAGAGAGAAAGCATTCGCAACCCCTGGGGATTTTCTTTATTTCACAAGAGCACGGTCTGAAATCCTGAGGTGAAGCTTGAATAAACTGAGAACAGCTCTTCTCCAAAGTCAAGGGATTAGGTACTCACCTTAGTCTCATAGGGCACTAGAAAGCTCATGGCCAAACTAGGAAGCTTTATGTAGAATGATTTTATTTATTTATTTATTATTTTTTTTTTATGTAGAATGATTTTAATTGTTTTGAATTTACATGATCTAGAAACAAAAACCATGTGAAAGGGAATATACCGAAAAGCTTCGTTTTCCCCCTCTGCCCACCGTGTTCTGGGGGCTTCCCATGCACCCCTATCAGTAACCAATTTTATTACGGGTTTTTTTGCTGTTAGTTATTTAGCTTTCTGTGTTTCTTTAAGCAAATGCTGTACAAGCACATCCGAACATATTTCTTCTATGTAGGTAGCATGCTATTACACTGCTTCGTGTCTTCCTTTTCTTCGTATATCGCTTTAGCCGTGCACGGAGAGAGCTTCCTCGTTTCTATTGACAGCTCTGTGATTTTACACCACGGAGGTAAAACACAGTTTATTCAAATGGTTCCTCATCGGTGGCCGTGGGTTGTTTTCAAACTTTGGCTATTATAAACAAGGGTGAAACGAATATCCTCATCCGTATGTCATCTTACATGTGCGCAGCTACAGCGTTCGGATAACTCACCGGAAGTAAGATGGCTGGCCAAGAGTTACATGTTGGTAATTTTGATAGCGATTTCAAAGTTTTCCTCCATAAACTTGTTATGGGTTGAATTGCATCCCCCTAAATTCATGTGCTGAAGTCATAACCCCCAGTTTCTCGGAGTGTGGCTGTATTTGGAGATAGGGTCTATAAAGAAATAATGGAACTGAAATAAGGCCATTAGGTTGGGCCCTAATCCAATCTGACTGGTGTCCTTCTAAGTAGAGAAGATGAAGACACAGACACGTACAAGGGGAAGACCATGTAAGACATGGGGGAGAGAAGATGGCCACCTACAAGCCAAGGAGACTGGCCTCAGAAGGAACCAACCCAGCTGGCCCCTCAATCTCAGACTTCAAGCCTCCAGGAATGGTGAGAAAGTAAATTCCTGTTGTTGTAAGCCACCCACCTCATCTCTGATGGGAGACCTACCAAACTAGCACACGGTTTGTAGCAGGGCACAGTCCCACCAACAGTGTATGACAGGGCTTCTTTTCTCCAGGCTCACCGACAGAGTGTGGTGTCAAACTTTGGGGTTTCTGCAAGTTGTTAAGTGAGAAAAAGAAAAAGAATCCCAATCCAGTTCTTTTTTGTTTTGTTTTGTTTTGTTTTTTTCTAAATAGTATACATGCCCAGGGTAGAGCCCAACGTGAGGCTTGAACTCATGACCCATGATCGATTCCTAAGCTGAGATCATGAGTTGGACACTCAACTGACTGAGCTACCCAGGAGCCCCTCTCAGTGCCGTTTGAAGTCTGAATTTTAATTTTTCTTTTTATGAGAGAAGCTAAGCATCTTTTCAGGTGCTTAAGGGCTGTTTAGATTTCTTTTTGTGTGAACTCTCTGTTCACACAGTTCCATAGACTCTCTTTAAAATATTGGCTATTGTCCTTTTCTCTTCAATCTCTAGGAACTATTTTAACACTAGCCCTTTGCCCATGATGTGAGTTACCAATATTGTCCCCTATTCGTCCTTTGTCTTTCAACTTTGCTTGTGGTGTAGGTGTGTTGTTTGCCATGGCAAGTTTTTGATTTTTCAAAATTAATTAATTAATTAATAATTTAATTAATTGATTGATTAATTATTATTTTTAATGAACATATAATGTATTTTTATCCCCAGGGGTACAGGTCTGTGAATCACCAGGTTTACACACTTCACAGCACTCACCATAGCACATATCCTCCCCAGTGTCCATAACCCAACCCCCCTCTTCCGACCCCCCTCCCCCCAGCAATCCTGTTTGTTTTGTGAGATTAAGAGTCGGATCACTATGTTTGTATCTTTAGGGTAAATACCCAGTAGTGCAATTGCTGGGTCATAGGGTAGTTCTATTTTCAACTTTTTGAGGAACCTCCATGCTGTTTTCCAGAGTGGCTGTACCAGCTTACATTCCCACCAACAGTGTAGGAGGGTTCCCCTTTCTCTGCATCTTCGCCAGCATCTGTCCTTTCCTGACTTGTTAATTTTAGCCATTCTGACTGGTGTGAGGTGATATCTTACTGTGGTTTTGATTTGTATTTCCCTAATGCCGAGTGATGTGGAGCACTTTTTCATGTGTCTGTTGGCCATCTGGATGTCTTCTTTGCAGAAATGTCTGTTCATGTCTTCTGCCCATTTCTTGATTGGATTATTTGTTCTTTGGCTGTTGAGTTTGCTAAGTTCTTTATAGATTTTGGACACTGGCCCTTTATCTGATATGTCATTTGCAAATATCTTCTCCCATTCTGTCATTGTCTTTTGGTTTTGTTAACTGTTTCTTTTGCTGTGCAAAAGCTTTTGATCTTGATGAAATCCCAATAGTTCATTTTTGCCCTTGCTTCCCTTGCCTTTGGCGATGTTCCTAGGAAGATGTTGCTGCGGCTGAGGTCGAAGAGGTTGCTGCCTGTGTTCTCCTCAAGGATTTTGATGGATTCCTTTCTCACATTGAGGTCCTTCATCTATTTTGAGTCTATTTTTGTGTGTGGTGTAAGGAAATGGTCCAATTTCATTTTTCTGCATGTGGCTGTCCAATTTTCCCAACACCATTTATTGAAGAGGCTGTCTTTTTTCCATTGGACATTCTTTCCTGCTTTGTTGAAGATTAGTTGACAATAGAGTTGAGGGTCTATTTCTGGGCACTCTATTCTGTTCCATTGATCTATGTGTCTGTTTTTGTGTCAGTACCATGCTGTCTTGATGATGACAGCTTTGTAATCGAACTTGAAGTCTGGAATTGTGATGCCACCAACTCTGTCTTTCCTTTTCAATATCCCTTTGGCTATTCGAGGTCTTTTCCATATAAATTTTAGGATTATTTGTTCCATTTCTTTGAAAAAAATGGGTGGGATTTTGATAGGAATTGCATTAAATGTGTAGATTTCTTTAGGTGGCATAGACATTTTCACAATATTTGTTCTTCCAATCCATGAGCATGGAACATTTTTCCATTTCTTTGTGTCTTCCTCAATTTCTTTCATAAGTACTTTATAGTTTTCTGAGTATAGATTCTTAGCCTCTTTGGTTAGGTTTATCCCTATGTATCTTATAGTTTTGGGTGCAATTGTAAATGGGATTGACTCCTTAATTTCTCTTTCTTCTGTCTTCTTGTTGGTGTAGAGAAATGCAACTGATTTCTGTGCATTGATTTTATATCATGACACTTTACTAAATTCCTGTACAAGTTCTAGCAATTTTGGAGGGGAATCTTTTGGGTTTTCCACATATAGTATCATATCATCTGCGAAGAGTGATAGTTTGACTTCTTCTTTGCTGATTTGGATGCCTTTAATTTCTTTTTGTTGTCTGATTGCTGAGGCTAGGACTTCTAGTACTATGTTGAATAGCAGTGGTGATAATGGACATCCCTGCCGTGTTCCTGACCTTAGCAGAAAAGCTTTCAGTTTTTCTCCATTGAGAATGATATTTGCGGTGGGTTTTTCATAAATGGCTTTGATGATATTGAGGTATGTGCCCTCTATCCCTACACTTTGAAGAGTTTTGATCAGGAAGGGATGCTGTACTGTGTCAAATGCTTTTTCAACATCTATTGAGAGTATCATATGGTTCTTGTTCTTTCTTTTATTAATGTGTTGTATCACATTGATTGATTTGCGGATGTCGAACCAACCTTGCAGCCCTGGAATAAATCCCACTTGGTCATGGTGAATAATCCTTTTAATGTACTGTTGAATCCTATTGGCTAGTATTTTGATGAGAATTTTCGCATCTGTGTTCATCAAAGATATTGGTCTGTAATTCTCTTTTTTGATGGAATCCTTGCCTGGTTTTGGGATCAAGATGATGCTGGCCTCATAAAATGAGTTTGGAAGTTTTCCTTCCATTTCTATTTTTTGGAACAGTTTCAGGAGAATAGGAATTAGTACTTCTTGAAATGTTTGGTAGAATTCCCCTGGGGAGCCGTCTGGTCCTGGGCTTTTGTTTGTTTGGAGATTTTTGATGACTGTTTCAATCTCCTTACTGGTTATGGGTCTGTTCAGGTTTTCTATTTCTTCCTGGTTCAGTTGTGGTAGTTTATATGTCTCTAGGAATGCATCCATTTCTTCCAGATGGTCAAATTTTTTGGTGTAGAGTTGCTCGTAGTATGTTCTTATAATTGTATTTCTTTGGTGTTAGTTGTGATCTCTCCTCTTTCATTCATGATTTTATTTATTTGGGTCCTTTCTCTTTTCTTTTTGATAAGTCTGGCCAGGAGTTTATCAATCTTATTAATTCTTTCAAGGAATCAGCTCCTAGTTTCGTTGATTTGTTCTATTGGGTTTTTGTTGTTGTTGTTTCTATTTCATTGATTTCTTCTCTGATCTTTATTATTTCTCTTCTCCTGCTGGGTTTAGGCTTTCTTTCTTGTTCTTTCTCCAGCTCCTTTAGGTGTAGGGTTAGATTGTGTATTTGAGACCTTTCTTGTTTCTTGAGAAAAGATTGTACCACTATATATTTTCCTCTCAGGACTGCCTTTGCTGTGTCCCACAGATTTTGAACTATTGTGTTTTCATTATCATTTGTTTCCATGAATTTTTTCAATTCTTCTTTAATTTCCTGGTTGACCCATTCACTCTTTAGAAGGATGCTGTTTAGTCTCCATGTATTTGTGTTCTTTCCAAATTTCCTCTTGTGATTGAGTTCTAGGTTCAGAGCATTGTGGTCTGAAAATATGGAGGGAATGATCCCAATCTTTTCATACTGGTTGAGACCTGATTTAGGATCCAGGATGTGATCTATTCTGGAGAAATTTCCATGTGCACTAGAGAAGAATGTGTATTCTGTTGCTTTGAGATGAAATGTTCTGAATATATCTGTGATGTCCATCTGGTCCAGTGTGTCATTTAAGGCCTTTATTTCCTTGTTGATCTTTTGCTTGGATGATCTGTCCATTTCAGTGGGGGGGAGTGTTAAAGTCCCCTACTATTATTGTATTATTGTTGATGTGTTTCTTTGATTTTGTTATTAATTGGTTTATATAGTTGGCTGCTCCCACATTAGGGGCATAGATATTTAAAACTGTTAGATCTTCTTGTTGGATAGACCTCTTGAGTATGATATAGTGTCCTTCCTCATCTTCTTTGGCTTAAAATCTCGTTGAGCTGATATAAGGATTGTAACCCCCCCCCTTTCTTCTGATGTCCATTTACATGGTAAATTGCTTTCCACCCCCTCACTTTAAATCTGGAGGTGTCTTCAGGTCTAAAATGAGTTTCTTGTAGGCAACATATTGATGGGTTTTGTTTTTTTATCCATTCTGATACCCTATGTCTTTTGATTGGTGCATTTAGCCCATTAACATTCAGGGTAACTATTGAGAGATGAATTTGGTGCCATTGTACTGTCTGTAAGGTGACCATTACTGTATATTGTCTCTGTTCCTTTCTGATCTACTACTTTTAGGGTTTCTCTTTGCTTAGAGGACCCCTTTCAATATTTCCTGTCGAGCTGGCTTGGTGTTTGCAAATTCTTTCAGTTTGTATTTGTCCTGGAAGCTTTTTATCTCTCCTTCTATTTTCAATGATAGCCTAGCTGGATGTAGTATTCTTGGCTGCATGTTTTTCTCATTTAGTGCTCTGAATATATCATGCCAGTTCTTTCTGGCCTGCCAGGTCTCTGTGGATAAGTCTGCTGCCAATCTAATATTTTTACCATTGTATGTTACAGACTTCTTTTCCTGGGCTGCTTTCAGGATTTTCTCCTCATCATTAAGTCTTGTAAATTTTACTATTAAGTGACAGGATGTAGACCTATTCTTGTTGATTTTGAGGGGGGTTCTCTGCACCTCCTGGATTTTGATACTTGTTCCCTTTGCCATATTAGGGAAATTCTCTCCAATAATTCTCTCCAATATACTTTCTGTTCCCCTCTCTCTTTCTTCTTCTTCTGGAATCCCAATTATTCTAATGTTGTTTCGTCTTATGCTGTCACTTATCTCTCGAATTCTTCCCTTGTGGTCCAGTAGCTGTTTGTCCCTCTTTTGCTCAGCTTCTTTATTCTCTGTCATTTGGTCTTCTATATTGATAATTTTTTCTTCTGCCTCATTTATCCTAGCAGTAAGAGCCTCCATTTTTTATTGCACTTCATTAATAGCTTTTTAAATTTCAACTTGGTTAGATTTTAGTTTTTTTATTTCTCCAGAAAGGGCTTTTATTTCTCCAGAGAGGGTTTCTTGTTGATCTTCTGGGGGAGGGGCCTGTTGTACTGATTCTCAAGTGTCTTTGCCCGAGGCAGAATTGCACCACCCTTACCAGGGGCCGGGCTAAGTAATCCGCTCGGGTTCGCTTTCGGGAGCTTTTGTCCCAGGAATGCTTTCCGGAGTTCCAGAGGACGGGAATGAAAATGGCAGCCTCCCAGTCTCTGGCCCAGAGGAGCTGAGAGCTGGGGGCCCCACTCCTCAGTGTACCCTCAGAGAATAGCGCCCAATCACTCCTGTCTCCCTGCCCTCTGGCCATGCTCAGAGCTCACCCAGCCTGCGACCTGTTCAAGGTAACCCCGAGCTGAGAGCTCACTCCTCGGCTCTGTCTCTGTAGCCGGCTTCCCCACTCTAATAGCTGCAAGCTCTGCAACACTCAGACACCCCTGATCCTTCCGTGACCCCGCGGGACCTGGGGCCACGCTGACCCCAGTTTAGCCTCTAGAGCAATGTCCCTCAGTGGAGCAGACTTTTAAAAGTACTGATTTTGTGCTCTGTTGCTCTGCTGCTTGCCGGGGGCTGGCCCCTCCCCCCACGATCTATCTTCCCGTTGCTTTGGATTCACTTCTCTGCAGGTCCTACCTTTCAGAAAGTGGTCAATTTTCTGTTTCTAAAATTGCTGTTCTTCTTGTCTTCAATCCCCTGTTGGATTTGTAGGTGTTTGCAATGATTTGATAAGCTGTCTAGCTGATCTCCTGCTACCTGATGTAGTTTCAGCCTGCTACTTCTCCGCCATCTTGACTCCTCCCCCAAGTTTTTGATTTTTGTGTTGTGAAATTTGTCTTTCATTTTCTAAATGGCCTCTAGATTTTCAATCATAGTTAGAAAGGTCTTCTTCACTCCAAGGTTTTCTTTTAGTACTTTTATGGTTTTGTTTTATCTTGATATATGATGTGACTTATGGATCAACTTTCACCTTTTTTCTAAATGGATACCTAATTGTCCTGATGTCATTGATTGGAAAGTTTGTTTTCAACCCTTTTATTTGAAAATCTACCTTTATCATACATTTTTTAGAGATTTATTTACTTATTTGAGAGAGAGAGAGTGTGAGAGAGAGAGCGAGCACAGGTGTAGGGGCAGAGGGAGAGGGAGAGACAATTTGGAGCAGACTCTGTGCTGAGTGCAGAACCCAATATGGGGCTCAACCTCCAGCCGCTAAGATCAGGACCTGAGCCGAAACCAAGAGTCAGATGCTTAACTGACTGCACCACCCAGGTGCCCCATGCCTTTATCATACACTAAATTTCCATATATATTTGGGCCTGTTTAGAGATTTTTATTCTCTTCTGCTCATGCACCAATTCCACACTGTTTTAATGTTTTTTACATTGTTTTAATTTTTGAGGCTCTAGAGTGTGTTTTGTTTTGTTTTTAAGTTTTTAAACTAATTAATTGATTTTTGGGTAATCTCTATGCGAACTTGGGGCTCAAACTTCAGACCCTAAGACCAAGAGTCACGCACTCTACCAACTGAGCCAGCCAAGTGCCCTTCTGGCCTATGTTTTGATATCTAACAAGGCTGTTCCACACCACATTGATCTTCATTTACAGAGTTTTCCTGGCTTTTCTTGTTTACTCATTTTGTCTATACAAGCTTGTTAAAAATTTGTTAAAATGATAAATTTACTTGTGGAAAGTTGGTATATCTTAGATGGGAGGTCCTCTCATTCATGGGGTGTGTATGTCAATTTTCTCAGTTGGACTTTAATGTTCTTCTCTTCTGGAATGTTGTAAATAAATATTTTTCAAATATACACAAACCCGAAGAGTTTAGTACAGTAAATTCCCATACACTCATCTTCCAGATTAAATAGTGTTATGAGATGAATTGTATTCTTCCATAATTTATACATTGAAACTCTAACCCCTGGTTCCTCAGAATGTTACTGTATTTGAAGATAGGGTCTTTCAAGGGATAGTGAAGTTAGAACGGGGCCTATAGGGTGGGTCCTAAACCAATCATACTGGTGTCCTTATAAGAAAAGGAAATTTGTACCCACGTGTACCAGAGATGTGTGTTCATAGAAGAAAGCCTATGCAAGGATATAGTGAGAGGGGAGCCATCTTCAAGCCAAAAAGAGAGGCCTCAGAAGAAACCAAACTTGTTGACGCATTGCTCTTGGATTTCTAAACCCCCGAAGTATAAGAAATAAATTTCTGTTGTTTATGCCACCCAGGTTGTGGTATTTTTTTATCCCTGCCCTAGAAAACAAATATAAATAGCATCAAGATTTTGCATTTTTTCTCTCTGTCTGCCTCCCAGGAATTATTATTGTTAATATTTTTTAAAAAAGATTTTATTTTTAAGTAATCTCTATACCCACCCTGGGGCTTGAACTCACAACCTTGAGACCAAGAGTCACATGCTCTACCCCCTGAGCCAACCAGGCTTCTCTCCTAGGAATTATTTTAAAGCAAATGCCAGACATCACATCATTTCACTCCCTTCATATGCTTACTATTCATCTCTTAAAAATAGGGGCTTCTTCTCATATAACCCCAAGACCATGAACACAACTAAGAAAATTTTCTTGTCATATTGTACCCAGGCCATATTCAAATTTCCCCAACTGTTTCAAATTTTTTTTAAACAATTGGTTGGTTTGAATCAGAATCTAAACAAGTTCCATATGTTGCATTTAATTGTTACATCTATTAATTTTCTTTTAATCTATAACAGTACCCTTGCTCTCATTCAATGCCTTTGATTAAAGAAACTTGGCCAATTGCCCTATGGAATATTCCATGTTCTGGATCTGTCAGCTTGCTTCACTGTGTTGTCATTTTACTTGTTATCCTACTCATATTCCTTATAAATGGAAGGTAGCTATAAATGCATGATGAGATTCCCATCCAAACTTTTCTGGTAAGGAGACTTCATAGTTGATACTGTATACTTTGTATTTCATCATATCAAGAGGCATATGTCTGGTCGTTCTTAGTGAGACCAGGATTGATTAATGGGTTTAACTAATGAACATCAAAAGCGTTCAAAAGCATTCCTCACATAGGTTTTGTGCATTTCTTATACATTCACTCCTAAGTATTTATACCTTGTGGTTGCTTTTTAAAATGGGGATCTTCTCTTCTGTTCCGTCTTCTAACTGGAAGCTGTTGGCACATATGAAGGGTATTTTTATATATTAATTTTCTATCTTGTTAACATATTGAACTTCTTTTGTTTTTTAATTGTGTTATATTAGTCAACATAAAATACATAATTCATTTTTGATGAATAATTGTAGTCATTTTTCATTTGATTCTTGAGTTTTCAGATACCAGACAACAAGGGGTGCCTGGGTGGCTCAGTGGGTTAAGCATCTACCTTCAGCTCAGGTCATGATCCAAGGGTCCTGGGATCAAGCTTCACACTGGGCTCCCTGCTCAGCGGGGAGCCTGCTTCTCCCTCTTCCTCTGCTGTTCCCCCTGCTTATGCTCTCTTTGTCCAATAAATAAATAAAAGCTTTTTAAAAATAATACAATAAAATTCAAGTTTAACTGAATTCTAAACTTTTGAACTGTTCAGTGAGGAGTCTGCTTCTCCCTCTCCCTGCTCATCTCCTCCTGCCTCTACTCTCTCTGGCAAATAAATAAAATCTTTTTAAAAAAGATATCAGACAGTTATATTGTATGTGAATGGAAATGGTTTCTCGCTTCCTCTCCAATTCTTACAACATTAATTTCTTTCTTTTCTCTAATTGGACTGGCTAATAGCTCCAATGAAATGTGAAATCATAGTGGCAATAGTGAACATTCTTTTCTTTCTTCTGACGTCAGTGGGAGTGCTCCCAGGGTTTCCACATTAGGTAAAACACTGGTTTTTGAAGGATACATTTTTAAAAGTGCATTTCAACCTGATTGGGCAAGATTCCCCCAAAACACCGGCCTTTGTCTATACTGAACTAACTTATTTTATGTCACTAAATAAATAGGCTGGTAAAATTAAACCAATGAAATGCCATCATCTGATGGACAAGAGTATATACCTTTGCTAGTATTTTGACAGTTCACAGTGCCATCTCCACAATAGCTCCAAGTGGGGAGGCAGCTGCAAGATTCGTGGAAAAAACAGTAGCTTTGGTGACCAAAGAATCTATTTTAAATCTTACCGACGATGTGACCCGAGGCAGGTCACTTCAGCTCCCTGTACCTCAATTTTCTCACCTATAAAATAAGGTGACAGTTCTAATCCATAGGGTTGGGAGAAAGTACCTAGTACTCAGTTGGCACTCAACAAATGTTTGCCAAGCTGGTGAGTATTAAGGAAATAAATATGAATAAATCACTCTTTGCTGAAGTTTCAAATGGTAAATGAAGAAGGAGTTCTCTCTTTTCCTCTCTTTTTCCACCTAGACTTGATTCCTTCAGTTATTGCTGGCAACGCATTATTAATAGACTGTGATCCAAAACAGGAAACTGTCCTAAAGGAAATTTTCAGATTCTACTTTAAAGTTAAAATCCAAAGTTGAGCTCACCCTTGGAAAAATTAGCCTGGCCGGTCTGTCTTCACTTAGTTCCCCCACACATAGCGAGGTGGAGAGGGAGAGCTGGGCAAGGGGCCAGAATAAGAGGGAGTGGAGACTGGGAAATGGACTCCAGGGTTTGTGAGCTAGGATGGAAATCAAAGACTATACCTTGTAGCGTTTACTGTTATCTTGTTGAAATAAAGAGAATGAACCAAAACCAAAAATAAAAAGCACCGTACAACTGCTTTCTCCTAAGATTCAAACAATGATCTGTGGCATGACTTAAGGGACAGAAGTTAAGAATTCTGACCAAAGGGGCGCCTGGGTGGCTCAGTGGGTTAAGGCCTCTGTTTTCGGCTCAGGTCATGATCCTAGGGTTCTGGGATCGAGCCCCATATCGGGCTCTCTGCTCGGTTGGGAGCCTGCTTCCCCTCCTCTCTCTCTGTCTGCCTCTCTGCCTATTTGTGATCTCTGTCTGTCAAATAAATAAAGAAAATCTTCAAAAAAATTTCTGACCAAAATTATGGCCCCAGTTCCTGTCATTTCATCATCAGTGCCTTATTTCTCTGGGGCTGTTATTCTTTTTTAGGAGTCCCTTATTTTTCCCCGGGTTTATTGAGATATAATTGACATCTACCATTGTGTAAATTTAAGGTGTACAACGTGATGACTTGATACACTTACATATTGCAAAATGATTATCTCAGCATTACCTCACTGAATAACCATTTTTTTTTGTAATGAGGACATTTAAGATCCACTGTCTTAGTAACTTTCAAGTATACAATACAGTATTGTTAGCTATAATCACCATGTACATTGGATTTCCAGAACTTACTCATTTTCTAATTGAAGGTTTGTACCTTATGACCCACATCTCTCTACTCCACGTGCCTCACAGCTCCTTGCAGTGACCACCATTTTTTCCGTTTCTGTGAATTTGGCTCTTTTAGATTATATACATAAACAATATTATATAATATCAGTCACATTCTGTCTGGCTTATTTCACTTAGCATAATGTCCTCAATGTGCATCCAAGTTGTCTCAAATGGGAGTTCCTTCTTTCCCATGGCTGAATAATATTCCATCATATATATATATATATGATGGAATATATATATATATATATATATACACACAAACATATCTATATATATCTAGATATATCTAGATGATGGAATATATATATATATATACACACAAACATATCTATATATATCTAGATATATCTATATATATGATATATATATCATCATATATCTATCTATATCTATATATGATGGAATATATATATATATATATACACACACAAACATATCTTCCTTACCTATCCGTCTGTAGATGGGTACAGCCAGAACATAGCTATTCTGAATAATGCTGCAGTGAATATGGGAGTTGCAAAGTCTCTTTGAGATCTTGATTTCATTTCCTTTGATATACCCAGAAATGGAATTGCTAGAACATATGGTAGGTCTACTTTTCATTTTTTGAGGAACCACCATACTGTTTTCTATAGTGCCTGTACTAATTTTCATTTCCACAAGTAGTACACCAGGATTCCCTTTTTTCCCACATTTCTGCCAACACTTGTTATACCTTGTCCTTTCGATAATAGCCATTCTAATAGGTCTGACATAATATCTCACTGTGGTTTTGATGTGCATTTCCCTGACGACTAGTGATAGTAAGCATATTTTTATGTACCTGTTGACGATTCATAAATCTTATTTGGAAATATTTCTATTCATTTCCTTTGCCCATTTTTTAATTGAATGTTTGTGTATGTGTGTGTGTGTGTAGGAGGGGTTTTGCTATTGAGTTGTATGAATTCCTTATATAGTTTGTATATTAACCCCTTATCAGATATATGATTTGTAAATATTTCCTTCCATTCTATCAGTTGTCTGCTTGTTTTGTTGTTTCTTTTACTCTGCATAAACTTTTTAGTTTGATGTAGTTTCACTTATTTATTTTTGTTTTGTTTTTGTGCTTTTGGTGTCATATGCAAAAAATCATTACTAAGATTGATGTCGAGTAGCTTTTTCCCTATGTTTTCTCCTAGAAGTTATATGGCTTCAGTCTCATCTTTAAGTCCATTTATTTTTATTTTTTTTTAAATTTATCTATCTTAGTGAGAGATAGATAGAGAGAGAGAGAGAGAGAGCACAACCCAGGAGAGGGGCAGAGGGAGAGTGTGAGAGAGAATCCCAAAGAGACTCCCTGCTGAGCATGAAGCCCAGTGTGAGGCTGGATCCCAGGACCCCAAGATCATGACCTGAGTAGAAATCAAGAGTCAGGTGCTCAACCTACCGAGGCACCTGGGTGCACTTTATTCCTGAGTCCATTTGAAGTTAATTTTTATAAGTGGTGTAAGATAAAGGTCAATTTCATTCTTGTGCCTGTGATTATCCAATTTTCCCAACACCACCAGTGAAGGTATTCTTTCCCTATTGAATATTCTTTTTTTTTTTAAGATTTTATTTATTTATCAGAGAGAGAGAGGGGGAGAGAGCGAGCACAGGCAGACAGAAGCAGAAGCAGAGGGAGAAGCAGGCTCCCTGCCAAGCAAGGAGCCCGATGTGGGACTCGATCCCAGAACGCCGGGATCATGGCCTGAGCCGAAGGCAGCTGCTCAACCAACTGAGCCACCCAGGCGTCCCCCCTATTGAATATTCTTAACTCCCTTGTCAAATATTAGTTGACTGTACAGGCTAGGGATTATTTCTGGTCTTTTGATTATGTTTTAATGGTTTATGCATCTGTTTTTATGCCAGTATCACACTGCTTTGATAACTGTAACTTTGTAGTATAATTAAAGTCAAGAAGTTGGATGCCTCTTGCTTTGTGTTATTCAGGATCATTTGTGTTTCCATATAAATTTTAAGATTTTTTTTTCTTTCTGGAAAAAATGCCACTGGAATTTTGATAGGGATTGCATGAAATCTATAGATGGATTTGGATAGCATGGATATTTTAACAACACTAATTCTTCTAATCCATGAACATGTAGTGTGTTTCCATTAATTTGTGTCCTCTTCCATTTCTTTATTCAATGTCTTATAGTTTAAAGTTTACAGAGCATTCACCACCTTAGTTAAATTTATTCTTAAGTATTTTATTATTGTAGGTGCTATTGTGACTGTGACTGTTTTCCTCATTATTTTTTTAGATATTTTATTGTTCGTGTATCGAAATGCAACTTTTTTGTATGTTGAGTTCATATTTTACAACTTTACTGAATTTGTTGATCAGTTTAAATAGTTTTTGGAGTCTTTAGGAGTTCTCTGTGTAAGATCATATCATCTGTGAACAGTGACAATTTTACTTTTTCCATTCTGATTTGGACACTTTATTCCTTTTTCTTGCTTGAGTGCTCTCGCTGGGACTTCCAGTATCATGTTGACTAGGAATATGAGAGTGGACCATTTTTTTAAAAAAAAGATTTTATTTAATGATTTGACACAGAGAGAGAGACAGTGAGAGAGGGAACACAAGGGGGAATGGGAGAGGGAGAAGCAGGTTTCCTGCTAAGCAGGGAGCCCTATCCCCTGAGCTAAAGACAGACGCTTAATGACCAAGCCACCCAGGTGCCCCCACTTGTCTTATTCTTGATCTTAGAGGAAAAGTTTTCAAACATTGAGTATGAAACTAGCTGTGGGATTGTCATATATGGCCTTTAATATGTTGTTATGGTCCTTCTAAACCCAAGTTATTGAGAGTTTTTATCATGAAAGGGTGATTTCTTTTGTCAAAAGCTTTTCTGCCTCTATTAAGATGATCAGATAATTATTATCTTTCATTCTATTAATATGGTGTATAACATCTTCTGATTTGTATATGTTGAGTCAACCTTGCACCCCAGGGATCAATTCCACTTGTGCATGGCATATGATCCTTTTATTGTGCTTTTGAACTCACTTTGCTAACACTTTACTGAGATTTTTTTGCACCTATATTTATCAGGGATATTAGCTTGTAATTTTTTGTGGTGGTTATCTGGCTTTGGTATCAGGGTAATGCTAGCTTTGTGAAATGAGTTTGGAAGTGTTCTCTCCTCTTCCATTTTTTAAAAGATTCATTTATTAGAGAGAGAGAAAAAACACACAAGCTGGGGGAGGGGCAGAGGGAGAAGAAGAGAAATCCTTAAGCAGATTCCCTACTGTGCATGAAGCCAGACATGGGGCTCAATTCCAGACCATGAGATCATGACCTGAGCCAAAATCAAGAGCCGAATGCTCAACAGACTCAGCCACCCAGACACCCCTTACCGCTTTAGTTTTTTAGAAGTGTTTAGAAGGATTGGCTTTAGCTTTTCTTTAATAGCTTGGTAAAATTTCCTGGGAAACCATCTGGTCTTTGTTTTGGGGGGGAGATTTTCTTTCTTTCTTTCTTTCTTTCTTTCTTTCTTTTTTTTTAAGATTTTATTTATTCATTTGACAGAGAGAGAGAGAGAGAGAGAGAGATCACAAGTGGGCAGAGAAGCAGGCAGAGAGAGGGAGAAGCAGGCTTCCTGCTGAGCAGAGAGCCCGATGCAGGGCTCGATCCCAGGACCCAGAGATCATGACCTGAGCCAAAGGCAGAGGCTTAACCCTCTGGGCCACCCAGGCACCTCTGTTGGGGAGATTTTCCATTACAGATTGAATCTTGTTACTTGTTATTGGTCTGGTCAGATTTCTATTTCTTCATGATTTTGTTTTGGGATTTTGTTTCTAGAAATTATCCATTTCTTCAAGTTTATCCTATTTGCCTAGTAATCTCCTATGATCCTTTATATTTCTCTGTAATGTCTCCACTTTTATTTCTGATTTTAGTTTTTTTTAGTTTTTTAAGTCCTCTCTCTTTTGTTATTTAGTCTCACTAAGGTTTGTCAATTTTATTTATATATTTTTTTTAAAAAGAACTTTTAGGGACACCTGAATGGCTCAATCAGTTAAGCGTCTCCCTCAGCTCAGTTCATGATCTCAGGGTCCTGGGATTGAGTCCCACATTGAGCTTTCTGCTCAGCTGGGGAGTCTGCTTCTCCTTTCCCTCTGCCTGCCCTCTGTCTGCCACTTTGCCTACTTTTGCTCTCTATCAAGTAAATAAATGAAATCCTTAAAAAAATAAATAAAAATAAAAAATAAAAAGGAGCTTTTAGTCACATTGATCTTTTTTATTGTTTTTCTGGTCTCTGTTTCATTTATTTCTTTTTTTTAAATTTTATTTATTTATTTGACAGAGAGAGATTGAGATCACAAGTAGGCAGAGAGGCAGGCAGAGAGAGAGGTGGAAGCAGGCTCCCTGCTGAGCAGAAAGCTCAATGTGGGGCTCGGTCCCAGGACCCTGAGATCATGACTTGAGCCAAAGGCAGAGACTTAACCCACTGAGCCACCCAGGCGCCCCTGTTTCACTCATTTCTGCTATAGTCTTTATTTCCTTCATTCTACTACATTTGGGCTTAGTTTGTTCTTTTTCTAGTTCCTTCAGGTATAAAGTTAAGTTGTTTGAGATCTTTCTTTTTTCTTAATGTAGGTATTTATTGATAGGAACTCTGTCTTAGAAGGGTTTTTGTAACATCCCATAAATTTTGGTATATGATGTTTCTATTTTTGTTTGTTTCAAAATATTTTTTCTTTTGCTTTCTTCTTTGACCCATTGATTGTTCAGAAGTGTGTTGAATTTCTGCATATTTGTAGGCTTCCCAGTTTTCCTCCTGTTATTGATTTTTGGTTTCTTAGCATTGTGGTTGGAAAAGATACTGGGTATGATTTCTGTCTCCTTAAATTTTCTAAGACTTGTTTTGTGACCTGTGATATGATTGATCCTGGAGAATATTCCACATAAACTTGAGAAGAATATCCTGGTGCTGTTGAATCAACTGTCCTGTGTATATCTTTTAGGTCTATTTGGTTTAAAGTATAGTATATGTCCAGCATTTCCTTATTGGTTTTCTATCTGGGTAATCTATCTACTGTTGAGAGTGGCATTTTGAAATCCTCCACTATTGTTGCATTGTCTATTTCTCCCTTCAGATCAGTTAGTATTTGCTTAATATATTTACATGCTCTGAGATTGAGTGCATATATACTTATAATTGTTACATACTCTTCATGAATTGACCCTTTTATCACCATATAGTGACCCTCTTTGTCTCTTGTTATAATTTTTTTTTTTTTTTGCTTGAAGTCTATTTTATCTGCCGTAAGGACAGCCATTCCTGCTCTCTTTTGATTTCCATTTTAATGGACTACCTTTTTCCATCCCTTCACTTTGAGCCTACGTGTGTCCTTATAGTTGAAGTGAGTCTCTTGTAGGCAACATATTCTTGGGTCTTGTTTTTAACCCATTCAGCCACTGTATGACTTTTGAATGGAGAATTTAATCCATTTACATTTAGAGTAATTGTTGATGGGTAAGAACTTACTAATGCCTTCTTACTGTTTTCGGGCTGTTTTGTATTTCCTTTGTTCAAGAGTTCCTTATAAAAGTGCCAGTAGTCTTTGACGTTAATCACTTTATTACAATGGATTTAATAGAAAGTCAGAGCTGAAAGGAACTTTCTTAGGTGTACTGATTTATCATTTCCTGTATCTCTCATGAAAATAGTTTTTATGTACATACAAAAATAAACGCTCATTTTTTCCAAAGTTAAGCAACATAAACAAAGAAGGAATTAGAGTCACCTGAATTTAATTAAACCTGAGATAATCTCCATTAACATCTTAGTAAACCATCTTTTAAAAAAAATTATAGTAGCAGTTCTGGTACTATCATTTGCCTGCTGGGTGATGGTTGATATTTTCTGAACCTGTTTCCTCACCTATAAAATGGAATAACACACACTGGGTAGCAAACATCGACAGTGTGTCAGTGCTTTGCACCGATCCCACCTTTTGCTACTTTTGTGTACCCATCTTCCTAGCTTCTGTGCATTTTGCTCTTAAAGGTCAGCACTTAAAGCTCTTTTTTAAGAGAGTTTCCCTTTGGTCACTAGTGCCACTTTCCCTAAAAGAGCAGAAAATGGGAAAAGCCTAGGAGTTTACATCGCCCCAGGACAGCTCTTAGCCTGTGGCTAGTGCATAAATGTAAAAGTCCACCTCCGATGGGTAATTTACATGCCAGAGCTCACCTGAGGATAAAGCTTAGGCTGGGCCTTAGTCCAAAATTGCACCATTTTTGGCTTCTTCTGTATCCCACTTTCCTTATTCTTTCTAGTTCTTATAGGAGAAATTGCTTAATAAACTACATGAATGCATGAGAAACTTCATCTCCTTATCTTCTTGTGGCAAATCCTAATCTAAAACATCCCAGTTGCTTACCTCATATGTTGTTGTCAAAATAACTCAAGAAAGTGAAAGTGACTATTCTTGCTAGGTTATGGGTGCTGCCATGACCATCCTTTCTGTTTTCCTCTTCAGGGATGAATTCTATGTAGGACTGACTCTCAGGATCCATGCAGAACTACCTCTCTAGAAGTGAATCTTTCCCTCTGATTTGAGTTGAAGAAATGACCACTTTTTCTAATGCAGTCTTTCTTCCCAGGCATTTTATTAATTTAGCTATTTTTAAAGATTTATTTATTTATTTGAGGGGAGGGCAGGGGCAGAAGGAGACGGGGAGAGAGAGAATCTCAAGCAGACTCCCTCTATCCCACAACCCTGAGATGACCTGAGCTGAAACAAAAGTCAGATGCTCAATGAGCCATTCAGGTGCCTCTCTTTCCAAATCCCAAGAATACTAAAAGTTTTAACTTACACATATTGAGCTCTTCCCATATTCAGAAGATCTGAATATGTTATCACATCTTATGCTCATAACAGCCTCTGAAATAGGAATTCTTATTATTATTTCCATTTTACAGATAAGAAAATGGAGGTTCGGAAAAATTAAGTGTCAGCAAATACTAATACTGGGATGTTAACTCGGGTCATACATTCATGACTTCAGTGCCCAACTCTTAATTGCTATACATATTGTCTCTCACTTTTCACTTACTTTTCACTCAGGCAACTCAGGAATCCTGGTTTTTGTCCCTAGAATCTCATCACAGAACACATGCCTCCATTAGATCTTGACACTCTCCCCTGATCAAGGCTCTGAATTTCTGTAGTATCCATCCTTGATCTTTGCTTTGAGACTTCTGTGTAAACAATTTATCTTTAAATGATTGTTCTGAGACTTCTGAGAAAAAGAGCTTTTGTTGAATTTCACTATGGGTTAGATATTTCGCTAATCAGCTAATCATCTCATTTAATCTCCACACAAAGCTATCATGAGGGTACTATTTTTATCAGATAAGGAATAAAGATTGTTTTGCAAATGAAAAAAATGAGGATCAGGAAGGTCTTACCCAAGGATCACCTAAGCAATAATTGGCAAGCCTGGAATTTAGAGCCAGTTGACTCCAATCTTTGAATTTGTTCTTTTTCCATCAGGCTGCCTTTATTTTTTTTAAGATGTTATTTATTTATTTATTTATTTATTTATTTATTTATTTAAGAGAGAGAGAGAGAGTACAAGCAGGCAGAGTGGCAGACAGAGGGAGAGGGAGAAGCAGGCTTCCCAGCGTGCAGGGAGCACAATGTGGGACTCAGTCCCAGGATCCCAGGATCACTACCTGAACTGAATGCAGATGCTCAACTGACTGAGCCACCCAGGCATCCAGCTTTATTTGTCCTATTCTTAAATATAACTTATTGGCTCCAGAGCTGAATATGTTGCCTCAGTTCTTACCAAAGCACTATCATTGAAGAGGGTGGCATGCTTTGGGGCACATACTTGTGTTTCACCAGGAGCTCAGTTTGAATTTTGCAAGTTGTGTCATTTGCCCATAGGTTTTTGAGAAGGGTGGACAGAAGTGATGAGGCCAAAGTCATGCTCTCTGGAGTCTTTCTGCTCCCTGCACAATCAACTCCCATTACACACCTAACTGTCCTAGGAGAGGAATGGCTAGAGGGACCTTCCAGTTGGAAGGTCTTATTGTCACACCAACATGTCACTCAATTTCTTTTAGGGTATTAATTAAGAGGTGCTAAGATTTTTTCAGCTGTCTACTATGTGTGAGCCTTCTTCACATGCTATTCACCCATTATTCATTAAAAAATATCTGTTGGTAAAGGGCTAGTGTCCAAAATCTATAAAGAACTTATCAAACTCAACACCCAAAGAACAAATAAGCCAATCAAGAAATGGGCAGAAGACATGTACAGACACTTCTGCAAAGAAGACTTCCAAATGGCCAACAGACCCATGAAAAAGTGGTCCACATCACCCGGCATCAGGGAAATACAGATCAAAACCACGATGAGATACCACCTCACGCCAGTCAGAATGGCTAAAATTAACAAGTCAGGAAACGACAGATGTTGGGAAGGATGGAGAGAAAAGGAAACCCTCCTACACTGTTGGTGGGAATGCAAGCTGGTGCAGCCACTCTGGAAAACAGCATGGAGGTTCCTCAAAAAGTTGAAAAGAGAGCTATCCTATGACCCAGCAATCACACTACTGGGTTTATTTACCCTAAAGAAACAAACGTAGTGATCCGAAGGGGCACATGCACCCCAATGTTTATAGCAGCAATGTCCACAATAGCCAAACTATGGAAAGAATCTAGATGTCCGTCAACAGATGAATGGATAAAGAAGTTGTGGTATATATCTACAGTGGAATACTATGCAGCCATCAAAGAGGTGAAATCTTGCCATTTGCAATGATGTGGATGGAACTAGAGGGTATTATGCTGAGCAAAATAAGTCAATCAGAGAAAGACAATTATCATATGATCTCACTGATATGAGGAATTTGAGAAACAAGATAGAGGATCACAGGGGAAGGGAGGGAAAAATGAAACAAGATGGGATCAGGAAGGAGACAAACCATAAGAGACTTAATCGCAGGAAACAAAATGAGAGTTGCTGGGGGGTTGGTGGGATGAATGGGGTGGCGGGGTGATGGACACTGGGGAGGGCATGTGCTATGCTGAGCACTGTGAATTGTGTAAGACTGATGAATCACAGACCTGTACTCCTGAAACAGATAATACATTATGTGTTAATTTAAAAAAGTATCTGTTGAGCCCCATTAATATGAGTCACCGTTGTAGACACTGGAAATGTATCAGTGAACAAACCAAGCAAAATATCTGCTGCTCTAGTGGAAACCAGACAGAATCTTGCTTTTTGTTCCCCCACTCCAGTCCCAGCTCCAACCCCTGTGTCTTTGTTTTCCTTTATTTAATATATTGGGCTTCTGGGTGAGAAGTCATTTGAAAAAGGGATCTTGCTGCCTAGATTTAAAAAAAAAAGTTTGAGAAAAACCACTTTAAACAAATCAGATAATCAAAGCTAAATTAGAGCCATAATTTAAATACAATTCTTTAGATCTTTAGAAACTCCCTTTTGTTGGAAAGAAAATGGATGCTCTTTTCAGCGAACACCATTCCAAGTATGAATCAGTTCTGAGTAAAGGCTTTTGTCTTAGCGAGGAAAAGATTTGAGCTCTTTTATTGTCAAAACTGCAATAAAACCCCAAATAAATTACAATATTGTATTTTAAAATTATCCAGTGAGGGTTAATTACAGCAACATGGTGCTGTCATTTAATTTTCACTGCCACTGAATAAAGTAGCTGCTATGATGACCACATTTAGCAGATAAGGAAACTAAAGCTCGGCGAGACGGAGTTACTTGCTTGCCGCTCAGAAACCGCGGTCACGGGGCTTGGGTGGGGACGTGTGTCTGTGCTTCGTCCACACAACCCGTATGTGGAAGAGCTGGGATTTGAATCTGAGTGTGTTTAAGTGCAAAGTTGAGGCACTTTTCACTCGAGTAGGTCCTTTCCTTTAAGCCCGAATGTGCCTGCGCTTCTGCTCCTCGCACTGGTATTGATGAAAGGCAGTGTTTGAGAGACTGCGCCCAAGCTTTGGCTGAGAAAGGAAGAGTGGAGTGAATGCCACAGTACGGGTCTTGGGTGGGCTTTTCACCCAAATCACCTTGGGGTGATTTGATCCAAGGTCCCTAGGATTGACCATGCCAGGCAGCGCCTATATTTGAAGGAAGGCAGTCTTGTCTCCTGTCAGATTCCCGGGATTGAATTTCAATCAGCTATGAAGGAACGGACGACCATTCATTAGTTCCTTTCCACTCCTTGAAAGTCTCCTGTGATCCCTGCAAAGACAATCCAGGTTCATGGAGGCATAATGAAGCCCCTGAAGGGAAGGGACACAGGGGCATATTGTGTTGCTGAGAAAAGCCAAGAAAACAGTCTTCATCCAGCCGACTGTGTGCCAAGGGTTTAGCTCAGAAGCACGAAGCCTAGGAGATTCTTCCTTATCTGCCTCTCAGCTCCGGCTTCCTCAAATACCCGTCCCAGAGTCAGCGGACCGCTGAAATATTCAGCAAGTAATGGATGCCCTCCATTGGTAGAACACAGCCAGGCCTTTGAGAGCAGATACAGTGAGATCCAGCAGATGGTGATGTTTCCAAACAAGGTGATGTAGAGCGTGACTCGGAGCAGCCTGGGAGGTCTGAAGTGTTTACCGATGCCAAACTACAGAAAGCCTTCACAGGCTGCTCAGAAGTCAAAGGGCATCTCTGAAAACCAGGAAGATGATGGGTCTATGCAGAGGGGAAAAAACAACTTGGGGAGGGCTGCTTGCGGCCAGAAATCAATCATTTCTCCTCTAGACAAGGAGCCCTTTAGCCTACTGGGGACCCAGCCTGCGCCCCCGCCCCCGGAGGGCCTCTGGTACTTTCTGTCTTGGAGGACGAGCTACATGACTAAAAATTAGAGCTGATGTCAGACATTTCGGCGAGAAAGCAAGTCCTAATGTCTGTCCTAAGATCAGCCCAGATGAGGCCCCATGTCCCACATGATCTATATCAGTGGTTGGCAAACTTTCAGGAAGGGCAGGCCACAGCTTTATTTAGCCCCTCTAATTTAAGGTTGTGCATGCCAGGAATACATTTGAGCATTTGAGGTCTCTTGACTCAAGCCTTCACATATGTACAGTAAATACGATTTCTTAAGGGTTCAAGGACTTTCTTCTAAAATTCAGCGGCAAGGGCCATTGGGCCACTTTTGTGCGCTTCCCTGCCTTGACTTTTCCTTGCAGATCGCCTTCTTGGATCCTTTCATTTACCCTGACAAAACGGAGCCCGTAGCTGTCACCTTCCCCCTGGCCTCTGCCTCTGGCAGGGAGTAGAGGATTTGTCTCCAGAGGTCAAGCCACTGGTACTCTTTTCCCTGGCCCCCGAGGCCCTTCTCTCAATTCTGGAGCATGCGCAGTCCTTGCCTGTAGCCTCAATTCTTGCTAGGAATGTGGTGCAGCAGGCTGAGTGCTCCCAGCCTCCTAGAGACTACCACAGCACCTCGGGTTCGCTCACCCTCTTCCTCTTTCTCTTGGTCCTCTGCCCAGGCCACTTTACTCATTCTCCCTGCCACGGCTTAAATGTCACGTCTGTAGCAGAGATGACTTGCCTGATGACCTGGACTAGAACAGATGTCCCTCCTAAACATGCTCATAAGCCCCTTTGGAGCTCTAATCACAACTTTCAATTAAAAATTATTTAAGGGAAAAAAATTATTAAGGGGCGCCTGTGTGGCTCAGTCGTTAAGTGGCTGCCTTCGGCTCAGGTCATGATCCCGGGATCTTGTGATCGAGCCCCACATCAAGCTCTCTGCTCAGCGGGGAGCCTGCTTCTCCCTCTGCCTGCTGCTCCCCCTGCTTGTATTCTCTGTCTCACTGTCTCTTGCTCTCTGTCAATTAAATAAAAATTTTTAAAAAATTATTTAAATATGGCATAATGTCTATCTTCTGTACTAGACTGTGCAGCCCACGAGGACAGGGAAGTGTCAGTTTTGTTCACCACTATATCCCTAGTAGGTAATAAAATTGGTAATTTCATAATATTCACTAATAACAAGTGCTGTGTGTGCTGTGTATATATTAATTCAATTAATCTTTGCAACAATCCTATAAGGTGTGCACTATTATTACTACTGTTTGAGAGGCGAGGACATTGAAGTGTGCGGAGGTAGTAGCTTGCCTAAGGTCAGGTGGCTGGGATGTTATAGACCTGGGATTTGAACTCAAATAATACAACTTCAGAGTTCACTTTGTTAACTGTTAGGTCTATCCCTGAGACTAATATGTGAACAGAAATGGCTGAAATGAAAAGACCTGTCTCGACCATATTCCCCAGTTATGATCAAAAGCACTCTTCTTCATGGACCTCAGAAGCAGCCTTTTGTAGGTAAAACTGGAAGCCATATGGAAGTATGCACGATTTGCTGGCAATCTCTGCTTAGAGGGTCCATCCAACTAGAATTGTCCTCTGACAGACCAGCCAGAGGATCCTTTGGGTTTAACTCGCTTTTTATCACACATTAAAAAGTACATTTCTAAAAGTCCAACAGAGATTTAGGAAGACCATGTCTTTAAGACAAGGCAGAGAAAGACAGAATAATACCATATTATTGGGATTTGGTTTATTATGAGCAATAGAAAAGTCCCCAAATAACAGAAATTCATTTCTCTTTCATGTCCAATAAATCCCAAGGTCGTCAGCACACAAAGGGGGCATGGTGTTTAATGGTGACAGGGGCTGTGGACAGAGGTGTCCATCAGGGAGCAAGAAACAAAAGACTGGCATTAAGTTCAGAGGTCTGGGCTAGTTATGCCAAAGGGAAAGTCATCATCATAGAGATGGTAACCAAAACCCCAGGAGTTGGAGCCCAAGTTCTTTCTTGCTGCTCTGCCACATGTAGCTTCCATTTTGAGTTATCTTACAGTCTAAGATGACAGAGCTCTAGCCACTATTTTCTGTTCTGACCAGTAGGGAAGAGAAAGGAAGAAGAGCACATGCCTTTTAACCTTTTACCTCTAAGGACACTTCCTGGAAGTTGCGTGTGTCACTTTTGCTTGTATCCCATTGTCCAAATTGGCCAGATCTGTCTGCAAGGGGAGCTAGGAAATGCTTTCTTTATTTCAAGCGGTCCTGTTCCCAGCTTAAAATTGCAGTTTCACTGTTAAGGAATAAGAGGAGACCAGCTATTGTGTAACAAGTAGTGGTCTCAGCCACATATACAAGGGATGCTATACAAACAAAGACCCAAGGAGTCTAAAGGAGCAAAGGTCATATATGGTTAAGGGATCAAGGAAAAACTTGATGGACAAGTCAATGACTGAAATGGGTTTGAAGCATGGGAAGAATTTCGTTGGGGTAGATGTGTTGTCAGAAGCACATTTTTAAAAATTTGTTTGACAGATGGAGATCACAAGTAGGCAGAGAGGCAGGCAGAGAGAGAGGAGGAAGCAGGTTCCCTGCTGAGCAGAGAGCCCGATGTGGGGCTCCATTACAGGACCCTGGGATCATGACCTGAGCTGAAGGCAGAGGCTTTAACCCACTGAGCCATCCATGTGCCCTCAGAAGCACATTTTGAATAGAGAGAAGAATAAAAGCAAAAGCATGGAGATTGGAATGAACAGAACGAGTTGTCTTGTTTGCCAATTAAGGTCCAAGTTGGGGAGCGGTAGAAGGTGAGTCTGTCATGGAAAGATGGAATCATCTGGGGGAATGCTTTGAAAGTTGGGGCAAAGGGTCTGTAATTGGCTGGTCAAAGGGGAGTAACTAAAGACATTTGTGCAGAGCAGTGATGTATTCTGAATGCTACCACAGCGATAGTGTTGCAACTTTTGAGCAGAGGCTGGATGGGATCTGAAGAATATAACATCAAAAATATGTAATTTGGAATAGAAGAAGCAGAAGCACAGTGAAGCTACTGTAATATTCAAAGAAAATGGTAACGTGAGCCTGAATCAAGCAGGTATCATGGGGGTGCAGAGAAGGAGACACATATGAGGCACAACGGAGAGAAGAAATCTGCTGAAATTTACTGTTGACTGTGGGGTGGAAGATGAGTGAAAGATAATCCTGAGATTTCAAATCTAAATGGCTGGAAGGAAATAGAACCATTCATCAGTTAGAGCAAAGGAAAGAAGAAGAGGTCGGGGGTAAGGCAGAGAGGGGAGATGGTGAGGTCAGTTTGAGCCACGTTGAGTATGAAGCCCCTTTGGGATACCTAGATGAAGATGTGTATCAGGAAGTAAAGCTATAAGCATCTACAGCCCAAGGCAGAGGGCTGGAGTACAGATAGAGATTGGAAAGTCTTCGTTATAGAAGCAATAACAGAAGCCTTTGAAGGCATAAGATTTCAGAATTTGAATGTAAAGGGGGAAGAAGATAGGCCAGTATCATGAGGTTTCCAAAATAAGAGACCGTTTCAAGGAGGAGAAGGAGTATCAATAATGTCAGCTGCTATAGAGAGTTCAGAGGATGAGGACTGAGAAGGGAACGCCGGGGCGACTAGCTTACATCACACTGGACAGTCTTGGGTGGTGAGGCGCTATGAGAAGTGATAAGGAAATGCAGCTGAGGAGGCCACACAAGGCAAAGAAGAAGGGGAATGACTCAGATTGCAAGGTACCAAGTGTGGGTGAATGGTCAGGAGTTTGGGGTGCAGGCTGTAGACCACGCATTAAGACTGTTATGTGTGAGCGAATATGGGCATCAGATATGCTTACTTTTAAGAAAAGCATAGGATGTCAGAGCTGGAAGCACCCTTAGAAACTTTATCTAATCCTCAACTGAATAGTATTAAGAACAAAATCTCTGTCCACAGAGGAAAACCTAAGTGCTTCTGCCACGGGCTTTTACTATCCAAGGAATCAGGCTTCCCTGGACCCCATAGGAAACCATGTGAACAGGACTTGCAAAAACACTCCTCAATCCCATTTAACAATATAGAGAATACTTCCTAGATTCAAAATCTCACACTAGGGAACGAATTGTAGTCTTCTTTATGGAGATACAATAACCCCTGTGGGGGTACCTGTAGAGATAAACGTTCCATTTACTAATTTGGGACCAGAAAACATTATCCCAAGGCAGACAGAATTTTTAGAGACCTCATGGCCTTGAAAACTGGAAAGTAGACTCAGTTCACTTACCACAACTTACCAAAAGTCTCACTCTCATTAGTCCTTGGATATCAGAGAGGTAGTTGAGGACAGAAACCTCTATGGGTTTCTAGAAGACACTTCCATCTAGTTCATGAACATAGGACCTAGAGAGCAGACAAGAGCTTTGTTCTTTACACGTGTTTCTTTCTGAGAAATCGCAAAAGAAAGAATCGGATCTCAAGGTCCCAGCAGACCTTGATAAAAGACCACACATGCTCTTACAGGCTGAAAATAAAGGCCACACACAAGGAAAGAGCAATGTAATTTCTTATTAATTCAGAAGTTTTTCACTCACCTGATTTTTTTTTTTTTTTACCATTTAGAAGAGGAAACAGACAACCTCTATCCAATAAATTAAAAAACAACAAAAAACATACCTTAGGTGACCCCAAACAGAAGCTCTGTACCCATTAAACAATAACTTCTCATTACCCTCTCATCTCAGCCCTGGGGGCCTTTAATCTACTTTTTAACTCTGTAAATTTGCCCATACTAGATATATTCTATCAATGGCACCACAAAATATGTGGCCTTTTGTATCTGGGCTATTTCATTTAACACCATGTTTTCAAGGTTCAGATGAGGGGAAGAAAGTGAAATTTGGAATGTGAGTAGGGGGTCACAGAGTGAGAGAAAGGACATGCAAGACCCTAAGGGAGATGGAAGGAGAGAGACAGAGACAGATTTTACAAAACAGAGACAGAAAAAGAGGGAACGGGAGGGAATTCCGTCTTTGAGTTGTGGAAGGGTATCGGTCTATGGAGAGGGTGGCTAAAGATAAATGCTAGTCCTAGATGTAGCAAAGATGTATCAGAGTCATCACGTGACCTCTAAAAGACCCACAGACTCTACAAAATTTCAGGAACCATCTTCTTCCCACTGGGAATGGACTTCTGCATTTATTTTCAAACTACAGGTTTATTTTTTTAAATTTTCTTCCTACTTTTTAAAATTAATTATTTTAATTAACATATAATGTATTATTTGCCCCAGGGGTACAGGTCGTGAATCATCAGGCTTACACACTTCACAGCACTGACCATATCACATACCATCCCCAATGTCCATAACCTCACCACTCTCTCATACCCCCCCCACCCCCAGCAACCCTCAGTTTGTTTTGTGAGATTAAGAGTCTCTTATGGTTTGTCTCCTTCCTGATCCCATCTTGTTTCATTTTTTTCCTTCCCTACCCTCCAAACACCCCACTCTGCCTCTCAAATTCCTCATATCAGGGAGATCATATGATAATTGTCTTTCTCTGATTGACTTATTTTGCTCAGCATAATACCCTCTAGTTCCATCCACATCATTGCAAATGGCAAGATTTCACCTCTTTTGATGGCTGCATAGTATTCCACTGTAGATATATACCACATCTTCTTTATCCATTCATCTGTTAATGGACATCTAGGTTCTTTCCATAGTTTGGCTATTGTGGACATTGCTGCTATAAACATTGGGATGCATGTGCACCTTCGGATCACTACGTTTGTATCTTTAGGGTAAATAAACCCAGTAGTGTGATTGCTGGGTCATAGGGTAGCTCTCTTTTCAACTTTTTGAGGAACCTCCATGCTGTTTTCCAGAGTGGCTGTACCAGCTTACATTCCCACCAACAGTGTAGGAGGGTTCCCCTTTCTCCACATCCTCTCCATCTGCCATTTCCTGTCTTATTAATTTTAGCCATTCTGACTGGTGTGAGGTAGTATCTCATCGTGGTTTTGATCTGTATTTCCCTGATGCCAAGTGATGCGGAGCACTTTTTTTGTGTGTCTGTTGGCCATTTGGAAGTCTCCTTTGCAGAAGCGTCTGTTCATGTCTTCTGCCTGTTTCTTTTTTTTTTTTTTAATACTTTATTTATTTATTTATTTGACAGACAGAGATCACATGTAGGCAGAGAGGCAGGCAGAGAGAGAGAGAAAAGCAGGCTCCCCACAGAGCAGAGAGCCTGATGCGGGGCTCGATCCCAGGACCCCGGGATCATGACCTGAGTCTAAGGCAGAGGCTTTAGCCCACTGAGCCACCCAGGCGCCCTCTGCCTGTTTCTTGATTGGCTTATTTGTTCTTTGGATGTTGAGTTTAATAAGTTCTAAATAGATTTTGGATACTAACCCTTTATCTGATATGTCATATGTGAATATCTTCTCCCATTCTGTCAGTTGTCTTTTGGTTTTCTTGACTGTTTATTTTCAAACTACAAGTTTATTTTTGAAATAAATTTTTACTTACCCACAGAATTCTGAATGTTTTCCATATTTATATAAGAATGACTAGAAATCTCCTTTAGAATCTTAGAGGTGTGCATTTTCTAGGTTAGTCTCAAATTATGTATTCCCGGAAAGTTTATTTCCTAAAACAACAATGAGATACCGTGACACACCTATTAGAATGGCTAAAATCCAAAACAGAGATATCACCAAATGCTGATGAGGGAGTGGAGCAACAGGAACCCTCATTCGTTGCTGATGGGAAAACAAAATGCTATGAGCCACTTTGGAAGCGAGCCTGCAACTTCTTACAAACTAAACATATTTTTACCGTCCTGCCCAGCAATAGGACTCCTTGGTATTTACCCCCAAGATGAGAAGTTACATCCACACAAAAACCTACACATAAATGTTTACAGCAGCTTTATTTATATATAACTGTCCAAACTTGGAAGTAAGGAAGATATCCTTTTATGAGTGAATGGATAAACAAACTGTGACACATCCAAAAATGAGAATATGATTCAGCATGAATAAGAAAGGAGTTATCAAGCTTCAAAAAGACAATTGCACTACTGGGTGTTTACCCCAAAGATACAGATGTAGTGAAAAGAAGGGCCATATGTACCCCAATGTTCATAGCAGCAACACCCACAGTAGCCTAACTGTGGAAAGAGCTGAGATGCCCTTCAACAGACGAATGGATAAAGAAGATGTGGTCCATGGGGTGCCTGGGTGGCTCAGTGGGTTAAAGCCTCTGCCTTCAGCTCAGGTCATGATCCCAGGGTCCTGAGATGGAGCCCCACATTGGGTTCTCTGCTCATCGGGGAGCCTGCTTCCTCCTCTCTCTCTCTCTGCCTGCCTCTCTGCGTACTAGTGGTCTCTCTCTCACCTACTTGTGATCTGTCTCTCTGTGTCAAATAAATAATTAAATTCTTGAAAAGGAGATGTGGTCCATATATACAATGGAATATTACTCAGCCATCAGAAAGGATCAATACCCAACTTTTGCATTAACACGGATGGGACTGGAGGAGATTATGCTGAATGAAATTAGCCAAGCAGAGAAAGTCAATTATCATATGGTTTCACTTATTTGTGGAACATAAGGAATAACATGGAGGACATGAGGAGATGAAGAGGAGAAGTGATTTGGGGGAAACTGGAGGGGGAGACGAACCATGAGAGACTGTAGACTCTGAGAAACAAACTGAGGGTTTTGGAGGGAGGGGATAGGGAGATGGGTGAGCCAGGTGATGGGTATTAAGGAGGGCAAGTATTGCATGGAGCATTGGGTGTTATACACAATGAGTCTTGGAGCACAATATCAAAAATTAATGATGTACTGTATGTGACTAACATAATACATAATAAAAAAATTCAAAAAGACATGTGTTTAAGGTATCTTAAACACGTATTTCTAGGTGAAAGAAGCCAACCTGAAAAAGCTACATACTGTATGATTCTAACTATGTGAAATTCTGGAAACGGAAAAACTATAGAGACAATAAAAGTATAATTGGTTCCCAGGGGTTCTGGGGAGAGAGGAATGAGTAGGTGGAGCACAGGGGATTTTTAGGGCAGTGAAATTATTCCATATGATACCATAGTGGTGGACATATGACATCATCCATTTGCTAAAACCCATAGAATTGTACAACACATTGTGACCCCTAACGTAAACCGCAGACTTTGGTTAATAACTTGATGCTATTGGGTCATCATTTGTAACAAATGCACCACAACTAATGTAAGTTATTAATAATAGGAAAACTAGGGGCACCTGGATGGCTCAGTCAGTTAAGTGTCTGCCTTGGGCTCTGGCGATCTTGGGGTCCTGGGATCGAGTCCCATGTCAGGCTCCCTGCTTAGCAGGGAGTCTGCTTCTCCCTCTCCCTCTGCCTCTCTCCCCCACTCATGCTATCCCTCTCTCTCTTGTGCTCTCTCTCTCACATCAATAACTAAAATCTTTAAAAAATAAAGATAATAGGGATAACTGTAGCAGAGAGTGTTGTTGTTGGTGGACAGAGTAGAGTATATGGGAACACTCTGTACTTTCTGCTCAATTTTTCTGTAAACCTCAATCTGCTCTAGAAACAAAGTCTGTTGATGAAAAAAGATAGGCAATTATAAAGGTCATTCACCCACCCCAAAAGTTTATTTCTCCTTTACATATCTTGTAGTTGTTGCTATTTATTATCTCTGCAAGGATACTACCTCCTCCAAAAGTCGGGATTCTACTGTGAGAAACTACCCAAAACAAAGACAAAGATTTTAATTTCCAGTTCAGATGTCAGAAATTAAGCGGTATCTTCCCTCTCTCCAAGAGGAAAAACCATCTAAAATCCTTGGAATGGCACCCAGACTTCCAGCTCTCTTCACAGCTTATCAGTTCTTCTATCAGGTGGTCAGAGGTTTGAGTCTGAGGGGATCTTCACAGCAACCCCTCTTGTGAGGGCTTCTTCTCTTGACTGGAAGCTTGTCCCTGGAGCAGTGGCATTCCTTCACACTGGCTAACTGGCTTTGTTTCTGAGGGCTGCCCTGACAAATCACCACAAACTGGGTGGCTGAAAACAGCAGAAATTGATTCTCTCTTAGTTCTGGAGGCGAGCGGGCTGAGATCAATGTTTCAGCGTGGTCACACTCCCCCGAGACTCTGGGTACAATCCTCCTTTGACTCTGCCCAGCTTCCAGTGTGGCCACCAAGCCTCGCCATTCCTTGAGTTAAAGCTGCAGCATTGGCTCTGCCTCTGTCATCCCGTGGCACTCTCTTGTCCTCTTAAAAGGACACTAATCATAGTGGATGAAGGAAGGGGCTACCCTACTCCGCTGTGACCTCATCCTAACTTGATTACCCGATCAAAACCTTATTTCCAAATAGGGTCACCTTCTGAGATACTGGGGGTTAGGACATCAACCCATCCTTACCGGAAACAGTTTAATTCGTAATGCTAACGCAGCGGTGAGGTCAAGCTGTGAACAGGTTTTGGCCTTTGGCCTGTAGCAAGGCCTTCTCAGAAATGACACCTTCTGCTTAGAATAGCCTTGGGACTCTAGATAGACTGAAAGTTCAACTCTTATTATGCTGTCCAGTCATGCTTCTTCAGACATCAGGCTGAACACTCATTCAGAGTTTCCAGCTAAGCCAGGAGCTCTGAAGGGTCTCTTCTTCTCAGCCTCACTGGGCAGGACTGTGTGCCTCCTTGAAGCCATTGAGACTGCCAGCTCATACCACATAGGGGTCACCATCTAAAAACAGGCCTCTGACCCTCTAAATTATCCACAGCCTTAAAATCTTCAAACTCCCTTCCCTAGCCATTCTTCCCTCTTCATTCTGATTCTTCCAGCTTCTGATCCCATGGTTCCTCTCACTGATGATGGTCACATTTGTCCTTTGGACCTGAAGCTCAGCACCATTTCTCTGGCTTTGACCAATATTAACCACCCTGGGCTCCAATTTGAACTTACCATAGACTATATTGTCACCATGCATTGTGGGCCAAGACTCTCCAATGTCCAATGTCCAATGGACTCTCCAATGTCCATCTCTATGCAGGCACTGTCATCCACAGGCAGTGCTCCCCTTGGAACATACCACCTTGTGAACCAAAATCAAACACCAAGGCATGACCTCTATGGTTCTAGGCCATCCCCTGTGTTGTCATGAAAAAAAAATTCGACTTTTTATTATTATTATTATTTTATTTTCAGCATAACAGTATTCCTTGTTTTTGCATCACACCCAGTGCTCCATGCAATCCGTGTCCTCTCTAATACCCACCATCTGGTTCCCCCAACCTCCACCCCCGGCCGCTTCAAACCCCTCAGATTGTTTTTCAGACTTTTTTCTTTGACCTAGGCAGGACTATCCTTTTCCCACTGGGAACACATTTCTACACTCATTGTTAAAACTGAAAGTATACTTTTGAAATAAAGACATATTTACCCATGGAATTCTGAAGGTTTTTCACAGTTATGAAAACATGCCTTAGGAGGTAGTAATGTCTTTCAGAAGTGGTCTTCTGCCCTCATGCCTGTCCTGGGACAATCCAGGAAAGATCCCCAGTAGCCTCCAAATGGCGGCATTCAATTGATTTTTTTTTTTTTAAACCCTTCACTCCTCTTGAGTGCACAGTGCCTTTTGACATTACTGACCACTCTCCATTTCTCAAGAATCTGCTCTCCTGACTTAAGAGATCTAACTTCTGCTGTTTTCTCCAACTTTGAGGATCACTCCTTCCCAGTCCCCTTTTGCTCTCTCCTCTGCCTCGGATCAGGCACTGTCCTTGGCTTTGACCTAGAGCTACACCCTCTGTGGGTGATCCCACTTCCTAGCTTGGCTACAGCATTATGTTAATGACTACCAAACCTCTATCTCCTGCCTCAGCTTCTTTCCTAAGCTTCAGACCTGTGTTTCCAATTACTCACTGGACACTCTATTAGGATCATCTACGAGCACCGCCAAATCAACATGTCCAAACAAACCTCATTTACTGCCTGGCCTGCCTACCTCAGTGAAGGGAGTAGCATCGGCCTAGGTTCGGCGCTTTCTCCCACCCTCACAGCCCGTCTACAAGTTCTCCTTCTCTTAACTGAGCCTTTCTCTTTGGACTCCAAAGATATACTTTGGACTATCTTCATGGTCACTCGTGTGGTTCATCTCTCACTCCAAACCATTCTGCACTTGACTTTCAGAGTGGAAATGTCACAGCATGAAGCTCTGCAGCTGTTCTTCTTTACTTCCAGGATAAAGTCCAGTTTCCTCAGTGAGGCACTCAAGAGGCGGCCTTTTGCCCTTTGAACCTCATCTTTTGGTTTGTATACCTCCTCCCCAAAGCTTCAACATCAAACATGATTTCTACTTACAGAATCCCAATGGGTGTTATTTTCTATGCCTTTACTAAAACCTCTCTTTCCTTCTGGAAGGCTCCCCCTTCTCCATCCCAGACTACTTAGAAAAGGCACAGGGCCAGACCCACGGTCAGAAGAGGTGATATGGAAGGTGACCTTTGTGAGGTGAGGGCTGAGCCCCAAGGGAAGTTCCAGCAGACACTTTGCTGGGCAATTGCTCCCTTTGCCTCTGGGCCCTGGAGCACCCCAACGCCGGGCCCCTGGAACCCTGCCAGAGGCTGCAGGGCAAAGACAGCTTCTGTGGTGGACTCTTCCGGATGTGTGTCAGTTCCGGGTGAGGCTTTAAGGCTGCCAACTTCTCAGGCTGGATCTCTTGTTGGCAGACTGACAGTTTCTCTATGCCCTAGGGGCCAGCATTGTGAAGGTTTCTGCCAGGGCCTTCCAGTTTTCCACAGTTCCACGCACAGCAAGGCCTACCTTCATCTTAGGGCCTGACTCAAGAGCAGATGGGCGAATTGGACTGTTACCCCTTTGGCTCCTGGGCTGCCTTGTGGCTTGCTCACAGTATCTAATCTGCAAGGGGCTTCTTTCTCTAAATCACTTACAAGATGGCCCCTGTTTCTCTCCTCTCTCTCTCTCTCTCAGCATTTATTCAACCAACCAATATTTTTTGTCTGAGATCTACACACCAGGCACTCCACTAAATACCAAGAACATAGCAATGTACAACACACACACACACACACATACACACACTCACACTCACACACACACTAACTGCCTTTGAGCTTACAGTCAGTGTGGGAGACTGACATTAAGTACAAAGACATACAGAGATTTCCTTCCTACCAGTTGCGAAGGAAAGAGTCCAAGGGAGAGTACACGTTCCATGAAGGAACCGGACCTTTGTCAGCCTGCTTTGCTGTGAAGAAACGAAATGCCTCTAATGATACAAAGCAGTTGCTCTTCTCTTGAAGTTTTAAGTTCTTATCCTCTGCTTGTATGAGATTTGGATACATAAACGTTATTAATGCCCTATTATGTTGGTTCCAATCATTTTCCAAGTTCTTAAAATCTAGTTAAATCTAAAACCCTGATACCTTTGATCATTACAGGCCAGTTATGTAGATGTCCTTCATTTGAGTTTATGTAATGTTTCCTCATGATTAGCCTCTGTTTACACATTTTGGGCACAGTTATCATAGAAGGGGACACATGATTTCAATGTGTTCTCTTAGTGGTCGTGTTCACTTTGATCACTTGGTTAGGGTGGTTTCTGCCAGTGCTCCCCACTGTGAAGTTCTTTTTCCCTTTATATTACTATCCTGTGGCCCCCCCCTTCGCTCCCTGCATGGACCCCAGTACCCCACACCGGGAATGGATGGCCTCCTCAGGCCATTAGGGCCCCAGCACTCCACGCCCGGTCTTCCCTGCACACAGATGCCCGCCCCCACCCTGCTCTGGCTCTGACACTGAGTTTTCCCCCTTCACGGAGGTCCTTGTCACCCACTTGCTTCCCACATCCTACAGCAGGTGCCCATTTCACCGATGGCCACCCTTTGTTTGGGGCCAGACATCTCATGCCGGGTCTTTTTCCCCTGCCTGGACACCCTGCTCACACAGCTCAGGCCGACCCCCTGCACCTGCTTGGCATCCGATTGCCCAAATCCTGGCTCTGCAGGGACACCCCTCTCCCTCTGCTCTGGCTCTGACTTCTTCCTCCAGGCTGTCTCTTCATGCACCTTGCTCCACCCCTTTTACAGACATGGGGACTGACCTGCTCAGGAAGCGAGGGGGGGGCAGGACGAAAGAGCAGAAGTAGAGTTCTACCCACTTAGGACCTTCTTAGAACCCCTTAGAACCTTAGAACCCTTCTTAGGACCCACTCAGAACCCCTACGATATTTTCATTCATTCATAAAAAGCATTTACTGAGCCCTAACCCTGGTGCCAGGCACTGTACCGGACGCTGAAAATACAGGGACAGGTGAGACTGCCCCTTCATGGAGCTTTCGTCCTGCGTAGTTAGGGAAACAAGCAAGTGAACAGGGGCTAAGCGTTGAGTGCTCTGATGACAGACTTGCAGTCAGGAGAGCATGACGGGAGGCGGGAAAGGAGGAGAAAGAGTTAGGTGAGGGCCTTTCCAGCTACTCATCCAACATACACTGATGTAGCAATTCCTATGCGCAGCCACGGTCCCAAACACTGGGACTACAGCTATAAGCTACGCAGAACTCGGCCCTCACGTAGTTTACCTCCTGGTGGGGGAGAAACTCAGTAAGCGAAATGTCTAGGACATCATTTGGTTTTAAGCACTATGGAGAAAAATAAAGCAGGGGAGGGGAGAGAGAGCCCGAGCGAGGGGCCAGGGACATTAGCAGGTGGGGGGGGGGTGGTCACAATTTAAGTAGGGTGAGCAGAAGAGGCCTCACTGATAAGATGGCAATTTGTTTCCCTTATTGCAGTAAGTGCAGGAATAAGCCACGCCCGTGTGGGATGCCACCTTTCAACCCGGGGGAAGGGTGAGCATCAAAGCCATGAGGCAGGAGTGAGACAGAACAAGGCTACCATGCCAGAAAAGAGAAAGGAAGGGCAGCGGGGAATTAGGGCAGAAGCTCAGAGGGAGCCAGCACACTGAAGGATGTGTAGGCCCACATAAAGGCTCTATATTTTATTCTATTTTGACGAGACGAGAAAGCCATTGGAGAGTTTGGAGAAGAGTGGCAAGGTCTGCTTATGTTTGGGAAGAACCAGAAGAGCAGCTGTGTGGAAGATCGGCCGGAGACATGGAGGGCAAGTGCGGAGGCACGGAGAGTGGTTCGAAGTCCACTGCAGGAATCCAGGTGAGAGGCAATGGTAGACTTCTGCTCCGGTCAGAGTGGCTCGGAAAAAGAGCCAGGAGGAGTACTGATAGATCGTAGGGGCTTGGGAGAGGGTCAGGTGCTGGATAGGGAGTGAGAGGATTCAGGGACTTTGAATCTAAGTGACTTTGAAATTTAAACAGGAAAGTGATACGCGCTCTGCATTCTAAACCGATCACTCTAGCCATTGGGCACAGGAAGGGATCAGGGAAGGTCAACGTTGAATGCACGCAGGTAATTGCGGGCCCTTCCAGAACTCTGTCCAAATGAGCCTGTTCTGGACTAGAAAGATAGCAGCGGACATGAAGAGAAACAGAAGGGTGTAGAACACATGACAGATGGGCCATTGATGGCATTAGTGGATGGAATGGATGTGACAGGGGAAGAAAAGAATCAAGAATGATTGCCTTCAGCAACTAGTTGGTGCCAATAACTGAGCCAGGAAAGATGAGACGAGACGCAGGTTGGGGTGGAAGCAAATGGAGACTTGTGCTCTAGCAAGGAAACATGTGGAGTTCTGTTAGCTACCCACGTGGAGACATTAAGTAGGCAACCGGACGTACCTCTTGGGAGCTCAGACGAGAGAGCTCCAGCTCTGAAATTTCTCATTGGGAGACTCCCCCCACCCCACTACCTAATCACACTCTCCCATCCCTTTACCTGTATCAGAATCAACTTGTTTTTCAATTTTATCAAGATCTCCATTTTCATCCCCCACCTTCATCCCCCAAGTCTGGCAGCCACCTGCTAACTTCCTGATTTTTTCTCTGGTGCAAACTTAATGATCTGCTTTGTCAAACAGCCCAGTCGAAATTCGCTCTACTTTGTAATTGCTGTCATATCTGTCTTGCTAATGCTCAGTCTTGGACAAACACGGTCATGTTTTCTTTTTCTGTTCCTATTCCTTTTATGGGTTCATAACCTGGGGTCCAGAGATGGACTTCAAGAATCCTTTGACCTGTATCAAAATTTTCCATATATGTATGTATGTGCATTTATTTGGGCAGACAGCCCATTGTGTTTACATTTTCAAAAGGATTCGGGACTTTAAAAAAGTTTGGAAATTACTGCATTAAATGATACTGGCAAATATTAAAAACAAACAACAGTAACTAACCTAATAATAATAATAATAATTCATGTTATGGGAGCTTGGTTGGCCCCTTAATGTCACTTGGTGATGCTTTTTACTCTTCACTCATGTTAGAAGTTCAGGGGTAGGATAAGTTTGAGGGTAGAAATACTCCCAAAATTATATTGGGAGTTGATTCCTTCACTTATAGACACTTCTCAAGGCTTATTGGGTATTCATCGAAGCAGGGTAGAACAGAAGGACCCTGGAGTCAGGAGGCCCAAGGGCTAGGTCCCTCTCTGCCTAAAAACGAGTAGTGTGGGGGCACCTGGGTGGCTCAGTGGGCTAAGCCTCTGCCTTCAGTTTGCGTCATGGTTCCAGGGTCCTGGGATGGAGCCCTACACGGGCTCTCTGCTCAGCAGGGAGCCTGCTTCCCTCCCTCTCCCCCTGCCTGCCTCTCTGTCTACTCGTGATCTCTCTCTCTGTCAAATAAATAAAATCTTCAAAAAAAAACCAAATAAATGAGTAGTGTGTCTTTTGGTAAATCACCTAACCATCTCTAGGCCTCAGTTTCTTCATCTATAAATAGAGTTCATAATATCTCTCCACATTTTAAGGGTTAAAATGGTAATCAACATATGTAAATGCATTTTGTACACATCTAAACTCCAAACCACATGCTGAAAATGAGAAATGGCCGAATTTTCCAAAGTATGGCATCTCCTCCTTTGAAACAAATTGAGAGGAAGGGTCACCAGGGCAATATGAAGTGGACAGAGAATTCATAATTAGCCATTGATTCAGTGTGTTTTGCAGTAAACATACTCCTGGAAATATTTTGAAAATCTTCAGCTGTAAATCTCCAGGCACTGAGCTGAGCCAAACAGGGAGGGGTTCTCCTTGGGTGGAATGATGAAATCCAGGATGTGTTTTTTTGGACCCCATCCCCCATCTCCACCACCGCCCCCCCCCCTCCAACACACACACCATCCCCACCCCCTGTCCCCTGCTGGCAGTCAGCGAGTACCTCACTCAGCAGAAATCTGGGAATGTGGAACAGCCCAAGGACAGAAAGGGGCTGAGAAAAGACCAGACAAGCAATCATTCCTGCCAATTTCCCCTCCCCTTGCTTCTTGCCAGAAAGAAGTCTCGTCTCCACCTGGCTCTCTCCCTCCTTGTCGACTTCCTTTCTACCAGGGAGCTTTCCAGTTACTTAAGAATTCTTGAAGAGTTTTCCCAGACCCCGGTGAAGGAATTTTTTTTTGTGGTGTCATTCCAGGCACCCCAACAAGCAGTGGAAGCAATCTTGTCTCGGCACATGGGAAAGCCAGCCCCAGATTTGCCTCCCCGTCTTCCTGCTCTGAAGTTCAGCCTGGGTGACAGAAAAGAGAGCTGCAAGTATTCAAAGTTCTAGTCAAATCTTTTCTCAGAAATCCTGAGTCACTGGGGTGACTGGCTTAGCTAAAGACTGAAAGTCGAAGCGTTGGCTTCTTGTTGAACCACAAGGGTGGTTAATAATTCTTCAAAGACAGGTAATCCTAAGTAGTCCATATATCAACCATCACCGAGATCGTGGTGTCAGATAGTGGTGCTCGATGCAGGGTACACGCTGGAAGCTGCTGAGGGAGTTGAGTGTTGGAATCAACTAGGACCCAACCTTAGACAGTATGATCCACGTGGTGAGAGGGTGAAGAATGGGTGAGGTGGAGGGCATTAATGTATTTTTGAAAACTCCCCAGAGAAAACAGTCTAAGCAGTTCCTTAAATGATCAAGTATAGAATCACCATAGGCCCCAGCAATTCCACTCTGAGACGCACACCGCAGAGAAGTGAAAACATTTACCCACACAAACGCTTGTACATAAATGGTTTAGAGCGGCATTATTCATAATAGCCAAACGGTGGAAACAACCACATGTTTATCAGTGAACACAGACATAAGCAAACTGTAGTGTAGTCATACAATGAAATATGATTTGGCCATAAAAAATGAAATGAAGGACAGACACATGCTACAGTTTGGATAAACCTTGAAAACATTAGGTTAAATGAAAAGAGCCTGTCACAAAAGGCCAAATATTATATGATTCCTTTCATAGGGAAGACTGGAATAGGAAAATCTATAGAGAGAACAGGTAGATTAGTGGTTGCCTAGGGCTGGAGGTGGAGGATGGGGGGCGATCACAGGGTGGCAGCTCATGGGTACGGGACTTCTTTAAAATTTTTTTATTATTGAAGTGTAATTGACATAGAATTTTATATTAGTTTCAGGTGTACAACTTAGGATCGACAATTCTATACACTGCTCCTCTCACCATGGTCAGGGTAGTCACTGTCAGTCACCATATTGTAACGATGTTTACAATATTATTGACAATATTCCCTTTGTTGTACTTTTCATCTCTGTGACTTATTTATTTTATAACTGGAAGTTTGTGCCTCTTAATCCCCTTCATCTATGTCACCCATCGTCCTAACCACCTCCCCTCTGGCAGCCACCAGTACGCTCTCTGTGTTCAAGAATCTGTTTGGTTTTTTGTATATTTGTACACTTGTTTTATTTTTTAGATGCCACATATAAGTGAAACCATATAGTACTGGTCTTTACCTGATTTATTTCATTTAGCATAATTCCCTCTAGGTCCATCCGTGTTGCTGCAAAAAGCAAGAGCTCCTTCTTTTTCGGTGCTGAGTAATATTCATCTGTGTGTGTGTGTGTGTGTGTGTGTGTGTGTGCGCCACAACTTTTTATACACTCATGTATTGATGGACACCTGGGCTGCTTCCGTATCTTGACTCTTGTAAATAATGCTGCTTATAAACATAGGGGTGCACGTATCTTTTTAAATTAGTGTTTTTGCTTTCTTTGGGTAAATACCCAATAGCGGAATTACTGCATCATGTGGAATTTCTATTTTTAATTTTTTAAGGAACTTCCATACTGTTTTCCATAGTTAGTTGCACCAGTTCACATTCTCAGCAACAGTGCATGAAAGTTCCCTTTTCTTCACCTCCTCGCCAACCCTTGCTATTCCTTGTATGTTGGATACTAGCCATTCTGACTGGTGTGAGGTGATACCTCATAGTTTTGATTTGATTTTCCCCAATGATGAGTGATGTTGAGCATCTTTTCACGAGTCCGTTGCCATCTGGATGTCTTCTTTGGGAAAATGTCTATTCAGGTCCTTGCCCCATTTTTTTAAAATCAATTTTTTTTTCATGTTCTTCATATGTTTTGGATTTTAACCTTTATTACATATATCGTTTGCAAATATCTTTTCCCATTCACTTGATTGTGTTTTTGTTTTGTTAGCAGTTTCCTTTGCTGTGCAGAAGCTTTTTCTTTTGATTTGATCCTAATACTTTCGTTTCCCTTTCCTTGAGGAGGCGTGTCCATAAATGGGTTGCTAAGGCCAATGACCCAGGGAGATGACTGCTTATGTTTTCTTTCACGAGTTTTATGGCTTTAGGTATCACTTGAGGTCCTTCATCCATTTGAGTTTGTTGTGTGTGTGGTGTAAAACAGTGGTCCGGTTTCATTCTTCTGCATGCTGCTGTCCAGTTTTCCCAGCACCGTTTATTGAAGAGACTGTGGTTTCTCCATTGTGTGTTCTTTCTTCCTTTGTCATAGGTTAATTGACCGCACAGGTGTGAGCTTATTTCTGGGTATGGGATTTATTTTTGAGGTGATAAAAATGTTCTAAAATTGACCGCAGTGATGGTCACAGGTATCTGTGGATAGATTAAAGTCAGTGCAATGGGTGAATTGTATGTGTGAGTCACGTCTCAGTGAAGCTGTTTATTTTTTAAAAGATATTATTGATTCATTTTAGAGAGAGGGGCAGATAGCGAGGGAGAGAGAATCCTAAGCAAATCCTATGCCCCTCTGAGCATGGAGCCTGACACGGGACTCGAACTCACGACCCTGACATCATGCCCTGAGCCGACACCAGGAGCAAGACCCTCAACCGACTGAGCCACCCAGGTGCCCCCACAGTAAAGCCGTCTAAAAGAGAGAGTGAGGGGAAAGATACTCCCCAGGTGATTTTAACGTGCTGCTGAGGTTGCGAACCACTGACGTGGTTGAAGGAACACGCACTTGAAGTTGGACAGACTGGAAAAAAACCAATCGTGTCATCAGATGACCCCGCTGTGGCTCTCTCTCAGCCTCATTTTCCTCATCTGGAGAAGGAAGGGAGTCGTTTCTGTCCCATAGGCTTGGCAAGAGGATTGAGTGTGGGAAACAAATGAATGTATGAGTAGACCCCACCTCTAAGCAAGCCTGTGCTCCATTCAAGGAAGCGGTTGCCAGCACTGTTTTTCCCTTCTGCCTCAAGGCTCAGCAGGCCAGCGTTAGCCACAGCAGCTCTCAGGGCGCAGGCTGGGTCAGGGCGATTTGAAGAGTGGAGACCAAGCCAAATGCATTATCTGAACGTAGGCTCAATAAATGTCCCCTGTGCCGGTAATCATTTTTTTGGCCCCATCACAAAGCCCACAGTCTTCCCATGAGTAAGACGGCAGCGTCATTGTTCACTAAGATATGTTTATTTTTATTCGCCTTTGAAGCTCATGGAAGAAAGACCAAACACAGGCCCGCAGTGGGGTCTACTGGTATTCCCTTGCCTTTCATAACATATTTGCCATCAAATTGTGTCACATCTCCGGCTGGAAGCTGCCTCTCTGAGCGGTCCGCTCGCATCGGTCACCACTGACCCTTCCCTAGAGTGGGCGTCTAAAGCCTCTTGCATAATGATTGCAAACATCCTCCATAACCACCTCCACCCCTTTGACCTCTGGCTCCTCCAGCCACAGCCACAGTGATCTTTGAAACGTGCCCTTCTGATAGAATCTGGTTTGTTTAAAGAACTTTCAGTGGTTAAAAACCTTTCAACAGTTTCCTATCACTCTACAGTCCAACTTCTGTCTAACCCTTCAACATTATCTCTTGCTACCTGCTGCCTTAAAAAAAAAAGATTTTATTTGTTTATTTAGAGAATGAGAGGGTGCACGAAGGAAAGGGCAGACAGAGAAGGGGAGAGAATCCGAAGCAGACTCTGAACTGAAGCTCGATCCCAGGACCTCGATCATGTGGGGCTCGATCCCAGGACCTCGATCATGACCTAAGCCGATATCAGGAGCTGGGCGCTAAAACAACTCAGACACCCAGGCACCCCATAAATCTCCTTTACAGTTGTCCGTTTCTCACCAAATCCAGCTGCCATATTTGGTCTGGACTCTCGCACAGCCTGCTAGTGGGTTTTGGCTTCAACCATGCTCCCTTCCAATCCACCTTCCACAGGGCAGCGAGCATGCCTCCTTTGCCCAAGACCCTTTCGTGCCTAAAGATAAAGATGAAGCTTCCTAGAAGTGCCACAAGACCTTCATGTCTCCTCCCTGTAGATGCCCGGACAACTGCCGTCTTCCATAAGGATCACTTTGTCCGAGCCCCAGGCCTCTGCGAACATTCCCACCTTCTCCGGGAAGTTCCCGGAGTTCTCTGGCCTTGTATGTCCAAATGCCCTGGAAGCTTGAACGGTTGAAAGGATACCTCCTTCAGGACCTCTCCCCCAGCTCACCCAAGGACAGTGCTATCTGGCTTTTTAGAAGCATCATATTCTACATCGTTTCTGTCTGTACCTGGCCAGCGTCTTCTTTAATGCACCATCATGTCTAGGAGGCATCTCTCTACCTCAGCTGTCAGACCGTGGAGCTTTAACCATAAGTTGCTAACTGAGGCACAAACAAGATTGGGGGGGCACCAGAGCGACCCCTGCCCGTGCTTGGATAGGACGGCTGTGCCTGGGGGACAGGGTAATGATCCCATGTGTTGAAGCTGTGTGGATTAGAGGAGCTGTCAGAGGCTCGAAAAATGGGATGGAACTTCTCGGCAAGGGACCAGCTCCAACTAGAAGTGTGTTGGAAAGGTGTGCTGGGTGTGTATGTGTGTGCGTGTGTAGGACCGCGGGCATGAATGCTTATTTTCTACAGGTAGAAGTGTGGTAGTGTGTGTGTGTGTGTGTGTGTGATTGTTTAGAACTACATGAATAGACATGCATGCACCGGGGTATGATTGTGAAGATATTAAACATGGTTATATGTGTGTGCATAGTTGGGGGACAGGGAGGGTCTTAGCTCCAGCCCAAGCTGTGTTCATACGTGCCTGGGCATGGCCGTGAAACTGGTGGGGCGAGCCTGTCAGAAATGTCTTTGTACTAAAGGACTAAGGAGCCTCTTGGGAGAGAATTAATTCTAGGGAAAGAAAGAGTTGGGTCTACAGAATTGCCCCAGTACGAGAGCTTTAGTGGCAGGTGGGAAGGAACAATTCGGAGTAGAGCGCAGTGATTGACATTGTCTCTAGGCCAACCTTCAGGGATTCGACGTCTGAGCCTTATGGGAACGCAAGAAAGTATAGTCAATAAAAATGCAAAGTGCTGTTTTACAGTAACATTTCGTTATTAAAGCACAAGTATGATTGCTTTGGGACTTAAGTAGTTCACTTACATATTCAGTCAACAAGTATCTATCTCATACCTGTTCTGTCCCAGACAGTGTGCTAAGGACTGGGGCGACAGCAGTGAATAGCGCAGACAGAACTCACATTCAAGTGTAGCCTGAAAAGGAGAGAGACGTTTTCTACCAAATCATACCAAACAGCATACACTTAGATAATTACAGGCAGAGTGGCAGCCAGTCTATAATGTATCTTTGTCTGAATTAGAAAATGGCACCTGCTCTAGGTAGCCCTAAAGCTTACCCTCTCTGAGCAGGTGAGTTCGAAAGAGGCATCCACCCCCTTTCCCTGGGACAGATTCAACAACACAGGCATACTGTATGGCAAGGGAACACAGGCTGGATTTTAGACTCCTCCTTGGTGTCTCTGTTAGGCATCTCTTGTACAGTGTGCAACATGTACAACTGTCCACGGTGGCCTTGCTGTAAGGTTCCAATGTGTCAACGGTTGCTCTGGGCTCAAGATAGTGGTACTCAGCACTAATTGTGGGGGTATCTAAGAAAAACTACTACCAGGAGAAATTATTACCCCATGAAAGTAGCAGCTGTCCCCAGTGTGAGTTGTGGAAGCCAGTGGAGGCATCTGGTACCCAGTGGATGTGATAGAGTACTTTCCAAGCTCAGTGTTACAGAGCACAAGTGTCATCTTGGTAAAGAAAATATATGATTCTTAGTGATTCTTAGATCACACAAGACCACCCAGAGGATAGAAGCTGGAGCAGAAGAATGGGAAAAAGAAAACACGAAAGCCATGTTGATACTGACAGTACTTATTCATGAGCACATATGTGATTCACCCTGGAGACAACTCAAAAAAGTGTAAGGTGGTAGGAGCCCTTCAAGGGGCTGAGACAGGCGGCAAGAGCGAGGAGAATGTGTGTGTGTGTGTGTGTGTGTGTGTATGCATTCAGGTGCACGTGTCCACACACAGCCTGGGAGCTTGTCTCCCCATCTCATAAAAAGCATAGAGTCAAGATGTGTAACCATAGCTTCCCTGCCTCTCCACGAGGCGGGGTGCTTTTCCCTTCAGTAAAAGAAAATCCATTTGTTTAGCTAGGCAGAAAGGGTTTTCTTCAATATTGGTTAGACCATTGAATTTAGGTCCACAAAACTCAAAGTGCTATTGACAGCAACATAAGGGTATCTTTATATCTAGTCTTAGGGCTTTTCTCAGATTTAATGAGTTCTTTGTATAAGAAGAGTATCAATCATTTAAAGAATTGTTGTATATTTACAGTTTATCCTAATGTGCTGCTTTGTAAAGAATTTTTTTCTGATTATAAAAGATATATGCTAGCCTAAAGAATATGTAAATTTCAAAAATTCATAAAGGAAATAAAAATAAGCCACAATCCCACTTTATATATATATATATGCTAATTTATATATATTCATATATATCCATTAGTATTTTGATATACTTCCATATATATGTGTCTATGTCAACATATATTCAAACATTTATATATGTTAGGATTATGGTGTTCTATACAATTTGATGGTCTGATTTTATCACTTATTTTTATATCAAGAACATTTCCCCATATCATTATATATTCTATAAAAATGTATTTCTTAATAAATGACTGTGTAGTATTTTATTTTACGGATGTACCATAAAAGTTTTTTGCTATCATAAATAACATTTCAATAAACATCTTTTTTTTAAAAGATATTATTTATTTATTTGAGAGAGAGAGTGGGGGGGGCAGAGGGCGAAGGAGAATCAGGTGCCCTCTTCAAATATACATTTTTGTGTGCCTCTTCGCTTATGTACTATAATGTATTATTGCAAGTGGAATTATTTGGTCAAGCTTATGACTATTTCAAAGATTCTAAATACATATAAATTTAAATACATATAAATTTTAAATTTATTTAAATAAACAGCCCTTTGAGATCGATCTAACGTCCATGTATAATAGTCCTGCCAGCGTGACGTGAGTGCTCTTTTCACCACATGGTGTTAACAATGAGGATTATCTTTTTATAAAGGTCTTTGTTAATTTCATTAACAAACATAATAAAATCTATGTTTTTGTTTCAGATAATATGGCTGTCTAGGTATTTGGACAGATTCTGCAAGTTGAAAACAAAACTGCTGGATAAAGTAAAAAATACATATAAATACATATATATCTTCTTAAAAGCATCAAAAAGCTAATAGAATAGTAAGAATTATCAGGCCCCAATCTAAGTGAAGGGGGTAACCCAAAAAGGTAAGCCAAGCACTGAAGCAAAGTTTTCATTAAGGGCATTTGTCAAACAAGTCCAACTTGAGATTTGTTTTGTGTGTGTGTATACGATTTCTCTACACACAAGGACAGGATATAAGGCTTAGGTCTCTACCAAAAAGGGGAGTCTAATAAGGAGTCTTCGCCCTTATACATCGAGTCTCCCCAAGGGTTACATCCTCAGTGTAAAGGTGAACCACAGATACCCACCATCCTCAGGAAAATGTATGGAAAGTTGCTTTGTTGCCTATCGGGCAGAGGAGGAGGAAGTGACCATCTCTGAGGAGCTGTAACCACAGTTGGCTTCCCCTGTGGATTTAATGCCCCAGATTTACATTTCTTATGTAGTAAACAAACAAAGCAAGGTCAAGACAAGATTGTAGCCCAATGTAGTCCCAGGCAAGAAGTGCCCCAAGGCATCTGGCAGAAATGAACACACACTCTCCCTGGAGAAATACATCCTTATCCAAGGCCACAGATAATTTTCTAAGGACCAGGAGCAGCTCAGAGCTGAAAATACCTACACACACAATGAAATAAGACACCATGAGTGAGAAACAACAGGCAAGAGGAACAGATCCATAAAAACTACAGAAACTGAGATTATCAGGTACAGGTTATAAAATAATTCCGTTTAATATGTTTAACGAGATAAAATACAAATGTTAAAACGTCTTCATAGAACAAGAAGCTATTAAAAAGAGCTAGCAAATACGATAAAGAACCAAACAGAACTTTCAGAAATTCAAATAAGAATAACAACTGAACGCTTAAAAAATCACTTTATGAGTTTGACAGATTAAAAACATACTATCTTCGTAGGAGAAACAGAATGATTAGCTGACCTTTCAATAGCAAAAAGAGAGAACCCAGAAGATTCTGGAATGACATCACCAATGTGGTAAGAGAAAAGAGCTGCCAACCTATAGTTATATACTCAATGAAAATATCTTTGATGACACTGAGTACCATTTAAGAATTGTCAAATCACTATGTTGTACACCTGAAATTAATATCACATTTGTATGTTAACTACGCTTCAATTAAAAAAAAAAAAGGACTTTTCCTCTCAGGGGAACTGATGAGTAGTCTTCTTGTTTTGTTTTTTTTTCCCCCTATTGTTCCTGTTCAGTTTTTCATATTTCTTTTTTATATACTTCTGGATTTTATATCAGTGTGTGTTATGAGGTGAAGCCAAAATCATTAACTAATTATTTGTTGCATAATTTTCACTTCCTTACATATTTTAAAATACTTTCTTATAATATATTAAGCTATATGAACAAGGGACGTTGTGGGGGGGGTGATGTTTGATTTCCAGAAGTACATTGATTGATTTGACCCAGAGGCCATGGGAATTAATTTTAATAGATCATCGAGAAGATAGGTTACAAGGTGATCCGTGCGCCTTCACAGAGTATAGCAGAATCAGAATAAAGAATTATATCCAATTTACCTGTTTGGGGATACCCGAAAGAACCTGAGATCTGGGGAAAAGGGAAATGTCCTTTCCTTCCGCGTTCTAACTTTCAGGATCTTGTTCGACTAGGACAGAAACAGACCTGCTGTGATGAGGAGTGTCCATGACCCTGGAAGTGGTGAGACGTGACGCTTGGGTGTGGAAGAAAATCCTGCCGTAGCTAACGGCAGAACGGCAAGTGTCGGGAAGTCCTATTCTGTGAGTCAAAGAAGGCCTTTCAGGGGTAGTTGCTTTGTCTTGCCTATGGTATATTTCTACAATGTAAATCATTGGGTCTCCTAAGTAGACACATTTCGAGAACAATACACAGTAGGATGAATTCCCGTGCAAGACAGTACAGATGCGTTCTGTAGAATGACTGTCTTCCACAGGGTGAGTAAGGTCAACATCTGATTGGGTAACACTGCTGTGTATTATTTCCAAATAGCAAATAAACAAACATATCAGAACCCTAATTCTTTGCCAAAGGCACTGGATATATTTGTTTCTAATGCCTCCATGGAAACCTTAATAGGAAGACAAAGCCCTTCACTCGGCTTCCATCAGTGAAAGATACACCTGCATAAAAGATGGAAACATACCCATCCACTCTGCGACAGACTAAGAAGCATCTCGATCTGGAGGAGAGCGGTGGGTATTCACTCACAGAATTTGCAAGGGTCGCGGGGATACGGAAGCCTGGTATTAGCTTCACTTGACTCTGGCTGAAACCCCGCTTGAGACTGATAGAAGGAAACAGGCCCTGATCCTCCTCTTCCAATCTCCACCTTCAGGCACAGAGCCAGACGCAGAGAGGACTAGAAATTGGACTTGGCTGACTCTTCTGCATTGGGTGTGGATTTGGTATTGATGCGAGTTGGAGGCTGACGTCACCCTGCTTAAATAGAAACAGTGGTTGGATTTGCTTTGAGGGTGTCACTCCAGGAATGAGCCTGTGATAGAGGCTTGTCCTTGGAGATAATCACGGAAACAGCCCCCTGGACCTCCCCACTTCTGTGTCCTTAGGCATGTGCCATCCCATGTACCCCAGGCTGAAATCACACCCCCTCCCGCACATTCCCAGCTACCCCCACAACCTCCACCTTACCCCAACCCCACCCTCCGACAATTTTGTTAGTATCTCCATCCTGCTGATCGTCTGCTTCGTGCACTGAATTACCTAGGACATGAGCCATAATCCCTTCCTTTTCAGAGCGTCTCTCCTAGAAAAGGGAGACAAACAAGCAATTTCCACTCAGAGTAGGAGATCGACAGAGAAGAGGAAAGGAGTCTCAGATGGAAGAAAGAGTGAGCAGAAGTGCGAGAACACCCAGGACCAACTGTAAGGCCCTTAGATACAGAAGGGAAAGGTGGTGGGAAGCGAGGCAAACCAGATATTTTAGGACTGTCCAATCAGAAACTACTTAGTCTTGATTTCCCCCTTTTCATCATAACCCATAATCATATTAAGTCCTGTCGGTTCTGCCGCCCTAACTCAATCACTTAGCATTTATTGAACCCCTGTAAGCATGGAATGCTGTGCTTGGGGATTCTTTTTATCTACTTCTCTCCTACCAGAAGCTAGAAGCTGATTGCCTTGCTGGGGAGACAGATATGTAAACAGATAATTTTGAAATAATTATCTTGATAATTGCTAAGTATTCACTGGGTGCTATCCAAGAGAGAGAGAGAGAAAGGGCAGTGGGGGGAGGGGGCATCTCTGCCTGAAGGGAATGAGAAACAATCAGGGATCCACAGAGATGAGGTATGAGCTGAGTCTTGAAGGATGAGGACGAATTCCCTCAAGGGGGGAGGTTGGGGGCCGGAGACTGCACGTGATGGGAGTAGGTCCCACAGAGGCCTGGAAATGTGACCGACAAGGAACCAGCAGGAGGTTTGGGGTCCCGGGGACCAGCATAGGGTCCGAAGCGAGGCACTGGAGAAGCTGAGGTTGGAGAGGTAGGCCAAATGGGAATGTAAAAGTCCTTGTTTGACGCACTGGCTCCGGGAGACGGGAGAGACTTGAAGCCACAGAAGGTGACCGGATCATCATGGTGACTTGGGTCTGTGTACTGGGTCACTTTGTCACCATCACTTCGGTCTCTCTCGGGTTTCGCCCTATGAAAGTTCTTGCCCTTTCTCATGTTTTCGGACTGCAGGGGTCTCCTGGCAGGTCTTCCCACCCCGGGCAAATGCCCTCCAATTTATCTTCCACTTGGGGATCTTTCTAAGACCCCTCTGTGCTCCTGCCACCGTCCTCTTGCTCTCAGGAAAAATCCTCCCCAGTCCGTGTGACGGGCTAGACCTCCACGTTCCAGCCCCATCCCTCTCCTCCTCCTGCCCACTCTGGGTCCAGCGACCCCTTTGGCTCTCTTTGCTGTCACAAGCTCCCTGGGGCCTGCCAGGTACTTTTGGGGCTCCGCGCCTCTGCTCATGCTCCTCCTTCAGAGTCTACCTGAAACATCCTTGCTGCAAATTTGCTCTTCGAAACTTCCAGAATCAACTCATGAAGCATGGAAACAAGTTCCTTTGACCTTCCCTTGACCCTTCTGGAGAGAACAAATCTCTTCACTTTTCTGGGCTCCCTGGCATCTGGTCCTGCTGCTCTTACAGCATATGTCACATTGTGTCGTGGTGATTGCTTGCAAGGCTGTCTCCCAGGTCAGAACGTGAGAGCACTCGAGGTCAAGGCCATAGCCCGTTCCTCATGCACACTCAGCCCGCGGGGCGGTGCCTGGTACAGACATAGAAGTTCAGTTAAATGAAGTTAAATGAGGGGACCAATCTTGTCCCTTTTTTGCCTGGAATGGTTATTTTCACCAAGCAACTATTTACTGTCAAGGGGAAATCTGTTTGGGGCCAGATTTCCATTCCTAGGTCATTGCAAGTCTTCTTTTTAGCCAGCTGCCGTGCCAAGGGCCTGTAGCGGGGACTCCTCTTAGGTTAGAGAGCAAGGCTTCGATCTCCATGCACCGGTCATTCAGTCAGCTTACAGGGAAGCGGCGAGAAAGCCTCACACCTGCCATGTGTTTTTAAAAAATGTTTTATTTATTTAATTTGAGAGATGGTTGGGGAGAGAGGGAGCGCAAAGAGGGTGGAGGGGGCAGTCAGAGAGGGAGAAGCAGACTCCCCGCTGAGCAGGGAACCTGATGCTGGGGCTCGACCCCAGGGCCCCAGGATCATGACCTGAGCTGTAGGCAGACACGTAACCGACTGAGCCACACAGGGGCCCCCTCACATCTGCCATTTAAATGTCCACCCCTCCTATTTGCTTCTGTGTATCTTGGGCCCCAAGTGAAAGACCAAAAATACTTGTAGGGATATCTCAAGGCATGGCATAGTATCTATAGTTCGGCTGGGATTTTTCTAAGAACAGCCGTATGGGTGTCCGAGAGACGGATGGCAGGAAACCAGGGACAGCTATGTCCACTGGGTGTCAGGGCTTCCGGGGGCGCCCCCTTTAACAGAGGAACAATGAACCTCCAAATGAGATGTATTGAAGGGTCAGAACCTTCAGGAATCCTTGTATTCTCAACTGTAGATTTAATCCCTGTGTATTTCCAAGCCCTAGGGAAAGTTCGGCACGGGCTCAAGTCCCCCTCCCTTCCCTCGCGCACCCCCTGCCAAACTTTAAAGCTTATAGCAGCTGGTAGGAGCTTCCAACTACTAAGACCAGGGCATTCCCTGGGGCTTACAGCATGGGCCAAAAGTAGCCAGAGCCTCAGGAGCCAATTCCTGGAGGGCTTCCTGGGGCATCTGGGAGTCTCTTATTACACGGCCGACTGCACAGGTCGCTGACATTGAAGCACGCACAGGGAGCTGCTATTTTGAAGATAACTTCATGTTGGTTTAAGGCCAACCTGACAATGTCTCCGAGCTGTTGGTGTCAAAGGATTTGGAGACCGAGTGTTGGAGTAGGGGGAACAAGAGTAAAAGAAATCTTACTTCCCGGAGTTTAATAACTCACAAAACTATCAAGGTTCATAGAGGGAAAAAGGGAGAGGGAAGGGTAGGGGCTGTTTCCTGCGGTAGGAGTTGGTGCTTATGCACTCTGAGGAAACGGGTAGATGAGAGCACGGCCAGGGGGGTGCGGGTGCGGAATTACCTGAGGTTTTGCAGTGAGAATAGGAATTGCGGCCTCACTAAAGGGGAAACACTGGGGAGGTTCTTGCTTATACTCAGTATGAGCGTTTCCCTGACTTACAGATGCACTTGGCTGGGAGCAGGTCTGGATCTGCCTCAGAATCTACTCGAGAGGAAATCCAGGCATGGGCCGCAAATACTCTCTTGATTATACTCTTCTCCCTACAGCCTCGCAGGACTTAATCTTAGACTCAAGGCCCTTCCGTCCACATTTACAGCGTGACTGTATGGATGATCTCTCCATGGTATTCATTTCTCTTGGAAGGGAGTTTAGGAACGACCTCAATCGTAAACAAAACCAGAAAGCAAAACAAGCAAGCAGAAAAGCCTTTGTGCTGCAGAGGATGAAGGAAAATAGGGAGAGAGAACCCGTTTCTCAAGCGATGTCACTGCTATAAACGAAGAGGGCCGGTAGGAGATGGCAAGGTCAGGGTTTGCTCAAGAGTGAACACCCATCGGCCAAACTGATTCCGAGACTGTAGTTTCTTAAAATACTTACTGAGCACCTATAATGCACTAGAGATAAGCACTGAGGACGAAGAGGTGACTTAGCAAAGCTGTATTTGGAAGGAGCTCACGGTCTGCAGGAGAAGATGCATGAGCCGTAGTAATACCATGGCAGGACCACCGAGTTTGGCCATAGAGCAACGGCTCGACGCAGGGCAGCGAGCGGGTCTCGGCTGATAAAAGACTCGTCTGGGATCAGCTGCACTTCTGGGCCTCCATTCACGTTGTAAGTTTAGATAGAGAAAGGGTGCAGCTGAGCTCTGCCGTGGATCCAGGATACAGCTGCTAAATCCAACTGCAGTTCTTTTGGCATTGCTAACTGGGCTGGATTCTGCCTGGCGGCCAAAGGCTGCCAAATCCTGATTTAAGACATTGCCTTTCCAAAGAAAAATAGCCATAATGAAAATAGCTTATGTCTTACATAAACTCTTAGCAGTGTAACAAACACATTACCTTTCAATAGGACCCACAGTATTTTGTTACATATGGACTGTCACACTGACTTCAGTTATTTCTTGCTGTGTCTTATCTTGTGTCCGTGAGCTCTACAATTTTAATTGCACCCATTTGATTCTACCCGATGATAAATTTATTTTAAAACTTGCCCCAAAGAAACTTTCTCAACATTTTGATTATTTGACCTTGGATTTGTGAGCTTAAGGCCCAACTTTCCTGAGCCTTGATTTCAACGACAAAATAGCTCAAATGAGATAGATAGATACAGGTGAAAGCAACAGCCTGTGTGGAAAATCGCCCCTGCTTTGAATCTGAACAGGATGTCTTAGAGCTTTGGATTTTGCCCCCAAGCTGCTATATCCCGGAGGCGTGTGAAGACAGGCAGAATCCTGGGAGTAAGAACAACACGAAGAGTGTAGGGAAGGTCAGGAGGTGAGTGACCCGGCTGTCGCTAGAAGCAACCCAGAGTAGCTTACCGATTGACATCCCGAATGGATTTGACGCATCGGGCTCGAGCCCCTTAGCTCTTCCCCTAGTCCATCCTCTCTTCAACTCTGTTATTTACTTGGTTAAAAATGTGGACCTTGCCGGATGAAGGGATACTACTTCAGTGGGGAGTTAAAGGGGAGGGACTTGACATTGAGAGTACCTGCATTGTAGAAAAGGGTTTTCGGACTTCAAGGACACCACCTAGTACAGCATACACGTGTTGTGTGAGCCCAACCCCAGACCAATAACCCATTATAACAGTAAGAGACTTCCTGTGTTATGACATAGGTATATAAACCTGCCTGTTTTTCAAAATCAAAAAAAAAAAAAATCCAGTCCACATATGTTCTGAATGAAAGACCGGTCTAAAAAAACATGGCAGTTAAAAATCCACTTAGTTCAACAACTTAAAAAACATTGAGTTAGGCAGTGAATTAAAGTGACTGGCAAAGACTGGATAAAACAAAGTGATAACTCGATTGTGTTGAATGTTCTTAATTCATTTGTTAGTTCAAAATTTAATTATATTGCTTAATACTGTCTGAAATCTCCTACACATGGATAATGTCCGGCCAACAGATTTGTAGTTGGACCACTTTCTCCAAATGTGACAAGTCACATATATCATTCTTTTTCACCCATTAGTTCTAATTTCTAATTTATTTGGAAGTGACTCAATTGATTAAATATTACATTTTAGGGTATGGGTTAGTTTCCCTCCCCAACATACGCCATAACTGTGACTAAGGACATAAGCGGACGTTTAATTTGGTTCAGTATTTACTACAATACAACACAATCATTTTGATAGAAGTAAGACAGATTTACAAGTTAGCAAATCTAGACCTAGTAATATATCAAAAAATTCAAGAAACCAACCTCGGTAATACAGATGTCTATTTTATTAAAAAAGTTACAAACAGGTGGACTGCAGGGTCATCTTACAAAATGACAAGAATGAAATCTATTGGAAAAATTTTACTTTTACAAATCTTTCTAGGTCATTGTTCAATGTTTGTACTTGTTATTTGAGATTTTTACTTTTCATTGATAAAGTTACAGTACATTAGATCCATTAACAGGTGACATGATTTTATTTGCAGAGCCCTACTGCAGTGATTTGAACAACTCCTAAACAGATGCCATAGTAAAGATGAGACATATATTTCATTTAATATTAATTTATTATCCTAATAAGCAACTTGACATGCAATCTAGTGAGGAAGCTAAAATAACTTTTGGTCCCTTTTCTTAAAATGTGCTGGAGAAACCACCTTTATATCACTTTCCCCTGATTCCTGTGATCCTAAGTGAATTCAGGTTAAATTTGCTGCTGAGATCAATCCTGGGGGCAGGGGGGAACTATCCATAGGAAAGAAACACTGTATATATAAAAAAATCATCTGCAGAAAATTTTTAAATCATCATGAATTATTTGATTCCTTTAGAATTTTGCACAGCTAATAAAGATGAACCATGACCACTTAACCTACTCTGTACCAACTGTTTGGTTTTTAAGTTTGGTATTAAAGTGCAAACTTAAATTAGGTATTCATTTCAAGTGGTCTGTAAATAAGGAACAATGTTTCAACTGCCTCCACCCTTACGATCTCACTATAAAATCCAAAATCTCAGATCAAGGGTTCACCTTGAGGGAATCTGATCAGGAATCAAATGCAACACAATTTTAAAAAAGGAAATCAAAGTTTAATCAATCTCTACATAATAATTAATGGTCATGCTGACCAATAAATCACATGAATGTAGATATCACTTTATTTGAACATCACACACAATATAAATTTAAATTGCCACACCCTTCCATAAACCATCACTGCATATATTAGAGCTTTCCTTGACAAAGTTTTTGAGCTATTATTATAGATCAAAAGTATAGTTTTGGTTTTTTGTTTTGTTTTATTTAGAAGCATGTTCAAATGACTAAAGCTGGGCTCCTGAAATCGAGAACTTTGGTGCAGTAGGTGAGCTGCAGTTACTAACTTCTGCAAATTAAAAGCACGCAAATAAACCAAATAAAAACCCAACGAGAAAATACTGTCAAACTTACAAAATTTTAAAGTTGTTGCTAGAAAAAGCGCTTGTTGTCAAGATGTTAAAACTGAACCCAAAGATTACAAGTTTCCTTTCTGTTTCTATACCTGTGTTATTGTTAAAATGTTCAAGTATTCAGACAAAATGTGCTGATTAGGTAAACAACATGGAAGGCAATGGCTATTAGAAGCACATTTGGAAAAAAAAAAATCCAAAAAACAAACAAACAAAAAAGCCCAGAGACTTGGCGCTATCCTCTCCTGTTACACAGATTTTTGTCTCTACTACGAACATGCTTCTTGAGAAATAACTAAAAAGCAATTGTGATAGTGCAAGAAAACTTTAACAAATATTGCTTTAAACTATTATCCAGAAAGACAAATATTAAGAACTAGAAAGCGTATATGATTTTATTTGAATTCAATTTTACATGTGCAGAAGTCTACTAGATGTCAATTACAAGCCTGACAGGCAAAGCTGAGCGATCTCTGTTTAGGTATACAATTAATTTACCATGGATACAATATCCCTTTTCAAAGGCATTGCTAAGTAGGTCATAACTAAATTTAGAACTTCACAGAAAGGAAAATGTTACTGCTGCAATTCGATGCTGTAAATGAGATTAACACATGTGAAAACCTAATGGAATCAAATGCTTAACTCTTCAGCTAAATGCTCTACCGTCAATTTCAAATATCATTTGGAACTTTCAGAACATGTTAATTACAGAAACACATCACAAACTGCACTTGAAGAAAAGGGATATTCCATCCATCAGGGTAAAAACGTGATCTTTAGTTTCTTTTTACAACACTGCCACACGTAAACAAAGTCTCAAAGTATTAACCAACCATTTAAAGGAGAAAGATTTTACAAATAGAATGAAGCACTGGTGCGAGGTAATATACAGAAGTAACCATTTGTTTAAGGCTCAATTTTTTTTCTCCATTATAACTTTCTTTTAAAAGGCATTGAGTAGGTAATACTGAGTTTGAGTATTTAATAAATACAAGTTGAGAAACTGATTAAAGAAATCAATTAAAATATTAAAAATTAATTCTTGCATATTAGCCATCAATAAGAACTTAGAAAGCTACAAAAGGACTGATTGATAAAGAACAGATTTTAAACATATGGTAAACGTGCTAAGCATTCCCGTTTAAGGTCAATGGATCTTGAAGGCCAAGGACCTTATGCACTGAATTAGATGTATGGCAACATGCTGTAATAGAGACAGGTTTACCAAGGCTCAGTTCTGCAACCCAGGTTGTAAGTTCTCCAAAGCAGCATCTGTGCAAATTTCCTCTGAGTTTTATCTGCAATTAAGATGAAAATATCATAAAAATATAGAAACAGATTACAGGTTCAAATGAGAATAATGACAACAGATCAATATATACGCAGAACTGGCACCAGCTGAACTATGTTAAGACGTAATTTTGCTGTGTTCCCCATGAGTTTAAATTAAAAAAATAATTTTATGTGGTCAAAAAGAGTCACTGAAAATTAGAAACACTAGTGATGCACTGAATATAAAAATACTGTGTGTATCTAGCTATGCTGGTTTATTTTTAAATATATTATTATACTTCATACTTGTTTTATACTTTATACAATACTAAACATGTTCTTACCAGTTTACAAGATTGTACAGTACCAAAGTGGCAGATATTAACTTCTTCTTTGAATCTGATTTCTTCATACTTTTAATGGGAAATGGCATTAGAATAAAATACATTTTCATTATGAGCAAACTGGACGGTATGCAAAACTTTTTCAAAATGTTAGGTTTGGGGGAAAACTTAAAATAAGAAAATGTAATGCAATCAGGGCCTACCTACTGAGCACCTACTACATACCCCGACTTGGGTTAGATGCTAGGTGACAGCGGTAGTTCCCGGTCCCCATTCTGGTCTGCCCTGTTTTGGACATCCTCCCAACCACAGGGACCTCTCCTCTGATCCTGGGTTTCTCAGTCTCCACTCTCACAGTTGACACACTTTTCCCCTTCTAATTAATACCACGGCGGCAGTGGGGGAACCTATCATTCAGACACGACGTCCTTTAACTGTGCTGGATCACCGTGTAGCTTCTAGGGGAGTGGAATTACGTTTGTTTTTTACCGTAAAAGATAAAAGTTGTTAAATGAAGCCAGAAACAAAGAGTAGAACAGCAACTATGAAAGAATGCCAAGCAAAACCAATTTAAGATCATCTAGAGGCTCTACCAATATTTCTACATGCATAATTTTAATTTCATTTGACAGCTACACTTCTATTAGTGTCCAACCCTGAGAGAAGTCTTTATTAGCAGCTATAACATAAAAATGATTACTTTTTAAGAATGTCTCTCTGCTCATTATTGAAATTCTGCCACCTAAACACATTAGAAAAAATAGAAGAATTTGCCTTAGAAATTATTATGAAACAGTTTTTTCCAATTAAAATTAAAACTTTTTTGCACCAAAATTAACTAGGATGCTGGTTATTTAAGCTTGAGCAAGTCCAGTTTCCTCATCATTAAAATAAAGATAAAAATTCTTTCTTCAAGGATTGTGGTAAATATCACATAATCTGTGAAAGTACCTTAGAAAGTATGCAAATGTCAGCGGTTTTTTTTTCCATTTCTCAACTAGGATATAAATTCTAGAAGACTAGAATTATGTCTCTGATATCCAGACTGAGGGCCTTTATTTTTTAAGCCTTATTTGAATTTTTATACCTAAGAAAACAGTATTTCTTTCTTTTTTTTTTTTTTTAATATTATTTATTCATTTATTTGACGGAGAGACACAACGAGAGAGGAACACAAGCAGGGGGACCTGCAGAGGAAGAAGCAGGCTCCCTGCTGAGCAGAGAGCATGGCTCTGTCCCAGACCCTGGGATCATGATCTGAGCCGAAGGCAGAGGCTTAAGGACTGAGCCACCCAGGCGCCCCAACAGTATTTCAGTCTATATGCAATTCGGTGTGAAGACTTTTCAGTAATTCAGATTAGACTTTTCTCAATTGATCTGAATTAATAAGTTTGCTGTAAATTTTCATCCACATTAAAAAAATAAATTATAAAGAATTTGGGATTTTCAAATATGCTTCTGTCTCTTAAACAGTGAAGACTTGTAACATACGGTGTTTTAGTAATTCCGGCATTCTCTGAAATCAAATTGAGGAAGTAGTAATTATTTGTTTCTAGCCAAAATAAACACTAAGAATACAAGCCAGCTTATCAACCATAATCTACATTACATAAAAGGTGATAGATGCATTATTTCCCACTCTCTAAAATCTGCTTTAACATATGGTCCATCCACACTCCACAGGACAACACTCCAGTGAAATCAAGAGACAGATAAATCCTGGGTCAGACTCAACGACATTAAGAGGAGGCATATCGTTGAACAAAGTATTAATACCACGTCTCTTTCAGAAGAGTAATAAATTGTGACTCTCTGCACTTACAAATCCTGAAGCAAAAGTTTGCATTAAGCAAAAAGGACAGTCTCTCTCAAGATGAGTTATTTCACAGAATGCAAAATATAAATGTTATTGCTGCACACTCTGTCAGCAACATTTTCAGTATACTAACAACTCTCGTTCATTTAAAAAACATTCCAGAAGCTTTAAAGGCAGCTGGTCAAACTCATACTTTTTAACTCCCAGGATAGCATATCCAGACAGATTGCAAAAGTATAACTTGCTGTCTGTAAGACAGAATCCAAGTGATCCTTGCCCTCGACAATCAAGTGTCCAGTAAGACACCCAACAAATCCCAACTCTGGAAGCTTCTCCTCCAACTCTTGCTTAACTGGTCTCACTCTTTAACTTTTTTCCCAATTAGATTTTGTTAAGGAAGAGCGTGTGCGCGGGCGTGCGCACACACACACACACACACACACACACACTGAACAGTCCAAACCTTCTGCTCAGGAAATGATGAAATAGAGTCTCCCAAGCGGGGTAAGTTGGTACCCGAGAGTACCAAACACATAACTGAAAGAACAAAGATCATTATTTCTGGCAGCATGAAGAAAAGGGAGATCCTTGATTCCAGACCAGCACATCATTTCACGTGGCAGCAGAATGCCCGGGATGTGAACAAAGGCTCCTGAGAGACTGAGCAGTTTATGAATATCTTTTTAGCTTAGCTGCATTCGCCATTTCTACGAACAACACTATTTACTAGCATTCTTTTTAGCAAACATAAATGTGCAAACATAATCAATTTTCATTTTTTTCCAGTTGTAGACATATGATATTCTGGAGATTTAACCAAAGGAATTTTTTAAAAAACGAATTTCCCTTCCCATTTTTTTTTTTACTTGGCATTTTCATATCCAAGTTAAATACTCAAACTAGGGCACTGAGCCTTGGAATGAAAGGAGTTTACGGTAAACCGGGGGTAGAAAGGAAGGGATAAACTGTTTTTCTTCTGTCCTACACCTAAAATCTCCATAAATTTAAATTAATTCAATTCTGAGATCTCCGGTAGTAGGACCGTGTCCACTGCGAAGCAGGGTATGAGCCCAGTGACTGGATTCCAGCTGCCAGGTTCAGATCAGACCAGGTAGGGGACTGCTCTCGTCCACTCTAAGTTGCTTTTTTCTGAATCCCATGTTCCTAAAACTGTGGCGAATCAAAAGAATTTGGGAGTATGTTTTTTTGGTAGGGTAAGTTTTTCCAACAGCTGACAGGACTTAAGTTTTTCTTAGTGATATTATCTTCTGGATTTTCGAATTCCACTGAGAAGTAATCCCACGAGGAGAATCTTTCCTGGAGTATGGCTAGAATATTTCCTCGGTGGCAACTCTCCAACTCTATGATGCAATTTTTGTTAATTCTACTGATGGTTCATTCTAAGCCAGAGAGGTAATGGAGTAAAACTGAACGGCTCATATGCATTTCATTCTGCAATAAAAGCCTAATCTTAAGGTTAAAAGGAAGCAATTAAAGAGGGAACAGATATACAAGGAGTCATTCTAATCACAGACACCTCCACACCCAGAGCGGGTCTACCTAGGCACCTATTCACTCTGAACAGTCCCAGACCATGAACCTGTAGGCAGGGAAGTGGGGGATGGTGTCAGTAAAGGTCTGGGACAATTGGGGGGGGGGTTGCAGAAAGGACCCTCTTATGCCCCAGGTGCACTACAGATCTTTCTGGTACTTAGTGCTCCGAAAGCATGTCCCCTGCTCCACCCAGGGCCACCATGCCTCGGGCTGGAGTTTGGCTCACCATGGGAACTGGATGACAAACAAGCCTTTAAAATAAGCTATTTTCCCTACTCAAGGTGATATGCAAAATAGGGCAGGGGGAAAAAAAAAGTATCTACACTTTAACTCCTGCAACGGAATTCCAGCCCGGTATTTCACCCATAGGATTCATATTTAATTTGGATATGAAAATGCCAGCATTTTAAAGTACACGATGTGATTTAATTTTCATGATTGTCCCTTTTTCGTTTGCTAAATCCTTAGCCCGTTGTATCTAATTAAAAGCTGGGGGACAAAAGACTAGGAACAATTCTGATTCCACGTATTTATTTTAAAAAAAAACCCTGAACATGCTAATCAATTCCGCAGTGTTTAGAAAGGGTAAGGCCAGCGAGACTAAAATGACATTCACAGATGATTCAGCCTCTCAGGAGCCTTTGTTAACATCCCGGGCATTCTGCTGCCACGTGAAATGATGTGCTGGTCTGGAATCAAGGATCTCGCTTTTTCTTCAGGCTGACATACATAATGAACTGAAGCTGACATAAATAATGATCTTTGTTCTTTCAGTTTGATTGCTGGTGTTTGGTACTCTTATGCACCATTTACTCTCGTTGGGAGAAGCCGTTCCGTACTGCACGGAGAAAAATAGGATCAAATCTTTCAGGAGCCCTTCAAACCATAGTAAGAACACCTTTTTTATTCTGGTTTTCTTTTCTTTTCTTTTCTTTTTTTTTTTTTTAAATAACTTTCATCAATACTGGAGTGAGATACAGAAATCCTTGGGAAATAATCTCTTAAAAGAATTTTATTTGCCAAAAGGGTATTTACCAAACTGTCACACTTGAAGGATGACTTTACTGCACTTCCCAACTGCCTTTCAGGGCTCCAACAGACTACTCCTAATTCAGGGATATTATTTTGCTCCTTTTTGGCGCTCTCTCCGTTTGGAAATCACCTCTACCCCTTCCCCATCCCCTTCACATCCTACCCATTCTTCTAAGACGGGACTCAAAGGGACTCAAATGCTACCGTTCCCCCATTCCTTGAAGTCAGTGGTTCTTAGTGACCCCTAGGAGCCATCAGGCAATGTCTGGAGATATCCTTGTTTGTCACAACTAGGGGTCGGGGAGACTGCTGCTGGCATCTACCTAGTAAAAGGAGGGACCAGGGATGCTGGTCGGCACCCTCCAATGCACAGGGCAGTCCCAGCAACAAAGAGCCCAGAGTCCTGACAAGTGGGCTCTAACTGGACGTGCGCTCTCCGCTCCCTGAGTGCCCGCAGCACTGGGATTCGCTTCTTTTCAAGTATTATGAGATGCCTAACAAAACACCCATCATTCTCCACGACAGTACACCCAAAGAGCCAATTGTCAATTATTTACACCAACATACAGAGGAGCTATGATGTAGTTAGCGAAAGCAGACCAGTCTGCAGCCCCGACCCGGGTTTCCAGTATACTGTTGCTGCGCAGGAAGGCAGGCTTTCTAGGCCCTCGGCGGCAGGTTCCCCGGGTCAGTAAGGAAAGCCGTCACGAGGACAGCACGTAAAGAATCTGGGCTTCGGAACTCACACTAAGACTACAGCCAGTCAGAGGGTGAAAGGGGAGGAAACCATCCTGGGAGCCACGCAGATAAACAGGTGTTGGGCAAGAGACCGGTGACCCACATTGAAGGGTGCTAAGAAATAAATGTGAGCAATTATCAGAAGCAATTCTTAGAACATGAAAATGTCCCCTTTCAATGAAGAGCAACTGCCTTACAACAGTCCCAACAGTTCTGACTTATTTGAATCTTATCATTTCTCACTTCTAAGTATTAAGGACAAGCATGGCTGAAATCACATTGTCAAAGTTTGATCTTCACTTTGGATCTGGGACTGACAGACTTCGGAGCTCTGTGGCTCAAGCTGCGGGATTCAGAATTCATCACCTATTTTTGTGGATAAATAGTAAGCCAGCATGAGCACGAGCTTTTCCAGGCATCAGGTTATAGATTCCCATACACATCAATTCCAGCTTATGTGAGGTCAGAAAAGAACAAGCATAGTGTGCTTTGTTCTAAAAGATCTCGGTCAGGAAATTTCCTTCAATACTTTCAGACATTCAGCTGCTTATTTTATTTCAGTGCTCACACCTCCAATGTGTATTCTGCTTACAACAATGAAAACCAGACAAAAAACTACACAGGTGACTTGATCTATTATGATTATAAAGAAATGACCAATTATTAAATTTAAATAATTAAAACATAAACATAGTTGGCTTGAGATATAAAGCAATTCGATTTAATCATCCCCGCAGGTAACCAAATGGATTAAAAGTCATTTAGATCCCACAAGCTGCAAAATGAAACAAATGTAGCGAGAACTCAGATTTCAAAATCACTTTAGGAACTACCCATTTGCCAATCTGAATTTTATTTCGTTTACTTCCTGTGGCTGTCTACGTTAATGCCGGAGAGAAAACTGGGAACATTCTGCGGGAGCTGGTTAATTTTTTTTTTTTTATAAAGATGTCAACACTAAAACATGTACATTTATGTCACTTCCCCAGTTAAAGGTGTCGGACAGAGTAAGAGAGCATAATGGTAAAGATGCAAAGATCACACAGATTTGTTCCAACTTGAAGCTGGCTTCCCAGTGGGGAGAGATTTAGGGAAACACGAACACGGGGCTGGAGCACCTGCAGACGCCTGTTCCTGCTTCAAACAACTACACTGGCAGCGTGACGCTATCAGCCCAACACAAGCTGGAGCGCGGTCTCGACAGTGATGCCGGAGCAGGTGTAGCCAGGTGTTAGAACGTAAGTGTGCTCTCGTCATATTCGGACGCGCTAAAAAGGAGATGTGTGAAAGCATTTTGAATAAAGCACTGTTGTCATCCTTCATTTTCAAAGGTGACAGACACTCCCTGACGGAAGATCTTGTCTGTAAAGATAAACTGGGGACTGTTATTCTTTTCTCCAGGGAGCACATCTAAAGCCAGACCTTTGATTAGGAACCGTCTCTGCAATCGGAAATGCCTGTTGCCATTTCCAACACTGCCTCGTGGACTTGAGGTCAGTCTTGGCTCCCAACAATCAATTCCGTTCCTGAGACTGTCAGACTAGTCCGCCGTTTGCTGGGGGTTTGCAGTCGTCCAGGACACTGGGTGTTTTATCTTGTTATGTAAGGGTTACTGTCTAAGTGAGATGAAACTATCTGCCCAATCATAAACTAGATTAAAAGACCACGATGCGAATAAAAGAATCCCACTTAAAATGCTCAGTCAGTCTTACACAACTTTGCTTTTTAAAAAACTCAATCATTTGAGAAAACTCTTATGAAGTTATCATTCAACTCAACGCAAGGCGTGAAGGTTTTGTTTTTGTGCTTATTAACTCCATTATTTACTAAAGGGAAGAGAAATGTTGCCTGGGACTGGGTGTGTCTCTTCTAACCCATCACAGAGGATTTTGCCAGATTTTCATTTGGACCATATGGTCATAATGAAGTCAAGGTACGCTGTGGCACTATAATTTGTTATTATCAGAGGTCACTGAAGTCCCTGAAGTGCAAGGTACAGATGAGCTTGATTAAATAATCATCCTGTTCAATCAAGCACTTGGATGATTAGTAAACTGATGAATTCAATTACAGCAGCTCTCTAGCCCGGGCAGAAAAGTGTGGAAAACACAAAACCCGTCATCTTCTGAAATTATTGCTGGATGTGAAATCACCGGAACAGGGAAGAGGAGTATCATCCTCTAACTCACCCCACCCCGAAGGAATGTTCCCGATGAAGCAGAGAGAACACTGATTCACCTTTACAAAGATAAATCTTAGTGACAGGAATATAGGCAATCCCTTACCTTCATTTTGCTTATCTTTTTTTATTTTCTTCATTGAATGTTGACTATTTTGTGCTAAGGGAAATGTTACTTTAAAAACACACAAGGAAACTGAAGGTAGCACAACGTGTATTGGTATGAACCAGCTTTTTGTTAATACTCGATCAAAACCAAAACACACTCAGGCTCATAAGGTTCCATCAACAACTAACCTGCTCGGTATGGCCATGATTGAGGTTCTTTTTTTTACTGGACAACGCAAGTTGTACAACACTGATCTTGCTTCTCGGGCAGGGATGAATAGTTCATTTGCCTGACGATCTCAGCAAAAAGTTCATCCACCATTGATTTACTTTTTGCCGATGTTTCCATGAAAGGGCAGCCCCATTCTTGAGCCAGAGCTCTGCCTTCTGAAGACATAACCTCTCTTTCTGGTTCCAGATCCACTTTATTTCCTACTAGGATTAGTGGGACTTTTTCATATCTCTTCACTCTGACAATCTGATCTCTCATGGGCTTGATATCCTAGTCAAACAATCACAAAGAGAAAAAAAGAATTCCGTTTGCATGACCGTAACAGGAGTATTACAATATCACAAGAAGTCATCCCTCAGGGAGTACAGAAAACCGAATCCAAAATAAAACTATACACCCAAATGGACAAAATAAACATTTTCCCCACCCAAGCAGGAACTGGATCATTTCCACATATCCCACCTGCTGGGTATCTCTCAAGAAAATAAAATGCAGGCTGCCCACGAACCTCGGGACTCATACTTCTTTCCCCTGGTCTGCACCGATATAAAAAGTAAGTTCCCAATTAGGATGAATCCATTTGTACATAAGGATGTCTAGCTATCTCCTTAAACCTGCCAGCTTGTCGGCACTCCTGAAAACACCTGTTACCCTAGCACAGGCCTGCGGCATCTATGCATTCCTAGTCCTTTAGCAAGTGTGCCTGTGAGAAAGAGTTTCAGGTGGGACCGAAAACACCGTGTCATGCCTCGAAGACCAGTTCAAAACAGACTTATACACTTAGATGTTTCATTTTAAATTTAATGGCAGGCCTTCATCCCAGTGAAATGGAACACCTTAAAATACACTAGAAACGAATGTGACAATAAGCAGCTCCTAGGAAGGACAAATGGCACTGAGGAGCAGTCGGTGGGAAGACAGTCACACTTCCCTTTGCCTGGTTAGGTTTTACAACTCCAATTTTCTCCCAAGTGTCTTATTTTTTCTAATTACAATTAATGATAAAAGACAAGAGCCTTAGCAATTCTCAGGTGGCATCAACTTTGGGCGAGGGGAGGAAGTGTTGCTTTAAGGCAATCACACAGATTTAATACCAAGTTTCCGATTTTTAAACGGCTCAAAACTTAAAAGGTTTGAGTTAAATATCAAACGTGTTTAATTTGAAGAGTTGACAGTGAATGGAACATTCGCTTGCAGGATGAAGGAAAAACAGAGGACCGAAAATTTGTGAAACCATGATTATTTGGTGTTTGCACCGATTCCGTTTGATCATGTATCAATTCGGTCTTCTAGGTTAAGCTCTTTTTCCCTGTGTCCTTTTTCCCTGTTGTCCTACGGAAACACAAGTTCAAATGAGAAACCGAATTCATGACAACTGGGCTTGAAAGAGTTTAAAAGTCTCCGTTGAAATAATGGCAGTTTTCCACTCCCTATTTATGCCTGTAACAGAAGCAGATATAATGGAAATCATATGAAAAACCCTTCAACAGATTTTCAGCCTCAAGAGAGTCAGCTAATAGAATAACAAATCTCTGGGGGATCCTTTAGAAAGAAAATGCCTGTCAAATAGCACCTTTGGTACTTTCTGGGGAAAAATGCTTTTATGATACTATTATTGTTTTGGAATTCAAGCCCACATAAAACGTACTTTAATTTGGTCACTATACTTATGATATCTTTAAGAGGAAAAAAAAAATCCTGAAGTTGCTATACGTGGTTACTGGAAAACTTCACTGGAGTACTGTAATTTAAATACTAAGAAAAGCGGAATTCGCACATTGTATTCGCTAAAGCACTTATGTCTCTTAAGCAAGCAACATTAAGTGCATATCTTTAAATGCAGAAAAAACTATCCATTTCCTAAATCAATGGAGGTCAATAGAATGGGTCAATATGAGGTTATTTATTTTGGAGGAATAAATAGCAACATTTACTGCATCTCTTAAAATAATGTTAAACCTTCAGTCGGTCTCCCACTGAAGGACAGGACAGATTTTCGGAAGAAACTGGACCACCGCCAGCTCGGCCACCCAGCCAGGGTTAGAAATTTGCACTTGTCTGGTGTTCCCAGATCCACCGATTTTGCATAAATACAGTTGGTGTTATCGAAAACAACTTGGATCAGCTGCAGAAGTTATTACTGCTGGTTATTAATTCTGGGCACTCGTCTTTTTAATCAGTAACTTTCTTCCACACACCCCCCAAGTAAGTAAAATGCCTAGAAGGCAGGTCCTGGGTTCTTGTAACACTAAGATTTATGAATCTGGTTGGGAAACTTGGGTGAGAGAACACAGAGGAAGAGGTAGGGATACAGAGGAGTCACAGATAATCGGCTCCAAATACTTTTCTCTGCAAAGTGCTCTATTTACCTGAGATTAGCTCTTAGATGTTGTTCGGCAAGTACATTCATCAATACTTGTTGAACTGAACAAGCAACTTCAGAAGGTTCCCTTCCAGGCTAAATATACACAGATCATTTCATCCTCACTTTTTTCTGACTCAAAAATAACTTGAAAATATTTGTTGACGCTTGTTACTGCAGACTCTCTCTATAGAAACAACCCGATACTTTTCCGTGCCAGAAGTAACCTCAAAAATGCGCCATGTCTAACTTTCAGAAGCAAAACATAGTCATTAACGCCCGGTTCGAGCACACCAGAAGTAAATGTGGGATTACCACACCCCCTTCTAACAAATTACAAGACTCGGTTTGGTTACCTGGAAAGACTGTTGATTAACCAGGCTATAAACCAGGATGAAACCTTGGCCGTTTTTGATGTAGAGATCTCTCATGGAGGCAAACTGCTCAGTTCCTGCGGTGTCCAGAATTTCCAGCACGGAGGGGGAAGAGTCCACTTCGATCTCTTTGCGGTAGAAATCTTCAATGGTGGGGTCATATTTCTCAATGAAAGTCCCAGTGACAAACTGCACAGTAAGGGCAGATTTGCCAACCCCTCCGCTCCCTAACACCACTACCTTGTATTCCCTCATGAGTCTCACCTTCAGCAACTCCTACCAGAGGGAGGGAAAAGAACACCCCGCTAGCCGCGGCGGCTCGGGGAGGCGGAAGGTGGGCGGAAATCGGCGAACTGGGGAGGAGAGTGCGGAGAGGCCGAGGGCCCAACGGGGGAAGAAGAGGAAGTTAGAGGAGGGGGAGGGGAATGAGCCAAGTGTCGGGTGGGTGGGGATGAGGTGGTGATGCCCTTCCTATAGGAACCGAAGCCCAGGCAGGGGGCGTGGGGAGGAGGGCAAGCCCGGAGAGGCGGGGTGGGGAGACGCGCCGCGCCCCCGAGGGAAGCGGTGGGGGCCGCGAAACGGGAGCCCCCCGCGGCCAGGGGCGGCCCGGCACCCCTCCCCCGCCCTGCACACACAAAGGGGCCCAGGGACCCCGCTTCCTGCTCGCGCCGCCGGGCCGGCCCGGGCCTGTGGGCTCGGCTCCAGTCACTGCCGCCCGGGCGGGTCTCTGGGCCGCGGCTCCCGCGGGCGTCGTCCGGCCTGTGGGGAGGGTAGGGGAGCAGAGGGGGCACGTTACCCGCGGGGCCCCCGGCCGCCACCCGCTCCCCGCTCCCTTCTCCTCTCCGCCAGCTCCCGCCCGGACCCGGCTGCCTGCGCCGCCGCTTACCCCGCCGTCCGCACCCGCCCGGCCGCCCGGGAGTCTCCGTCACGCCAAGGCCATGGCCAGCGGCCGGCTCCTGCGTCTCACCGCCGCCCCAGCGCCGCTGCTCGCGGAGGGGAAAGGGGCGGGGGCCGTCCGGCGGCGGCGGCGGCGGCGGCGGCGGCCACTCCGGGCGAAGCCACCTCTTTTTTTTTTTTTTTTTCCTCTCCCACCCCCCACCCCCCCAACCCCAACACACACCCGGAAGGGTTTCCCTGACACACTGGCTGAGGTGCCCCAGTTCCCCGAGACGGGCCGGGATCACTTCCGGTGGGGAAAGTCCCACCTCTCCGGGGCGAGCCGGGTGGCGCTGGGGCCGCGCCCTGCCGAGCGAGACCTCGGCGGGGGGACGGTCTCGGGTCGCGGCCGCGGCCTTGGCAGAGGGCCTCTGGGAGAGCCTCCGACTGCCTTCCTTTCCCCGGCCGCGGCCGCTGCCGCTGACAGTCCCACGCCAAACCCGCCGAAGCCCCTGGGCGTCTCGGCGGCCCGAGGACTCGCCGGCTGGTTGGCCGGGGCGGGACGGCCGCGAATCATCTGGCCTCCGGGAGAGCGCCGGACATCCCCGGGCTGCGAGGGGCCCGGAAAATAAAGCGGCCAAGAAACTTTATTTTCCTCGCTGCTATTTCCGTCACTTAATGTTGCTCTAAGGAGCGCGTGCGAACCACCCTTAGACTTCACTGTTGCTTGCTCTGATTTCGTTTGTGATGTGTCTGCCACCGCCATGCCTGACAAATAATTAAACACACACAGTACTTTTATCATTTGGCAAATCTGCTTGACTCCACCAGCAAAGGCCAAACTCACTCCTTCCTTTCTTATCGCAAGGCTCAAAAACAACATCTCCCTGTCTAGCTGTCTCCAGACTGTCTGGTGGGATCCACAGCCCTCCACCAGCCCTGCTGGAAACAGAGTCTGGAAATTCCTCTTCTGATCCAGCAATCAGTGTTGAGCAATAAGTAGCAGGTCTCTGGTCTACTACTAAACTATCACAGACAGGAAACTCTTTTTGAGGTTGTCCCACCTGTTGGCAACTCTCGTATCTTGGATTGTGTTGGCTAAAGTGTTTTGGACAGAGATCTTTGTTTCTCCATACAGGGAAACGTGCTCCTACCCTCAGTACAAAGTCCTAATGGGTCACTCTTATCAGCTACAGAGTTGACAAATGTCACACTCCATCTGAAACTCCCTCTAAGCCTTCTTGGGAACAACGGGCTTCATTGCAGCAGCAGCAGTTAGGAAAGCAAACAATTGGAAGTAGCGTAAATGTCCTTCAGTAGACAATTCAAAAAATGATTGTGAGCGTGTGTGTGTGTGTGTGTGTGTGTGTGTACACTGGCAAAATGGATACTATGCAGCTATTTATTTAAAAGAGAAAAGATTTGGGGGTGCCTGGGTGGCTCAGTGGGTTAAAGCCTCTGCCTTCAGCTCAGGTCATGATCCCAGGGTTCTGGGATCAAGCCCAGCATCTGCTCAGCAGGGAGCCTGCTTCCTTTCCTCTCTCTCTGCCTGCCTCTCTGTCAAATAAATAAAATCCTTAAAAAAGAGAGAGAGAGGGGCGCCTGGGTGGCTCAGTGGGTTAAAGCCTCTGCCTTCGGCTCAGGTCATGATCCCAGGGTCCTGGGATCGAGCCCCACATCGGGCTCTCTGCTCAGCAGGGAGCCTGCTTCCTCCTCTCTCTCTACCTGCCTCTCTGCCTGCTTGTGATCTCTCTCTGTCAAATAAATAAATAAAATCTTTAAAAAAGAGAGAGAGAGAGAGAGAGAGAGAAGATTTGTAAGTGTTGATATGAAAAGATGGTCAGGATATATGATGAGGTTGAAAGAAAGCAAGATACTGAACAAATATATAGTTGTTTCCATTGACGTAAACTATGTGGAAACGTCAGCAAAAGTAGTTACGGAGCCATTAAAACCTGCAACAAGTCATAGAGTGTCGGGGAGAGGTATTATGAAAGAGCTTTCGGTTCTCTGAAACATTTTAATTCTTCAAAATGATCAGGTGTTAAGGGGGGAACAGGGGGATAAGTGTTTTTTTAAAGGAGAAAGAAAAGAAAGGTGTCGATCATCGCTTCCTCAAAAAGCAATATCCTGACTGTCTTGGGGCTTGGTGGGCAGGTCAGCCTGTTCAACTTCGGCTGCCTGTTCTGTCCTCCCCAAAGATCTCTATACTTAGAAAAGTATTTTCACATACATTATCTCATTAGACTCCAGTTGTTTGCCAGTTTACTTTTATTAGGCAATGAGAATATAAAAACCAGTCAGGAGAGCACAGCCAGGCGGCTGAGCACCAAGGGCTCTGATCCGAGGCAGACAGGCATTTAACCGGCAGCTCGCCCCCGGCCTTAGCTGTGGCACCTCAAGCAGAGGATTTCACCTGTCTGAGGCTCTAACCCCTCATCTGTAAAATGCGGCTAACCATTTCGTGTGAGAATACAATGCAGTGGTGTGTATTTGAGATGATTAGCTCGGTCTCTTGCTCATGATGAACCCTCAGTAAATGCTGGCTATTTGGTTTTTATGTAAAAGACTTAATAGAGTATTACTTAAAAAAAAAAAGATTTTATTTATTTATGACAGAGACAGCAAGAGAACACAAGCACGGGGGAGCTGGAGAAGGAGAAGTAGGCTCCTCGCTGAGCAGGCAAACCAAAATGGGACTCCACCCCAGGATGCTGGGATCATGACATGACCTGAGCCAAAGCAGATGCCCAATGTCTGAGCCATCCAGGCGTCCCCTAAAGTGTTATTCTAAAAAAAAAAAAAAAATCAGCAAATATACAGAGGAAAACAAAACTTTAACAGCTCAAATATCTCCCAATGGCACAAGAATAATAACTGAGTTACTCTTCCCAAAGATATTCACTGTTAAAAGCTTCTTGTGTTTCCGGGGAAAAATGGTATTTTTATGTTAGCCTGTCTATCAATCCAACTTCTATATGTATTTTTAAAGATTATTTAAAAAGCAATCTTACTATGCACATTATTTTGCACCTTGCTTTTTTCACTTACTGTGTCTTGGTGATTGAAATCATTGAAACAAAAGGGTACTTACATTTAAAATTTTCTGGTAAATATTGCTAAATTGTCATTCAGGAAGATCATACCAGTTCACATTCCTACTTACACAGCATGACTATATGTGATATTTTTGTATCCTCACCCTAGGTATTACTAATTTTAGTATTTTATAGCTACTCTTACTCACTTTAGGGTATTTTCAGGACTAACAAATGCAAGGTAGTATGACAGAGGAATTTGGGCTTCTGAATCAGGGAGTCCTAACCTTGCCCTTTGCCGGATAGACCTTCATCCCCTCGTTTGTTAAGCTGAACGTGAGAGCCGTGACTAGCTCATAAGGCTCCTTGGGAGAATAAATGAGACAATCCATTCAAAGCATTTAGCGGTCCAAATGAACTGTTTAATAAATGTAAACTGCTCACATAACACTTTCCACTCCCAGGGTTCAAGGATGGGGGGAGGGTAACTTCTCCGGACCGTTTGCCCTTGAGATTCAGAACTTTTGTTTTCAGTGGAGGCTGTTTTGTATCTATTCTGTATCTGAGGGCATAAACTATATGCAGAATATGTAAGTTACAGGTACATAATCCTGTTTTACGCAATTAGCCTGGCACAAGTTGAAAGTGCAAAAGTTTGCTTCGGGCACCAATAGTTCACTTCCGCGATCCCTCCCTTTCCAGTTTATACCTCCTTCAGCTGCAGTCCCTGGAGCTGTGGACGGTTCTGGATCATTTTCCCTCACTTCTACCCTCCCAGGGAGCCCTCTCACCCTCCAGGGTCTGGGAAGAATCCCAAGCCCTGTACTATCCGTGTCCCAGGCACTTTTCTCTCTTTGGCTTGAACTTGCCCTTGGATTAGCAGAACCTGAGTCAGTAGTGTCCTGGGTCTTTGCCTACAGAAGTCTTCGACAAGGCATCTCTTATTTCAGTGCTTTAGGTTGGCCTCTCTGTACAGATTGTTCTGGGTTCTTCCCAGCTCCTTCTACCCTCTGAATGCCGATCTTCCTTTCCAAATCCGGCCTCCAGCTATACCAGCTGCTGGTTCTGCCTATCAGTCTCCCCAGCTCTAGCTTTCCTACAGCCCCAACAATGATGCCATCATATTCAACCTTGTCCACCTGGACTCCTTCATCCATCCAGTGGGATTTCATGGAAAGGGCTGCTTACCACAGAAGCCACTGCCCCAGCCTGGCCAGGGAAAGGCTTCTAGAGGGCACAAAACTGGTGTTTTCCAGTTGGGACAGCTGAGAAAGTTCTCTCTCTAAGAACTCAGGAGCCTACTAAAGTAAGAGTCTAACACAGCAATCTGAACCCCTTTATTATTCTCCCTAGCTCATCTTTTTTTTCAAATATAGGAAAGTATTTTGTAATCTATTAAGAGCCAAATAAGTTTGAGGGGGACACCTGGGTGGCTCGGTCAGTTAAGCATCTCCCTTCAGATGAGGTCATGATCCCAGGTCCTAGGATCGAGTCCCACATGTGGCCCCTTACTTGGTGGGGAGCCTGCTTCTTCCTCTGCCTGCCATTCCCCCCTGCTTTGCGCGCATGCTCTCTCTCTCTCTGGCCAATAAATAAAAAAAAAATCTTCCCAAAAAAGAACCAAATAAATTTAAGGAATTAGTATTAATAATAACCATAATATTTTCCTTGTTTATATATGCATGTCTATCGGCACTTTAAATCCGTTATATAAACCTACTCTAAATTTACATCCATTTGAAGGTAACTGGGAGGTGTTGGTAACAAACAGGTGGGTGGGGCCCTATTCCTGGGGTTTTAGATGCTGGGGCAAGGGCCAATAATTTGCATTTCTAAGATCCCAGATGTTAAGTTCCTGGATGCTGCTGCTGTTGCTGGTTCAGGGACCCTACCTTAAGCATCACTGTCCTAAAAAGTGGTGGGACTTCATATTTGGGCCTTCCCTGCTCAGTATTCACTAGTTTATCCACTCATTCATGTATTTACTCATTCAACGCCCCATTGATTAAACTCCTACTCTGTGCCAAGCACTTTGCCGCATAGTGGGAATAGGAAGACAGGTAAGACACGGTGCCTTAAGGAGTTCATGGCCTTTCGAAGAGTTCATCGAATTAAATTATTTGCATTACAGTGTGACAAGTGTCACGATAGAGATATGGCCAGGGTACTCTGGGAGACCCAGGAAGGGCATCGGGGAAGGTTTTTTTTTTTTTTTTTTTTTCTTTTTGAGGAGGCGATTGGGCTATAGGTAAGGAGGTCAGAGGGGTCAGTAGGGGCTAGAGCCAGATAAAGAAAATCCTTGTATGGGAAGTTGAGGGGCTTGACCTTTCCCCTGCAGGCTGTAGGAAGTCACAGAACGTGATTGTGTAAAGGTCGGGCGGTATGACACCGAGCAAAAGCAGTGCATCCGGCACCCAGGCCCAGATTCAAATATTGACCATACTGCTTATAGGACCTGGGGAAAGTTACTTAACCTTCTCTGAGTCTCCCTTTTGTCATGTGTAAAGGGGGAAAGAGCATCTGCCTTATTTAGGTGTTGCAAAGATTAAGAAAAAGTGCCTAAATGTCTGGTTTATGGTATGTGTTTAATAAATGGTGGTTATGGTCAGGTTTGAACTTTAGAAAGCTAAAGACGGGGAAGACACGCTTCTCAGATTAAGACAATTCATTCGAACCTACCAAGCCGGTTCAAATATCAAGGCCATATTTGATGTAGTGGCAAGCAGGAGGATTTCATGGTATACTAATGATTTATAGGTGGCTGACTCTATGACAGGCATTGTGGCTTACACATACCATTTTATTGAAAAGATTTTATTTATTTGAGAGAGAGAGAGAGAGAGTGCATGAGCACAGGGAGGGGTAGGCAGAGGGAGAAGCAGACTCCCCACTGAGCAGGGAGCCCGATACAGGGCTCCATCCCAGAACCCCAGGACCACGACCCGAGCCCAGTTGTACAACGAAGAGAGTAAGGCTCAGAGCAGTTAGGTAATTTATACAAAGTGGCACAGCTTATCAGTGGCTGAGCTTGAGTTCAGACTCAGGTCAGTCCAAGCCCGGAGCCCCGGGGATGTTTGCCACCTTGTTTCACAGCAAGCAGTTCTGTTTCTCTGGAGTATAAAGCAGTGATGGGCGATGAGACAGTGTTAAAGAATTTGGGCTTTGTTCTCCTGTTTCTCTAACCTTAAGCAAGTCTGGTTGTTCCGACTGATTTCATATCCTCTCCAAGAACAGGCCTCCATGACCCACCAGGAACCCCTTGACCTTGGATCTGTTGCACCTGCTGCTGAAGCTGAGGTTGTCACGATCACCTTCCAAAATGCCTTGGAGCATTTACGACAGGGAACCTCCTTCTCTTGCCCCTGGAACTGTATTTAACTCTATGGGAGGAGGCAAGGGGTAAGCTTAATTATCTTTAATTCTGTTATTACAAAGAGCAGTTATTATTCACTGGGAGCTTGCTACATGTCAGGAAGTTGGTGGAACACTTCAGTAACTCATGGCGAGTACTAGTATCATCATCCCTAGTGTAGAGAGGAGGAAACTAGGCTCAGGGAAGGTAAGTAACTTTCCTAAGATCACACAGCTAGCAGATACAGATCCAAGCAGAGAACTGGAACTTTCATCTTCACAAACCTTACATTTTTAATTTCGTACTTGGCCTCTGTATCTCTGGCACTTCCAAACACAAATGTCATCCTCTTGAATGCTTCTCCTGCCCATGAGATTTATTACCACACAATAGTTCAAACCCTGTTTTTAATGATGTGTATGCAAATGTGCCTGTTTTCTCCAAATTGCTGCAGACCATCAGAAGTCATTCTTTGGCCATTAGCAAAACGACAAGGGATGACAAGTGGTGGTGATGATGTGGAGGAAGAGAAACCTAGTGCACTGTTGTTGGGAATGGAAACTGGCATAGCCCAGCATGGTTCCTCAAAAAATTTAAAATAGAACTACCAGTTGATTCTACAATTCAGCTTCTGGGTTTATAACCAAAGGAAATTTTTGTCACTATCTTGAAGAAGTATCTGCACCCCCCATGCTCACTGCTACATTATTTACAATAGCCAAGGCATGGAGATATATATAAGATATCATTCAGCCATTCGAAAGAGGAAATTCTGCCATTTGCGACAATATGCATGAAACTAGAGGACCTTATGCTAAGTGAAATAAGTCAGACAGAGAAAAACAAATATGGTGTGGTATCACGTATATGTGGTATCTGAAAAAAACAGGAAGAACCCAAACGCATAGAAACAGAGAACAGACTGGTGGTTGGCAGGGGCACAGGGTTGGGGGGGGATGGGAGGAGGAGTTAAACTTCCGGTTAGAGGATGATTAAGTTCTGGGGATGTCACGTACAGAAGAGTGACTATAGTTCACAGTACTGTATCGTAACCTTGACAGTTGCGAAGAGAGTAGGTCTTAAAAGTTCTCACCACGCACACTCACACGCACACACACAAACAAATAAGGTAACTATGTGAGGTGAAGGGGGCATTAACTAACTTATTGTGGTAATCACTTCCCAAAATACACACGTATGAAATCATCACATTGTACACTTCACACTTACACAACGTCATATGTCAATTGCAACTCGATAAAGCTGGGGAAAAAAGTCATTCTTCCCCTCCTCCATTTACTATTTTATTCTTCTTTATAAATGGTAATTTGTGATAATCACATGCCAGGCTAAATTTTAGCTATTGCGTATGAATGCTTAATGTGAAATTGAAGATTCTTCCAAAGTTGTAAAGTATGGTTATGAGAACATTATAGACTCCAGTCCCATCTGACTCAGCTTCCAAGGGGAATTTATCCCAAGCACTTCACAGCTTACCGAAAGTGATACTCTGACCTACTTGGACCTCCATGTGTTCTCAGGAATTCCCCCAGCCGGTAACCAAAGTTGAGGCTAGAAAGGAATTGCCTTAAAATTGAATTCTCAGCCAGTTCAAAGGACTGGTGTCTGAATGCTGGTAAAGGCTGGTATTTAAATAGGAGTAATAGACCACTCGGCTGGCTCAGTTGGTGGAGCAGGGGACTCGACCTCAGGGTTGCGAGTTCAAGCCCCACATAGGGTGTAGAGATTACTCAAAAATAAAATCTTGAAAAATGTGAGAAATAATGTGAAAAACTAATCAAGATAGATATTGTTCGCTAAAATAGATCACTGTTATTGTCTCTTTTGAAACTGTAGCAGTGCATAAACCCTGTCAATTTTTTAAAATCTGGAACAGCTCGCTGAATACACTGAATTCTAGCACTAGGTGGCAGCAAAAGATTAAGCTAGAAACACCCCCTCCCCTTTTGATTCTTTTTTCTTATTTTCAAAATTTTTAAAACAATAAAAGCAAAATCCACTTCCTGGATTTAAACAAAGAAGACACCACACACTTTCTTGTTGCTTGAACAGAGTCAGTGGGTGAGAGGGTGGGTTGCTGCTGCTCAAAGTGGGCACCTTGGGGAGATCACCCAGACTCAAGGAGTAGTTTGACCTCCAGCTTTGAATGGTCTGGAGCTCTGTTTTGTGTCACGTGGAAAGCTGAGGGATTAGAAGTTTGAAGGTAAGGGTAGAGGGGTGAGCCCACTCCTGTGAACCAGTTCCCTAAAAGTCAGAATAATAAATCATTTTACAAGGGCATCTCAATCTTACTATATTTGAGATTCAGCATATCCTTGTGTTTTTTTTTATTTTATTTATTTGATAGAGCGTGCATAAGTCGGGGGAGGGGCAGAGGGAGAAGCAGACTCTGTAGTGAGCTATATATATAATATATATATAATCTATATATATGGGTCCAATTTCATTCAGTATATATTCTCTCTCTCTCTCTATATATATATACTGAAAATGGGTCAAAGACCTAAATCTAAGACCTAAACATGTAAAACTCTTAGAAGAAAATAGAAGGTAAATCTCCATGACATTGGACTTGGCCAAGAACTCTTAGATATGACACCAAAAGCACAAGCAACCAAATAAGAAGTGGATACATTTAACTTAGTCAAACTTAAAAACTTCTGTGCTTCCAAAGACACTGTCAAGAAAGTGAAAGACAACCCAGAGAACGAGAGATCATATTCACCAATCACAGGTCTGTTAAGAAATTTGCATCTACAGAGAAAGGGGAACCCTCCTACACTGTTGGTGGGAATGAAAGCTGGTGCAGCCACTCTGGAAAACAGCATGGAGGTTCCTCAAAAAGTTGAAAAGAGAGCTACCCTAGGATCCAACAATTGCACTACTGGGTATTTACCCTAAAGATACAAACGTAGTGATCTGAAGGGACACATGCACCCAAGTATTTATAGCAGCAATGTCCACAATAGCCAAACTATGGAAAGAACCTAGATGTCCGTCAACAGATGAATGGATAAAGAAGATGTGGTATATATACACAATGGAATACTATGCAGCCATCAAAAGAAATGAAATCTTGCCATTTGCAACGATGTGGATGGAACTAGAGGGTATCATGCTTAGCGAAATAAGTCAACTGGAGAAAGACAACTGTCATATGATCTCCCTGATATGAGGAAGTGGAGATGCAACGTGGGGGGTTTGGGGGGTAGGAGAAGAATAAATGAAACGAGATGGGATCGGGAGGGAGACAAACCATAAGAGACTCTTAATCTCACAGAACAAACTGAGGGTTGCTGGGGGGAGGGGGTTTGGGAGAAGGGGGTGGGATTATGGACATTGGGGTGGGTGTGTGCTGTGGTGAGTGCTGTGAAGTGTGTAAACCTGGCAATTCACAGACCTGTACCCCTGGGGATACATTATATGTTTATTTAAAAATTTAAAAATTAAAAAAAAAGAAATTTGCATCTAGAATATATAAAGAACACTTACAACTCAATAATAAAAAGACCAATAACCAATTTAAAATGGGAAAAGGATCTAAATAGACGTTTCTCCAATGAAGATCTACAAATGGCCAATAAGCACATGGAAAGATGTTCAGCATCATCAGTCATCAGGGAAATGCAGATCAAAATGACAAGATATCACAGCAGAGATAAGATTACAGAAGACCTTCTATTCTCTGCATATGAGTTTGCGCTTTTCTTGATAGGAAGTCACCGAAATCAGCAGAAAGATATAGTCAGAGTTGCTTTAAACAGACTTGCTTCGTGGCACTGGTGGAAGCATGAAGGAAGGGTTACAGACTTATAAACCATTTTAGAGGCTATTACAGAGTTTAGGAATGAGATGTCACACAGATGTTTCTCCAATCTCATCGATACTCTAGAGAAAACATAAAATGGGACAAATATAAGAAATACTAAGGAGGTAGAATTGGCAGGATGGTAGTTGTTTGGTTATAGGGAGCTGGAATGAAGAAGGGGTTGAGGATGATACCCGAAGTTCTATTTTTCATAACTGGTGGACAGTGATAGAAAACACAAGAAGGGTAAGTGCTGGAGATTAAAAGAAAAAACAAAGAAGGGCACCTGGCTGGCTCAGTCGGTAGAGCATGTGACTTGATCTCTGGGTCATGAGTTGGAGCCCACGTTGGCTATAGACATTGCTTTAAAAACCACATACATGCAGTGCCTCGGTGGCTCAGTTGGTTAAGCATCAGCCTTCAGCTCAGGCCATAATCCCAGGGTCCTGGAATCAAGCTCCATGTCTTTTGCATGTGGCTAACTAGTTGTTCCACCACCATGTGTTAAAAAGACCAAACTACGATTCTAAAGGTCTATTTTCTGGAAAGGATATAACATAGTCTAGACTCCAGTGCTTCCAGAGTTTGGTCCCCAGAGCAGAAGCATTGGTATCACCTGGGAACTTGTTAGAAATGCAGTCTCGGGTCGCATCAAAGATCTACTGAACCAGAAATTCAGTGGTTGGGCCTAGTAATCTGGGTTTTAATAAGCCCACCAGGAGGTTCTGATACAAGGGCTGGTTTAAGAACCAAGGCAAGTCAAATGAAACGATGAAGCACTTGGTCAGGCCACCAAATTCTACTGAATTCTTCCTTATGACTCTTTCCTGTATCCATTGGTCACCATTTCTTCCCATTCTCAGTCTCAATATCTTAGTTCAGGTCCAAATCACCTCACAATACAACTGCCTCCTAATTCCCCTCTCCACCCTTAACATTGGCTCTTTCAGGTCAGCCCAAGAGTTCTAGAATACTGCTCTAAAAAACTCCTTTGTAGACATCAGTCCATGCCATACTCATTGGTGCATCATTGCCTCCAAGATGAAATATGCACTTTCCAACGGGGCATTTAAGGATCTCCTTACTTTGGCTCCAAGCTGACTTTAAAACATTGTTCACTTGTGAATTCTCAACAGGAGCTCCCTCTCTGTATAAATAATTCCTCAAATATACCATGAGCATTTTTGCCTCTGTAGTGTGCCCTCTGCCAAATTCTTCCACCTAGATTTTAGCTTAAATGCCTTCGCTTTCAGGCTGCCACCCTTGCGTGCTTCAGGGAAGGTAAGGCCCCACCTCCTCTGTGCTCCCGTAGAACACTGTCCTTACACACTGGATTTTGATTGTCTGTTTGTGCCACTATTGTGTAAACTCCCTGATGACAGGAACCTTGTTCATTAAATTCAGCAAATATTTACTCACCGGTACTTCGTGCCAGGCCCTATATCTGCAGCACCTAGGAAGTATTACATAAAAAGTTTCAATGCATTAAAATGAGATTTATCCTTTGTTTATGTGTTGGGAGGATGAATTTTTGGACATGTAAGATGACATCTGAGGGCAAGTGAAGTTGTATAAAAAATACAAGAGCTATGGACCTGATGACAAAGAGGAAGGGAAGGGAGGAAACTCGTATTCATCAAAAATGGTGGGCCGGGGCGCCTGGGTGGCTCAGTGGGTTAAAGCCTCTGCCTTTGGCTCAGGTCATAATCCCAGGGTCCTGGGATCGAGCCCCGCATCGGGCTCTCTGCTCAGCAGGGAGCCTGCTTCCCCCTCTCTCTCTGCCTGCCTCTCTGCCTACTTGTGATCTGTCTGTCAAATAAATAAATTTTTTGAAAAATGGTGTGCCAGCTACCTAATAGGAAATAAAACCTTTTGTTTTTGCCTTCTCTATCTTTTACGTAAATTTGCAAACTAAAATTAAATATATGTAAATAAGGAGAATTTAGTTTGAAAAGTGAATTTTTAAAAGATTTTAAAAAATTCATTTGTCAGAGAGAGAGAAAGAGAGTGAGCACAAGCAGGGGGAGCAGCGGGCAGGGGGAGAAGCAGGCTCCCCGCTGAGCAAGGAGCCCGAGCGAAACTTGATTCCAGAACCCTGGAATCATGACTTGAGCAGAAGGCAGATGCTTAACCACACCGGCATCCTGAAAAGTAAATCTTTTTAGGACATTTTTGGGTGTCAGAAAAGGTGAACATTTCATATTAAGATTAGGAAAATGTCTTTTGAGTGTGAACTGAGTTCCACTATTCATAATGTACAGGGACAGTATGACTCAGTTTCCCCACCTCTTATCCTCTTCTTCCATTAATGAATGACATTGATTGGGAGTGCATCTGGCTTAGGAAAAGATAGCAGAGAGTAAAAAGGGGGATTCCAAAAAGCTTGCAGACAGCCTGGAAGTTCAGCCTCCTTCCACAGTGATCAGGAAAGACTGGACTAAGCACAGAGTTCCAGATTCATCTAAGGTTAAAGTCAAAATTTCCAAACTACGGGCTGTGGATCATTTAAGGGCTTGCAAATCAATGTAAACAGCAAGCATCCCATGCAGTAAGTAGATCTGGGACATATATATGATGTCTTAAATGTATGCTGTTGTGCGACACCTGGGCAGCTCAGTTGGTTCAGTGTCTGCTTTTGGCTCAGGTCATGATCCCAGAGTCCTGGGATCGAGCCCTGCCCCAGATTCCCTGTTCAGCAGGGAGCCTGCTTCTCCCTCTCCCTCTGCCACTATCCCCTGCTTATGCTCTCTCTCAATGTGTGTCAAAAAACTAAATAAAATCTTGAAAAAAATAAATGTATGCAGACGTTATTGTGATGAATAAAAACACATTCACATACTTTTACAAATAAATTTTTTCCTTATTACTAATGCAATACACGTAAATTGTAGAAAACTATAAACTGTGAAAAGGAAGGACTTAAAGTTTACCTAAAATCCTACTACCCAGAGGTTACTACAGTTACATATTTTTCAATAAACTTTTATTTTACCTTTGATTGAGATTTACAGAAAAATTGTGAAGTTAGTACAGAGTTCCCATATGACCCACAGGCAGTTTTCCCTATGATTAACATCTTACGTTAGTATGGTACATTTGTTATAATGAATTAATCAATATTGCTTCATTAATAGTAATGGAAATCCATACTTTATTCAGATCTCCTTAGCTATTACGTAATGCCTTTTTGCTGTCCATCTGAGGTCTCATCTATTAGTTATCACATTACATTTAGTTGTCATATTTTTTTAGGCTCTGCTTAGCTGTGACATTTTCTCACACTTTCTCTGTTTTTGTTGACATCGGAAGTTTCGAGGAGTGCTGGTCAGGTATTTGTAGAATGTCCTTCAGTGGGATCTGCCTGATGTTTTTCTCATGATTAGACTGGGGTTGTGGGATTTGGGAAGACCTCAGAGATGAAGTACCATCCTTTTTTTTTTTTTTTTTTAAGAATTTATTTATTTATTTTACAGAGAGCTACACAACAAAAAAGGGAACACAACCAGGGCGACGGGGAGAGGAAGAAGCGGGCTTCCCGCCGAGTAGGGAGCCCCATGTGGGGCTCAAACTGGGGACAACGATCCAAGCCAAAGGCAGATGCTTAAACACTGAGCCACACAGGCACCCCATAAAGTACCATTCTTATCACACCATATCAACTGTACCCCATGTAAGATATACTGGTTTCCCCCACTATCCAAAAGTAGAACATCCCTATGAAGCCTTTGGTAAGCAGAAATGGCAGAAAGCTTAGAAGCAATTGCCATTCATTATATGGAAAAAAATTTTGAGCATTCCCAGATCCAAAAATACCACCTCTCTTAGGTTTTTCTGGTACCTTAGTAGGCGTCTTGCTAATGGATGGACAAAATAAACCAAGATAAAGCACACACAGTTGGAAGCCCTGGTGACTGGAGGCTGAGATGCTGAGGGTAGTTGCAGGACAGGGGACACGAGGTGCCTCTCTCTCTGCTCCCCAGGGTGCCAGGTGCCTCTCTAAGAGCTCACTCCAAACCCAACACTCAACCCTGTCCTTGCTTTCCTCCTTTTCCCCTAAAAGTGAAAATCTGCTGCAGATTTCTTTCAGTTAGCAAAAACAGGCATCAACTTATGTCTTCCATAAAAGTGAAGGGACGTGTTGCTACCTTTCGAAAAGCAAGTCATATCTGTATATATTATTACACTGTACACACCGCTTTGTACCCCATTTTGTTTTGTCTTTCCATTTTAATGCCTCTATCATGGGACCCTTCCAGGTCATTAATGGCCAGATCTGAATATCTCCAAGTTCATTTTTTAAAAAAGATTTTATTTATTTATTTGACAGAGATCAGAAGTAGGCAGAGAGTCAGGCAGAGAGAGAGAGAGGAAGGAAGAAGCAGGCTCCCTGCTGAGCAGAGAGTCCAATGTGGGGCTTGAACCCAGGACCCTGGGATCATGACCTGAGCTGAAGGCAGCGGCTTAACCCACTGAGCCACCCAGGCGCCCCTACAAGTTCATTTTTAATCAGTGTCTGTCTTCCCAAAATGAATTCCCAGGATCCAATTTCTCCAGCGATTTGTTTACTTTATAAAAGGGACATTTTAAGAAGGACTGAAATGTTTACATTATAAAAGGGACTTTTATTTTCATGCACTCATGGAATTTTCCTTGGGGTCAGCAAGATGAGAGCAGGTAAGAGAACAATATAGAGAAAACCAGGAGACTTAGCCTTTTAGCTCCAGGTGGGGAATCCAATTCAGAGTCACTGCTTGGAACTGATGATCTCCAAAGGCTCTTCCTTACTAAACCACAGCCTATTTCCAAGAGTTAAGAGAAAAGGGGTGTGGAAGATCTGTGGCAGTCGATAGTTTTATAATTTAGAAATGATATTTTTATGGATTGAAAGGTGATCCCAAACAACAAGCTAATTTGTACTTTAGTGCAGCAGTTTATTAAATATTAAAATTTAGTTCATCTGTTTGAACTTTTGCCTAATAGAATCATAGTATAATCACATCACATAATCGCATCATTTAAACCAACATTGAGGTTGAACACAATGTCATATTTTGGGTGTTACTGCTAACTAGACAATATTTACTTACTGTTCTATTTGAGCTGAAGGCAAACGAACTACATGATTAGTGTTCAATCTGCTTATATGGATCCAAACAAATATGTCATTAATATCTACTGATGTTATTCTTTGAAGGAAGTGAGATTAGGTTTTTGTATTCTTATAAATAATAGGTTTTTTAGTTAAGTATTAGACACTGAGTACCAGAGATTATAACAGAAATTCTGCCAACTTTTGCCCATACATCAACAAAAGTATCATGCTAGGAAATGAGTGGCAGGGTTTTAGACTGGTACCTTTATACCAAAATATAACATATTTGTGACAGCAAATCAGGGGTCAGAGGAGGTTATAGAAACAAGAGTGCCAACCTGTATGAGATGTTCCACTTCATTCAGATAATAAGCAACTAGGAGAACTTGGTTTATTCATTCAAATGAGGTGTGCTGGCTACAGCAGACTAAGTATGCAACCTGGGTTCCTCACTTCCCATCTCTGAGTTTCAATCTCCAAAGCTCTCTTTGGCTCGAGCAGCCTATGAGTCTATGATTCTACTCAGCGTGAGGCACTATGCTGGGTTCTTTGTGGGGGCCAGGTTTGTGTGGGACACTGTCCATGTTCTTAAAGCTCAAAGTAAGGAGTAGAACGGTTCCACGAACATTTAGAAAACATCTGCCTCCAGATGTTTTGCCAAGGATCCCCAAAAAAGCCTCCAGGACTTAAGAAAGCCCCAAGGACTGAGGTCAAGACAGAGCTTATTAGGGACAGTGACACCATTCCAACAACAAAACCAGGCTACGATGTTTGCCTCAGCTTCAACGCCAATTACTCTTCTCCAAATACCTGTATGCTGCTCATATGAAGCGATTAACAGTGAAAAAGAAATATGCCAGAATTTACACCTGTGTAGTCTCTTTTAAATAATATCCTTGAAAGATTCTTTTGAAGACACTTGATAACTGCTTTCATAGCCTGTGGCACATGTCCACGTTTACTCAGTTAGAATAGACCCTGGTCATTGGAGAATAGATGGCAGCTTTGGGAATAGCCACGTGCCAGTTAGAGGCAAGTTACATGAATAAGACAAGTGATACAGCTTGGCCATACATTCTGAGTTGAAAATGAAGTATGGGGCACCTGAGTGGCTTAGTCAGTTGAGCGTCTGACTCTTGGTTTCGGCTCGGGTCATGATCTCATGGGTGGAGGGATTGAGCCCCCACTTCCGGCTCCGCACTTGGTGGGGAGTCTGCTGGAAGATTCTTCTCCCTCTGCTCATCCTCTAACACATGTGTGCTCTCTCAAATAAATAAATCTTAAAAAGAATGAAGTGTGACAATTAAGAAATGAGATTAATTTTCTTGAGGGCCCTATAATTGACTCAGAAGGCAGTTCTCATTCCTAGAAGTAGTTTGAGCATCACAAGAATAAGTGGATATTCTCCCAAGGGGCACACTTTGAAAGACAATAACACTTTTCTGCATACTTAATATTTCACTCTTTGTTTAGTTAGAAATATCAGCTATGTTATTCATAGATACCTACGTCTTTGTATTTTTTAAGGAGGCTCCCCAGCCGGCATGGAGGCTTGAACTCCCAACCCTAAGATCAAGACCTGAGCTGAGATCAAGAGTCAGACTCTTAACCCACTGAGCCACCCAGGTGCCCCAACAGTTATACCCAACTGCTCGTTGTCATTACATTTTGGGGACAAGTAACTCCTTTCAGTTCACTCCTAAATGGCCCGTCCTCTGTGCAATGCACGCTAGAGGCTGAGTTGGCTAACTTGCGCACGACCCTCTATAGATCTTGGCTGTCCATCAAGGCTGAGAGGAGAGGTGAGCCAAGGTGACAGCCAAGATTTCCCTTATTCTATAGATGAAAAAAATGGTGGTTCAGAAAAGTCAAGTGGCATATCAGTACAAATCAGGATCTTCCTTCAAGTTTGCCAAGGATCCCCAAAAAAGCCTTTTCTGTAGTGTGTTTGAGAAGTTCCTGCATGGTGAACAAGGTATGAAACGTTAGTACAATTTACTTTCTCTTTTTTGGTGTTGCCGCACCATTTGAACCAGCACATCGCTCCTTCCATACCTGCCTGCCAGAGACTAATGTAATAAAATTGAAGTTTCATTTATTTGATACTTCTCCCTCAACCAAAGCCCTTTCTGATATGCCAGTTAGCTACAAAAGGGTCTTCCCTCTTTTGTGGTGTGGGCAGTTGGTTTGACTGGGCTTCAGGTTTTTTGACTCACAGTGCATATTCACCTTGGTTGCTGATAAAATTTCTTTTATTTAATTAATTGATTTATTTGAGAGAGCGAGGGATGAAGAGAGATCACAAGCAAGAGGGGAAGGAGCAGAAGGAGATGGGGAGAGAATCTGAAGCAGCTGGGCGTGGAGCCCATTGCGGGGCTCGATCTTGTGACCTTGAGATCGTGACCTGAGCCAAAATCAAGAGTCAGACACTTAGTCAAGATCCACCCAGATGCCCCTAAAAATTCTTGTAAATAGACTCCAGGCTTCTCAAATTTTTTCACAGCCAAGGAATTAGTAACTATCCAACCCTAGGTAATTAATCATTTGGGACTGTTTTCTTATCTTTCGCCTGGGGATAAAAATGGTTAGCTCACCTCTCCTCTCAGCCTTGATGGACAGCCAAATACTTAAATGTACTTGAATGGACACTGAAGAAATATAATGCGTGGTATAAAATGCACAGTACTGCTTTTTTACATCGATTGTGTGATTGACCGACCACTAAGCCAATGTGGATTTTGATATAAGTTGATTTAGGTTCTGGGCTGACTCCAGAGAAAGATTACTTTCTTTGTCCTAGGTCCAGAAAACAAAAGACAGTCAAACATTACTAAAGGCCGCCTTGAAAGATATCCTTTTGACAATTAAGCCTGGCAGCTGCTACTACTCACTGTCAAAACATTTAATGATATTTTGCAATATATACAAATATTGAATCATTATGTTGCACACCTGAAATGAATATACTGTTACATGTCAATTATATCTCATTTTAAAAGAGTAAAAAAAATGTAATGTTCAATTTCGAGTTGAGAAGTTTTCTTTTTTTTTAAAATACCTTTATTTATTTGACAGACAGAGACCACAGTAGGCAGAGAGAGGGGGAAGCAGGCTCCTGCTGAGCAGAAAACCCAATGTGGGGCCTGATCCTAGGACCCTGAGATCATGACCTGAGCCGAAGGCAGAGGCTTTAACCCACTGAGCCACCCAGGCGCCCCTGAGAAGCTTTCTTAGAATGGATATTGTAGCTGCTTCACCAAAAAGATATAGAACAGTGTGCTAGGCTTCCTTTATGTTATATTGCAAGCTAATAGAAGCTGAAGTTAGTAAAACAAAACACCTCAAATCCCCCCCAATTCCCAAACCCATTCAATTAAGTGCTTTACATCAATGAAGCCAATGAGGACAATGGTCCAAAAAGGCAACACCTGGCGTGCATGGATAGCTCGGTCCATTAAGCATCCCACTCTTGGTTTCCGCTCACGTTAGGGTCTCCAGGTTGTGAGACTGAGGCCTGTCTTGGGCTCCACGCTGAGCTTGGAGTCTGCTTTGGATTCTTTCTCCCTCTTCCCTGTTGCCCCTGCCACTTGTGAGGGCTCACGCTCTCTCTCTCTCTCTCTCTCTCTCAAATTAAAAAAAAAAAAAAAAATTTTTTTTTTTTTTTTGAAAGAGGCAATACCTGCAGAGAGAAGCTTCCAAACAGGAAGAAGAAGGCAGAGCAAAAGGTCTCAGTATAAGAAGCAAGAGGCCTTTTAGCTCTGAGTCTTGCTCACTACTGGGAGGTGGATTCTGATCATCAGCTTCCTTAATTAAGACAAGTGAAGGGATGAAGAGAATAATGCTTTGCTTATCTCACTGGGTGACTGTGAAGAGCCTTGTCAACTATAAAGAGATAGGCACAAAGTAAGGAATTAACAAGTGTTTATTGCATGCCCATTGTATACAATGCACAAAAGAAACATCCACCTGCCCTCAAGAAATTGGCAGTCTATTAGAGAAAGAATACGTTTTTAAAAATGAGGAATGTGGGGAAGATATTCGTAAGCACTGAAGTAGAGGTAAACATCACTCTTACATTTCTGCAAATAAATGAGCTAGGTGATGGCTGGGATTGATCAATAAGATGATTAAAATGGGGGCACCTGGGAGGCTCAGTGGGTTAAGCCGCTGCCTTTGGCTCAGGTCATGATCTCAGGGTCCTGGGATCGAGTCCCGCATCAGGCTCTCTGCTCAGCAGGGAGCCTGCTTCCCTCTCTCTTTCTCTCTCTGCCTGCCTCTCTGCCTACTTGTGATCTCTGTCAATTAAATAAATAAACAAATAAATAAAGAAAGAAAAAGATGATTAAAATGGTGAAACGATTGTTTAGGCACACGGGTTTGGCATTGCTGTTGCTTTACTCCTTGTACTTAAAGCATTTTTCTGGCAAACACATATGGAGCGACTACTCTGTACTGGTTCCCAAGCTTAAGGTGACAGATACACTGGGAGTTATAAATGCTCGTGCCTACTTTCAATAAGCCTACACTTTGCTACACAAGCAAAGACGTGATAAGAACTTTCCGGTGTAATGGTGGACATCTAGACCGGTTCCAGTAGGGGTAGCACAATGGAAACAGTGGCTAACTCCTGGGGGGATGGGGGGTGAGATCTGGGAAATTTCATTGAAGAAGTGCCCCTTGGGTTCTGGAGGAAGAGGACTCCTTCAAGCAGACAGGAGGCAAGGAGGGAAGAAGGCAAAGACATTCCTGGCAGATGGGAGGTATGAACCACTCTTTAATCTGTATTCCCTCTATTTCATAAAATAGTTTTAAGTCCTACCCACATAAAGTTGGAAGCGTCCACATTTGCAAGAAAGTTTTGTTTCCGACTTTGTTTTACCAGCATTTTCCATGCAAAAAACGTGGTGCTGAGTGGCCCAACTGGATTTGGGGGGTGTGCTACTATCTACCGCATAGTCATCTGGGTTGGCGAAAGGCTTTCTGGGTCAACTGATTTTTCTTCCTAGAAAAAAAAAAATAGTCATCAAAAATTCAATGAGCCTTTTAGGTTTCTAGAACTCCAAAGCAGTTGTTAGCTTCCTAACTATTAGCATGATTCCGGAATATTTTCAACTCAAGTCTACACCTTCCATGTTTCCATTTCCTCCTCTTCCCGACCCACCACCGCACTCTGTGGCTACACTTGCAATGTTGGTTACCAGACTGGTGAGAATGGTTCCTTTTCATTTTGCTGTGGAATCTATTAGCTATTGTATTTGAGCTCACAGGAATGAATGCTTGGTGCTCCTAAGGAGCTGACATGTTAGTGTTCTTTTGTGATATATTTCCCTCTCAAAATTGGAGAGTCTTTATCTGCTGTTGACTACAGGCTATCTAGCACGAGCATCATTCCTGCCTTTTCAACAGGAGCTAGTCTAGTGCAATAGCCATTTGCCATAGGGGAATTCCATTACCTCTCCTTACCAGAGGATAGATCCTGTCTGGTGTTTACACTGAAGATGGGGGAAATTTAATTAAATTCTTTCAAGTGCTAGATTTACTTACACTATCAATTTACTGCTAAGCCCACCATTCTCATTTTGGAAAAAGAGAATAGGACCATATGTCTCCAAGTTATCAACTGTCGGCACTTCCAGTAATAGTTTTCTGCTTAGAATTGAAAGAAAGATTTGGGTTTTTGAGTTCCCAAAGCCCTCTAGTGAGAACCTTATGGACTCTGTGATTTGGAACTGAATTTACTATACACTTTTGTTTGTTGGAATGAATTTTGCAGTAAATCCAGCATCTTATTTGCAAAATGTCTTAGGGCAAAGTCTGGCAGATTCTCCAAAGAGGAGTTCTCTCCTCCCCTCATTGCCTGGTGAAAAACTATGCAGGAATTAGATTAAGTGGCAATAAATCATCCACATGTTTGGCCAAGTGACAAAATAATGGCCCATGGGGGAAAGCAAGAATAAGGACACACATTCATTGACATAGAACTATTTAAATATGAAGAGAAACTTTGTAAAAAAATTTCTGATGCCAGAGATAAAGATTTCATAATCCTCTCTGAAAAGCGGTAGTATGGGAAATCTTCTCTCCCCGGGTTTTGATTTAGATGACCTTTTAATTTAGAGATGGAACAGAGATACATGTGCATTTTCTCCTTTCTCGAATGTGTATACAAAACGTCTGATGTTTGGATAAAGGCTGAGAAGGATTCTATCCCAAATCTAATGAGACATAAGGCCTGTCCACAAGTAGCTTCTAAAACCATTGGAAAGATGCCATGGCTTCACAAAAGTCGAAGAACGGTTGTGATGAAGAGTGACATGCCCTCAACTTAGTGACATGCTGCATGTTCCAAATTCTCCTCAGGAGCTATAGGAAGTTGGGAAGAGAAACAAAGGATTAGCAGTAGCTCCTGTCTTGAGGAAAGTTTCATGAAGATTGTGCAATTTATGCCGTGTCTCAAAGGCTAGGCATGTTTGGGATGCACAGAAGGGAGAGGGAATGAGACATTCTGATAGAAAAAGAGGGGAAGAAAAAAAGAGCAAAAGCATGAGGGAGTGAATATGGTAGGCAGAAGGCAAAGCAGAGGCCAGGCTGCCTGGGATAGGGTGTGTGAGAATGCTGGCCTGGCAGGGTAGGCTCAGACTTGGCAATGCCAGCTTAAGAATTTGGTGTGGGTTCTGCAGGCCAAGAAGTGCCATCAGGATCCACTGAGCAGTGTAGTGACATGACGGAAGTAGTGTTGTGGGAAAATTAGACCGGGATTTATAGGATTGCATATGGCTGTCCAGATGGCAAATGCACCAGTTGCGAAGATTCTCCCTTGCCAGTACAGTGAGCAGCGAGATGACTGGAAGGAAAGATGGGAGCGAGGATCAGCCAGGATGAATTCGGAGGGGGAGAAGAGTGAGTTTCAGCTGGCAATATGGAAGACTTGAAATGAAACATTCAGTTCATTCTGATACAGTGTTTCTGAAAGACTCAGGGGGGCAAAGACCCGGAGGAGAACAGGAGAGTTGGAATTGTGAAGCGCCATGATTATCTGGCTTCTGCCTCTCCCTCCAACCTAATTTTGATGCAAGTGCCGGTATATATTGAACTGCCTGTGGCTTCCTGAAATCAGTTGTTTTCTCACCTCTCGGGGCCTCTGCCCGGAGCACTCTTTCCCTCATTTTTTCCTGAATAAAATTACTGTGGGCAGAATGGCTCCCCCCAAGATATCCGAGTCCTCATCCCTGGGACCTGTGACTATGAGGTAAAAGGAACTATGCAGATGTCATTAAGGTTACACTCCAGAAAACATGGAAGATGATCCTGGATTATCTGAGTGGGCCCAATCCAATCACCCAAGCCCTTGAAAGCTGAGAACTTTCTCCAGCTGGAGTCAGAGAGATGTGGCAAAAGAAGTCAGAGAGATTTGGAATGAGGAGACAAACTCAACTCAGTTTTGCCAGAGGGAGGCCTCACGGAAACCATGACAAGGAATGAGGGTGGCTTCTAGAAGCAAAAACTGGCCTTTGGCTGATAGTCAGCAAGGAAATGAAGACCTAGGTTCCACAATTACAAGAAGCTAAATTTGACTGGCAACCTGCATGAGCTTGGAAGTGGATTCACTTCCAGAGCCCCAGAAAGGAATACAGTTGCTGACACCTTGGTGTTGACCTTATGAGACTCAAAGCCTAGGAAGCAGCCAAGCCACACCGTACCCAGACTTCTAACTTACAAAGCTGGGTGATAATAAGTGGTTGTTGTGTTAAGCCAATACATGTGTTGTGACTTGTTACAGCCTTCATAGAACACTAAGACAGTACCCTTTAATGTTCAGCTCAAACACCCTGCTTTTGGGAAGGCTTTCCTGAGCTCCTCTTCTGGGCTCACATACCACCCTATATATTTCTTTATAATGGCAGGGAAGACAACATATTGATGTCATCTGAATGCACAGTGGCCTCCTTCCCCTAGATCACGACGGCCTTGAAAGAAGGGACCTTGTCTTATTCATTTTTGTATCCGTAGCGCCATGCACTTAGCACAGTACCTGACAGCAGGTGTTCAGTAAACTCTGAGGTGGAAAGAGAAGGAAAATGTGGCCGAAGGGGCCGAGAGATGGAAAGGGTAAAAGAAATTGGAATGGCAGTTATGGAATGAATACAGCATGGGAAAAAAGGCACAGCTTGGGGAATATAGTCAAAGATATTATAATTGTATCGCAGGGTGACAGATGGCAGTTGCCCTTGTGATGAATAGAACGTCGCATATAGAGAAGTTGAATCACTATCTGTACACCAGAAACTAATGTAACATTCTGTGTTAAGTATACTCAGAAAATGGTCATAAACGTATTTATTCATTTATTTATATTTTCATTTACTGTAAAGATTTATTTATTTATTTATTTATTTATTTATTTTTAGAGAGAAAGAATCTCAAGCAGACTCCCCGCTGATCACAGAGCCTGAATGGGGCTCAATCCTATGATCCAGAGATCATGACCTGAGCAAAAATCAAGAATGAGAGGCTCAGGGGCACCTGGGTGGCTCAGTGAGTTAAAGCCTCTGCCTTAGGCTCAGGTCATGATCCGGGGGTCCTGGGATCAAGCCCCGAATCAGGCTCTCTGCTCAGTGGAGAGCCTGCTTTCCCCTCTCTCTCTCTGCCTGCCTCTCTGCCTATTTGTGATCTCTGTCAAATGAATAAATAAAATCTTTAAAAAAAAAATGAGAGGCTCAGCTGACTGAGCCACCTAGGTGCCCCAGCCATAAGTATTTTTTATTTAAAGGAAAACGGAATGGCAGCCAATAATGATGTACTCAGAAGAGCTTAGGAACAGTGTGGCGGCAACATCGGCTGGAGATACAAATAAATGCTAAAAGAAGACTTAAGGGTTTGGAAGGAATATCAACAAACTTAGAGGACTCTAGAAACACTTCGAAATTGCAGGCCTGAAGTTCTTCCCACACACTACTAAGCCCCACTTGGTCAGCACAGATTCTAATGTGTTTTTTTTAAGTCTTCACTCTTAAACAGGAATGGCTAGGCAAAGGTCACCAGTCACTGGGAAGAAAGCTTTACCTTGAAAGAGAGAGACCAATACAAAGAAAAAAGGGATTGAGACATTTTAGAGAGTGGAAGAAAATGTCCACAAAACAATAATGTATATCCTCAAAGAAATAAGAGATATTTTATCACTAAAACAGGAACATGATTATGTAAGAGAAAGACTAATCAAAGAATGAGCATTTGAAAATTAAAAACATGGTATAAAAAAGTTAGCGAACAGGTTTGAAGATGACGTTTAGACAATCACACAGAACGTTCAACAAAAAGATTTATTTTCATTTACTGAAATTGCTCGAGTGTTTACAATGTGTCAGTTACTCTTCTAGGCTCTTGGAATGTATCATTACATCATCATCATCCACAACAGCAACAAACTGACAAAAATCCCATATTTATATAGCTTACATTTTGGTGGACAATATAAAATGAAAGAAAAGTAGAACAATCCAACCTATCCATCATCAAACTAATAAGAATTTCCAGAAAGAGGGGCGCTTTGGGAGGGTTCAGGCCATTGAGTGTCTGACTCTTGATTTCTGCTCAAGTCATGATCTCAAAGAGTGCACGCCCCGACTCGGGCTCCTTGTTGAGTGTGAGCTTGCTTAGGATTCTCTCTCCCTTTCCCTCTGCCCCTCCCCTGCTTGTGCATGCACGAACTCCATGTGCCCATGCTCGCTCTCTCTCTCTCTCAAAAATAACTAAAAGTTTTTTTTGTTTTTTGTTTTTTTTTTATAAAAGAAAACTTTAAAAACATTTCCAGAAAGAAAACTGAAAATGGCGGGAGAAAATGATCAATGAACTAATGCAAAATTCTTTTCCCGGCTCCCAAAGATGCACGTTTTCAGATTTAAAGGACCTACCTAGAACTTGGCACAAGAATATTGTGAGATTCCAGAACATGAGGAGTAAATTGAAGAACCTTAACCCTTCCTGAGAGCAAATTAGATAAGTCACATACAAAGTAGTGGGCTTCTTAACAGCAACATTGTACGCAATGGAGTAATGCCTTCAATATTCTGAGCAAATGACTTTCAACTAAGCCTTCTCCCCTCGGCAAAGTCTCAAAAATGTGACCTCTAAGGCACCCTTACTCAGGAAGTGATACTCAACCAAAACAAGGACATAAACCAAGAAAGAGGTTCACAAAACAGGGATTCCATCCAGGGGAGAGGTGACAGGAATTGACAGGATGCCAACTGTTCAGCATGCCCAGAACATGGGAGCACACCTGAAGGCTCTAGGAGGGTCCTTTGTACCGAGACAAGGCCTCAAAACCCAACCCAAACCAAACAACAGTCACAAGCCTGAGAGAGAATGCAAAAGCTTTGCTCACATCGCCGCGTGGACCATGGACTGCGAGGCATTTTACAAGACTGTTGGAAGGTGTGGAAAGACTTGGCTACAGGTCCAGATAAACTATGCAAAGCGGGACTGTAATCATTAACTACATCTCGGCTCATCAGTGAATGCTAGTCATGTAACCCTAACAAAGGCTTAGATTTTAGATTAATTAATTAAACTTTAGATTATGATACAGCTACTGGGAGAATGGGGGTGAGGGGATCTGTAAGGAAACTGAATCGTCCTATACCGTAGTGAGACTCCAACAGATTAATAATAATGAATCCAAAGACAACAACGCATGCATGTTATTGAGCAGCATGGAAGTAAATATCAGGAAAAAAGTGAAAAAACTGAAAGTAAGATAGGCCAGGTGGTGGGGACGGAGGACCAAGAGAAGGAGGTCTTGCTTTTTTTTCCTTTTTGGTAGCACAAGCCGGGTTTAGACACAGTGATGTACCACTGTAAATCAGCATACAATACTTAGATAAAAGTAATGATTTATTTGAAAAAGAATCAGTGGGGGTTAACCATAAGGACAGCAGGTTATTTGCACCTCCCTTTTCTGAACACTCTGCCCGCAGATCTCCTGTGGTTTCGTCCTGGCTATAATCAGAGAGGAAAGATCCCAAAACCTCTTTCACACTGAGATCCGAGGCACTTAAGGGGCCATCCTTGAGGAGGAGTGTCCTGGAGTTTGGGGTGTGCATTTTAAAAGAGGAGATTAGAGCAGTGCAAAGCAAGGAATAATTTCACAAAAAGGTAAACAGGCGTTAGCACAAGTCCTGACCAGGGTGGGGTCTGGTTACATGGACTGGTGAGTCGGTGACAACCTTGTAGTGTGGAGCTTTCACTATGTTCTCCAGTAGAGTCATGCAATAAAACCAAACATTTGTGCTGCTTTTATAAAGTACTTTCAGCCAGGTCATTCTATCTGAGTCCCATGAGGTCAAGGTCATCCAGCTAATATATGAATAAAGATGGAGCAACTCAAAGATCCAGAACTGGCTGCCAGTGATCCCGGCCTCTGTATGTATTCGGCCACCGTGGGGCTTCCACGTGAATTTTCTGTGGCCCCCTCACCACTGCCCTCAAAAGACTCACTTGGCCACTGACCTAGCGCTGCGCCTGCCCCAGCCCCTCCAGGATTTCTACGCCAACCTGTGCTGCCCCCTGATTCTTTTCTTTCCAACCCCTCTGTGCTCTCAAGGCTATGTCCTCAGATTCCCAGAGCCGAGCACCTCCCACGGCCTAACCCTCAAGGCAGAAGACAGGCATTTGGGATCATGTGTACTGACAGAAACACGTGAAGAAAGGCACCCTCGCTGCCCTTTGATCCCCAAGCAACCCGACATGCCAATGCAGCAGTCTTCACCGAAAGTTCATCAGCCTTCCCGGCAAGGAACCCCAAACCACAGGCAGGGTCTGCCCTGTCAGGGCCTCTCTGATCGCCTCCAACCAGATACCTGGTAAGTTGGATGCAGTCCCGAGCACTGTCCCAATCAGCACCTCAAGAGAAGCCGCCCGGCCTAGCCTAGAGCCTGGGAAGTCTCCCCGCTCTGGGAACATCAGGAGGGGCCGCGCTTGGGAGGCGAACTCGATGAGAGACGAGGACTTAAGCTCCAAAGTTCTTCAAGCAGTGGTTGCTGGGAATGCCCAGGCCCCCACTGTTTGGCCCAGTTTGGGGAATCCGGGTGGGTTAGTCTTCAGCCCAGTAGCGGCTGCATTTCTTCAGGCAGGCCTCTCTGTGAAGCTTGTGTGAAGACGGAGTGTGCCTGGGCCCTGAGGGCGCCTCCTCCACAGTTCTTCCTGCTCCTGATGGCCCCCCCTTTGCTCTGCTCTACTTTGTGACCAGTCTAGGCTTCAGGTCCCAAATGATTGCTTCAGTCAATCCACGAACAATAAAGGGATCAACAGAAATACATTCGCGGCTGAGGTATTTGAGGTTTCATGGGACTTTCCCTGCATGCTTTGCGCTGCAGCAGAGGAGACATGAGAGAGTGGATCTTTACAAAGAAGTTCAGGCACTGACACACAGCCTATGGCCGCATTCCAAGACAGAAAGGAGTTTAGAGCTAGCGGAATCCCTGAAACCACCCTCACTTCAGAGAAGAGGGAGCTGAGGCCTGGGCAGAGGAAGGGACTCGCTCACCGTGCTTAAGGAGTTCATAGCAGAGAACCCAAATCTTGTGGTTCCATCATCCCCTAGAATATTTTCCTTCTCTGCATCACCAAAATTGGTTCATCACCACTATGACTGTGTTTTAGCTCTTAGGAAAGGGGAAGAAAAAGCACAAGGTAAGTCATATTGCTTTTTTAAATTCAAGTATAATTAACATACATACAGTATCAAATGAGTTGCAGCAATTCTATCCCTTATTCAGTGCTCCTCATGATAACTGTTCTCTTCACCTCTTCACCCTATTTCATCCATCCCCTTAAGTGTGCTCTCTATCTTGAAGAGTCTGGTTTTTTTTTGTTGTTGTTTTCACTTTTTTTCTTTGTTTCACTTCTTAAGTTCTACATATGAGTGAAATTATAGGGTATTTGTCTTTCACTGACTGACTTATTTCACTTAGCATAATACCGTCTAGTTCCATCCTCATCATTGCAAATGGCAAGATTTCATTTTTTTTAAAATATTTTTATTTATTCATTTGACAGACAGAGATCACAAGTAGGCAAGAGGCAGGCAGAGAGAGAGGAGGAAGCAGGCTCCCCGCTGAGCAGAGAGCCCGATGCGGGGCTCAATCCCAGGACCCTGAGATCATGACCTGAGCCGAAGGCAGAGGCTTTAACCCACTGAGCCACCCAGGCGCCCCAAGATTTCATTCTTTTTAATGGCTGAGTAATATTCCATTGTGTATATGCATGTATGTGTGTGTGTATATGTGTGTGTGTGTGTGTGTATATATATATATATATATATATACTCCATATATATATATGTATGATATATAACTCATCCTCTTTATTCCTTCATCTGTGGGTAAACACTTGGGTTGCTGATAACCCATTTCCTTTTTTTAAAATTTTTATTTTATTTTTTCAGTGTTCCAAGATACATTGTTTTTGCACCACACCCAGTGCTCATGGCAATCCGTGCCCTCTATAATACCAACCACCTGGTACCCCAACCTCCCACCCCCCCGCCACTTCAAACCCCTCAGATTGTTTTTCAGAGTCCATAGTCTCTTATGGTTCACCTCCCCTTCCAATTTCCCCCAACTCCCTTCTCCTCTCCATCTCCCCATGTCCTCCATGCTATTTGTTATGCTCCACAAATAAGTGAAACCATATGATACTTGACTTATTTCACTCAGCATAATCTCTTCCAGTCCCGTCCATGTTGCTACAAAAGTTGGGTATTCATCCTTTCTGATGGAGGCATAATACTCCATAGTGTATATGGACCACATCTTCCTTATCCATTTGTCTGTTGAAGGGCATCTTGGTTCTTTCCACAGTTTGGTGACCGTGGCCATTGCTGCTATAAACATTGGGGTACAGATGGCCCTTCTTTTCACTCCATCTGTGTCTTTGGGGTAAATACCCAGTAGTGCAATTTCGGAGTCATAGGGAACTTCTATTTTTAATTTCTTAAGGAATCTCCACACTGTTTTCCAAAGTGGCTGCACCAACTTGCATTCCCACCAACAGTGTAAGAGGGTTCCCCTTTCTCCACATCCCCTCCAACACATGTTGTTTACTATCTTGTTCATTTTGGCCATTCTAACTGGTGTGAGGTGATATCTCAATGTGGTTTTGATTTGAATCTCCCTGATGGCTAATGATGATGAACATTTTTTCATGTGTCTGTTAGTCATTTGTATGTCTTCATTGGAGAAGTGTCTGTTCGTGTCTTCTGCCCATTTTTTGACATGATTATTTGTTTTGTGTGTGTTGATTTGAGGAGTTCTTTATAGAACTTGGATATCAGCCCTTTGTCTGTACTGTCATTTGCGATATCTTCTTCCATTCTGTGGGTTGCCCCTTTGTTTTGTTCACTGTTTCCTTTGCTGTGCAGAAGCTTTTGGTCTTGATGAAGTCCCAAAAGTTCATTTTTGCTTTGGTTTCCTTTGCCTTTGGAGACATGTCTTGAAAGAAGTTGCTGTAAGCCATTTCCTTTTAAGAAAAGGTTCAAAGGTTGCAGGCATTATTTCAAAATGCATATTTAGTTATATGGCCACACAGCTGCAATGGAGGTTGAGTTTTTATTTTGAGGATCCAGGTTTACTGCTAGATCTCAGGGATCCAAAGGGGTGCCTGGCTGGCTTAGTCGGTGGAGCATGTGACTCTTGATTTTAGGGTTGTGAGTTCAAAGTCCATGTTGGGTGTAAAGATTTCTTAAAAATAAAATCTTAAAAAATGTTTTCAGGGAGACGACTGGGTGGCTCAGTTGGTTAAGCGTCTGCCTTGGGCTCAGATCATGATCCCAGGGTCCTGGGATCAAGCTTCACATGTGGTCCCTACTCAGCGGGGAGTCTGCTTCTCCCTCTCCCTCTGCCTGCCGCTCTGCTTACTTATGCTCTCTCTCAAACTCTGGGTCAAATTAACAAATAAAATCTTTAAAAACATGTTTTCAGGGATGTATGTTACTAAAAGAAATAAAGCAAGAGAACAGGCAGTGGTGGGAAAGTGGCAGTTTCTAACACATGCTGATTTGGTTTCCCATGTAGGGGAAAGGTGTTTTGAGTTGCGAAGTGGTTTGATGCTAGACTAGGGAGGGTCTTTAGCTGACAAAACCAGCTAAAGAGTGATAGTGTAGGAAGGTGGCCGGCTTGGGTAATGGGCAAGCCACAAGTATGTTTATGACCTCTAGATTAGCTACCAAAAAAATGTAGCAGGACAGGATAAAGAAATGCAGTCCTGGTCAGAATGCTCCCAGTAGAGTCCCTGCTCTCTTTAAGCTGTGTCACTCCGGCCTCATTACTCAGTTGCTCTTTGCCTGACCTGAGATGTTAGCTTAGTCTCCCTGTCTCACGTTCTTTAAGAAGGGCATCTTCTCCACATGGACAGAGGAGCCTGAGAAGGGGGACCTGAGCATTTCTGGACTAGTTCAGGTCACTGCTATCATTCTCTGAGGTTGGCATGCCAACCACTGCAAGTCAATAACAAGGTTTGGCAATATTCTCACAACTGGATGGTGGCAGATGGCAGAGCTGGATCCGTCCATCGAGATGAGGTGTAATGCAAACACAGGCATATGTTCAGGCAAGTGATCAGCACCAAGAGGTCTCCCACGAGGGATCCTTGGAATAGAGGAGAACAAGGAGCAGACTGGTGCCATGAAATAAAGAAGTGACAACCAACTGGTCATGGAGAGAAGAGCCTAGGCTACTACGAACTGAGGCTAGCTCTCTAGCCCCCTCACAGTGGCACAGGTCTGAGCATTCCAGGATTGCAGGCGATGAGGAGTCAGGATGGGGACCAGAACAGACCCAGAGTATTATGAGCTATGGTGTTCAGATATGGACAGAGGGGAGCTCACTCAAGGAGCAGTGTCCCAGGCTTTAAGCTTTATCACAGAATGCAGGAGGGAAATGAGGTTATGCCTGCATCTCAGAGGACAACTCTTCCTGATCTGTGTTATGTCTATATTCTCTACTCCATACCTGAATTAGAAAAGTGAAATAAGTCAAGCAGAGAAAGATGATTATCACATGCTTTCACTCATATGTGGAAGATAAGGAATAGCGTAGAGGACCACAGGGAAAGGGAGGGAAATCTGAAGGGGGAGAAATCAGAGAGGGAGACAAACCATGAGAGACTCTGGGCTCCAGGAAACAAACCAAGAGTTACAGAAGGGAAGGGTGTGGGGTCTGTGGTGACCAGGTGATGGGTATTAACGAGGGTGTGTGTTGGGATGAGCACTGAGTGTTAGACACATCTGATGGGTCATTAAACACTATAATGTATAGTATGATATACTATATGCTGGCTAACTAAACATAATAAAAAAAATTGGGTACCATCCCTCACTCTTCCCTCCATATCTTAACATATCCTATTCTTTTTTTTTTTTTTAAAGATTTTATTTATTTATTTGTCATAGAGAGAGAAGCGAGAGCAAGCACAGGCAGACAGAGTGGCAGGCAGAGGCAGAGGGAGAAGCAGGCTCCCTGCCAAGCAAGGAGCCCGATGTGGGACTCGATCCCAGGACGCTGGGATCATGACCTGAGCCGAAGGCAGCTGCTTAACCAACTGAGCCACCCAGGCGTCCCAACATATCCTATTCTTAATGACCAGATCCTATCTAGTCCATCTTCTGACTCTCTCCTAAAGCTCCAGTCCCTCTGCCATTACTTGGTCTAGCGTAACAAAATCTCTCTCTCTCTCTCTCTCTCCTGGATTATTGGAATAGCTTTCTCACCGGCCTCCCTGGTTCCACTTTTGCTGCCCTACAAGCCATCTGCTATTCACTGAATTGTATCCCCTCACCAAAGAAAATTTGTAGGTTGAAGTCCTAAACCCCAGTAACTCAGAATGTGACTGTTATTTGGATATAGGTTCTTTAAAGAAGTAATTCAGTTAAAATAAGGTCATTAGGGTGAACCCTAATCTAATTTGTAACTGGTGTCCTCATAAGAAGAGGAAATTTGGACACAGGTAATACAGAGGGAAGACAACTTGAAGACAAAAGGAGAAGATGGTCATCTACAAACCAAGGAGAGAGGCTTCGGAAGAAAGCACGTTTTGATTTTGGACTTCTATCCTCCTTCACTGTGAGAAAATTAATTTTTGTTGTTTCAGCCACCCAGTCAGACTGATACTTTGTTCTGGCAGTCCTACCAAACTAGTCCACCATCCTCCACACTGCGCCCAGAGCGACCTTTATGAAGTGCAAGGTTGGTCATGTTAGTTCTCCATTTAAATCTCTCAGTGAGCTCCTGCTTTCAGTCTTGCCAAGAACAGCTAAAAAATCTGGGTATGTATGTGTGTAAAAACAGTGGAAGCTGCTAAAGCAATCATCATCGGAGGGGCCACGATTTCAAAGAGGGTTGAGCCACTGAAAGAAGAGTCCCCCACCCCCAGGGGATATTTGCAAATTCTGGGCACAGAGCAAGAGATTGAGAATCTGGGCTTTGGCTTGGCAGAGGGTCACTGCTGGAGGACATAGGAAAAACAGCTTTTGTGGTGTTAGGGGAAGATTTGAGGGGCCAAGACCTAGTAAAAAGAGAAAAGGAAAGAAATGAACCTGACACATATCCAGTGTTTTCCTCTAGAAATTTGATTAATTTTGAAACAGTACCTCTCATTTAGCATGAGGTCCTCTAGGTTTATCTATTTAGTATCACACATCAGGATTTCCTTCTTCGTTTAAGGTGGAATAATATTCCATTATATGTGTATACCATATCTTCATTATCCATTCATCTATCAATGGATATTTAGGTTGGTTTCCAAATCACGGCCATTGTGAATAATACTGCAATAAACATGGGGATGCAGATATCACTTTGAGATCTTGATTTTGATTCTTTTTAATAAATGCCCAGAAGTGGGATTGCTGGGTCATATGGTAGTTCTATTTTTAGCTTTTTGAGGAACCTATATATAGTCTCCCATAGCATCTGCACCGATTTACATTCCCACCAACAGTGTACAAGTCTTCTGATTTTTCTACACCCTCACCAACATTGTTCTCATCTTTTTTTATAATAACCATTTTAACAGTTGTGAGGTGATATCTCATTGATGCTTTGATTAGTATTTTTCTAATTATTAGCGATGAGCATTTTTCATGTAACTGTTGGCCATTTGCATGTCTTCTTCAGAGAAACGTCTATTCAGGTCCTTTGCCCATTTTTAATCAGGTTATTTGTTTTGGTTTTGTTTTCTTTTGGTAATTAGCTGTAGGAGTTCCTTATATATTTGGGATGTTAACTTCTTATCAGATATATGGCTTGCAAATATTTTCTCCTATTCTGTAGGTTGCCTTTCACTTTGTTGTTTCCTTTGTTGTCCAGAAGCTTTTTGGCTGAATGTAGTCCCATTTGTCTATTTTGGCTTTTGCTGCTTATGCTTTCGATATCATAGTCAAGAAATCATTGCCAAGACCAATGTCAAGAAGCTTTTCCTTGGTTATCTTCTAGTTTTACAATTTCAGGTCTTACATTTAAATATCGAATCCATTTTGAGTTGATTGTTACGTATAAGGGTCCAATTTTATTTTTTTTGCATGTGAATATCCCATTTTCCCAGCACCATTTATTGAAGACACTCTCCTTCCCATTGTCTATTCTTGGCACCTTTGTTGAAGATCAATTTACTGCATACATGGGGGTAATATGTTTTGAAATTAGGTAATGTGATGTCTCTAGCTTTATTCTTCTTGCTCAAGATTGCTTTGGCTATTGATGGTGTTTTGTGTTTCCATATGAATTTTAGGATTGCTCTTTCTATTTCTGTAAAAAAATGTCATTAGGATTTTGATAGGAATTGCACTGAATCTGTAAATAACGTCAGGCAATATGAACATTTTAATAATATTAAATCATGTGATCCTTGAACATGGAATGTCTTTCCATTTATTTGTGTCTTCTTTAATTTCTTCCATAAATGTTTTGTAGTTTTCAGTGTACATGTTTTTCACTCCCTTGGTTAAGCTTATTCCTAAGTATTTTATTCCTTTTTATGCTATCTTATGTGGGATTTTTTTTTTAAGTGGGATTGCTTCCTTAATTTCCTTTTTGGATAGTTCCTTGTTAGTGTATAGAAATTCAACTTATTTTCATGTATGGACTTTGTACTTTACTGAAATAGTTTATTAGTTCTAAGTGGTTTTTAAAAATTTTTTTAAATTTCTTTTCAGCATAACAGTATTCATTGTTTTTGCACCACACCCAGTGTTTCATGCAAATGGTTTTTTTTTTTTTTTTTTGGTGGTGACTTTAAAGTTTTATATGTAAAAGAACATGTCATCTAAAAACAGAGATATTTTCCTTTCTTCTTTTCTGATTTAGATGACTTCTGTTTCTTTTTCTTGTCTAATTGTTCTGGTCAAGACTTCCAGTACCATGTTGAATAGAAGTGACAAGAGTGGACATCCTTTCCTTGTTCTGATCTTAGAGGAAAGTCTTCAGTTTTTCACCATTGAGTATGATGTTTTTTGTGGGTTTGTCATATATTGTATTTATTACATTAAGGTAAATTTCTTCTTTGCCTAGTTTGTTCAGAGTTTTTTTTTTTTCATCAAAGTGTGTTGAGTTTTGCAACTATTGAGATGATCATACAATGTGTATCTTTCATTCTACTAATGTGATGTATCACATTTATTGATTTGCATGTGTTGATTGCATCTAGAGATTAAGAAGCTAAATAGAAAGCCTCAAAAAGTGAACTAGTGTTTTGGGCAGTCTCTCTGTTCTGAGTAGATAAGAATTACTGTTTAAGATCTACCAATGGTAAGGGTTTCATTAAACACAAAAGATTATCAGCTGAAAGTTCTGGACAGTAATTTCTTGGAAGTAGGGGCAAAAGAAAAGTAGAAGGGCTTTACCAGCATTGAAACTGGATTGATTCAGCTTAGTCACTGATTCAGTAAAAGTGATCTGCCATTACTTGATCTACTTAACAGAGAAAAGAGTGGATTCTTTCTGAGAGAAGATAACATAATCTGGAACCTATATAATTAATTATTTTTACACAATTGGTTGACATTCATTCAAAACTTTTTAGGAATTATAAGAGAGAAGGCCTTATGATGGAAAACCTAAAAAAGAACAAAACCCCCAAGCAGACAATAGATACAAACCCACAGGTGATCCAGATATATAAGTTAGCAGACAAGGAATTTCTAATAACTGTATGTTCGAAAAATAAAGGAAAAGGTGGAAAAGTATATAAACAGAAAAATTCAATCCAATCATTAGAATCTATAAAGAATCAAATGGACACTTGGCACATGATTAACAATATCAATAGAATCCAGCAGAAATGAAGTTTTGCCTATTCCAAGCTTATTTTTAAGAGCACTGGGAGTTTTTACTCTCTCTCTGTTAGAACACTCATTTGGAGGGAGCCCTATAAGAAGTTTGGCTCCCCTGCTGGACAGAGTATGTGGAGTGGAGAGGCCCTGAGATTTTAGGTACAGGAAGAAAGGGCCAATCATCTCAGAGACTCAGCTGAGCCTCTGGATGATTCCAGTAGCTATCTGACTACAGCTGCATGAATAGACTCCGAGAAAGACCAGCAGAAGAGCTGCCCATTGGAGCCAGCCAATCCACAGAACAGTGAGAGAAAATAGCTTGATGTTTTAGTCATCGTGTTTCCCGGTAAGTTTGTTAGGTGAAGATAGATAATAGAAACACCGTTTTTCATAACTGCTTCATAGCCCACACAAGGAGGTAGGGTGATAGAGATCTGATTATCTGACGATCCCTGGGCACACAAGGTTAGATTTTCTTGTTGGAAACCTGTTCAAATCTTCATGAAAAAGGCTTTGTTCCTGTATCCTTGCACTTCTGTGTGAGCCAAGCCTTAGTAGGATGTCGTCCCTGAAGGGAATATTCCAAGTCTCCACTTGAGTTGGGCAAGAAAGACTTTAGTCCCAGATCTTGGCATTTCTACTTCAATGGGCAGGTGGGGGAAACTCTCAGGCTGACTCATAATCAGTCATTTAGGGACGTGTTCTCTTTCCTCCTGTTTGGAGGCTAATAACTGCTCCATGACATTGCTTTTCCACCCGTCCACCACCGCATACCTTTACAAGTCCTGGTTTCACTCAAATATTCTCCCATACGAGTGCCTGATGTCATCCCAAGGTCTGCATCAGATGGAGTTCAGAGGGCATTCCCCGCCACCCAAGGCAACATTCCAGTGCTGACTGAGAAGACATATTGTCGCGGGCTTTATTTCCTTATTTTCATCTTGTTGAGAGTTCCACTTCAACAGGTCCTGTGAGAACATTCATTTGCTGCCATAATAATGTCAAAGTACATTTTGGATGTAGCTGATTGGCGTATCATCCCAGACCACCACTTGTATAAGGCAACCTACCTTGCGTTGTCTTTTTTTAGAATGCACATCTTTATGTCATACATCTAATTGAGCCAACTCAATTATCCAGGCTCCTGAAAGGGCCAAGTGGTGTAAGTAATCAAACACGTAGGAGAAAAGGTCATTTTTTATTTGTTTAGGGAATGTATTATAGATTTTTCCCAGCCACAGCAGGTGTTCCTAATTATGATTTTGCTTAGGCTAATACTAGAATTAGTGTGCACGCTCTGAGCTTACACATTGCCAGAATGTGTCGGGTAGCTGAGCAGGGAGAGCTGACCCAAGACTGTTAAGAAGCGGTCTGCTGCACAATTTGCCTGCCAAGTGTTGAATCCTCTTTTCGTAACTTATCTGTGAGACTTCCCAGATGAAACAAGAGCTGTTCCTCACTTTGACGGGCTGCATACCAACTGCGCGGACGCCATCATTTCTGACACTCTCAAAAATCTCTCTTTGTGACTCACCTCCCCGAACTCTGCTCTCCTTTTCTGCAGTCATGGAAGCATCTAGACTGCTGTATTAACCCATCCATTGCAGTGTCCATCCCTGATGGATTTGGGGGCCAGGTGGGAGGCTTGCTTCAGCCACTATCTTTATCCTGATTACTCCTAAATTTTCATCCCTCTCAAAATCTTGTACCGTGCAGAGCTGCCTATTTATTTCTCCCTGAATGTCCCACAGGAACTTCACCTGAACTTCTCTTCCTCATTCCCTTCCAAATCAACTGCTCCTGCGTTCCTTACATCAGTGGCAGGTACCACTCTCCACTCTCTACTCTTCTTTGTCTTTCCTCACCTTCTCCAGTTCTTGCTTTTACCTCAGTTGTCACTTCTGCCCACTTACCTCTCTCCATCCAGACCACGTCTCCACCCCCTCTCGTCTGATCTGCTGAAACATTCCCGTAACTGGCTTCCTTGCATGGAATCTTGCTCCTCACCCCCATCCATCCTCCACAGAGCGAGGACACAGAAGAGTTGTTCTAATAGACATATCTCATTAAATCCCTCCTGTGCTTAATGGTTTTCCACCGCCTTTAGGGCCAAGTTTAAACTCCTTGCCTCCTCTACGAAGGCCCTGCCCCAAGGTTCTCTCTTTTCCTCAATCTCATGACATACCAGGTTCTCTAGTCTCGAGGCCTTTGTCAGGGTCCAAGCTCTCCTCTCCTAACCCCTGTGCTTCTCTGTAGATCTCCTCCTACTGTGGGTGCCACAAGGGAGTAGGATGCATGTGCACCTGTTCCCTGCTCGAGCGGTTAGCACAGCGGTTGGAACAGAAGAGCCACTCAAGAAACACTTTCTGGATGGTGAACGAAATAACAGCCCCCACCTGCTCTCCCTTCTTCCAGGGTCTCTGCCCTCCCAAAGTGTCCTTTCTGCCACTACCAGAGTGATTTCTCAAGACTGGGACCTAAGGCACAGCTTTGTTCAAGTCACATTTGAGCTTAAAAAAAAAAAAAATCAGTTTCCCCCTTGCTTACAGAATGAAGCCCCGATGCTTTTGTATGATATGACATCCAGATCTTCTGCAACGTGGTCCTAAACTCCGTGGCCAACCTTATTTGTCTGCTTTCCTTTCTGCTTCGCAAAGTCTATCTTGCAGTGCAATGAAGTCGCATGCTCTTTCTTGCCCGCACCTTTTGCTCTCTGGCCTCCGTGTCTTTGATTTTGGAGATCCATCCATCGGACAGGCGCTTACTACATGTCTGCCTGAGTCATAGCTCTCCTTCGTGCCGTGTGTCCTCTCCGAAGCTTATGCTGTATCCGCCGCCCCCCCCCCCAGCCGGAAGTGACCATTTGCTCCTGTGAACAGCCCCGCCCTCTTTGCCTCCCTTGCAGCCCATTACACGCACACGGGCTCATTCGCTACTAGACTGAGAACCGCAGGAGGGAAGGACCAGGCTTTTCTGTGTGTCGTTGACAGGTCTCGGTTGACGCTAGAGGTGTGGGGCCCATTTGCTGATCTACGCTTGTTTCATAACCTTGGACTTGAAGTGTGGGCCAAGGACGAGGTGCGGAAGGTGTCGTCAGGGGCTTGGTAGTAATTCACAAATTTCAGGTCCACCACTTACCAAATGAGAATCTGCATTTTCACAAGATCCCCAGTTGATCGACACGCACATTAAAATTTAAGAAGTAGAGCGCCTTTTTATTCCTCAAGGGAGCAGGCATCTGCAAAGAAAGACAAACAGCACGGCTTGTAATTCCGTGCTCTCCGACCTACTACCCATTTACAGTCTCTGCTTGGGCATTACCAGTGCAATTTCGTCTGGCTCTGAGTTTGGGACCCTCCCCTTCTCCGAGAAGCTGATTAGGAACCCGCTCCGAAATAAGGGAAACCCTTTCTCCCTTTAGAGGGCCGTGAATGCACAAAACTGGCCCCAGATGGGGAGGGAAGCTGTGATTGTGTGCAGCTTGCCTTCATCGGGCCGGTCTCTGGCCAAGCTGTGAGTCAGGCCTGTGTCCTCTGTTAATCATCAGTGAAAGGAATGCCACGGAGCGCTGTCAAGTGAGCTTTAGAGCAAACCACTCCTAGAAACATCTGGAGCCGGCAGAGGATCGTGACTGTGAATACGGATGAGGGGAACAATTGAACAATTTGAATTAATCATGGTTTTAAGCGCCTCGTACAAAATGTATTTGTATTTGATCTAAAGAGGCAAACAACTTGGTGATGCTTCAGCGTCTTAGGTTTTAGAAAAGAGGTCACGACTCTGGTAAAAGAACTTTGTTTCCAGGGCGCCTGGACGGCTCAGTCGGTGAAGCGTCTGCCTTCAGCTCAGGTCACGATCTCAGGGTCCTGGGATTGAGCCCCGCATTGCTGGGGCGGGGGGGGGGTCCTCTGCTCAGCAGGAAACCTGCTTCTCCCTCTCCCTCTGTGCTCGCTCTTGTACTCTATCTCTCTCAAATAAATAAAATCTTTCAAAAAAAAAAAAAAAAGAAAAAAAAAGGAACTTTGTTTCCTGAACTTTCTTTCCCCAGATTGAACAAGAATAGCCTTCTCTTCTTCCCTAGGCCTTACTTAATTATCACCACAGCTCAAGTGTTACATTCGGCGCCCACCTTGTCCACTGATGCTGATCAGTCCTGTGGAGTGTATTGTCTCACTTCTCTGCCGTGTGCTGCCCAGCAACCTGGTAATTGGCAAGGCCCTCAAGTTCGGGCAAAGCAGCTCCAGTGGGGAAGTGGCAAAACCCGCTGTCTGCCTCGGGCGTGTATTGGCTGCTCAGTGACTGTCCCTAAAAGCTCCTCACTCTCCTTTGAGCTGCTTGGCTTGCAATCAGAGCCACACCCAGACGGGTCCGGGAGGGTCTCCAGACCAGCTTCTGGCTGACACCGGGAAAGAAAGGGAAAATTGTCGCTTCTGCCATTGAGAGGACAGAAAGAGCAGGGTTTGCCGGCCCCTGTGCACGTAATCCAAAGTGGCTATAGAGCTATGCTCAGCAAAGAAACAACTGTTTTGAATCAAAAACTGGAAGATGACAAACAGGCCATCAGTGGAGGCTGTCCTTTGTCTGAGAAAGTTGCCCTGGGACAAAATTGTGAAATAGATGCATTTCACGTTTTTCTCGTTGAGAGTTTCTTCTTTTGCTGGGAGTATCATTCAAGGTTCTCCAGATAAACAGAATATATGTAGATATTCAATCCCTCTCTCTTCCAACAGAATATATGTAGATATTCAATCTCTCTCTCTCTTTCGAGGTATTTTGTATTTTATATATATAAAACATCTCGGGAGATAGTTTAGGGAATTGGCTCATGTGTTTGTGGGGGCTGGCGAGTTCGAAATATGTAGGACAGGCCAGCTGGCTGGAAACTCAGGCAGGATTTCTATGTTACAGATTTGAGGCAGATTTCCTTCTTCTACAGTATACTAAGGCAGTTTGGCATTTCAGCTTCATCTAGCATACATAGGCCACCTTTCGGTTCATGGTTCATCCTTATCCCCACCCCCACCCCCCCAGGCCCACAAAAAGAGCAAATTGCTAGACTGGGCAAGGGCCAGCTGGCCTTATCTGGTTATTCAAGGTTGCTGGTCTGGAAATCTGGTGGGGTTCTTTGTAGGATTAGGAAGTCAGGAAGTGGGGTATTTGTGTGATGCCACCAGCATGCATAGTGGGAATCCCTGGGGCAGTGTGGAGAGAGCCAGATTCCTAGGTTGTCGCCTCTCTCAGGAGAGGCCTGTGGTAGCAGTGACTCAAGAACTATTCTAATGTCTTCCTTTGCCTTTGAAGCCACAGTAGTTTGGCTGTCCCCGTTTTGTATCGCTCTGCCCAGCGAGGCTGGCCAGCTCCTCTGAAGGAGAAGAGTACTCACTGGTTAGGGTTAAGTTAACTGGTCAGGGAGTTAGAGCTCACAGCTCTAGGAAGCCCAAGACAAGATCTGATTGTGCTTGGCTGTTCCCTTGCCATGACCCTGACAGGCAACCGAAACTTTTCCACTCATCTCCCAGCTATATTGTGCCGCACTGAGCTAGGCGCAGGGCTCCAGAAAAGAATCAGACATGATCCATGCCCTTGAGGAGCTCACCACCCAATGGGCCAATGGTTTCAGGCAAGGGGATTAAGAGGAGACCCACCTTCCTCCCTGTGCGCTGATGTTCCCTCTCCTTCCAAACCCAGTGAACCTCGCTTCCTCCCTTCGAGCCACAAACCTCTGGGGGCCTTCTGGTCTCCCAGGGTCCTGCCCCGCAGTGTTCCTGCAAGGCGTACCGCCTTCTCCTTGCTCCTAAAATAGGTCCACCCCACTCTTCCATGCATTCAGACTTTGTTGCCAGCTCTCCGGTCATCGGCTATCACTCTGATAAAGTTCAGTGACAACATATTGTCACATAAAGTGGAATGAATAACTGGTAGTCTACTTAAATTCATTCATTCAACCAACAAATATGTATCTAGAACCTACCGTGTACCAGGCCCTGTGCTAGGTGCTGGGTATAGAGAGGCAGATCTGGCATGTTTCCTGCCTGCAAGGAATTCAACATCTAGTTAAGGACAACCGATTAATATGCATAATTGCCACACTGTGTTAAGACACACAGTGATGGGATATGTGCTGTGAACAGTTGTGACAGAGAGAGGGAAAGAGTAACCCATCTTGGCCTAGGGAAATGGAGATCAGGGAGAGAAGAGGGTTGAGTTGTTTCCACAAAAATAAGGAGCAGCTCACCAAGTAAACAAGGGAGAGGAGACTTTCCAAGGAGAGGGAAGAGCAGGAGCAAAGACACAGTTGAGTCATCATACGCAGCCTGCTGGGAGCCTGGAGATAAGTGGCTTTAGGGTGACCAGATGTGATGCAGTTGCAGGCCAGGGACTAGAAGTGTATGTAGAAGTGAAGCCTCCGATGTTTCAGAAGACAAACCTTGGGCGTAATGCTAAGAGAAACAGGGAGCTATGGACATTTTTTTTTGTTTCCTGATAATAGCATCATTAAAATATAACGCATATACCATGCAATTCACACATTTTGAGTGTACAATCTGTGGTTTGTAGCAAATTCACGAGGTTGTGCAACTATTACCACTACCTAATTCCAGAACATTTTCATCACCCTAACAAGAAGCCCTGTACTCATTAGGAGTCACTCCCCATTTTCCACCCACTGGCGATCGCTAGTCTACTTTTTGCATCTATCTTTGCCTATTCGAGATATTTCCTATAAATGGCCTCATACAATACGTGGTCTTTTGTGACTGGCTCCTTCCACTTAGCATCATGTTTTTGAGGTTCATCTATGCTGTGACAGCTTCCTTTTCATGGCCAAAGAACATTCCATTGTATGGGTGTACCCTATTTTATTTATCCATTCATCAGTTGATGAACATTTGAGTTGTTTATAGTTTTTGGCTCTTATAAGTAATACTTCTGTGAACATCTGAGTGCTAGTTTTTGTATAGATATATGTTTTCAGTTCCTTTGGGTCTGTACCTCTGGGTGGGATATCTGGGTGATAAGATAACTCCATGTTTAACTTTTGAGGCACTGCTAGACTGTTTTCCAAAGAGGCTACACCCTTCTACATTCCCACCAGCAGTGTAGGAGGGGTCCAATTTCTTTGCATCTTTGCCAACACATACTATCTTTCTTTTTGATTATAGCCATCCTAGTGAATGTGACATGATATCTTGTCATTTTCCTTTACATGTCTCTGATGACTAATGATATTGAACATTTTTTCATGTCCTTAGCAGCCATTTGTACATCTTTTTTGGAGAATTGTCTATTCAGATCCTTGCCCAGATTTTCACTGGACTGTCTTTTTTATTATTGAATTGTAACATTTTTTTTGTTCTGATACAAACCCTTACAGATATATGATTTCCAAAAATTATCTCCCACTCTTGGGTTGTCTTTTCAGTTTTTTGATGGAATCCTTTGAAGCACAAAAGTTCTTATTTGGGTGAAGACCAGTTAATCTCTTTTATATTTTAGAGAGTGCTTTGGGTATTACATATGGGAACCCTACCCAACCCGAGGTCATTCAGCCATAGCCCTATGGAAGAATGTAAAACAGGGAAGTGAAATGTGAGGTTTTTCAGGGTAAAAACATCAATCTAGCTATTGTGTGGAGGAAGGCCTTTGTAGGACAAGTCTGAAAGTAGATAGATTAGCTAAAAGGCTATTGAAGTAACACAAGTGAAAGACGATGGAATGAAAATGAAAAAGATATGAATGAAAATAAATAAAGGTGGATGAATTGGACATCTATATCAAGGTCATTTCCATGGTTCAGTTGGGTGGTTATAAGATCAGATCTAGGATAGTCTGAATAGAAAGGGAAAATAGTATTTTAAAGAGATATTGCTTTGGAGGGAGCTGCAAAGACTTGGTGCCTAATGGGAGAACTGGAGTGTGTGGAGAGGGAGGGAGAGGACAGTTAGGGTCTGGATTACTGGTTGGATGAAAACAGCTGACACAGAAGGACCAACAAATGGGAACAGAGAGTGGGGATAAAGGAGAAGGAAGAACACTCTGGAAGAATTAAGTTTTGAAAAACCATGAAGACATCCAAACAAAAATGCCCACTAGGCAGGAGGAGATTTAGATCTGCAACCCAGGAGCAAGGAAGGGCTACAACTGTAACAAGACAAAAGACTTTTCACATTAATACTTGGATGTAGATGTGTTCAGAACTCTGGAGACATCTTTGGTGTTACCATTTTCAAAAATAATGGTCCTTTGTAGGCTCTAATACTGATCTGCAACCCCAACAAGAGTTTTTGTTGCTGTTTGGTATTTTTTTTGTTTTTGCTCGGAGGGAGTTGGGTAGAGAATGGCCATAAGGGAAGGGACATACAAAGATTAGGTGAAAGTAAGAGACAGGGAAGAAATTGAGATCACACAGGAAAGAAAGCACATAAGGCCTACATGAAGTTTCTTCCATCAGCAGCCTCCTAAAGCTGTGATGGGGGTGTTGGCCCCGAGTAAGTGACTGTGTTCATTCTTCCCATCCAATGCTCCCCAATTTTCTGTGAATGGTTCACTTAGCTTCATAAATACCTTTATCTGTCTGTGTCTCACTTATTTAGCATTGTCTTTGTCTTTTTCTGTCTTAGTCTCTCTTTGTTTCTTCATCATTCGTTCCCTCAGGGGACTTTTTCATTCTTTATCAGCTCAATATTTCATCTATGGGCTGACCCACATTCTTCCAAAAGGTTGGCCACTCCCATCTGAGAATGCAAGGGCCACTTACCCCCAAGTAGCTCTGGGCTGCCACTAGATGGCAGTGTCTGGGAACGTTGTTAATCTGTCCTAGCCTTTCAGGAGTGCCCCAGGGCTGAGAGGTGAGAATTTCAACTTGGTTCTTCTGCCTTTACTGTGTTGCAACCAGTTGTTAACCAAGGGCACCAGACCTCGCAGGATCCCTTTGTCTCCCACCAAGGACAAGGCAATTTGTGTTTGTAAAACACTGACAGCTGGAAAAGCCTGTTCTCTAAGCAGGTCTTGTCCCCCCACCTCAATTCTCACACAAGTTCCTAGCCACAAAACCTTCCCCTAGTTGTCCTCTTAGTCCCTCTTCAGCCGCTGTTTGGTTCTGCTTTTAAGGTAAATTCGTTTCTCCCTCCCTTCCCAGCCTGGTTAGCAAAAGCTGGGTTGATCCTCTTTCGTTGCTTTGAGCATGGGCTTCTAGGATCACATGCTGTCCAAGCCTAAAGGTTCTTAGGCTTCATTGAGTCTAACCCCATCATTTGCAGATGGGGCAACTGAAACACATAAAGGAGCAGAAATTTTTTCATGGTTACATAAAGAATTTAGGTCAGAGGCTCTTGATATATTTGTATTAATCAACAAAACAACCAGAAGATCATTTTGCTCCACTAATTGTGCCATCCTGGCTGGATTTCTGGGGAGGGAGGCAAGGGAGGCACTTCGAATCTAGTTGGGAAGACAGACTCCCATACTATAAAGAAGATATGATGCTTTCTGAAATCGGGTGGTGGAAGAACAAAGCCGATGTGTGTGAGTGGCTCGGGGATTCAGAGAAGAGAGAACTCTAAGGAGAAAGAGGGTCATGGGTGGAGGTTGAGGGTGAGAGAATCAGGTGAAGCTTGGAGACGGGAAATCCAACAATTACAATTATTCAGGAATCAAAGCCTACTAGTTGAGTAGAGGGTGATGGTCAAAGAGAAGTAGAGATAAGGCTAGACTGGTAGGCTGGCACCGGACTGTTTGACTCTGAAAAGTCAGGCTCATTTTCTACTTATGCTGAAGAGGAACATTCACATACTTTTGCTCTTTAGATCTTCTATTTTCAGTGGAAACTTTCCACTAACTTTGATTCCCCAAGACATTGTCTCTTCACTTTGCCCCATTTCGCCCATTAGTCTCAGCCTCTCAGAAATGAAGTTGAACTACAAAATTAGGCTGGTGCTTCTGTTTCCTAGTGACGTCACCAAGAATGACTTGAACATACTCCTGCTCTAAATCCCATTTCTTTGTTTCCATCTCCCACCCACTCACAGGAGTCTGGGCACCTCTGCCTCCCACAGGTCCCTTTGTCTCAAGAGGACTTCCGGGAGGGTTGGAGAGCTCTTGACAGCTGAGCAGCCGCTACAGGAGGTAAGCATGACTTCATGCAAACTCCAAAAGAAGAACACTTTAAAAGCAGCTGGAACATGGAGGTAATCCAAGAGCCCTTTCCAATTGCCAAGAACGCATCTGTGCCCATGCAGTCTGAAGAGCAACATTGCAAAGCTGGTGTGCTCTTTCCCCTTTTGAACTCCTGCTTCATGTCCCCAGATGGCTTGAGGTCTGTTTTTCTACCAGGAATCTTCCAACCAGGTCTACTCCTGCCGTGAGAACCTTTTGCCTTAGATCTTGGCTTCTGCTTGGCCCAAGGCCTAGCACATAGTAGGTGCTCCACAAATGACATTCTTTTCCTTCAGAAGAGCCTTAGAGATTATTTAGGTGTTAGGCCCCATGGAGTCACTTCAGGGGCCACTGGGGGTACGAGTCCCTGGGGAACAGGCAAGCTGCAGGCCCTCATGCCTGATTTAACAAAAAGAACTCTATTTGTGTATGTTAATTTATAGTTTGGACTTCAGGATCAGATTTTATTTTGGAGCGAGAAAAGAATGCTCTCACTGATCCAATATCTACATTTTCTAGATGAACTCAGTGAGGCTCAGAGCCACTTTAAGTAGAATCAAGAAAACAATCCTACTTACAATAGCAATACAAATAATAAAATACATAGGAATAAATTTAACTGAGAAAGTGAAAGACATGTACACCAAGAACTATAAAACATTGAGAAAAGAAATTAACGAAGACACAGATAAGTGGAAAGACATCCCACGTGTTCCTGGATTAGATGGCTTTATATTGTTAAAATGTCCATACTACCTTAAAGTGATCCACAAATTTAATGCAACCCTTATCAACATTTCAATGGCATTTTTTAAACAAATAAGGGAAAAGTCCTAAAATTCATGTGGGAACAGAAAGACTCTGAATAACCAAAGCATCCTGAGCAAAGAGGACAAAGCTGGGGCATCACATGTCTTCATTTCAAAACATATTACAATACTACAGTAATCAAGACAGTACAGTGCTGGCATAAAAACAGACACATAGATCAAGGGAACAGAACAGAGAACCCAGAAATACATTCACATATTTATGGTCAACTGATCTCCAACAAACGTGCCAAGAATACACAGTGGGGAAAGGAGAGTGTCTTTAATAAATGGTGTTCGGGAAACTGGATACCCATATGCAAAAAAATGAAATTAGACCCTTAGCTTACATCATACATAACAATAAGCTCAAAATGGATTAAAGATTTATCTGTAGGACCTGAAAATGTAAAACTCCTGGAAGATAACAAAGAGAAAAAAGTTTCTTTATTTTAAATTTTATTTATTTATTTTTATTTAGATTCGATTAATTCACATATAATGTATTATTAGCTTCAGAGGCAGAAGTCTGTGATTCATCAGTCTTATTGTTTTTTTAAGATTTTATGTATTTATTGGGGCGCCTGGGTGGCTCAGTGGGTTAAGCCGCTGCCTTCGGCTCGGGTCGTGATCCCAGGGTCCTGGGATCGAGCCCCACATCGGGCTCCCTGCTCAGCAGGGAGCCTGCTTCCCTCTCTCTCTCTGCCTGCCTCTCCATCTACTTGTGATTTCTCTCTGTCAAATAAATAAATAAAATCTTTAAAAAAAAAAAAGATTTTATGTATTTATTTCAGAGAGGGAGAGAGAGAGCGAGCATGAGTGGGGGAGGGGGAGAGGGAGAAGCAGAGTCTCTGCTGAGCGGGGAGCCCGATGTGGGGCTCGATCGCAGGACCCTAAGATAATAACCTGAGCTGAAGGAAGACACTTAACTGACTGAGTGACCCACGCACCCTCATCAGTTTTATATCACCCCCAGTACTCATTACATCATGCACCTTCCCAATGTCCGTCCCCTTTACCTCTCATCCCTCTACCCCTCTCCCCTCCAGCAGCCCTCAGTTTGTTTCCTATGATTGAGTCTCTTAAAATTTGTCTCCCTCTCTGATTTCATCTTGTTTTATTTTGCCCTCTCTTCCCCTATGATCCTTTGCTTTGTTTCTTAAATTCCATGTGAGTAGGATCATATGATAACAGTCTTTCTCTGATAGGCTTATGTCACTGAGCATAAGACCCTTCAGTTCCAGCCCTGTTGTTGCAAATGGCAACTCTCCTTTTACTTTGTAAAAATTACATGGCAATTCTGCATCGAGTCCATTTAAACAAAGGGTTCCACCTCTAAGCATTGATTGCCTCCTACCATGGATCAGCTTGGCCCTAACTAGCAGAAGGACAAATATCTATACATCAAAATGGAAAGGAAATTTCCAAAACAGGGATCAGGCTGCAAGGAACCACCTCAGAGATGATTTCTGAGACTGATAAGCCAGCCCGAGACATCTGGGTTAATAGGAAAAGGTAAAGTACCTACAAATGAAGACATTGTGTTGGTGCTATGGCTTTACCTGTGAGGCAAAAAGGGTACAATCAAAATGGGGAAGCCAAAGATACAGGTGCAGTGATGTTAAATCAGTTGAGAATTATATTCCTGGGACATGTGAGAATCTGGGTTCCTTGTGTCTGAAAATAATCAAGCCAAGGCTGTCATGGATAGGGGCACGAGTAGCAGGAAACTGCCATTAAAATTCCTGCTTTCTGCATCCTTGGTACTGCTCAACCCTTCCAGTCATCATCTTGCTCATTTTCAACTGATAATAAAAAATTCCTATTCTGTTTGGCTTACAGATATTGAGCGAGGCTCAGTGAGACACTAAATGTAAAAGCTAAGGGAGGCAAAGGCTGCTTGGAAGATGGCGGAGTAGGAGGACCCTGGGCTCAGCTCTTGCTGCGTGCTCACCTAGAGAGCACCCCCATCGGCACAAATAACTCGGAAAGCGACCAGATATCTGGGAGAAAGGACTTTCCACAGCCCGACAAAGACAAGAGGCTGCAGCGAAACAGATCCACCCTCTCCGATCGCTCTGGGCAAGATCCATCAAAGCATTGCCACAAGCCTGACAGTTTGTGAGCACCCAGAGGAGGGCCAGCACCACTCCAGAGAGAGTCCTGCTCCCGGAGAGTGGAGGGCAACCACACACCAGTCTGCCTGCAGGCCCTGCCCACCTCCAAAAGCTTCTCAGGGGAAAACACAGGGAAAGTGTCTGCAGTTTGGGGCTACTTCATCTCTGGTAGATGCCTGGTCTGACTCAACTCAAGCCCAAGGCAGCCCCCGACTGACCCACTAACGCCACGGGGGCCAGACTGTGCCCACAACAGGCAGAGAGCTGACTGAAAGCAAACACAGCTCCACCACAATGGCAGGACACCCCTGGGGCAACATACATAAGAGACACCCCTGAAGTGCCAGGTTCTAGGGAACAGTGACATTGCACTGTGGGACCTCTTTGTCATAAAGCCACTACTTCCACGTATAGGAGACATCACTGACTTTCCTAACACAGAGAAACAGACACAGCAATAGACAGAATGAGGAGACAGAGGAATATGTCCCAGATGAAAGAACAGAAACAAATCACAGCAAGAGACCTAAGTGAAATGGAGATAAGAAACATGTCTGATACTGAATTTAAAGTAACGTTCAGGGACGCCTGGGTGGCTCAGTTGGTTAAGCCACTGCCTTCGGCTCAGGTCGTGATCGCAGGGTCTTGGGATCGAGTCCTGAATTGGGCTCCTTCCTCGGCGGGGAACCTGCTTCTCTCATTGCCTCTGCCTGCCTCTCTGCCTGCTTGTGTGTACTCTCTCTCTATCTCTGGCAAATAAATAAAATCTTTAAAAAAAAAAATAAAGTAACATTCATAAAGATCCTCACTGGAATTGAGAAAGGAGTGCAGAAACTCTATGAGACCCTCCACCAAGAGATGGCAGCCTTAAAGAATGAATTAGAGCTACTGGACTTACTGAATGGGAATAAAAATAGACCACCTGAAATAAATAGCAAATAAGAGGAAGTAGCATGGATCAGTCACCTGGAGGACAGGGTCTTGGAAAGTAATCAAGCCGAGCAGATGAGAGGGTTAAAAAATACACAAAATGAGAATAGACCTAGGGAACTCAACAACACTGTCAAGCGTAACAGTCGCATGATATGGATCCCAGAAGGAGAAGAGCAAGAAAAGGAGGCAGATTTTTCTGAAGAAAGAATAGCTAAAAACTTCCTGAATCTGGGGAAGGAAAAAGAAATCCAGATCCAGGAGGTACAGAGAGCCCCCAACAAAACCAACCCAAAGAGGTCTGCACCAAGACACAAAGTAAATAAGATGGCAAAAAGTAAAGATAAGAAAGAATTTTAAAAGCAGCAAGAGAAAGGAAATCAGTGGCATGGAAGAGAAACCCCATACGGCTATCAGTGGCTTTTTCAGCGGAAACTCTGCAGGCCAGAAGAAAGCGGTATGATAAATTCCAACCACTAAAAGGAAAAAAATATGGAGCCAAAAATACTCTATCCTGCAAGCCTTCTATTTAGAATAGAAGGAGAGGTAGAGTTTCCCAGAAAAACAAAAGTTGAAAGCAAAACCAGCCATGTCCCTGTCACCCAGGATGCCATCGGCCTGTGGATCCCAAATTCACAGTCCAGCCGCGGACCTCTGCCAGAGTGGGCATGCCACAGCCTGCCACCTGCTCAGTGCCAAGTCAACACGCCTTGACCACAGACTGACGAGGACTCAAACTAACAGTCTTCCCCTCAAATTCCAGCCCCTGTGCTCAAGTTTGTGCTCAAAAGTGGGCATAAGTATAACAGCAGAATGAAGCGTCCCAAACAATGGCACTAATCCTGTGGAATATATCATGGATAAAAGGAGTGTGGTTGGCTGAGAACATCTCCAATAAGCACATTAAAGAACAATACATGCAACATGAGGTTAATTACTAAAAGAAACAAACCCAGGAGAAATCAAATAGGACGAAATTAGAGAGGGAGACAAACCGTAAGAGACTCTTAATCATAGGAAACAAACTGTGGGTTGCTGAAGGGGAGGTGCGTGGGAGGGTGGGGTACTTGGGGGATGGGCATTAAGGGGGCACTCGATGGAATGAGCACTGCGTGTTCTATGCAACTGATGAATCACCGAACTCTACCTCTGAAACTAATAATACACTATATGTTAATTAATGGAATTTAAATAAAAAGGAAACCCACAAAAAAAAAAAGAGCTAAGGGAACTTTTAAAGGCTCTGCAAGTAGTAGTTACTGCTATGGTCCATGTGTTGCCCCTCTGTTTTGTTTAAAAGTTGATATGTTGATGTGACTTGATTGGCTGAGAAGGGTTCCCTGCTTCTGACCCATCGTATCCCCTAGAGTGAAATTCCTAATTATGCCATCCACCAGCTATCAACATTGTATCATGAATGAGTTTATCATAGAGCTGGGCACTGGGTGCTGGCTCAGCAGCCGGAGAAGAGGATACTGCCTAGAGAGGTGCCCTGCCTGGGGAATGCTCAAGATGTTCGAATGTTCGAGATGCTCCTGGCATCAGGAATAGAATCACCAATTTCCATTTTCTCTCTCTCTTTATCAAAAAGTCCTCACTGTGTGTGTGTGTGTGTGTGTGTGTGTGTGTGTGTATGTGTACAAATATATATACAAAACATGATCGCAAAATAGGGAGGACAGAAATTGGTCATGCAGCCGTAGCTGGTATTTATAACAATCTTCTATTTATTCCATATGACCTTTGTATTCAGCAAGTATGGTTGCGGTCATAGTCCAATTTTCCTTTGGTACTCAGAATCAAGTGCCCCAACCAGTACAGTAACTCTCTTTGCTTTTTGACTCAGAGGTCCGAGGAGCCCGAAGTGGCTTCAGCTGCGCACTTCTGGATAGTGCCTGCATGTCATGCAGAAGCATCTGTAAAGCAGGCACAAATCTTTTCCTTCTTTGTCAAGTGATCATAGGGAATTTTACCCATAAGGTCATAGGTGCAGACCAGGAGAGGGAAGGTAGTATAGCAGGAGTGGGGGTCAAGGGGATTCGGGCCACTTCTTTATGTAGCTTACTTGTCCTTTCAGGGTTTGCTTGGGCCCAATCATGTATATATCACTTCCATTTGATGATCGAGGGCTTCTGTGCATGCCTGACTTTATGGTTTGGTGTGTCAGAAAACACTCAGTTCATGACCAGCAGCTCAGGTTGTATGGTACTTTGGTGACCCTTACTCAAGTGTTCAATGTCTACTAAGGCCCAGTAGCAGGTCAAGAGCTGTTTCTCAAAGGGAGAGTGGTTATCTACAGAGGATAGCAGGGCTTTGCTCCAGAATACTAAGGGGCTGTGTTGTAATTCACCAAAGAGACCTGTCCGTGGCTCCAAGTAGCATCCCTATAGGCACGGACACTTCAAGAACCACTGGATCTGCTAGGTCATATGGCCCAAGTGGTGGACCATGTATATCAGCCTGGACCTGTTGCAGATCCTTTCCTTGTTCTGGATTCCACTCAAAACTAGCAGTTTTTCAGGTCACCCAGTAGATGGGTCAGAGTACAAATGAGGAATATATTGGGTCCAATATCCAAAGAAGGAGGACCACCAGGTGTTGCATGTCTTTTTTTTTTTGGTTGTGAGAGGGACCAGTTGCAAGAACTTATCCTTCACTGTAGAAGGGATATCTTGACATACCCCAAACCACTGGAAGCCTAGAAATTTCACTGAGATAGAAGATCCCCAGATTTTTGTTGGATTTATTTCCCACCCTCTAACAAGATATTGTTCCATTGCCTACCCAGTTACATAATTTACAATCTGTTATTATCTGTAACATTGTTCCTCTAAACATAGCATGTCTTTTTTTCCTCTGGCTGTTTTTAAGATTTTTCTATCACTGGTTTTGAGCAATTCAACTATGATGTGCCTTGCTCTCGTTTTCTTCATATTTCATGTGTGAGGAGTTTATTGATCTTCCTAGATCTGTGGGTTTCTAGTTTTCTTTGAATTTGGAGGTTTTCCAGCTATTAGTTTTTCAAATATTTTTTTCTGCCCCTGCCCCTCTGAGGCTCTGATTACATGTGTTAGGCCACTTGTAGCCTCAAGTTCACAAATTCTGTGCTCAAAAAAGACATTTTTTCCTTGCATTTTATTTTAGTTTCTATGGATACACTCACATTCACTAATCTTCTCTTCTGAATGTGTACTCTGCCATTAATCCCAATCCAGTGTATTTTTTATTTTAGACATTGTAGTTTTCATCTCCAGAGGTTCAATTTGGCTCTTTTAAAATATTTTTATATCTGTACTCAACTTTGTGCGTATATGAAATACAACATGTACAAGTTCAAGATGACCTAAGATAATTTTCAAGGAGACAATGATATATGTTTATGGAAATTTTTTCCTTAACCACCTAACTTTAAAATAAATACGGTAGACAAGCATGGAGCTTGGCTCTTCAAGGTACAGCAGCATAAATTCAAACAAAAAGTCTTGGGAATGAATACAAGAGTAAAAAGCAGGATAGACCAATGTGAATTGCATGATAAGAGTGATAAACACAGGATAGAGTCCAGAGTCAGGTACCAGGAAGAAACTGAATCTCAGTAGAAGCATGTTAAGAACAAGCAAACTTTGGGCATCTGGGTTGCTCAGTTGTTAAAGTGTCTGCCTTCGGCTCAAGTCATGATCCCAGGGTCCTGGGTTCAAGCCCTGCATCAGGCTCCCTTCTCAGTGGGAAGCCTGCTTCTCCCTCTCCCATTCCCCCTACTTGTGTTCCCTCTCTTGCTCTGTCAAATAAATAAATAAAACCTTAAAAAAAAACCAAGCAAACTTTCTGTGACTCCAGTGGGTGTTCAAAGTTCATTTTTAGGGACTGATAGATGTGTGGTAGCCCCATGAACTAAATAAACCCATTAATATAAAGAATTTGATAAACTGACATTCTTCCCCTCAAATTCTCCAATATTCCAAATCTCCCCCTTTCCATGACAGTTGAAAATTAGTACTCTTTGGTTCTAGCTTTTAACCACATTTACAAAAACATGAACTTTAAGCAAGTTAAAGACAGAAACTTATTTCATCAGCAGCTAGCAATGACTAGTACAGAGTTAAGGTTTAGAGAATACATGCTGGATAAAATTTATTACTCTGTATTATACTGATCTATGCACTCTCTTATCTTTCCCACTACACAGGGACCATTCTTATTTATTTTTCTATTCCCAGTGTCTAGCACTATGCCTGGAACTGCATGTATTCTTGATAGATGGTTTCTTAATAAATGGTTTCTGGGTAAATGGAAAACCTTGGAAGTGCAGTGCAATGTTTTGTGAATCACATCAAGCAACACTGGTGGCAAAGTTTAACACTCTGCCAAGAATCTAACCTAAAGATGTTTCTCCTGCCTCTTGAGAAGGAGAAAGCTAAGGTTGATTTAAATAATAGGAGGAAGAATGGTATGACCTGAACCAGAATTTCCCCACCAGAGCTCAGGGACTCAAAAGGGAGTGGAACCCATTTTACACTCAGCTGTTGTCACCTTCTTCAAGTTCACTGATCTTTTCTTTTGTACATCTAGTAGGATATTAAGCTCATTCAGTGAGTTTTTCATTTAGATATTGTAATTTTCCATTTAGAGATCGCTCCATTTGTTTTTTCCTGTATCTTCCATTTCTTTCCTTTTTATGTTCATCTTTTCCTTTCAGCATTTAAATATATATATATATATATACACACACACATACACACACATATATACTTATATTTATATTTATAATATTTTTATAAAAGACATTGTTTGCTAATTCTATCACCCCTGTAATTTCTAAGTCTGTGTATATGGACTGGTTTTTCTCCTGGCTACAGGTCACATTTTCCTGCCTTTTTGTGTTAGTAATTTTTTATTAAATGCTGGACATGAAGAATATTACCTTGTTGAGGGTCTGGATTTTGTTATATTCCTTCAGAGTGTTGAAGTTTACTCTGGCAAGAAGTTAAGTTACTTGTGGATCATCTTGATCCCTTCAAGTTTTGTTTTTAAGTTTTGTTTGGGTAGCTCTAGTATAACCTCTAGATTAGTGATAATTTAACTTACTAGAAACGCAAGTCTCTTTCTGTTTTTTACTGAACATTCCAGTTGTTCAGTGTGTCTCTCCACTTTGACTGGTTAGAACTGGCATGTCTCTTACCAGATTACAGCTCCTTAGTAGTTTTACCTTGCCTTGGCCTGTGAAATTGCACCATATGGATGGGCAGCTTTGTATTCAGCAAAAGATGCAAGAGGATCCCAAGCAGTTTTCTGGGGCTTTTTCTCTGAAGAGCCCCCTCTTCTGTGGTACTTTGTCCCATGATTCCACATGTTTCAGTTTCTTTGAGCTTTAATCTGTCTTCTTGACTCAGTAAGACTACCACACTTGAGATTCCTCTCCCTGAGCCAGTGGTCTGGCAAGTAGATGCAGTTAGATGCCTGAGGCAATCACAGGCCCACCTTATTCATTTCCCGTATCTAAGGAATTACAATCCTGTATTTTTTGTTGCCCAATGTTCGACAACTGTTGTTTCATATACTTTGTCCTGTTTTATAATTATTTATGTGGAAGTTCAAATCTGCTGCCATTTGTATTGCTATGGTCAGAAGGACTTCAGTCACCTTCAGAATTCACTGATCCATAAATTTTTATTCAATAGCTCCTATAGATTCATCCTGTGCTAAATCCCAAATGATATACAGAGAAGAAATAGAACAGCATTCCTGGCTTCAAGGAACTTACAAATCAGCTCAAAGGAGAACAGGAATGAAGTCACTGTTCCCTTTACTCAAAATGTTCTCTTTGATCTTCTTTAATCTAGCTCAAATACTACTTCCTACATGAGGCTATTCTTGGGTAGAACCAATGAGGCTCTCCTTTGAAACTACCCATAGCCTATACATATTCTATCTTTATTCTTTAAACACCATCTTGTATTTGTTTATATATTTGTTTCTCTCATTTAAACAGTGAGATCCTCTAAGACAAGAGTCATGTCTTTTCCCCAGTTCCCAGAGGAGTAACCAGCATGGAGCAGATATGCAAGGCAATAAATACCAATTAAATAAGTGAATTAATGAGTAAGTATTTGTATATGAGCTAATTAAAGCCCAACCAAGTGCTAAACAGTGATATTCTAATGCAAGAAAAATTGAATAAAAAGAGATCATGGAGCATTAAGAAAGCCAAGCAAAGCTTTGGAAATGAAATGAATTGGTGTAGTACATAGAATGATGCCCCCACAAAAGATGTCCATGTCCTAATCTTTAGACTATGAATATACTCCTTACATGGCAAAAAGGACTTTGCAGGTATGATTAGGTTAAGGGCCTTGAAGTGATGACATTATTCTGGATTACTGAGGTAGGCCCAAGGCAATCACAAGGGTTCATAAGAATCATAGAAGGAGATATGATGGAAAGAAAAATAAATTCAAGGCCATGCAGTGTGAGAAAGATTTGATCCACCATTGCTGTCATGGAAGATAGAGTAAAGTTGACATTAGCCAAAGATTTTGAGAAGGGGACGCCTCCTGAAGTGGTAAAAAGCAGGAAAATGGCCTCTCTTCCTAGAGCCTCCAGAAAGAATGCAATCTTGTTAACATATTGACTTTGGCCCAGTGAGACCCATTTGGTACCTCAGACATTCAGAACTGTAAGATAATAAATTGGTGTTGTCTGAAGTCACCAAGTTTATCATAATTTGTTACAACAGCAATAGGAAACTAAGGGGTTGGACAGAGGGCTGGGTTGAATTTGTATAGGCCTATAAAGGAATTTGGGCTGATGCAAGAATTGGAGATATTTGATGAAGTTCTATGGGGATATCACAGCCACGGCTGACAACTCAAATGGAAGACTTCCGGACAACTGGAAACAAAAACATAGAACTGATCCTCAAAAGACATGCCAAGGTAAACACTGGCTCTGACAGACTTAAGATGCAGGCACACAGACCAGTGCTTCTATGTCCAGATATTTCACTGAGGGCAAGAATAACTACTTTACTTCACTCTTTCTTTGTGGGAGTTTTCTCAATCCATTACAAAGATGAATTTCCTTATAGCCAGTCTTCACAAAGAAGTGGGCTCATGGAATATTCATTCGTGTACTTATTCACTCCCTGAACAATATTGTTTAGCTACTAATGTTTTCACTACTGTAGACATGGTCCCTACCCTCTAGGAGACCATGTCTAGGAGGAAAGACAGATAGCTTTAATATAAGTATAGTGGGACGGGGTTCTTTGTCTTTTTAGATCTCTTCGTTTCTTCTTCTCCTTATTTCTAGTGGGGAGAGAGCTTTTAGCATAATGATGCATCAAAGTCTTTCCATTAAGTATACTTCAATATTAGCAAGAAAAATAAAAAGGTCTTATGATTGCCTTATGCTAAAGGCTTTGAAAGACACAAGCCCACTCCCAAAAGAAACTGTAAGGAGCCATTGGATAGGAGGATCCACCATCACTCCTCCCCTCATAAGGAAGAATCCCCAGCCTTGGCCACACTGAAAGTTCCAGATCACTTGAAAAACTGGGACCAGCTGGGGGAAGAAGAGGCAGATCAGGGGCTATCATCAATAATGGGCTTTGACTGGACTGAAATGAAACCCCGTGGGTACCATCCTCTGGAATCTGAGTGTATTTATGATGAGCCACTACTTGGAAATGGGCTTTCCTTGCAAATCATGCCAAGACATTACCCAAAGCAAAATACATTAAGTGTTTTAAGAGTGGCCAAGTGACATGGAGGTTCCACATGAGTGTGATCAGAGAGGTAACAAGCATGATTTCCAATCCCTCAAATATCTCTCCACCAAAAGCTCAGAACCTGAAATTCTACCACCAATACCTAAAATATTTGTCTAGTACATTTCTTTCTTTCCATATTATCTATTTGTGAGAGTAAGTCTCCTTAGTCTTAAAATGCTGATGGAATAACAGATGGGACTAGCAGTAAGATGGAAGATGTGCTTCTTTGTTCTCATTTGAAAAGGCAAAGGCTCTGCTTTTCATCATTTATAGAGATCTCACTATTTACTTCTTCTGCTGTCTTTGCTCTTCAGAATTCCCTGAATATGAGGCAGAATTCATGTGAAAATAGAATGCAACTGAATTGCTCTATGCTAGATTCTGTACAAAGGAGATTGATGTTCAGGCTTTGGCTTAGTTGAAAGTAAATCTCATTCCTTGGGTGATAGATCCTGCTATTTTAACTGGCACAAGATCTTCATTTTGTGTGTTTAAAGGAACAGGTCTCTGGATAAAGTCAGTTACTCACAAAAAGTGTGGCTGTGACATGCAGAAGATGCCTACACAGCCAGAGTAGCACTCCGTGTCTGCCAGGAATAGTGGGCTGAATGCTGGCAGTAGGGGGCTGCTTTTGGTGCTTGTAGAATGAGCTTTATTCATATTTTCCCATCAGAATTTCCTAGAACATTAATGCTTGTCCAGTCCCACACACAAGTCTCTCTTTTCTCTTTATCTTCAGGGTCGTATCTCCAGTGGCTTCTCTGGGGTGTTCTCTGCCTAAATGCCCTTCTGCACTACCCATGGGCAAAGGAAGCTCAGCAGAGTGTAGGGAGCAACTCACAAGGAACCAGCAAGTGAACCTGAAATACCCTACCCAAGTTTCTTCTTCTTTCCACTCTCAATCACATCAATCTCAGTCAAAGGGTTCTGGTACAAAGTTACATTATTAGATAAGACTCTCATTGGTCAAAATTACTAAGTGATTGCAACCAGGTAGAAGTTGACCAATTGCAAAACGGTGGAACCAGAGAGACAAATGAAAGGTAGAGAAATGCCTTCAGAGACCCATTGTTTAGCCTTGCTGACTCCAGCTCACCTAACTCAAAGCTTTCTTCTGGGTTAGGGACTCGGAGCCTGGCTAGGGATAGTTTCAGAGATAAAACAGCCATGATCCCAAAACTTCATTTCCTTGCTTTGAATCTTGTTTGTTTGCAAACAGAACCCAAGAAGTGGCACTGTACAGAGGAAAGAGCATATGTCTGGGGTTCAGAACACTGGGGTTCTAATGTCTGGTTGAGCCATTACATACTAGTGTGACTTTGAACAATTCCCTTTCAATTCCTGGGCCTTGGTTTCTCTTTTTGCAAAATAAGAGGAAGAGTAGGCTATATTTCTAAGGACCTTAAAAACTCTGACATCCCAAGAGTCAGACTAAAGCTCACACATTTGCTCTACCATTTGTGTTTCAAATCACTTATCCTTTTTGAACTTAGTTTCTCCATCTATATAACAGCGGAGGCTCGACTCCGTTGTCACTAAGAGCCCTACCAATCCTGACCTTCAATGCAACATTTCCCAAGGCCAGAGCAGGTGCTGACTGTCTGTGACAAGGAAAATCCTCATCAGGCATTTTGAGAGCAGAAGGTTGTCTCTGACTTCTAAGCACATGTGCTCACATGTTTGGCATAACTCACTGGGTGGGTCCAATTTTCTAACAGTTGCATTTTTGCTTGTTTGATTTCTTGTTGGGACAAGTATGCAATCCATTCTGTGAGTGTAATTAAACAAGCAGCTAGAGATACTAGGGATTCTAGTTCTCCCCCAAGAAGGAAATACATTTACATTGGGAGCTAGGTTCCGAGGGATGTTTCCCAGGAGCTGGTGACCCCCTGGCAGGAAAATCAGCCCTGTGACCAGGTGAGTACCTCCTCAGGTATGCCCTGAGGAGTCATGGAGGAGGACTTGCAATGTGCCTCCTCCAGTGCTTGTCACCATGCCTCTAGCGCTCCCATTTAAAATACATTCATTCAGTGTTTGCAGATTTCTCTCAGGTTGCCAAAATTGTTGTTGCCTGGAGGCTGGCTGCAGCCTGCCAACAGTATAGTTGGTTGCACAGCTTTAAAGAAGATTTGAATCTGAATACCTTTAAGCAGAGAAATGTTTCACCTGTGAGCCATAATCTTCACCATTCCCTTTTGTATTACAGTGCACTGTTAACTGTGCCCCAGGGTACTTTAATGTCAGTAATTTATGCAGATCCAGGTTTCTGCTCCTCACTTTGTAGCTCTTCCTTGGCTGGGAGTTTGTTACTTGGACAGTTGAGCCGAGAAATAGGGTACAAGGTAGGACCTGAAAGGTTAAAAGACACCTAATTGGTTCCAATGCCTTCCCAGGTTCCCCAAAGGATTTTCGATCTAGAATTTACCTGCTTACCCTGCCTCAGTCCATCCAGAGGGTGTGAATCTGTACCCTTCCGGGCCTGGACGTGGAACTCCCCATTGTGGGTAACTGTGGCCCAGAGGCTCGGGTAGCTTCTCCCAAAGCCAGTCCCAGCTGGGAAAGAGAACAACCGGCCATGACCCTGGTTGCAGAAGCGTTTCCCAGGTCTGGCCTTTGGCCCTGGAGAGAGGAGGATGAAGAACATTGAAAGATTGTTCCATGTTTGGTATCACTTGAACTTCTACTTAATTTCTCCGAGATTAGAAAGAAGTCTCTGGAAATGCCTTGTGGAACTAAAGGTCAAATTTTCCTTGGAGTGAAGAGAACCCTTTTAGGTCATGTGCAAAAAGTTTCCTTTCAGTTCTCCACTCACTGAAATGCTGAACCTGTTTTTCTAGCTCTCCACCTCCAAGTTCCCTCCAAATCAGCCTGGAGAGACTTGACAGGAGATCAACAGTACGTTATTCAGCTTGTCCTGCTTCCCAAGCAGAGCTGTAACTTGCCTCCTGCTCTGGAGAGGTAGGTCCATCGGGGTGGGGAAAAGTGAGCCTGGGGCTGCTCGCAGGGAAGTTGGTAATGGCGTCAGAACCTCAAACTTCATGACCATGTGGGCAGCCCCTGACTACTCTATTCCATTGGCACTTTCTTGTCTTTTTCCTGGATAGGGCAGAAGAAAGCATGACTATCCCCCAGCACAGCAGGCCTAGAGAAACACCTGGAAGTCTAGAAAGTTTGTCCTTGGTGATTGGCACTCACCTCTACCTTCTAGCCCTGCTGCACTCTCTCCAAATTTCCCTCTCCAGACCCTTCACTCATCAGGAAAACATTCCGTGATGTTTCAAGAAGACAGAAACTGCACAATACTTTTAATAGATTCTCATTAGGCTGGTTTCAATGCAAAAGAAAAGTTTGGGGTCTTCAAGAGCACGGCTCAAGTCTCCAGGTAACTTTCCACCTAATCCCTGTATATGCATCCATCAAGGTTCCATCGCTGTCCCCCTTTTCTTGTCACCCTTTGTGTCTCATGTACTATCATTCCCTAAGACATCATGCATGGTAAGGCATCGCGTCGATAAGAGATTTACAAAACTTCATTGTAAGGTGCACTCTCATTTCAGAAATACTAAAAAGAGAAAAACATTCCCTTAATGTCAAGAAGATATGGTATCACCCTTCCGCTGATACTCCTGAACTTTTTATAGTTTTTATTTTAAAGATGTTGTTTATCCACTTGTCAGAGAGAGAGAGAGAGCATGTGCGAGTGAGCACAAGCAGGGGGAGGGGCAGGCAGAGGGAGAAGCCAGCTCCCCACTGAGCAGGTAGCTTGATGTGGGACTTGATCCCAGGACCCTGGGATCATGACCTGAGCTGAAGGCAGATGCCTAACCGACAGACACCCAATGGTCTCAAAAAGTTTTTGTTTTAATTCCATTTAGTTAGCACAGTGTTGTGTACATTTCAGGTACACAACAGAGTGAGCCAGCATTTCCATGCGTCGCCTGGCACTCATCACAAGTGCCCTCCTTCTTCCCCATCCCCCCTTTCTCCTATCCCCCCTCCCCCACTTCCCCTCTGGTAACCATCCGTTTGTTCTCTAGAGTGAAGAGTCTATTTCTTGGTTTGTCTCTCTCTCTTTCTCTTTGCTCATTTGTTCCATTTCTTAAATTCCACATATGAGTGAAATCATATGGCATTTGTCTTTCTCTGACTGATGCTCTTGAAGTTTTATCTGCACCTCTGACCCTTCTCTTGAAGTATGTATCTTAACCATGCACTGGAAGTCTTCGTTTACCAGCTGTTTACTGAGGACTTATCATGAGCCAGATAACGTTCCTGGGGATGCAACAGGAGATAAGACACATAAAGTCGGTACTTTCATGGAATTTGCCCTTCAAATGGGTAAAAACAGACAATAAATAGTGAATCAACCCCTAATACTAATTATAATAATTGCTATGCAGAGAATGAGCCCCACTTCTAGAATGGAGAGCAGCAAGAGGAGAGGGATGGTGTAGTAATGAGGGGTAGCAAAGACTTTTCTGGTGAGAAGGTATTTGAGCAGTATCAGAATCATCCAAAGCCGACAGCTGTGGGGTGACCTGAGGAAGACCAGTCCTCACGGAGGAAACAACAAATGTGAAGATCTTGAGGTGGGAACATGTCTTGGCATGTTTGTGGATCATGAAGCAAGCCCATGAGACCGAAGGGCAGTGAGCAGTAGTGGTTGTAGGGGAAGAGTGTAAGAAGTTTGGGATTTATTCTTTTTTTTTTTAAGATTTTATTTATTTATTTGACAGAGAGAGATCACAAGTAGGCAGAGAGGCAGGCAGAGAGAGAGGAGGAAGCAGGCTCCCTGCTGAGCAGAAAGCCCGATGCGGGGCTCGATCCCAGGACCCTGAGATCATGACCTGAGCTGAAGGCAGAGGCTTAACCCACTGAGCCACCCAGGCTCCCCGGGATTTATTCTAAGTAGCTTCTGTATAGGCGTTATTAATAGTAGCCAAAAGGTAAAAGAACTGAAATGTCCAATCACTGATGAATGGAAAAACAACATATGGAGGAATAAAGTGCCGATAGCTGCCGCCTTGAAAACCTGATGCTAAGTGAAAGAAGCCAGACACAAAAGTTCACATATTGTGTGACTCCGTTTATATGAAACATCCAGAGTAGAGAAATCTATAGAGACCGTGAGTAGATTAAGTGGTTGCTTCCGGCCAGGGCAGGGGTTGGGGGGGGGGGATGCGGGTGTGACAGCAAAAGGGTTCAGGGCTTCTTCTCGGTGATGGAAATGTTCTAAAATCAACCGTGGTGATGGTTGCCTGATTCTGTGGGTATACTAAAAACCATTGACTTGTACACTTTAAAGTGGGTGAACTCTATGCTTTATGAATTATATCTCAATAAAACTTGAGTCCCTTCTGCTTGCACTGTAGACAAGAAATAGGGCTCGGTTTGATGGTTTGATTCTCTTATGGCTCACACTCCTGTGCCTAGAAACATTTTTTTCAGATATTTTATCCAGTTTTCTAGTTGTTTATGGTGGGGCAGAAAGTTCGATACCAATTACTTCACCGTGGTAGAAGCAGAAACCCTCTCCAACTGTTATTATTTTTCTTTTTTCTTTTCATTTTTTTTAAAGATTTTATTTACTTATTTGATAGACAGAGCAGAAGCAGGCAGAGTGGCAGGCAGAGGAAGAGAGAGAAGCAGGCTCCCTGTTGAGCAAGGAGCCCGATGTGGGACTCGAGCCCAGGACCCTGGGATCAGAAGCTCAACAACTGAGCCACCCAGGTGTCCCTCTTTTTTCTTTTTTTAAAAAAAGATTTATTTATTGATTTGAAAGAGGGAAAGAGGAGAGAGAGAGAGAACAGGGGGAGGGGCAGAGAGAGAATGAGAAGAGAAAATCCTGACGCACACTCCCCGCTGAGTGCAGAGCCAGGCATGGGACTCCATCCCAGGACTCTGAGATCATGACTTGAGCCAAAATCAAGAGCTAGCTGTTTGACTGAGCCACCCAGGTGCCCCTCAAAGTATTATTTTTAGAGTGCGTTCCTAACCTGGTTTTTTTTTGTTTTTTTTGTTTTTTTTTTTTTTCCTGGTCTCTGTTATTTTCTTATGTTCAAATCGTATCTGTTCTTCAAGACTCAGGGAATGCTATCTCCCTGATGCAGCCTTTCATATACCTCTCAGAAGCAATCTCTCTCTGGTTCACCAGTGTGCATTCGGTTATTCCTCCATTTCCTCAGCACAAAACTAAACAGTCGTATAATGAGCACTTTCTGGGTTCTAGGCACTGTGATAGCCTCTGAGGGTCAGAAATACAAAGTCTCTCTTCTTTCAAAACTCACATTGCATCAAGAGTGGAAGGGCATATTGTAATAATATTGTGGACGGACACCAAGTCCACTGGGGAATCAAGATACACAGGGTTTCTTGGTAGAACGGATAATAGCTGGGAGAGGCAGAAGGGAAGACTGTTCCAGATAGAAGGAATAGCATGTACTCCTAGCAATTCTTGCTTTGTATTCTCAACGTCTGTGCAAATCTGACTCACACCATTACTTCCAGTCTCCATTGTCGGATAAGATACTGGAGCCCAGGGATTGTGTTTTGTTTATCACCTTCCCCTCCCCAGGACACACACAGTTCATAGCGTGCAGCACATAGTAACTATTTAGTAAATATCTGAGGTACGAAACTGGAATAACTTATTTCACTATGTCAAAACTATAATCAGAAAATGACTTGGAGGGGCACTTGGGTGGCTCAGTGGGTTAAGCCTCTGCCTTCGGCTCAGGTCATGATCTCAGGGTCCTGGGATGGAGTCCCGCATCCGGCTTTCTGCTCGGCCGGGGGCCTGCTTCCCTCTCTGTCTCTGCCTGCTTCTCTGCCTACTTGTGAGCTGTCTCTCCCTCTGTCAAATAAATAAAATCTTAAAAAAAGAAAAGGAAAATGATTTGGAAAAGCCAAATGCTCTCACATAGGGTATACCACTGAGTTCCAGGGAGAGATATACTGCTCCACTGAGGCTCACAGCTCCCTAGGACATGAAGGGATGTCCTGTGTAGACAGGAAGAAGCATCTCCTATACTCAGCAGAAAAACGGTATCCACGATTTGGCTACTGCAGAATTTGCAATGGCTCCAGAAATTCTCTGTAGACATCTGAAAACCAGGTTTGCAGGAAGCTCTCAAGCAGGCATATTGGCCTAGGTCAAAATCAATCTGGTGGAGGACTGATTGGTTCCTGTGTTTCTGTCCTAATTATCCATGCGATTGTCTGAATCCTTTGCTTGGCTCCTGACATGACTTCAGTGCATGTGTAATATTTGTGCTTGTTGGCTCCTGGGTGGCAACCAACATTCTGATTAATGTGTTGCAGTAGAAAGTAGGCTGTGTATCTGGGTTCTGTTTTCAGCTCTGCAAGTCACAACACCTCTGAGTCTCTTTCAGAGTGAAGATAATACTTCAAAGCTCATTAGTTAAGTTCATGCCTCATATTTCAAGTGAAACTGACTCTAAATCATATAAAGTGCTTCAAGATGCTTGAGATTGATTATGTATATATACATATTTACTTATACATATATACATAATTGATGATGTATATTAATATATAACATATACTATTATATAAGTACAATATGTCATTATATATTATATATTTTACACATGTATTATATATTATATTTTAATATATGATTATTATATCATTATATTGTATAAGATATACCATAATATATTATATAATTCTAGTATGTAGATATAATGTTATAGTATACACTATATATGATGTTATTTTGATATGTGTTTTTTGTATATCATATATACATATTTATATACATGTATATACATACATAATATACATATATTAAATATATGTGTTATTATTTATAAACTATAAACTTAATTTTAAAATATATATAGTAATTATTATATACTTGATACTATATATACTTATACTATACTAATAATATTTATAACAATATAATACTTATACTATAGTATATTAACATATAATATACTTAAATTACATAACTTAATCTTAAATAACTTAATATAAAACTAAATTTATAGTTTATAAATATATCATAAATTACATATTATATAGTGTATTTAATATATCATATTATATATTGTATATATTTAATTATATATAGTATACATAATTAGTGTATATATTATATATAATTATTATATAGTATATATAGTTTCATATATATAATCATATAATTATATAAAGTCATATCATATTATATATCTAGTTAAATATAAATATTATATATAGTATATATATAATTATTATATATGTTATATTATACATAGTATATAATAATATATAGTTATACATAGAGCATATATTATGTATATAATCATATATAGTATACTCTATATGACTATATATAGTATACATGGCATATAATTAATTATATTATATATAATATATGTTTATTTTATGTATGTTATATTATATAATATATTACTATATATGATAATATATATAGTATATAGTATATATAATTACATATTTCTTAGTATATATTATATTATATGTAGTATATATTATTTATATACAGTTAGATATTATATAGTATATATTTATACATTATTAGAATATAGTTTTATGTTATATATATTATGCTATATAATAGCATATATATAACATGTATATATATATATTATGCTATATAATAGCATATATATAACATGTATATATATTATATGCTATTATATAGCATAATATATATTATATACTATATATATTATATTATACATAATTATATAATACATATATATTATATGCTATTATATAGCATTATATTATATGCTATTTTATAGCATAATATATATAACATATATGCTATATATGTTATATATATTATATGATATTATATAGCATAATATATAATAAAATATATTCTAAATAATAGTATGATCATCATATAATATCTATTATGCTATATTATATATAACATATAATACATATAACATATAACATATAATATAACATATAACATAGCATCATATAATATCTATGATGCTATATTATATGTTTTATATATTCTATAATATGTTATAGCATATATGTTATATATGTTATATATATGCTATATGTTTTATATAATATAATATATGCTATTATATATATATGCTATAATATATGTTATATATAATATAGCATAATAGATATTATATGATGATCATACTATTATTTAGAATATATTTTATTATATATAATTATATGTTATTTTGTATATGGCATAAAATATAGTATATATAGTTATATAATATATATAAATTATTGTATATATAGTATGTAATATTTTATATATAGTATGTAATAATATATATTATAAACTTACACATAATAGATATTTTATGTGTATTATGTATAGTATATATTTGTATTAATAGTATATATAGTTATATATAATATGTATTTTATATATTATGTATTATATATTATATATAGAATTATACATAGTATATTACATATACTGATATAGTATATGATTATGATTGTGTATAGTTCATAATAATTATACTATTGTATAGTACATATAGTATATAATAGTTTTATAATAGTTATATATATTTTATATATCATATATTATAATTAGATATTATTATATATAGTATAAATTACATATAGCATATATATTGATTTATATGTAGTGTGTAACATATACATTATATATAGTACATATAGTATACCTTATATTATATATTATTTAGTATATATACATATAATATACATGCAATATACATATATACACATATATACATACAATATTTCTATATAGTATATAATAATATATAATATATAGTATATAATTATACATAATATATAATATAAGACATATAAGATATATAATATATAATATATTTCATACTATCTATTATATAACATGTAGTATATAATAGCCATATAATAGACATATATTATTATATACATGTAATAATTACATTATTGCATGTGTTATTAAATTATAATTATGTTTTACATGTATGTAATAATATATGTCTATTATATATCTATTATATACACATATGTTATATAATAGATAGTATGAAATATATAGTATGTCATAATATAATGTATTAATTATTACATGTATTATATGTATTATATACATATATTATATGTATTATTATATAATACATAATATAATGTATTATATTATAATGTATTGTATTATATTATAATGTGTTATATTATAATGTAATGCATTATAATATAATGTATTATAATATAATGTATTATATTATTACATGTATTATATGTATTATATACATATATTATATGTATTATTATATAATACATAATATAATGTATTATTATATAATACATAATATAATGTATTATTATATAATACATAATATAATGTATTATATTATTACATACTATATATTATATAACATATGTGTATATAATAGATATATAATAGACATATATTATGACATACATGTAATAACATAATTATAATATAATACATTATAATATATTATAATACATTATATTATTACATATAGTAGATTATTATATATTATTATATATCATGTTATATACATCATTAAATGTTATATATGATATATGATATGTGCATTAAATTATTATAAATATATATAATTTATTCTATTACTTATTATATTCTTATCACATATTAATTAATAATATAATTAAACATTGATTAATTATATAAAATAATATTTATAATACAACATATGCAATATAGCAAAGTATACATAATATGTAATTATGTATAATGTATTAGTGTCTCATATTAATGATAATGATGATAAATTATTATTTTAATAATAAAGATATGTATTTTTATATATTTTATATAATACATTTTAATTTTTAAGGTATTAGTAGAGACACCATAGTGTGGTGGAAAAATTAGTAGCCTTCTGTTTGTGGCTTTGTAGAAATTAGCTTTGTAACCTTAGCCAGTAATTTTTTTCCTTTGAGCCTTGGTTCCTCCACCTCTACGTTGGGCCATTTCTGGGTACCCTAACTGAAATGCTCTTGTCTGTGGCATACATACTGCTTGCTGTTGGGACACTAAAGTGGCCTAGTTGAAATCCACCATTTTTGGATGTCTAGATGGAACATTCAGATGTTGAGGTCCAAAGTTTTAGCCTTTACATGATAACCTAAGGCTCCAGAAAGAAGAACGGAAAGTGGGAGGTCAGGGCACATAGGACTAAACCTAAAGATCCAGCTAAGAATGACAAGACAGACCTGTCTAGGGAGGAGAAAGGGGTCACTCTGAACATTAGGCTTGGAAGCTCGATTTTATTTCTCTAGAAAAGTAGGACACAATATCCAAGATGGAGAATAGGAATACTTATGTCCACACTTGCCCTACATTAGGGCCATCACCAAAATAATGGGCAAAGTTTGGCTGGAGGCTTCCCCACACAGATCTGAATAATCTAGTGTCACTGTTCTGAGGAGCATTGAGAGGGCCAGCTAGAGTCAGTCCCTGTGACAACATTCCCAGAAATACCACTTCTCAGAAAGAAAGACTGCTGGGAATTTTGATGGTGACAATAAACATTGGAAGGTTTGGTGGCAGTTGGTACCAATAGCAACAATATAAAAACAAACAAACAAAACCAAGCAGCCACAGGAAACAGACAGTAAAGCTGCATTGCTCAGCAGTGGGGGGACCTCCATGCCATACCTCTAGGAGATTATTCTCTATGTCTTTGCCCCCTCCCCAGACCCCCAGTCATCTGGAAATGTTATTGCTTAATCTTGGTGTTCCACCATCAGCTCAAGTCAGAATCCTTTGATCTGTCCTGTTCATGAGATCCTATGTCATGACATATAATACTCCCGACAACATTTTTTATTAAATTTGGTTTCTGGGGCTTTAGTCATTGCACTAAAATCCAATCCCAATATACCACTGTTTTTACAAAAGAATCTATTATCAGTGTGCTTTTACAGTTACTATAACAGTAAAATTTGCACTCAACAGCATTATTACAATTTTCCCTTATTAGAGGGTATATTTGTTTCATGTTGTGAAGCCAAGGAAGCAAAGAAGTAAATAAAATTTTTACCATCAACACCACTGCAATTTTTTTTCTATCCTTAAAACCCACTCCCAGTGATACATATGACAACAGATTGCCTCTGAACACATAAAAGCTCTTCTTGCAAAATGTGGGCTTTTGTTTCTATCATGGTGAAACCTACGTCCCTTGATAGGATAATTGATGACAAAGATGGTAGGGAAGGGTCAGAAGGCCTACCTTTGTGCATTCTGCACCAGCACCCTCTGGACACGTGACCAGCGATCTGGACACGTGACCATGATCAGTGGCCTGACTTCTCTTAACTTCCCAAGATCAAGTGACCCAGACTAGAGTTTACTATGGCAGCAAGTGTGTGATGGAATCTTGCCCACTCCTAATTAATCTTTCCTTTTACAAAATGATCCTTTGGGCTGGAAGTTTAATGGGATAGTCAATTGGACCCAAAGTCTATATGCTTGTTTTATGTCCTTGCTAGTCTTAGTTCCCGAGGTTCCTGAGCAGCTGAGGGTCTCAACATCCCCTGGTTCTCCTTCCTATACACCTGCAGTGGAGCAGGGATCAATCTGTATGGTGATGGCTAGTTTGGGGAGTTGATTTTTGGGTAATCCAAACAAGAATTGGGTTATTCCGCACAGGGGACATTTGACAAGGAAGTTGGTCAATGCAATACAAAAGTCCAGAAGGCCAGTGACAACGTGAGAGTTGAGGTTTAGTATCAGTGGGAGACAGCCAGTGGAAAACAAGTCAGTGGCTCCTACTAAGGTCTTTGGCCATAGCCCTGCAGGTAGTAGATGCATGGTGTGTGGGTTCCCTGGGTTGGCCACAGTCCCTGAGCATCTAAAAGCCTTTTTATTTCAATTCTGTATAACTACTGCCTGGCATGTGTCCACTCACCAGACACAACACAAAGACTTTGGGAAGGCAAAAAAGAGGCTCATTTTAAATGAAATCCTTTTCACTGTTTTCTTTCAAGAGTCAAGCCTAGGAATCAATACCTTAGCTCTCAACTTGTCCATTTTTCTCTCCATCCCCAAACTTGTTTCAGTTTCAGTAGCTAAAATAATAACTTTTTTTGTGTGTGTGAAATGGCCCTTTATTTTGAAAGGCTCTTTTACCTTTAAACTCTTGGAGGCTTATAAAATATTTATCTCTACTTCATATTCTCCTCAGAGGAAAAAAAAATAGATCAAAAAGAGCTAAGCAGTCATAAAGCCAGGAAGAATGAAAACCCATTTCCCTTCTATCCTGTTGGAGACCCCTGAAAAATGGACTTAGAAACCTTGCCACAAAGCTTTCGCAGAGTTGGCTCTAGATAAAGTTTTTATTAAACCTGGCTCACAAATACTGAAACCCAAAGGGGGGAATGGATTAGAGCATTAAACAATTTTCAAATGTTGTATGCCAAGAAAATAATCTGTAGTTGTGTGAATGATGTGACTTCGTGTAGAGAGGCGAATATAGAAGCTTTAAAACACACTCAGGTTAAGTCAATCAGTGTAAGTAAGACAGGCTTCTCCATGGTGGTTGAGATTTAGGACTTTGACTAAAGTCTTTAACACAAGCTCAGTGATATTTGGCTTTGAGCTCCACATAAACTACTACCCTCACAGTCCTCTCATTTCCCCTTATAACCCATGGGGCTCTTTCTTGGCATGAACACTTACTCTCCATAATTTTTCTCTTGCTCCACTGGCCACCACTCTGAGGGGCTACTTCTAAGGTTAGAACACTAACTAAACACTCTCAGTGTCAGAGGACCACTATTGTCCCTTGGTGATTTTGGATTTCCTGGCCAAAAAGGATTATCTAGCATCTGAGAGACTACTGTCCCCCTTTCAACCCCGAGCACCTCTCAACTCTGGGGTCTTCTTTGAGGAACACTGGAGCAGTTCATCATGAACCGCTTCGGGACATTTTGGTGGCACCTGGTCATGCTGCCTTGGGAATATTCCTTCCATCCTCTCTGATCTGGGAAAAAAAAACCAGGCTGTTTTTTACTTTCTGACCTCATGGCGAGGGCTCTAAGGACACCATTCCATCTTCCTTCCAGAGGTCTTGGTGAAAAGTCTTTTTGTGAATTGCTCTTTAATGTTTAAATCCTGTTCTCTCTCTGTTCCTGGGAATGGATTGTAAATCAGAGTCCATTGGGCTGTCCCTAGTATCCTCAAGTTACTAATGTAGTTTTTCAAAGCAGGCACACACAAAAGCCTTGCCACTGTGCCACTTCTACAGTCCCCATGAAGTTTTCACATTTACCCAAGATCCTACATTTATTTATTTTTTTTAAAAAAGATTTTATTTATTTATTTGACAGAGAGAGAGAGAGAGAGAGATCACAAGTAGGTGGAGAGGCAGGCAGAGAGAGAGACAGAGGAGGAAGCAGGGTACCCACTGAGTAGAGAGCCTGACCTGGGGCTCGATCCAAGGACCCTGGAATCATGACCTGAGCTGAAGGCAGAGGCTTTAACCCACTGAGCCACACAGGTGACCCAAGATCTTACATTTAAGTGATGACCCTGAGAGCACTCTTATAATCTCAACATCCACTGTTAACCCAGCTCTTTGGCATAAGTAGCTACTTAAATATTTGTTGTATGAATCAATCAATGAAACAATGATGGAAGGAAATAACAATTGAAACAGATTTCTAAGTGCCAAACAGTACTGAACAGGCAGAAGAAGTGAACCAGGACAATGGCTCACTTTGGGGTTCATCCGTCCTTATGTTTCTGTGTTTATGTGTTTTCTTTTTTAAAGGATGGTACAGATAGCCTACTGTTTAACTCCTAGTTAACAGGTATGCTCTATCCTGCCTAAGAGGCAGTTGCTATTTCAAAGTTAACAGCGTTTCTGGTAAATTAAAAAGTTTTCTTGAGAGGTGCCTAGGTGGCTCAGTCATTTAAGCATCTGCCTTCGACTCGGGTCCTGATTCTGGGGTCTGGAGATTGAGCCCTGCATCGGACTTCCTGCTCAGTGGGAAGTCTTCTTATCCCTCTGCCTCTGCCCCTCCACCCTGTTTGTGCTCTCTTGCTCTCTTGCTCTCTCTCTCTCAAATAAAACACAAAATAAAATCTTTAAAAAAAGTTTTCTTGATCCAAATTATTAGCCATTCTGTCAGTCTTGAATTTGAGGCCATAATCACTCCCTGAATTCAAAAAAGCCACATAAAGTGACTCACATGTTTCCACACCTGGTTTACAGTGCCAGACCTGAGAGACTAAAATCCTAGTTTAGAAATATGGCAAAGGACAATTATGGCAAGGTCAGTGTCATTCTATGTACTGATCCCGTACCTTGATTATTTTACCAGCTCTTTATAGAAGCCACTGAGTTCACGCTAAAGAGAAGCAAAGGGATATTTATCATCTCAGCCAAGTTCCTGAGGGCCAGGGAGATGTGGACCTCGTGCTTTTCTTCTCTTTTGAATTCATCCAGACACATCATAGCTTCTGAAACACCAGGGGTAAATTCAGATTGCTGATGCAGTCAGGCAGTAGATAACCAGCATTATCATAAGAGCACAATAGCATGTCTGCCTGGGAATTACTTGGCCTGTATGTTTGGGTCATGTCTGCTCAGTATTCATTTCTTCCTTTTTTTTTCTTAAGATTTTTAAAATTTATTTAACAGACAGAGATCACAAGTAGGCAGAGAGGCAGGCAGAGAGAGGGGGAAGCAGGCTCCCACTGAGCAGAGAGCCCAACTCGGGGCTTGATCCCAGGACCCTGAGACCATGACCTGAGAGGCTTTAACCCACTGAGCCACTCAGGTGCCCCTCTTCCTTTTTTCTTAACAGAACTCTTTATTTAGGACAGCCCCAGTCCCTCCCCCTGCAGCTTAGGGGGGCATGTCTTAGAGTTCCAGTCTGTTAAATGGAACCAGAAGGTTAATAGATAAGGCTACCGAGAAAGCTATTTTCCTTCTCCACTATCATACACATTTTTGCCTTTGCTCTTTCCCCCTTTTCCTTGTCAGGGAAAATGAATGCAGTGCCTGGAGCTACAAGAGCTATCTTAAACCTAGAGGGAAAATCAGACAAATAGCAGGAATGGCATCTTGAGCAACTAAACCAACCCCGGGCTGACAACCACCAAACTCCTTGTAAGGGGAGAAGGAGAAAACCATTACTACAGCCAAACACCCTTAGTGGTATCTGTCTCTAACTCTGAAGGCCAAGGGGCCCTTGTCAGGGCACATTTCTGCCACTCAAAGTTCTCATCTTCTCTCCCCTGTAGAGAAGGCCCCATTGAGTATTTCCATGACTGTCTGTTACTGTGATTGCCCCTCTTTTCATTCCTCTTCTTCCATATCTAGTTTTGGTTTTAATTGAAAGAGGTTGAGAGGCACATATTTTCACTCCACAGATGGAGCTCACCTTGAATTTGAGGGGAAGCTAACACCATCCTAATATATGGACTTCCATTATCTCTGGCAAAGTAGAAACACAGTGATCCAAAGGAGAAGACACTGCCTGTAGAAGAAGTTTGTGTTGTCCTGCTCATTGTTTTAAGACATTTGAATCCACTGCCATCAATTATAAATCAGTTATTTTTCATAATATATGGATTTCCAGCATCTCATGAAAAATCCAAAGAACTGACCGCACTGGGCCCTCATGGCAACAGCTGAATAAGTAGCAGCCTCTCCATTTAGAAGGGAACATGTGCTCTCCAGATTAGCCCAGTCCCCAGCCCTCTTCAGCATGGCCCACTGGCTACTAACCAACTTGCCCACAGCTGGTGGCAGGGAGTGGACTGTGGGGGATGTGTACATGGCTGCATCTTCAACATTGTGTGGACAGATTTGTCACAACTTATTAAACTATGTATTTTCAATGTGTACACATTATTGTTTCTAAGTTATACTTGAAAGAATTGTTTTGGAAAAGGACAGAATGTTGAGCAGAGTAGATGGTAAGCATGTCTGTCAATCTAAGGAAACATTTTATGTACGAAATATCAATCATGTGTAATTTATTGGCCTATAAAAAGGACAAAAATAAAATGTTGGATCAAATGGCTTGTAAGTGGTTATTGTGGGAAGAGGGTTGCTTGGTGTTAGAATGTACTAACATCCGTGTTTTGTTAGGAAGAAAGAGGAAAGTAGAACTATGGTTTTTAAGATTTTTTAAAAATAGTCTCCACCCAACTTGGGACTTGAACTTACAACCTTGAGATGAAGAGCCATTCAGGTGCCCCATGAAGTATTATTTTTAACTTTAGGCTGTGTTATGAAATAAAATTTTAATGATGACCACTTAGAGAATATTATCTGTTGTATAAATTGCAAACTGTTACTGGAAAAGAGAATGGAATATGAAAAAGACAAAATACAAGAATTGGGGGCGCCTGGGTGGCTCAGTGGGTTAAGCCGCTGCCTTCGGCTCAGGTCATGATCTCAGGGTCCTGGGATCGAGTCCCGCATCCGGCTCTGTGCTCAGCAGGGAGCCTGCTTCCTCCTCTCTCTCTCTGCCTGCCTCTCTGCCTACTTGTGATCTCTCTCTGTCAAATAAATAAATAAAATCTTTAAAAAAAATACAAGAATTGGGTTGGAACTTAATTGGAGGGGAGAGGGACTGAGAAAGAATTAGAAGGAGGTATAGAAAAAGAAGTTTGAACAGAGATAAAGCAGTAACATGACAGAGACAAGTCCAAATATATCAATAATCTCAATAAGTAAACACCTCCAGGAAGGTTGAAATAATAGATTACCAAAAAGTGCACCAGGAAAAATAAAGATGCACCAGGCAAAACAGCGAACAAAAAGAAAGCTAGAATAGCAATATTACTAAAAAATAAAAAAGACTAAGACAGAAAGCATTATTATGGATAGAAAGGGTAACTGCAGAATAAAAGGCTAACTTTTATAGTAATTCTTTTATAGTAATTCTTCACTTGTTTTCATATGTATATGGCCCTGAAAAAGCTGTAATGGAAGGCTAGAGAAAGAAAAAACAATAGAAAACAAATAGCAAGATTCCTGGGTGACTCGGTTGGTTAAGCATCTGCCTTCGGGTTAGGTCATGATCCCAAGGTCCTGGGATCAAGTCCTGCATCAGGCTTCTTGCTCAGCAGGGAGCCTGCTTATCTCTCTGTCTGCCACTCACCCTGCCTGTGCTCTCCCTAATAGACAGATAAATAAACAAACAAATAAATAAATCTTTTAAAAAGAAAACAAATAGAAAAATGACAGACTTAATGTTTACTTTATTAGTAATTATATTAAATGTAATTAGCCAAGTATACCAAACAAAAAGTAGAAATTAGCAGAATGGATTAAAAACAATTCAGTGATATGTTATCTACAAAAAACACACATTAAACTCAAAGATACAAATAGGTCAAAAATAAAAGGATAGCTCAATGACCTAAATGGAAGAGCTAAAGTTATAAAACGCTTCAATGAAGATATAGGAATAAATCTTTGTGACCTTGTGATAAGCAGTAATTTCTTGGAGATGACACCACAAGCACAATGTCAAGAGAAAGAAGTAGCTAAATTGGACTTCATCAAAATTAAAAACATTTCAGCTTCAAATGACACTAGCAATAAAGTGAAAGTAAACCCACAGAATGAGAGAAAATATTTGCAAATTATATATCTGGTAAGACTTGTATCCTAAATAAATAAACAATTCTCACAACTCAATATTAAAAACAAATAAATTGGTACTAAACTTTTGGATTCTCGTTTCCTGTGTAGGGAATCTGGAAGTTACTACTCCACCCAAACAACAGATAAATAATTAAACAGGTGAAAATGCCAACTCTTTTTTTAAAAAAAAATTTTTAAATTCATTTATTTATTTTATTTTCATTTTTAAAATTATGTTAGGTTAGTCACCATACAGTACTTCATTAGTTTTTGACATAGTGTTCCATGATTCACTGTTTGCATATAACACCCAGTGCTCATTGCAATACATGCCCTCCTTAATTCTCATCACCAGACTCACCTAACCCCCCAACCCCCTCCCTCTGAAACCCTCAGTTTATGTCCTGGAGTTCATAGGACTCTCATGGTTCTTCTTCCCCTCTGATTCCCCCACCCTTTCATTTTTCCCTTCCTTTGAATGTCCTCCATGCTATTCCTTATGTTCCACATATAAGCAAAACCCTATGATAATTGTCTCTCTCTTCTTGACTTATTTCACTTAACATTATCCCCTCCAGTTCCATCCATGTCAATACCCAAATGGTGGTAGGTATTTGTCCTTTCTGATGGCTGAGTAATATTTCATTGTATATATGGACCATATCTTCTTTATCTGTTTGTCTGATGAAGGCCATCTCGGCTCTTCCCATAGTTTGGCTGTTGTGGACATTGCTGCTATGAACATTGGCGTGCATGTGCCCCTTCTTTTCACTACATCTGTACCTTTGGGGTAAATACCCAGTATAGCAATTCCTGGGTCATAAGGTAGCTCTATTTTTAATTTTTTGAGGAACCTCTGCACTGTTTTCCAAAGTGGCTGGACCAACCTGCATTCCCACCAACAGTGTAAGGGGGAATCCCCTTTGTCTATATCCTCACCAACATTTGTTGATTACTGAACTTTTGAGACTGCATCAAGGTAAAAATCTTTTGCACAGTGAAGGAAATAGTCAACAAAACAAAGAGGCAAACCAAGGAATGGGAGAAGATATTTGCAAATGACACTATAGATAAAGGGCTTGTATCCAAGATCTACAAAGAACTTCTCAAACTCAACACCCAAAAACCAAATAATCCAGTCAAAAAATGGGCAAAAGACATGAATAGACAATTCTCCAAAGAAGACATATGAATGGCTAACAGACACAAGAAAAAATGTTCAATATCATTAGCCATCAGGGAAATTCAAGTCAAAACCACATTGAGATACCACCTCACACCAGTTAGAATAGCAAAAATTAACAAGCCAGGAAATATTTATTTATTTTAGAGAGAGAGCTAGCACAGAGGTAGAGGGAGGGGCAGAGGGAGAGGAAGAGAGAGAATCCCAAGCAGACTCCCTGCTGAGCACAGAGCCAGATAAAGGACTTGATCACATGACCAGGGCCTGAGCTAAAACCAAAAGATGCTCAACCAACTGAGCCACCCAGGCCCCCGAGAAAGTCAGCTCTTCTTAGATACAGAAGAGATGTAAGGACACAGGGCAAACCACTCTCCCCACAACTGAAGAGACAAAAAGGCAAAACTAAGGAATGATGGCTAACTAGAGCAAATTCCTGAGTGACACTGCTGCGGGAAGCCATGCCGGAGTAAGAAAATTGGAATTGTCCTGGACAATTTGCCGGAGGCTCAGTATAGATGAGTCTGAGAGTTAAAAAGTCCAAGGGAACCCAGTCCTAGAAGAGGCCCCATACTTTTGTGAGTTTTGCATCCAGGAACTCAGCCAGGTTCTCACAGACAATACTGGAGAAAAATTTCTATGAGCTTCTGGCAGGGACAGAGGAAAAGGAGCCATACTGAAATATGTCAAACATTCTGTTTTTCTTAACAAGGCCTGCTTTCAGGGAAGCTAGTTAACAAGAGCCTAACCTGCTTGCATATGATCAGAGCCTAACTGATCTGGGTGAATGGAAGTCACAGCCCCATCTAGGGAACCTGTTCCACCTAAATGGGGCAAGGTACTGAGGAGAACTTGTGGAGTTCATGGTCATAGGGTATGGGCTCCCTGGAAGACAGAATTAATCATAAGGCTATAGAATGTTTATCTGCCCCTCATGCCTCCCCACAGTGTTACTAAAGACCTATTTGCTACAGTTCTCTTTACCTGGTACATCATGTCTGAATAGAAAGAAATTATAAGGCTTACCAAAAGGCAAAACACACAATTTCAAGTGACAGAACCAGACTTGGCTGCAATACTGGAATTATCGGATGAGGAATTAAAAAAAAAAAAAGAATGATATGCTAATAGATAAGGTAGGCAGCATACAAAAACAGATGGCAATATAAACAAAGAGATGGAAATTCTAAGCAAGAACCAAAAGGAAATAGTAAAGATAAAAAAATGAGAATAGAAATCAAGAAAGCCTTTGATGGGCTTATGAGTAGACTGGACATGACTGAGGAAAGAATCTTTGAGCTTGAGGGTATCTCAGAAGAAACTTCCAAAATTAAAAATAAAAGAGAATGAAGACTTAAAAAAAAATAACAGAATATCCCAGGACTTAAGGACAGCTACGAAAGGTGAAACAGGTAGGGGCACCTGGGTAGCTCAGTTGGTTAGGCGTCTGACTCTTGATTTCCGCTCCTGTCATGATCCGAGTCATGAGATCAAGCCCCTTGACAGGATGCACACTGAATGTGGAGGCTGCTTGGGATTCTCTCTCTCCCTTTCCTTCTGCCTCTCCCCCTTTGCACTCACTCTCTCTCTCTTGCTATCTCTCTCTCCAATAATCAAATAAATCTTTTTTAAAAAGGTGTAACATGCATAATGGCAATACTGGAAGGAAAAGAAAGAGAAGGGATAGAAGAAATATTTGAAACGTAATGACTGCAGATTTCATCAAATTAATGTCAGACACCAAACTACAGATTCCAGAAGCTTAAAGAACACTAAGCAGGATAGATGCCTGAAAAAAGACACTTAGGGATCTTATTTTCAAACTCTAGAAAACCAAAGATAAAGAAAAAAAATCCAGAAAGAATCCAGAGGGGGGAAAAATGTCTCATGTATAGGAGAGCAAGGATACAAATTATACCTGACTTCTCAGAAATCATGCAAGCAAGAAGAGGGGACTGCAGCATTTAAAGTGTTGGAAGGTGATACCTGGGTGGCTCAGTCAGGTAAACATCTGCCTTCAGCTCCGATTGTGATCCTAGAGTCCTGGGATTGAGCCCCACATTGGGCCCCCTGCTCAGGGGGAGCCTGCTTCTCTCTCTCTCCCTCTGCTGCTCCCTCTGCTTGTCCTCTCTCTCTCTCTGACAAATAAGTATATAAATAAAATATTTTAAAAATTAAAAAAAATAATAAAGTGTTGGATGAAAAAAACCCACCAACCTAGAATTCTGTGTCCTGTGACACTGTACTTTTAAAGTGAAGGAGAAATAAATACTCTCTTGGATAAACAAAATTTGAGGGAATCTATTGCCAGCAGACCTACCTTGCAAGAAATCCCATAAGTGTTTTAGAGAAAGGAAATAATATAATCGATATAAAATAATAAAAGAGTCCTGGGGCACCTGGGTGGCTCAGCGGGTTAAAGCCTCTGCCTTCGGCTCAGGTCATGATCCCGGGGTCCTGGGATTGAGCCCTCATTGGGCTCTCTGCTCAGCTTCCCCCCCCCCACTCTGCCTGCCTCTCTGCCTGCTTGTGATCTCTGTCAAACAAATAAATAAAATCTTAAAAAAAAAGAGTCCACAAACAGAATTATGTATAAATGGGATCTCGGTATCTGACAGAGGTATTGAAATCATTGGATAAGGAAGATTTCACTGTTTAATAAATAAATTGGTTATCCATATGGAAAATGAAATAAATCTGTTACTTTGCACCCTACAGTTAAATAATTTCCATATGGATTAAGGATTGAGATGTGAAACAAAGTGAAACGGATGAAACAAAACCATTTTTATTTGCAATCCATAGGACTTTTTTTTAAAATACAGAAAACCAGAATGAATCAATGTGCAAATTACTACAAATAATAATAATAAGAGTTTGGCAACATGGCTCACGGTATGATCAACATACAAATGTAACTGTATATAGTCTAGCAACAAACAGAAAGCATATTTTTTTAAAGACACCTTTTATAATAGCTAAAAATACTACCAAGGTCCTTAGGAATACATATAACAAAAGATGTGCAAGATATACATAGTGAAATTTCTGAACCTACATTTAAAGATACTAAAGAAGGCTTAAATAAATGGAGATACATTACATGTCTATGAATTTCATGTGTATGTTCCATCACTTGTAGAAGAAAACTATGGGTGAATATCTTTATGATCTCAGGCTAGGCTAGACTCAGGACCCAAATAAACTACCAACCCTAAAAACAAAGTGTGATAAATTCAATGACACTAAAATGGAGACTTTTTGTTTATAGAAATATACCATAAAGCAAATAAAAATACAAACCATAAATAGGGAGAGGATATGTACAACATGTATAACAGACAAAGTTTTGGTGTCTTTAATAGGGAGAGAATTTCCACAAATCAGAAAGAAAACTGAACAAAAAAGGTAGTGGACAGAATCAGGGAGGGAGAAAGGAAAAAGACAAAATAGGCACTTTGTATTAGCAGAAACACAAGTGGCAATTTAAAAATATGAGAATTTGTCCTCTCTCATTAGTAGTCTGAAAAATGAAAATCAAGACCTCAATAAGGTGTCATTTTATAATTATCTGATTGGCAGTGATTAAACTGTCTGACAATCACAAGTACTGGAGAGTATGAGGAGCATTGGGAACCCTTGTGCAGTACTGCTCATGTTATAAATTGGTATAATCGCACTGAAAAATAATTTGGCTTTATCATTGACAGTGAAGATTCACACAATCATCTACCCAGAAATTTTATTCCTTAGTTTTTACCCTAAAGCAGCACATTGCAATAGAAATCTAACATGATACTCAGGTTCAGGCAAAAATGTGATTTTTAATATTCTTGGAGCCTCATTAAAAAGTATGTAGATATAAATATACATACACACACACACACACACACGCACACACACACACACACACACACATAGTAATTTAATAATATATTTAACTTACACAATGTAACCCGTGCATTTCAATATGTAATAACATAGAAATTACCAGTGAGGTATTTTACATCCTTTGTTTTTCAATAATTGAAATCCAGGGCATATTTTATACTTAGACCATATTACAATTCTTTTTTTAAAGCATTTTTATTTTATTTGTACTATTTGTATTTTTTTTTTTTTTATTTTTGAGAGAGAGAGAGAGTGGGGAGGGAGGGACAGAGGGGGAGAATCTTAAGCAGGCTCTGTGCTGAGTGTGGAGTCTGAAGCAGGGCTCGATCTCACGAGCCTGAGATCATGACCTGAGCCAAAATCGAGAGTCAGATACTTAACTGGCTGAGCCACCTGGGTGCCCCATGTATCACATTTCTTACGCACCCATTTCAGATGCTCAGTAGTGAAATGTAGTTACTGCCTACCCTAGAGATATATACAGGAATGTTTATAGGAGCCCTGACTGTAGTAACAAAAGAAAGAAATAATCTGTACGGCCATCAATGACAGTATGAATAATAGTCATATAATGGAATACTAGATGGTGGTAAAAAATGAATGACCTATAGTCCTACAACCACGTGGATGGATATTAGCAGTGATGAGTGAAGGCACAATTCCTAAAAGAATATATAGTATGACTATATCTTTATAAAACTCAATATAAGCAAAAGATTGGAAAGTAATTTATGGGAAGCAAACATCTACAATTCAACTATTTTTCTGATTAAACCATTTTTTAAAAGCAAAGAAAACAGATTTAGACAACAATGATGACTCCCTTGTTTGATTCCCCTCCATACCGTCCTCTCAAAAAGGCATAAAAGCCACAAGGAAAACATATGAAAGTATACATAACTCATTGCCTGCAGCATGTCTAGGAGACAGAGAACACTGTCCCTGTAAAATTACCCTTAAGCAGAGACAAAATCATCAATTCCAGCATAGCTATCTCTGCCCACTGGCTGCAAAAGCCTGTGGGTGCAGAAAACAGGAGAGGGAAAGTTTAAGAAGTTCCTCCAAAAAGAGTTGACGTGACCAGAGGAGTTAGACAAGGCACAGATAAAATCATCCTTGAATGCAAACATTTGACATTAAAATGACAAAATGTTGAACACAGGTTAGGACTGGGCAGTTCACAGCCCTGACTGCAAGAAGCAACTTGCTTGCGAGAGTGAGAAGCCAGCAAGGGCAACCTCGTACCCTTCTGTGGGAGAATGAGAGAGAGAGAGAGAGAGAGAGAGAGAGAGAGGGGTGTTGGTACTCTCTAGAGATAAAGCTGTGCAGGGAGAGAGGAAAAGCAGAGGGAAAATTAAGGCTGCTGCAGTCAAGAAAGGAGCACAAGACACATCAACCACCCCCCTCCACCCCTATCTCTCCCTTGCACCAATAACGCCATCCAGAGAAGAATCTTCACAGAAGAGGGGAGGGCAGAGAGAAAAGCATTTTCTAACTAGGAATCCTGTCCATGAAATTAATAGAACATCCAAAAAGCAGACCACACACATACAAAATGACTATAAAACCATTCAGAAAACAAGTGGTGAAAATTACCTCCAAAACCAAAAAAAGGCCACAAAGTTAAATAAAATTAAAAGCAATACTCCAAAATATATCCTTGAGAAAGGTTTGAGATACATGAAAATATACCTTGAATCTGATATACAAAACCAAAGGATGTAGATGGACACCCCCCCAAAGACCCCCCCAAAACCAGTAAGTTATAAGAGTTGATCCAATGAGATACTCAATAGAATAATCAACTCAACTAAAAATTTCATGAAGGTTCCTTAAGATCATATACCAAAAAACCCTTTATGTAGCCTAGAGGAAAGTTGAGTGGACCAGGTAGTGGGCGCTTGCTCTGTGGTCTGAATGCTGAGAAAGGGTTAAATAGATAAAAGAGTAGCAGGGAAGAACACTGGGAATCATCCCAAGCCCTACTGTAGGAGGAACTCCTGGGTAGGAATAGGCTCTGATAAGATGGGAAATGACAAGCAACGAGCCTGGGGAGGGTGGCCTAGGAGAAGCTATGCAACCACATCACAGACTCTGATTTCTATCTTAGAAGCAATGTAAAGCCACTCAAGTGTTATTTTAGAAATGAGTGATTTGATCAGATTTGCTTTTTGAAAGAGGGCTCTGGCTACAGTTCAGATGTATGACAAGCGAGCCAGAGAATTTTCAGGAAGACAAGATAGGAGGTTTTCTACAGTACTTCAGCTGAAGTAGGCTTGTGGCAGACAGCATGGGGAGAATTCTATGGGTTTTAGTAATATTTAGGGGGTAAGATTACCTGGAATTCATCATGTAGTCCATGTCAGAGGATGAAGGACAAGGAAGAGTCAAGGATGATGCTTAGCGTTTTGGTTCTAGGGACTGGACAGAGGAGAGTTAACCCTGAAGGAGGATTAGATCTGGGGGTGTTTAGTTAAAGGGTCTTCAGGATATCAAATTGGGGATTTATCAAGTGGGTCTTAAAAGCAAGATCTAGGCAAGAGATTGAATTTAGGAGTCATTGGTACTTAGGTATAATTCAAGCTATGGATGTGGATTAGGTCACTTAGGGAGGGAGTACGGAGAGTATAAGGGCAGAGATACTGGGACAGAACCTTAAGGAACTCCAACATTGAATGCCTAGAAATAGGAGCATGGACCCGAAGAGCAGTCTGGGAAGAATGGAGCAAAGTGAGTGATAGAAGGGAAAACACTAGAATGTGGTATTATGGAAGCCAAAGGAGCGTTTTTTTAAGAAGGAGAAATGATGAATTATTTCATGTCTGCTGCCCAGACATGAAATAGGAGGAGAATGGTAGAGTGTCCCTTGGAGCTGGTGACATAGAGGTCCCTGATGACTTTCGGAAGGGCTGTTTTGTTAGCCTGGTGCGAATATAAAGACAAGAATAGAGATTGCCTCACATGGGAGCTGGGACATATTCTCCACTGTTATACAAAAGAATGGGGAGTTGCAGATTTAAAAAAAAATCAGTGTTCAAGACAGCATATATGATACTATCCTATGATTACTTCTGAAGTGAAAGAAGTGTGTGTCAACTTAAATATTAAATAAAAATGCAGAAAATATGCTCCAGATTGCAAAGAATTTGGCGGGCTGAAGTTGGGAGCAGAGGATGGAGCTATCGATGACCTGGATATTCTATGTTATGAAAAACTTTAACCAACATTGATTAAGGGCTTATTATGTGCTTTTATTTTTACATGTCTATATTTACGATATGTCTTTTTAAAAGAAATGACTTATTTATTTTAGGGGGGAAGGAGAGAGAGATGTGGAGGAGGGGCGGAGGGAGATGGAGAGAGAAAAACTCAAACAGACTCCCTGCTGAGCAGAGCTGGTCTCAGGGCTCAGTCCCACAACCCTGAGATTATAAGCCAAAACCAAGAGTCAGATGCCGAACCCACTGCACCACCCAGGCACCCTCAGACTATATATGTCTTTTTTCCTAAATAAAAACACAATGTTCTTAACACTTTCAAGCATGATCATGGTAAATTCTCAAAAATAACCTATGAAGTCAGTATTATTGTTTGCCCCAATTTACAAATAAAGAAATTAAGGTTTGGAAAAGGGAAGTATTTTACATAAGGTCACAAAATAATATGTGTTTGAGTCATATTTCAAGCCCAGATCTATCTGATCAGAGATGAGCTTTTCACCAAAATCTTATGCTGTTTCTGTAAACTGTGATTTTTTTTTTTTACAGCGAACTTGTATTGTTTTTGTAAATAGAAAAAGGATCAAGCTCTGTAGTGAACGGGACACTTCTCTGATGGCCCAGCAACAGTTTGCATTAGGAACTGTTCCTCCCTCGATGCCTTATATGCCTTAGATGGGTTGTTTTCACAAATGACACATTTCTCCCAGGGACACAGAAATGGGTTATGGTTTCCAGACCAGGCCAATCTTTATACCAGATCTCCCCTAGACACAGCGATTTGCACAGAGAATATTTCATGAAGCAAGACAAGCCAATGAGAGTCCTTTCGTGAGATTTTCTGGGAGTATTCTGAGGCAGAGGAAAAAAGGTCTATTTACCTTTGTAATTTGGGGTCGTAAAAATCCATCCTGAGAACCGCCAGCCACCATCTCTCCTGCCAAATTGAAAAGAATTTCCCAGGAAAGAATTGAGCAACACGAAGAGAGGCACAGAGGACAAAAGAACCCAGATGGCATTGTTGAGCCCCTGGATCTAGCTCTGTCAGATCTGCCCTTGGACTTCCCAGTTATAGGAGTCAATACATCTCTTTGTTGCTTAAACTATTTTGAAATTGGTTTCTGTTGTCTTTATCTGAAAGAGCTCTGTCTAAACCAAAATTGGAAACAGAACTGGCCTATGGAAAGTGATAGACCTACAATATGAAATTTGCTGCTTTGAAATGGGAAGGTGGGCAGGAAGATCCTTCATCTCCAACTGGGAAGATGGTCAATTTTATTATAAATTTGCAAACCATCTGGTAAAGCTGGTTTTATTGCATGTTGTAGATCAGTCCATGTAACTATTGGTCTGAATCTTGGACGAGATCAAGATGCTGAAGTGGTTGCTACTTTTTGTAGCTTTCAGTAACTATCTACAAGGATAGAAGCTTTGATAGAAAACAAAATTTTCTTCAATAAGGCCATGTCTTCCCCCTGCCAAAAATTTTAGATGGTTGAGAATCCTTGTAATTGTGTAAGTCCATGTTCTATGTTAAAGTTGGAGAGAGGAGAAAAAATAGGGAGTCTGGAAATACTGGTAAATCAGACTAGGAAGAGGTGGGCCTGCGAATTGAGACATACCTGATTCCTTAGCTCCATCGCAGACACTGGCCTATATTCCCTTTCTGAAACAATTTAATAATTGTGTCTATTGTGAAGACACATTCATTGGAATACAGCCTAGGAACAAGGAATAGATTATCCCTGTCTCTAACTCAGCCCATTTGTCAGAGATAGAGAGTCTTGTTTCAAAAAGATGGAAATCCTTAAATGGGAGTTGGTCCAGAGTTGAGGACCATGATTCCCCGTTATCTCTTGTTTTGGTGCCTAGCCAGTTGATTCAAACTACATGTTTTCTAGCAGCAGTCTAAAGGCATACATGCGTACATTTATAAATGCTATGTGTGTTGCTTGTTTCTTGTAAATATCCATAGTCGGGGAGGTCTACTTTGAAAAGTCCAGTCTGATAATTTAGCTTATTTGGGTTAGAGTGTTTTGTGTATTTATATGTAATATAATTACTGATACAGTTGACCCTAAGCTTGCCATTTGCTACCTACACTCTTTAGGTGTCACTCAGTCTTTGTTTCTTTATTCTTCCCTTTTCTTCCGTTCCCCCCCCCCTCTTGTTTTAAAGAAGTGTTTTCTTCTGTTGTTCTATTTTGTCTCTTCCATTAGCCTTTTTGTTATCCTTTTCTGTATTATTCTTTCAGAAGTCACCCTAAAAATTTCAAAATGCATCTGTAGCTTTCGACAGTCTACCTTAAATGTGTACTTTTACCTCATCCAGAGCAATTGCCAACACCTCCAAACAGCTGGGCTCTATTTCTCCCTCCCACCCTTCTGGTCATTACATAGCGTATTTTACATTTAACGCCACGAAACACCACTATTGTTGTTGTTTCAGATAGTCAGTCATCTTTTATAATTCCCAAGATATGGACCCTTTCCAGTCCTCTTCATTCTTTCTTTCACTTCTATGTTTATATCTGGCATAATTTCCTTTTGGCTTTCAAGAACTTTTTTCAATATTTTTTTTTACTATGTTTACAATAATTTTTCAGCTTTCTTTTGTGTCTAGAATTCTAGGTTGTTTTGTTGTTTTTGGCTCTTTATTTATCTTTTTCCTTGTTTATTTTTTTAGTTGCTTAAAATTTTTTTAAATTCCAGTATAATTACTATGCAGTTTTATATGAGTTTCTGGTGTTTATTATAGTGATTCTGTACTTCCGCACCTCACCCAGCGCTCATCACGACAAGTGCACTCTTTACTCTCCATCATGCCTTCCCCCCGCCCCTCTACTCATCTCCCCTCTGGTAACCATCAGCTTGTTCTCTATAGTTAAGAGCCTGTTGTTTTGCTTTGTCTCTTTTTCTCTTTGTTTTGTTTCTTAGATTCTACATGTGAGTGTAATCGTATTGCATCTGTCTTTCTCTGACTTATTTCACTTAGCATTATACCCTCTAGTTCTAGCTACATTGTTGCAAATGGCAAGATTTCATTCTTTTCCATGGTTGAGTAACATTCCATTGTATATAGCTACCATATCTTCTTTATCCATTCATCTATCGATGGGCATTTGGGTTGCTTCCATAATTCGGCTATTGTAAATAATGCTGCTATAAACGTAGGCATGCATATATTTTTTTAAATTAGTGTTTGTGTATTCTTTGCATAAAGACCCAGTAGTGGAATTACTGGATTATATGTAGTTCTATTTTTAATTTTTTGAAGAACCTCCATACTGTTTTCTAGAGTGGCTGCATTAGTTTGCATTCCTACCAACAGTGCACAAGGGTTCCTTTTTCTCCACATCCTTGCCAACACTTCTTTCTTGTGTTCTTCATTTTAGCTATGTTGACAGGTGTGAAGTGATATCTCATTGTGGTTTAGTGTTTTTTTTTTTTATTAACATATAATGTATTATATGCCCCAGGGGTACGGGTCTGTGAATCATCAGGCTTACACATTTTGGGTTAGTTTTTTTTAGAAAATATTTTACTCATTTATTTGACATAAATAAAGAGAGAGAGGGAGAAAAAACACAAGAAGGGGAGAGATGGGGGAGGGGCCAAGGAGGGAGAAGCAGCCTCCTTGCAGAGCAGGGAGCCCGATGCGGGGCTCCATCCCAGGACCCTGGGATCATGACCTGAGCCAATGGCAGACACTTAACTGACTGAGCCACCCAGGTGCCCCTTTTCATTGTGGTTTAGATGATGAGTGATGTGGACCATCTTTTCATGTGTCTGTTGGCCACGTGGATGTCTTCTTTGGAGAAATGTATGCTCATATCTTCTGCCCATTTTTAAATTGGATTATTTGGAGGTTTTTTTGATGTTGAGTTATGTAAATTCTTCATATATTTCGGATACTAAACCTTTATCAGAGATGTCATTTGCAAAGAACTTCTCCCATTCAGTAAGTTGTCTTTCAGTTTTGTTGATTGATTCCTTCACTATGCAGACACTTTTTATTTTGATGTAGTCCCAATACTTTATTTGCACGGTCAGGCCTTTACAAGGCTCTTACTAGGTTGACTCAATGGATCTATTGAGTTACCATCGATGTAAAGATTAAAGAAAAGTAATCACGTTTTTGTTTTTGGCTATTGAGTTGTATGGGTTTGTTATATATTTGGATATTAATCCCTCATCAGATATATGATTTGAAAATATTTTCTCCCATTCTACATGTTGCTTTTTTAATTTTGTCTAGACAGATACTGTATAATCTAACCTACACGTGGAATGTAAAAGAAATTGAACTCATAGACACAGAGAAATTTGTGTTAACTAACCTTATTTTGGTGATCATTTTACAACATATATGTATATCAAGTTTTACACCTTAAACTTATATAATGTTATATGTCAAATATGTCAAATATAAATTTGGGGAATTAAAAAAAGAAAAGGAAAGAAAAAGAGAAATAAAACATTTTCCTGGCATGTGAATACTTACAAAGTAATAGGGAAGGGGGAAATGCATGCATTAAGAATAATCACAAAGGGGGGCTCCTGGCCTAGATGTCCATCGACAGATGAATGGATAAAGAAGAAGTGGTATATACGTACCATGGAATATTATGCAGCCATCAAAAAGTGAACTCTTGCCATTTGCAACAATGTGGATGGAACTAGAGGGTATTATGGTAAGTAAAATAAGTCAATCAGAGAAAGACAATTATCATATGATCTCACTGATATGAGGAATTTGAGAAACAAGACAGAGGATCATAGGGGAAGGGAGGGAAAAATGAAACAAGACACAACAAGAGAAGTAGACAAACCATAAGAGATTCTTAATTTCAGGAAACAAACTGAGGGTTGCTGGGGAGTGGGAGGAGGGATAAGCTGGCTGGGTTATGGATATTGGGGAGGGTATGTGCTATGGGTATGTGTCATGGTGAGCACTGTGAGTTGTGTAAGACTGATGACTCACAGACCTGTACCTCTGAAACAAATAATATATTATATGTTAATTATATGTTAATAAAAAATAATAATAATAAAGAGGGGCTTCTGGGTGGTTCAGTTAGTTAAGCATCTGCCTTCAGCTCAGGTCATGATCCTGGGGTTCTGGAATTGAGCCCTACGTTGGGTTCCCTGCTTGGCAGGGAATCTGCTTCTCCTTCTGCTCCTACCCTTGCTCATGCTCTCTCTCTCTCTCTCAAATAAATAAATAAAATCTTTAAAAAATAATCATAAAGAAAGAGTAAAAAGAAACAACTCATTTGTGTCATCCCTATGTTAATGGATTTTGAGATAGGCAAAGACTGTGGATCTGAAAGTGAGAGGAGTCATTCTAGCTTTATCAAAAGAGAAGGTATTTTCATCAGTAGCCTTTTAGTTATGATAGAAACCCTACTCCAGATTACTAAAATATTTTGTAGAAAAAGTCTTTCATTTGCTCACCTAGTTAAAAAGTCTGGAGGTCAATCTGGCTTAAGGAACAACCGGGTCCTGGGGCTCAGTGATATCATCAGGATCTCCCCACTTTTCTCCCTCTCATTGCCCATGTGTCAGCTCACCTTCCCCTATGTTTGCACCATTATTAGGCAGACTCTTCCCGCATGATGACAAAGATGATAATCGGCAACCCTAGGCTTATGTTCTCTAGGCTTAACAAGCCCAGCAGGGAGAGAGTGCCATTTCTTTCCTAATAATTCAAGCAAAGTCTCGGTTTGATTTGATTCATACTGATACAGTTTGTCTTACCAGCCCATTTCTCAATCCACTGCTGTGCCTGTTTGGTCTGGCCCAGGTCACATATCCAGCCCTAGATCTGGGTGAACATGGGGTAGGGGTATCAGCTCTACTACAACTCCATTAACAACTTAAGAGGAGTTGTGGTTTCCCCAAATGAAATCAGGAAGTAGAAGATGTTGGGCATTTTTATTCTTTTTAATTTTTATTTTATGATCTTTTTAAAAAAATAACATATAATGTATTATTTGCCCCAGAGGTACAGGTCTGTGAATCATCAGGCTTATACATTTCACAGTGCTTACCACAGCACATACCCTCCCCAGTGTCCATAATGTTGGGCATTTTGAAATGGTAGTTGTTCATTCACAGTATCTATTGACAAAACATAGTCCCAGATTTGAGTCTCTTACAATGTCGCTGGAAATAGAAGATTGTTAGAGGGAGCCATTTTCCTTCTCATGTCTTCCTTCCAAACTTGATCTATAAAAGAAGGATTTGGATCCCTTCATAAATATTGAATAGAGCCTATGCTTTTTTTTTTCTACTTCTCACTCACTTTTTTTATCCAAGAGGAGGGGTGACTTTTACGTTTGGTGAAATTGGGAAGAAAGTTTGAGTATGTGGGGGATCAAACCTGCTTCCCCTCACCGTGATGTTGCTATGTGGTGAATGCCCCAAGTCCTGGCATCTTGGCTCTTTGTCTTGGTGCCAGGTTGGGCCAGTTTGATGTAAAGGACTGTTGAAGTAACAGGTATTGGAGGTCCATTTGCGGCCATGGATCCAGGCCATGTTCTCCAAGCCATATCAGTGATAAAGCTGATTTTTTTTCTCTGATTCCATATCTATTTTTCCCAAATGTTTCTAAGTGTAGCTGTGCAAAGGAGCATGACTAATGCCTCCTGAGTTGGTGGACAAGGGTACAAAGGGTACCAAGTTGGGAATGAAATTCCCTAGGTTTCAGGACTAGTAGATAGGTCACTTCCTTACTCTGGGATTCAGTTTCCTCATTTACAAAACAAGTGAGTGGGCTTTCAAGGCCCTAAGGATCTAACGTGTCATGATTATCATTGAGCAGTAGACTTATCCTTGAAGGAAATACATGATTTTTAACAAGAAGTAAGAGAAGAGTTAGGGAGAGACTCACAGGGATAAAGCATCAAAAAAAGAGTTAACATGGTAAATATGAAGAATAGAAAGAGTCGGGGCAATTTTCCAACGCAGGCATTTGTGGGCTGATTTACCTTGACAACCATTTAAGTTTATGTACATAAAAGTATATAGAGGATTTGATATGATCACAGGTAGGAGGAGTTTCACTGATCCATGACTTGAAAAATCCTCTACTGATCTTATAGCTGGTCCAATCTTCATAAAGCTTCTAAGCAGGAAGAAAAAAATCACTAAAGATATATATTTAAATCTCTATAATTCATATCTTAAAGAATAACAAAGGAATGGGACCATGAACTAACCACCTGTGATGTCTTTTCTTGACTGGACTCCTTGTCCAATGAACTCAGCAGCTTTTTTCTCCTTCAGGTCCAATTCATGAGTTGATCACAGATTCTATCTGGCTTCTCTGACCTTGTCCTATCTTTGATTCTGATTCCAGATCTAACATGTCAAGATTATCATGGGGCAATGAAAAGAAAACAGAATAAAAGATATTTTAGATGCAAAATATATGTATATATAATATAGGTATATATAATATGACCTTGGCTCATATGTCTTGCTTATTTCCTCAAATCCTGCACCTAAGAGCTCTGATAGACCTATCTGGGCAGATCACACGCATTGGAAAGGCTGTGAATGGGTTGATCATGTCTCATCGTGTCTTCATATTCTCAGGAAAAAGCTTCAACTTCCTAATGAGAATGCTTCTGGCTTGTACGAGTATATACTCAGAGACATATTTCACATTCATCTTTAGTGTTTTTATTATCAATTTCCTGATTACAAGGAACTCTTAGATGTGGCCATAGTCACCACTTGAAGGAGTGAGAATGGCAAGAAGGCGCTTACTCACCATTGGAGCCTACTATTTGGTTCAGGGTTCCTTCTGGAAAAGATAGCAGTTCACTAGCATAAGGTACATGGAAAGTAGGGCCTGACCTACTATGTGGCCTGCCTTGTGACACTAGAATACTTGATAAGCTCCAGCCAATTTATTACATCTTCATTATTTAGCATGATCCTGGCCTGTAGTCCTTGACGGTCTTAGTGACCACCACTCCCACAGCCCTTTTATGAAGAAATCAGCCCCAAGGTTCTTTCCGTGTGAAGTTGCTAGAGCCTACACCATATGCATAGAGAGCAACTAACGCTAGGCGTATAGTTAACTCCAGCTATGATAGGATGAACCAGAGATCTGCACGTGATCATAGCCAACCATTATCTAAGATGTTTTGCCTGAGACACTGACTTATAATAGAGTTCTAGATGAAAAGGGCTAACATCCATAGAATGGGCACGAAGAAGGTTATGTGTCTTTGTGGCTTATTGAGAAACCCAGCTCTTAGAGGCCCTACAATGTAGGGAGGCCCTACAATGTAGGGGATGTAGAGGAGGTAAGGAAGAAGGAGGTAACTTTGAGGTTCTGAATAAAACCTGATAATCATCCAAATCTAGGAATTATTGGGGTCTAAAATATTTATGTGGATAAGAAGATGATATGTTCCACTGAGAGGCAGTAGAGCATAAAATTGGGTGTAGTCTCTGAAACCAGATTGCCTGTGTTTTGAAACTAGCCCTGTCACTTAGAAGCTCTGTGACCTTATACCAGCGACTTCAACTCTCTGTGTCTTAGGTGTCTATCTAGAAACCAGGAATACTAGTTGCACCTACCAAATCAATTGTGAGCCTGAAATGACTTAATACATGCCAAGCACTTAGAACAATGTCTGGCACATAGGAAGTGCTCAAAAAATATAAATTCTTAGCATTATTTTGTTCTGGTACTTAAGTGAGGTGGAGTAATTTGATGAGATACTGTGTTCATTCTCCTTCTACTTGTCCTTTCTTGTATTCCAAAGAGGAATTGAAACCCTCTGTGCTTTCTTTCCTGGGTGAAAGAGTGAGTTGTATTGCAGGGCCCAAAGTCTGTCTTCCTAGCTTTGGTTTACCTGGAATCTTGAGCATATTGTAAGAATTACACTCCAAGGAAGGGAAGGAAGTAGTTGACTCTAGAGTAAACAGAAGAGGGAGTGAGAGCTCTCCAAGGCTCGGGAAGGACTGCCAGCTGCCAGCTGGGGAATAGTAAGATCTGGGACCACTTCCTGGCAGAACCCCTGGAGGGTAATGTATCTGTGGTCAACTTTAGGAGCTAGATTCTAGGAGCTGCAACTTTCCCCTAGGCATGGGAGAAGTGCTTGCTTTTTACAGGAGCATGCAGGTTTGGACTAGAAAGCATGATGGCCTGATGGTTAGAGCTGTTCTCTCTATTCGACACTTGCCACACAGAGATCCTGGGTATTTGTATGATCCTAAGGATCGTAGAAAACTCCAGAAAGTGATTGGAACTTCTTTTTCTTTTTGCCAGTCTGGCAGCACAGAGATGTGGAGTTGAAATAAATTCAACTTAAAGGAAATGAAGAAATGTGATAGTTCTCGCATACCCAAGTTTGTGGAGTACTGTTCATACCAATTACACAAGAAACCAGCATTCCCAAAAGTAATTCAGAGGATTTTTGGTAGGGTCTTTCCTTTATAATATTAGAAAGATGAAATTATGTATAATTTTGTGCTAAGAAAGAAGTTACGAGGAAAAGATCCTTAAAGGGAATGAGAGGCCAGAGGGGTTGAGTGGGTAGCGGAGAGGATTTCCCCACGTGAAGTCATTCATTGTTTGTAATGGTGAAGTTATTAATTACAATGTCCTTGAGAGGTAAGGTAAGGCTTTGGGGCACATGGTATCTGTCACTTCAGGGTTTATATTAGTTTCCTAGGGCTGCAGTAACAAAGTATCATGAACTGAATTGTTGAAGACAAAAGCAATTTATTCTTTCACAGTTCTGGAAGCTGGAAGTCTAAAATCAAAGTTTCAGTGAGATCATGCCCCCTCTGAAAACTGTAGTGGAGAATTCTTTTTTCCCTCTTCTAACTTCTGGTATTTGCTGGTAATCCTATGCATTCCTTGCCGTGTCAATCCATCATTCCAATCTCTGCCTCCATCTTTACTTCCGTGAGGCTTCTTCCCTGTAAGAAATCTCTTCTTCTTTTATGCTGGTATGGCATCTAATTCTTATCTTTCTTTGGTATTTATCTTGCATCACAGTTTTTCATGATTGCATCTGTAGTAGACGGCTTTTCAGTTGTCTGCCCAGGCAACCAAATCTCTACCTTGGGAATAACAGTCCAAAGCAGCAGGGGAGAGTTCTTTCTGCCACATTCTTAGTACCCAATCATTGCTCCCTTTCATACCTGATTTAATGATGGCTGGGCAACTGACCACATGGAATCAGTAAGATTATCTCCCTAGGAAATCTGCATTTGGAACTCCAGGATTCTGCCAAGTCATGGTACTTTTGACTAAACTGAGGATATGTTAATCCAGGAGGTGATAGGGCCAGCAGAAAGCACAGAAGAACAAAAAAAGTTGTTCCGACCAAAGAAGAATGAAGCAGATGTGTAAAGGAGAGATCGCAGGGTAAAATCGGGAGGTTGACATTTACTACTTACTTCCTGTTCCTTTATCACAAGAGAGGAATTGACTCAAGTCTGCAAGGAAACATAAAAAGCAATACAGCATGTCTATGGTAAGTGCTTTCTGCCCATGGACTATAGTCTAAATTGACTTACTATTCCATAATTTGGAGACTTACAGGATTGAAAAAAGCCAATGGCTTCTGTATCTCAAAAGTGAAGCTGGTACAGTCAGTGGCAAAGAATTAGCATCCATAACTGAAGACACAATTGGTCGTCTATGTCTTTCTCAAGCAGGTTCTGTTCACAACTCTCTGTCAGTACCAACAGAAAAACCACTGACAGTGATCTAATTATGAGTGATGTTTCATTAACTAAGGTTATTTTAGGGCTAGGGAAATGGGTAGGATGCAGAGAGGAGTACATAAAAAAAGGATAAGAAAACTTTAAAAAAATGTAAAAACAGAAACACAGTGGAACGTAAGAATAGAGCCTGGGAAAATCCAGATTCCCCCCAGGTACTCCCCAGGGTCCTACTCCTATTAAAAGAAGGGCTGATCATGGTACTGGCATAAAAACAGACACATAGACCAGTGGAACAGAGTAGAGAGCTCAGATATGGACCCTCAACTCTATGGTCAAATAATCTTTGACAAAACAGGAAAAAATATACAGTGGAAAAAAGACAGTCTCTTCAATAAATGGTGCTGGGAAAACTGGACAGCTATATGTAGAAGAATGAAACTCGACCATTCTCTTACACCGTACACAAATGGATAAAAGACCTCAATGTGAGACAGGAATCCATCAGAATCCTAGAGGAGAACATAGGCAGTAACCTCTTTGACATCAGCGACAGCAACTTCTTTCAAGATATGTCTCCAAAGGCAAAGGAAACAAAAGCCAAAATAAACTTCTGGGACTTCATCAAAATCAAAAGCTTCTGCACAGCAAAGGAAACAGTGAGCAAAACAAAGAGGCAACCCACGGAATGGGAGAAGATATTTTCAAATGACAGTACAGACAAAAGGTTGATATCCAGGATCTATAAAGAACTCCTCAAACTCAACACACACAAAACAGATAATCATATCAAAAAATGGGTGGAAGATATGAACAGACACTTCTCCAATGAAGGTATACAAATGGCTATCAGACACATGAAAAAAATGTTCATCATCACCAGCCATCAGGGTGATTCAAATTAAAACCACATTGAGATACCACCTTACACCACTTATAATGGCCAAAATTAGCAAGACAGGAAAAAAACATGTGTTGGAGGGGATGTGGAGAAAGGGAAACCCTCTTCCACTGTTGGTGGGAATGCAAGTTGGTGCAGCCACTTTGGAGAACAGTGTGGAGATTCCTCAAGAAATTAAAAATAGAGCTTCCCTATGACCCTGCCATTGCACTACTGGGTATTTACCCCAAAGATACAGATGTCGTGAAAAGAAGGGCCATCTGTACCCCAATGTTTATAGCAGCAATGGCCATGGTTGCCAAACTGTGGAAAGAACTAAGATGCCCTTCAACGGATGAATGGGTAAGGAAGATGTGGTCCATATACACTATGGAGTATTAGACCTCTATCAGAAAGGATGAATACCCAACTTTTGTAGCAACATGGTTGGGACTGGAAGAGATTATGCTGAGTGAAATAAGTCAAGCAGAGAGAGTCAATTATCATATGGTTTCACTTATTTGTGGAGCATAACAAATAGCATGGAGGACAAGGGGAGATGGAGAGGAGAAGGGAGTTGAGGGAAACTGGAAGGGGAGGTAAACCATGAGAGACTATGGACTCTGAAAAACAACCTGAGTGTTTTGAAGGGGTGGGGGATGGGAGGTTGGGGGAACCAGGTGGTGGGTATTGGAGAGGACACGGATTGCATAGAGCACTGGGTGTGGTGCAAAAACAATGAATACTGTTTTGTTGAAAATAAATTTTAAAAAAAAGAAGGGCTGATAACTCAGATGCATCTTAAAAGAAAGAAGAAGATTAGCTGTGCTCCCTCTAACCTAAGGTGACTTTTTGTGACCCCCAAAGCAAAAGCCAAGATAGAAGTCATTGAACTGAGGGACTAGGGGGCCCAGGCAGAGTTAAAGCCTATTATCAAAGGAAAGAATGATCTAGGCTAGTGTGAAGAATCAAGGACACGAGTTCACATCTTTTTCTTTGATTACCACCCATGAAGTAGAATCTAAATCAAACTTATTGTGGTAGAACGTAGAATGCCAGTTGCCTACTCCACTATCTCTTTTCTCTTCCTTTAGTAACAGATACCCAATTTTTATTTGGGCATATTACCACTTGGAATAAAAGACTAGATTACATTTCCCAACTTCCCTTACTATTTGACATGGCCATTTCTTTAAGTTCTGGTCAATGAGACATAGACAACAGTGTTTCATGGGCCATCTGAGGATTTTCTTTAGAAAAAAAGGAGGCATGCCCTTCTGCACGTTTCCCCATCCTACTTCCTGGAATGAAGATATGATAGCTGGAGTTTTGTCAGCCATCCTGGGCCTTGAGGATGATAACCATACCCAAGGAAGTGCATTGCTAGAGAAAATCCAAGAGTGGCAAAGAAAATGAAGGCTTATGATTTTCAACCTCTAAGGTAATCCCCAAGACACTGAACTCACACCCATAGGAAGAGGGTTGCTGAAGGTGCAGTCTCCAGAAGGGTAAACCTCCCTAATTTCCCTTTCAGGAGTAGCCAAGTAGGCCAAGGGAGATAATCTGAGAGAAGAGAGTCTGAGACATCCAGCTGGGCTGACCAAGAACTCACTCTACTGCCAAAGAGTTCTTGCTATTTGCCTATATGATACATAAATCAATATACTGTTGATTGGCTATCTTCACATATTGTACCCATTTTTTCCATTTCCAAATGGGAGGTTTTATTTAATTCATCCTTCTTTTCCCTCTAATATTAGACACTGGATGTTCAGGATGTGCTCAAATGTAACATTTACCCATAGATGTGAAATCATGGGGAACTACATCAAGACCTGCCCAAGATGACTCAGTCACTGAAGGATCTTGGGCTTAATGTTGGGTGCACTTGGGATATGTGAATTTGGATTGTCTTTCTATATAGAAGGCATGAGTACGTTTTCATTTATGTATGGTATAGTAGCATTATTTTAGTTGAAGACCTTTTGTAAATCAAATGAGCTATCAAGTTCATATGTTGTTTTTGTCCATCCAGCATACATTCCCAATTGTTCTGGCAATCGTACTTTGGCTTGCCTTCGAGGGACCAACTCTCTCTTGATCTCATACACCCTCTCTCTTTCTCTTTCAATCTACAACTTCCAAGCAGAGATGTAGCATTCCCTGGTTCAAAGAGTAGGTACATAAACTCTAACCTGACCCATTAGAATGTCTTATCTCCTGGCTTCAGGCATGGGTATGTGATCTAAGCAAGTATAATCATGAGCCCCAAACTAGGCCAACAAATCAGCCATTGGAATGATGCTGGCACTGCTGAGAACAATGCATTCTCTTCTTTAAAAAAAAAAAAAAGTTTTATTTATTTGACAGAGTGAGAGTGAGAGAGAGAGAGAGATAGCAAGCACAAGCAGGGAGGGGCAGCAGGCAGAGGGAGAGGGAGAAAGAGACTCTCTGCTGAGCAAGGAGCCCGACTCAGGGTTTGATCCCAGGACCCTGGGATCATGACCTGAGCTGAAGATAATCGCATAACCGACTGAAGCACCCAGGCACCCCCATTCTCTTCTTTTATTTTCCCCCAAATTTACTGAGATGTAATTGACACATAACATTGTGTAATTTTAAGGGTTACAATCTGATGCGTGTATACACTATAAATTATTTACCACGATGAGTGAGTTAGCACATCCTCCACCTCACAAAATTACCATTTTGTTTTTATTGTTATGGTGAGAAGATTAAAGGTCTACTCTCTCAGAAACTTTGAAGTATACAAGTATTATTAACTATAGTCATTATGTTCTACCTTAGATGCTCAGAATGTATCTTAGAACTGACAGTTTGTACCTTTTGACCAACATCTCCCCATTTCCCTCACCCCTCAGCCATTGGCAATCACCATTCTGCTTTCTGTTTCTGTAAGTTTGGTGTTTTTTGATTTTACATATAACTGAGATCTAACAGCCTTTGTCTTTCTCTGTGACTTATTTCACTTAGCATAGTGTCATCAAGGCCCCTCAATTTTGTTGCAAATGGCACATTTTCCTTCTTTCTCATGGCTGATTAATATTCCATTATACACACACACATACCATCTTCTTTATCCATTCATCTACACTTAGGTTTTTTTTATGTCCTTTACAGTGTGAATAATATATTAATACCATATAAGCCCACAATTCTACTAGTGGGTGTTTACTCAAAGAAAATGAAAGCACTAGTTTTAAAGATATATACATTCCTATGTTTATTGAAGCATTATTTATGATAGCCAAGATAGTAAAGCAACCTAAGTATCCATCAATAGATAAATGGATAAAGAAGATGTGACCATAATATATTATGGTCATATTGCTTACATGTACACATATATAAACACAATGGAATATTACTCAGGCATAAACATGGATGAGATCTTGCCATCCATTTGTGACAGCATAGATGGATCCAGAGGGTATTATGCTAAGTGAAATATGTCAGACTGAGGAAGACAAATACCATCCGATTTCACTCATATGTGGAATCTAAAAACAAAACAAGTGAACAAACAAAAAATGAATCAGATACAGAGAACAAACTGATGGTTGCCAGAGAAAAGAGAGTGGAGGATGAGCGAAATGGGTGAAGGGGATTAGGAGATACAGGCTTCCAGTTAGGGAATGAATATGTCACAGGGATAAAAGGCACAGCCTAGGGTATATAGTCAATGACATTGCAATAGTGCTGTATGGTGACCGGTGGTAGCCACACTTGTGGTGAGCACAGCATAACAGATAGAGAAATTGAATCGCTATGTTGTACACCTGAAATGAAGGTAACATTGTGTGTCAACTATACTTAAATTTTTAAAAATCCACAGTGGGGTTTCACCTCGCACTGGTTAGAATTGTGATTACAAAAACGAAAAACAAAAAAATACCACCTACCTAGAGATAACAAATGCTGGCAAGGATGTGGAGAAAAGGGAAGCTTGTGCCCTGTTGGTGGGAATGTCAGTTGGTACAGCCACTGTGGAAGAGACAATATGGAGTTTCCTTAAAAAATTAAAAACCATGCGGCCCTTTCTTTTAGAATGCTAATCTAGTTAGATGCCTAGTGAGATGTCTAGTGGACCTTCTAGTTAGATGTCATGTGGACCTTCCAATGACAAACTGAGGGAATTGGGGCTGAGAAGAGGAGAGGGTTACCTCTAACCTTGCAGACTGAATGCCAGTGTAAAGTTGTGTTTGAAACCAACCCATCCACTATCTTTCAGCTATGTGACCTGATACTATTATGTCCTCTAAAACCATTTTTGTTTTGAATTCTGTTATAACCAGAAGAAGTCTGACAAAGAGACACCTGTATCCTTATAATGTACCACTGTTCCTATTTGACTTCTGCTAAGGATCACTTACTGATAGTGGCTTGTGAGTTTTTATCCTCAGTGCTCTAGGTATTTTTTTCCCTCCCGTATGGATTCTGCCTTGTCTGATCTGCTTTTGAGCCACACATGAGAAGCCAATTCCCATTCTGTTTTTTGATACTTTTTATTTTTTAAAGCATTGTCCTATGAAGGTATTATTAAGGAATTATTCCAGAAAGTCCCATAAGGGGAAGGAGTAGAGGTGAAGGTTTGGGGATGGAAAAGACAGAAAAGGCAAAATGAAAAAGAGGTTTGGGAAACTCCCTGGCAGACCTAGAAGACTGAACAGAAGGCAGAGCATTCCATCAGGAGGCTGTTGCTATTTTACTGTGTGCCTTTCAGTGCTCTGAGGGAGATGACAGAACCTCAGGGGGAAATGACTGGGGAGTACAATTAGGGAGGCTGATCCCTCGGACCTGTAGCTCCTGGTCTTGCAAGTGGGAGTCTCGTGTTCATACTTTGTATTGTAGGGGCAGTGTCACCTGCTTCTTCTCTCTCTCTTTTTTTTTAAATTGTGGAAAAAGACACATGATATACAAGTCGCCATCATAAAAGAAAAGCATATCATTCAGTCACAAAAAAGAAGGAAATGTTGCTATTTGCTACAACATGAATGGACCCTGAGGGCACTGTGGTGAGCAAAACAAAGGCACAGTATAATACCACTCCTGCATAGAATCAAAATATATCAAGGTCACAGAAACAGAGTAAAATGTTGGTTGCCAGGGGCTGAGGAGTAGGGGAAATGGGGAGATGTTGGTCAAAGAGTACAAACTTTCAGTTACAGGATGAATGAGTTCTGGGGATGTAATGTATAGCATGGTGACTATAGTTCTCAATACTATATTTTATATATATTGAGTCATCTGCTTGAAAGTTGCTATGACAGTTGTGCTTTAATGTTCTCACGATAACAACAGTGACAACAAAATGGCAATTATGGAAGGGGAAGGACACATTAACTAAACTTACTGTGGTAAATATTTAGCAATATGTACGTGTCAAATCATCAAATTGTACACCTTAAACTTACACATGTTATATGTCAATCATGCCTCAATAAAGCTGGAAAAATTTGGCCATTTTAATCAATTTTAATTGTATAATTCGGTGGTATGAAGTACATTCACATCATGCAGCTGTCACCACCATCCATCCCCAGAGCTCTTTTCATCTTTCAAAACTGAAACTCTCTTCTAATTAAACACTAACTCCCCATTCCTCCTGTCCCCAGGTCCCAACCCCTGGAAGCCACCATCTATTTATTTTTTTAAGATTTATTTATGTATGTGAAAGAGAGAGAGAGAGAATGAGTGGGAGGGGAAGAGGGAGAGGGAATCTCAAGCAGAATCTGCGCCAAGCATGGAGCCCAACAGGGGGCTCAATCTCATGACCATGAGATCACAATGTGAGCCAAAACCAAGAGTTGGGCGCTTGACTGACTGTGGAAGCCAATTGTCCCTACCATCTACTATCTGTGTCTATGAATTTGACAACTCTAGATACCTCATATTTGTAGACTCATACAGTATTTGTCCTTTTGTGAATGACTTATTTCACTTGGCACAATGTCCCCAAAATTCATCCATGTCATTCCAGGTGTCAGAATTTCCTTCCTTTTTAAGATTGAATAATATTCCATTGTATGGGTAGACCACATTTTGTCTATCCATTTATCCATCAATGGAAACTTGGGTTGCTTGTACCTTTTGGCTGTTGTCACCCCATAAATATGGGTGTACAAATATCTGTTTGAGCCCCTGCTTTCAAGTGAGTCATCTGCTTTTAAAGAAACATTCGAGGCACCTAGGTGGTTCAGTCGGTTAGGCATCTGCCTTTAGGTCAGGTCATGACCCCAGAGTCCTGGGATCCAGTCCCATCTCGGGCTCACTGCTCAGCAGGGAGTCTGCTTCTCTGCCCCTACCCTGGCTCGTGTGCACTCGGGCACACTTTCTCTCCTTCCCATTCTCTCTCTCTCCCTCACACAATTCTCTTTCTCAAATAAATAAATAAAACCTTTAAAAAGGTAAAGGAACATGCAAGTTTGGACAATGAGCATATTGAGTAGTATGAACATAAAACCAGAATACCTCTCTTAGACTGTTCACGAATGTGTAAAACCCTCAACCTCCTTGAATGAGCATCTGGTGAGAGATAGAGGAAAGGGCTTCAAATTCTCTACAAGTCAGTCCATCAGGTGGACACTCAGAGAAAATTAAATTTAAATTAGAGAAATAATAGACCAATTTTGTGGAGTATCTTCATAGCATCTGCACTGATTTAACCAAATTTCTATCATTGCCACAAAATGAGACTTAATCGTAACATATTTCCTCCTCTCTTGGTTTTTAACTTCATTTATAACAGAATCTAAGTCTGAATAATTTCTTTTTATTCTCTATAGAATTATTCAACAAAGGTTAATTGTAGGGGCGCCTGGGTGGCTCAGTGGGTTAAAGCCTCTGCCTTCGGCTCAGGTCATGATCCCAGAGTCCTGGGATCAAGCCCCGCATCGGGCTGTCTGCTCCGCGGAGAGCCTGCTTCCTCCTCTCTCTCTCTCTGCCTGCCTCTCTGCCTACTTGTGATCTCTGTCTGTCAAATAAATAAATAAAATCTTAAAAAAAAAAAAAACAAAAAACAAAGGTTAATTGTATTAAACACCATTAAGAGATCCATGAAAAAGAGAGAGAGAGAGAGAGAGATCTGTGACAAATCTCAAGTCTAAAGCAGCCAGAGAGGACAAAAGGGCATTTCTACGATCTGTTCATTCAACACATACTACATTAAAAAAAATTGGCTAGGGACGCCTGGGTGGCTCCGTTGGTTGGACGACTGCCTTCGGCTCAGGTCAGATTCTGGAGTCCTGGGATCGAGTCCCGCATCGGGCTCCCAGCTCCATGGGGAGTCTGCTTCTCCCTTTGATTTCTCCTCGCTCATACTCTCTCTCACTACCTCTCTCTCAATAAATAAATAAAAATCTTAAAAAAAAATTGGCTGTATACATGTATATATAATTTACCATTTTAGCCATTTTAACAATTCAGTGAAATATATTCATAATGTTGTGCAATTGTCACCACAATCCAGCTCCAGACCTCTTTTACCATCCCAAATGGAAACTCTCTACCCATTAAACAGTAACTCCCAAATCCCCCAAGCCCCTGGCAACCTCTATGGCATTTTCTGTCTCTATGCCTTTGCCAGTTCTAACGCTGACCATAAGTGGAATCATGCAGTATATGCCCTTTTGTGCCTGGCTTCTTTCCCTCAGCATCATGTTCTCAGGGTTCATCCATGTTGTATTATATGTCAAAATTTCAGTCCTATTAAACACTGAATATATCACATTATATATATATATATATATAATATATATACACACATATACACATACATATATACACATATATATGAGTATATATACACATTTTATATGTTTTGTATATTATATAATTTTATAAATTATATATACATGACATGTTATTTTTCCATTCATCTGTTGATGGACACTTGGATTGTTTCCACAGTTTGGCTATTGTAAATAATGCTGCTATGAACATGGGTGTCCAAGTATCTGTTCAAGTCCCTGCTTTCAATTCTTCAGGGTCTATTCCCATTGCTGATTCATAGGATTTTTGTTTAACTTTCTGAGGAACTGGTAAACTGTTTTCCATAATGGAGGTGCCATTTTACTCACCTACAGCAATGCACAAGGGTTCTAATTTCTCCATAACATCACCAACACTAAGTACTTTCCAATTTTAAATGATACCAATCTTAATGAGTGTGAAGTGGTCACCCATTGTAGTTTTGATTTGCATTTCCCTAATGACTAACTATATTGAGCATCTTTTTTGTGTGCTTACTGGCCATTTATGTATCTTCTTTGGAGAAATATCTGTTCAAGGCCATCCATCCTTTGTCCATTTTTGAATCCAGCCATTTGTTTGTTGTTGTCATCGTTGTTGAGTTGTATGATAATACTTTTTCATCACTGTGTTAGGTGCTGGAAATAGACACTTGCAGGCTAGTGGGAGAGGCGGACCATATTCTAATGCAGTGTGGTAAATCCAATGACAGTTATATAGTGAAGGTGTTATGAGAATTTCAAAGAGGGGCACACTAGTGCTAGTGGGCAGCAAAAAGGGAAGTCTTCCTGAGGGATATGGTGCTTTAAGACCATCCTGGTCTCAAAGGATGCTGGGCAGGTAAAAAGAGGGAGGGTGAACATTTCAGCCAGAAAGGAAACCATGAGCAATGGCTTGCAAGCATGAAATAGCAGGGCGTGTTCTGGAAACTACAAGCATCTACCTGCAGTTGAAGAAGCAAGTCCAAGGCAGGCAGTGGCAAGAGATGAGGCTGGAGAGGTAGATGGGGACTGGATTATGCCAGATGCTAGAGGCTATTGTAAGGTGTGTTTAGGCTTTATCCTGAGACCCGTGGGGAGTGATTGAAAGGTTTTAAGGAGAGGAGTTAATATCGTCAAAATTGGATTTTAGATCAGAGCTTCCCAATCCTTTTTCTTATTCCATCAAAGTACATACAGCATGAGAATTCTTGTAGGGCATGGAGGTAAGCAGACCTGCAGCTGCATGTTGCTGGAAATGAGAGGCCCAGGATTTGCTGCCTCCGACCCAACACAGCTGGCCCGAGGGCTGATTGTGAAGCGGTTTTAGAGAGATCACTGTGACAGTCCGAAGAAGGACGCATTGCAGGAAAACACCACCGGAGGCAGGGTATCGATTTCAACTAACCAGGTATATTGGGGAGAGAGAAGATACCTCCGTGGTGGAATTGGTAGGACTTGATAGAGAGGATGTGGGGGCAGGGAGTCAAACGGGAGATTCCCAGGTTCTTGCTTGGACAACTGGGTGGAAGAGCAGCATGTTTAAGGAGATTATGCATTTAGGGATGAGGTAAAGATTTACTTTGAGACGAGTGGCTGGAGATGCAACAGATGGCCATCATGTCCTCGTTGGCTCTATTGGCTACAGCAACGAGAACCATATAGACCCAGGAGTTAGTTCAGTGTGGAAATTCTTATAGCTTTGAAAGGAACCATGGGAGTGATTGTGCTAGAGAGCCACCTCCTTCGAAACGCTTCCCAGCCCCCAGCTTCAAGCAGGCAGCCTTTCATATGTACCATGTGACTGCAGCCTTTTGGACACAACTTCAGAACATTACTGGCATGAATACCCGACCCATCAATCATATTCTCTCATGAGAATGAGAATCAGGCATTGGGACCCGGTGACTGAGTCAACTGTGCAGAACCAAGTCTGAAGTTCCCGTAGATCAATCATTCTCACGCTGTGTCCCCAGATTATCAGAACCATTTGGGAGCTTGTTAGAAATGCAAATTTGCGTACCCCATCTCATAGCTACCAAATCAGAGACTCCGGAGTGGGTCCCAGCAACCTATGTTTTACAAGCCTTACAGGTGCTTCTGGTGCAGGCTATCACTGATACGGACCCTTAGGATAAGACTATGATTCTGGAAGAAGCAGATGTATCGAGAGAGACAGAGAGAGAAGAAACAAGCTACGTGATGACTTTCCAGTTCTGTGAGGTCCTGTTGTTCTTCCTGTGATAGGAATTTGTAAAATTTCCCTGTATCATTACACAAATCCCTTTTATTTGAATGAGGGTTTTGGGGTTTTTTTTTTTTGTTGTTTTGTTTTGTTTTACAGTAAAAGTGCTCTGATTCCCTAGTTGATAATTTCTCCAAAAATCTATTAGGCATCTACTGCATGGCTACTTTCCAAGGCATCATAGAGGATACCATGATCGACGAGGCTTGGTTCTTGCCCTTGAGAAGCCCAGTTTAATGGAGGATGAATATAGACAATGTGAGAGGTGGTTACTGAGCTTTGAGTTTTCTTGATAAGCACTAAGTAAATATTATCTGCATCTCAGTGATATCTGATAAGGCCAGAGAAGACTTCAAGGAAGACTTGAGAGTTGATCTATACCTTGAATAATGAGTTTCAAAAGAGAGGAAGGAGAGGGAAGGTGTTTCGAGCAGAGAGAAATTTGCACAAAGGTATGGGAAACTGTAGTATGTATCTGGGAAACGTGAGTGGTGAGAGGGAAAATACAAATTAAAAAGAAGAGGCTTAGTTTTCCTTGCTGGAAATAAGAGAAGGGACTTCTCCTCACCCCTCCCTTTTCTGACTAAATTTCTTCCTCTGTCCTTGTCAAGTGTACATAAATCTTAGTAATGGCTAAACAAGTCTTTCCCTAGCCTCGCAATCCCCCACTTTTTCTCAGGGACCTGGGAGCCCCCTCTTTGAAATGCAAACACCAAGGGCTGTGGAACCCCAGACCTTTGTTCCTGTAGGAGGGTCACAGCTTAACTTTCCTGGACACCTTGCTTCAATTCGTAAAACTATCTCTCAGGGGTAAAGATATGACAAGTTTGTTTCTCCTATGGATCAAGTCAACACCAGTGGTCTCCCCAGTTACAGGATACAGTTAGAACCAACTACGAATGGCAAAAGGTGCTGTCAAGTCTTCTTACCCGAGGACCAGTAATTATTGACCTTGTAAACATGGATGTATTGGGTTCCATCCACTTGGCTATATAAGGGGGTGATTCCTTTCTGCCTTTGCAATTTCCTTAGTGGATTGCCCATGGTGTGCATCCCCTTTTGGCTCAACGTTCATCCAATAACAAAAGTGTTTTCTTTCACTACTACCTTTGGCTTAAGCTTTCCAGTGTCCCCATGTCCTCATGTCCCCTTGGTGGAGAGGATTTTTGGGTTGGAAGGTTTTGTTCTTCGTTTTATTTCCCCAACAGTGGTTTGGTTTGTCTGGAGTTGTACAGAGGGCAAGCCCAAGGCCTGAGCACAGAATATTGCTGTATTAAGAGTGTAGGCTTTATCCCACGAGGCAGTGAAGAGATCTGGGAGATTTATAGTCAGGGAAGAGAAATAATGAATTTCCATCTTAGAAAAATGACCCCAGTGATAATGCGGAGGGTAGATTGGGAGGGAGAAGGGTCAAGTGGCATAGCACTAACTGTGGGCAAGATAATAATTTAAAATACTATTTAAGGTTTTTCTTAGTCTGTTATTACTAAAAGATTATTCTTGGATTGAACTTTCCCTAAGCCCCATAACATTATCTGGACCTGTGTATGTCTATGTCTACCAGAAGGGCTTCTCTCCTGGATGTGGAGAGTAGAGGGCTAAAGTTGTGGTTGTAGCCGCATGTCTGCCCCTCCGCCATTTTTCCCGAATGGTTCATGTGCCCCTCTGGCCCCACAATCTCATCCCAGTGACTCTGGAATCCCAAGCGTCTTCAAGATCTATAAGATCTCTGATGGTGTCCTTCAGGAGAAGGGAGTTGCTTACTACAGTTGTCTCTACTCTTGGCTAGTGCTCAGTTTATGGTGAGGTTCAGTGAGGAACCAAAGTCTCATTTATTAGCAGCCCCTACTTGGGGCCCCAAATTTTGACCATTCAATGCCTGGATTCATGTGAATTTAGCTTTTCCTACTCTAACAACACATCAAAAGATTTCTTTAACATGGGGCTTTGTAAATAGACATTGACAAGAGCCAAAACACGTTGAATGAGTTACACATATGTTTATTAAATCGTTGACAAAGGCACATCAATAACCACTCACTACATATACATAAATATATGTGTGTATATATATATTTGTATATATATATATAATTAACACAGATGTGTTTCTCTCTTAACTGCCAATTTCCCCCAAGAAAAGAAATGTTCAACTCTTCAGTTCATGAAGGCTAAAGGCAACGTTTCCGTCCCAATCCCATTCTTCTCTACCCTCTCCTTAAGACCAACATTGACCCTCAATGAGTTGACCATCACCTTCTGTAGCCATAGCATCTCTAGAAGCAGGCTGACTGCAGAGACTCTCCAGATTCCTTCGGCACTCTCTCGGGTCCTGTTGGTAATGGCCGAGGTGTCTGCTTTAGCCAGTGTTGGTCACCACTGCTTTCTGCTGTGGGCACACTGTTACCCTGTGATCATTCATCCATCTCCCTCTTTGTACCTATACATACATGCAATGTGCTGAATCATTCATGGGGTAGGGGAGGCAACCTCCTTCATTCTTATCAGGAAAACCTACAGTTTTTCTTGCATGTGTTCCGCTTTGCCCCAGGTGCTCTGCCTTCCCTACGTACTACACCCCATTTCCATGCACGGCACCAAAATGCTGGCTACACTGACCAGAACTCCCTTCTCACACGGATTTCTTCTTCTGAGTTCCATTTTGGAATGCTGTCCCTTTGCGTTGGGCATCTGTGAGGACAGGAATCAGACCCACTGTTCCTCTCACAAACGTCACCCTTCCATCCGGGTGCTCTCATTGGAGCTCTCAGCTCCTAGTTCCCACATACCACGGTCCTCCTGCCTAAGGGAAAAGCTAAGTCTGAGCACTGAAAGGAAAATCTAGACAGACTCAGTTAAATGAGCATGGCCCGTACAAGAAAGGGTAAAGAAAAACATCAGAATCTGTGTGTCCCTCTGTTGAATATCAGCCAAGTGTCAGCATTAGGCTCCTCGAGAAACGGGGTCATGGATTCGGCCTATCCTGTGTCATTCTTTACCATAGACACTGACCACGGGAGCGGATTCTGGCCTGTGGAATTTTGGAATGTTTACTATCTGGTCAGTATTTTAGGTTCATTATTCTATCAGAACTTTCCTGACAATAGCCAAATTGCAAGAATCTTCCTTTTGGGCCTTCTTGAGGTGGTGAATGACTGTGCCACTAATCCAAAGAACATGTGATAGTGGCTAAATGCTGTTTGTTCTGGTAAAAAACATCTATCCCTCATCTAGACATGCGACCTTCTGGTATTTGGCCACCGGAGAGTCATGCCTTTTTGTTTTGTTTTTTTTTTGATTTATTAAGTAAATGTTACACCCCATGTGGGACTCGAACTCAGGGCCCCGAGATCAAGCATCATGTAGCTCTGCTGGCTGAGCCAGCCAGATGCCCTGAGTCATGACTTTTTAAATACAAATACTCCCAGGGGGCAGCCCATAAATACTGCCAGTCTAACACTGTGGTGTGACTGGTGTCCTAGATCTCAGCTCTGAGCTGCTCTCCATAGCCTGAGATGCCCAACGGGGAAGTTCTGAAGGAATGAAGTCCGGATCTGTCTGGGTGAGCAGGTCTGATAAGTTGCTATCATGGAGCTTCTAGAGAGCCAGAGACCACCATGGGGGATGAGAAAAGGAGGCTCCTAGAAGGCTGCTGAATAGAGGTTGAAAAGTGCCAAGGTCAACAGCGTACAGCCAGTTTTGCCTGAGGGTCAGCCTCCCCCCGGCCTGATAGAAACTCCATTTTGATGGGGTTTGGGAATGCCTCCCTGAATTCTTACCTATCACGCGCCAGTTTCCAAGAAGACATAAACTGAATTCCGAAGGGGCCAAAGACCTTTTGTTAATGTCTATATGCTGAACTGGTCTTCACTTTGGGATTATCACAGACTCACAGAAACCTGGACAACACACCCGAGGGCTCCAACTTGGCTTATTGGGAAATGCCACCGTGGGAACCACGCTCAGAAAGAGTAAAGTGGGGCACGGGGGACAAGGGAGCGCTTAGCTCTGTAGGACTCAGCTGACACTGGACCTCCTCCTCGGCGCCCAGCACAGTTCTAGACACGTGAAGAAAGATTTGAGTATTCCAAAGCCTCTTCACCTC